>NW_026555332.1:42510341-43171304 GCF_029017545.1 Prosopis cineraria
AAAAAAAAATAATAATAGCAGCACCAGTTGTGAACTTTGAAATACTTTTTAAGATCGAACAAGATATGAAATGATAAGGTAGAAATATTATGATAGATGTTGTATCTACATGTCTATATACTATATTTATATAAGATATAAAATTAATGGAAAGTTTGTACCAAAAAATAAATTTATAGAAGTTGTATGCTATTTATGAGTCATAATCATGAACCAATATAACTTACCTCAATTTCTTTGGGTTAACCACACTTATTATTTTATTAGAAATAATTATATTTGAGGCACTACCGGCCATTAAATGTGAGCACTCTCTTAGCAAAATTCGAACATTGATTTATGATGCTGTGAGAAATTAATTTTTTTACTAGACCCAACCTTATTGGTCACTTACCTCAAATTAATTAGAAACATAAAACCCCACAATCTAGTTGATCTCCAATTAATTTTTTTTTTAAAGGTCGATCTCCAGATTTTAATGGTGCCTTTCGTGTTGGACCCAAGTTAAGAGACGCCAATCCACATCTCTCTGTTTGTTTTTTTTTTTTGGTGCTTCGGACTGAATCCATGTCTTCTTTTCTAGGCAACCCATTTGTTTGTTGAAAAATTCCAAATCAGCAATTTTTTTTCCACTGAATGGGAGAAATTCATGTTAAATTTATCCAAGTAAAAATGACCAAACAAATAACACAACTATTGCCATTATTCAATTATCTGATCAGCTGGATTTAGAATCGTCTGATCCTCATATTATCCAGTTTAATTTTAACATAGAAATCTCTATAATACATACACATACTTCAGGTACGAGGCGGAACGGTGATATCGTTGGTTTGATTTGATAGGTAGAATGAAATAAAATATAATAAAAAGGAAATGAAACTATTATAATTATATAAACATAAAATGACTCATTTAAATTTAGACCCTTTTTATCTTCATCTCTAGATTTAAATGAGTGCATTTTACAAATTAAAAATATGAATATTTTGATTATTCGTATAATTAATTTAGTATATTAAGACATTATATTCAACAATATTCTGCAAAAAATATGGAAACAAAATTCAGATACAATATTTAATATAAGCATTTTTCTGGCTAAATAGTTAAACCAAAAAAAAACGAAGCCAAAACTAGGATAAGTAAAATCGAATATGTGGCGAAAAAACAAAAAAATCGAATGAATGATTATCAACGGGTAGCCAAAGGCGCCTTAGTGGAAAACAAGGTTTGGGAACGAGAGATGCCACGGATCGAAAAGGATAGGGCGGTATTGCATGTGAGGCCAGTTGCAGTTGTTGAGAATTCTATTCTGACCATTTTTTTTTGATTTTTAACATATGACTATGATATTAACACTTAAATGTAAAAAAAAAAATATTTGACCTAACACAGACAAATGATACAAAAAAAATGATAATAAAATCTTCTCAAATATATAAATAATAATTTGATCTCTCAAAATGTCATAATTCTCCTGAAATTTTTAGAGATTTTTTTATCATTAAAAATTATATAACTATTTTAAATTATCTTTATTAAAATAAGTGATTCACAAATTTTATTAAATATTCACAACTTTTTTTTTATATTTGCAATAATGTAATATCAACACAGCTTCACATGTAAATATTTATAACTTTCATTTTTATTATACAAAATTATCAAATTGCCCTTATTAAAAATAAATAATTCACAATTTTGTTTAAATATTTACAATTTTTTTTATATTTGCAACAATATAACAGTAAAATCATACCTTTGCATATTAAATTTTTTATTTACTGTTGTATAATTATGAATATAAAAAAAATTATGAATATTAAACAAAACTTTTGCATTACTTATTTTTTACAAGAATAATTTGATAATTTATATAATTTATAAAAAATATAAAAAAATTTTAAATTTTAAAAAAATTATAACATTTTAAAAGATTAAATTATTATTTATATATTTTAAAAAAATTATTGTGATCATGAAACAATAGTAGTATAGGCAATAAGGCAAATATTTGACCAGGGATACTGGGATAGGATAGGGGCGCTGGGAATAAAAGTCAAAGTTTAGCAACGAATGTGACATAAAAAAGAGAAGAAAATTACAAATAATGGCTTCCAGTATCACAATAATCAATTAAGACCTTGAAAATTTGAAACTGAATTTTAGGATCATATTTTTTTTGTAGTTTTAAAGTTTTTTGTAGTTTTAAAAATAGTACTTTAACTAAAATACATTATTTGGTGACCAAATTTACAAGTTTGGGAATAAAATATTTTCCAATTTAAATAAAATGATTTCATAACCCCTTTTACCTGAATTTCAACCAGATTTCAACATTAACAGATTTTAAATTAATCAATTGTAAGTTTGGTAACCAATTTTGTGAGTTTGAGAGAAAAAAAATTTTCAATTAAATAAAACAATTTCATAACCCCTTCAACTAAATTCGTTCGTAACCCAATTAAAATTATTTTAGCACTAACAATTTTAAGTTTGCCAATTATAAGTACAAGAATAAAAACATTTTCAACCCAAATAAAGTGATTTCATAATCTCTTTAAACTAAATTTTCAACCCAATTAAATGATTTTAGCACTAACAAATTATAAGTTGACATTTCATGCAAGGACTTTTTAATTCAAAATATTATTTTTAAAGCTACAAGTAACACCCTAGTCCTAAAATTTAATTTCATAATTTCATCCTAATTAGTTATTTGTAATATTTAGAGGTCCTTATCTGTAATTTTCTGGGAAAAAAAACATATTGCAAATATGGTATGGTACGATGCTTAATGAAACCAAAATAGAATAAGCATCCAACGATAGTTAAACAATACTATCTCCATTTAAACTAAGTGCAATTCTCACATTGACTTTTTTGTCCATCAGTTGTGATTAACTCCTTTAAAAATAATAGAAGTTCAACAGTAGATACAAACTTATTAGTCATAGGCCCATCGTTTCCTTTTGCCTCTAGATTAAGCCTTCTTGATACACCCTTGGCCTCAAGGCTTAATGTTTGGTGAAAGAAGCTTCCTTCCACAGTTCCATTTAGGGTCCGTTTGTATTTCAGTTGAGTATAATAAATTATGAAAATAATTGATTAAGTGGTAGATTTTAATCAGAATTGATTATGTTATAATGTAAACTGCTTGGATATTGAAATTGATTTCAACTGTGCAATTATCATAAAATACATTGCTTTTTGAAATTAAATTATTAATAAAGTTGTATTTAATATTAATAAATTTCTTAAATTTTATTTAACACAATTATGAATTATTTACAAATTATTTATTATAATATGGTAAAATGGAAACCAGAAGCAGGTATGAATAGATTAACAAAAAAATCGATTTTAGCATGTTAATTGATTATCTCATTATTATGCTGTTTGGCAAAATTTTGTTTTGAAAATCGATTAAACCCCAAAAAATCGATTCTTGACGCAAATCAAACGGGCACTTAGTTGCCTTCCAAGTTCGAACGCACTTTTATGTTTTTTTTTCTTTGGGGCTCATGGCTTTTTTTATTTTTTTTATACTTGACACTTCATGTCTCTATCGTGTTTAACGTTGAAGGCTTGATTTTATCAAAGCATTGGCTAGGACAGTCTATCTTGTTTTCTAATTGGAGTACGCGATTAACCCAATAACCCATTTCAGCAAAATATCCCACATTGGTATGTTATTGAGGGCAAAAAAGGTAGAAAGCTAGAAGCCGCTCTCAAAAAAAAAAAAAAAAAACTAAAAACAAACTAAAGCTTTCAACTGGATGCAGAAGTTGTGTGCTTACCTTGCCTCTCATCATTGGTGTGGTCTGAATGGACTGGACCACATGACCAGAGTAATGGACGAGGAGAACCAGAAGCCGAGATCTCGGATGTTTTCCAAGTTTTTTTTACTAGGAATCACAAAGACAAATCATCACAGAGTCTGGTAAAAAAAGGTTTCCTCTATATTTAATTCAAGAAAATAGAAACAAAGAGACAAATCGGATTTATTATCGTTGTTCCTGAAGTAATTTTGAATGGAGTTCTGTTACAGATAAAGTTGAGGATGAAAGTGATGACACCAGCCACGATCTTTCCCATCGCTCCTTGGAATTTGACCCATGTATTTTAACGAAAGAGCTAAGGCATAATTTCAGATGATTTTCTTTTTAGAAAATAAATCAGGATGAGTAAAGAGAATTTAGCTCACGGCCAATGTATAGTAACGCACGTTTTTGCCCGTTTTAGAATCTTTGTAGGTGCTTGGAACGTTGCAGGAAGATCTCCAGTAGGAAGCTTAGCCGTAGATTTGGATGAGTGGTTGAATCTCAAGAATGCTGCAGATATATACGTTCTAGGGTAATATTCGAGCCCGAGTCACGTCAACCGAATAAAATTCTTTATATTTTATAACTAAGAAAGAAAGAAAGTTGCACTAAAATGATTTTATTTCAGGTTTCAAGAGATTGTACCGCTGAACACATTGGCAGTGATGATAGGAGCAGAAGACCCAACAAGTCGGAACCTGCTTAAAGGAAGAACTTTGAACGACAAGCATGGATGTCCCTGGTTAACACGAATGCTAAATTCATCACCAAGTGAAAGCTATGTCCATGAAGAGAACAGCATCTCTGGAAAGAGGAGTTATAGCAGCCATGCAGGAACACAGGGGACGGCAGAATGGAAGACTCAAAATGTCAAACCAAAAGAAGATAATAGGTACTCGTTGCTGGGAAGCAAGAGAGATGGTTGGAGTATTCATTAGTGTGTGGATGAGACAGGAGTTGCTCAACAAGAGCTGCATCTCAAATGTGACAGTTTGTTCAGTAGTAGCATGTGGCATAATGGGCTATTTGGAAAACAGGGGTTCCGTCGCAATTAGCATGTTGATTGAAGGAACAAGTTTTTGCTTTGTAGTTGCCCACTTGGCATCAGGAGAGAAGAAGGGTGATGAAGGCCGAAGAAGTCAACAGGTTTTGGAAATTTTTAGGCGAACTTGTTTCCCCACAACTCCTGGACACGATCATTATCCTTGTGCTCTTACTATCTTAGGCCACGAGTAAGTCCCCCTCCCCCCTTATCCTTTTTACCCCATCGGTAGGACGAATTAGGAGACTACCCGGGTCTTTTTTCTTTTCCCGGGATCCGATAAGAACAAGAGCAGCCCAATATACTATCTAAATCCTTTAAAAAAATTTACCACTCACAAAAAAAAGAAGAAAAATGATCAACCTAAAGATTCTAAACAACAGAAAATTCATTTGCATTAATTTTGTTTGTGATTAGGCCATTTAATGATATTTCTATTTCATCAAAAGCAGCCCAATATACTGTCTAAATCCTTTAAAACAATCCAAATTGGCTTTTCAAGTTTTTTTCCCCCGTTAATTCTATTCGTGGCTTAATAATGATCTCTACCATTTCGATAAATCAAGCTGAACAAAAACAAATCGTTTTTTTTTTATCATAAAGTGACCGCTTCAGATTATAAATTTCAATTAACATCCTACCAAAGCATACAATAGTCCCCAGATCCAACTGATATTCTCTCATAATTAATACGTTTTAAAGTTTTGAGTACAGATCACTTGCTGCCAATTGACGTATAATCCTTTTTCTGGTGCTACACATTTTCCACTAATACAAATTTAGTGTCTTGGTGGTGGTGTGGAAGAAAACCCTTGAAACCTCCAATTTGTTTAACCTCAGACAGTCGGACAGTTTGAGATTAAGAGGGCCTTAATGGATTTAACCCACGAGTAAGACACTAATTATAGATTTGAGCAAAAGCTTGATTAGCACGAGTACATGGTTTGGTCCTCAATTGCTTCACATTTTAATTCCTATCTTTGATTTGCATGTGCACTACTACAAATTATACATTTTACATCCCTCAATTTACTTTATTTTTTTTTTATAGAAGTGACATAAAAAATAGAGGCAGTGATAATTTTATAAATAAGTAATGAATATGTAAGATTATCAATGTCGCCTTTTTAAAAAAGCAACATGAATAACTTACCATGATTTCTAAGGCTAAGGCGGATATTTTTAAACCCAAGGCTCTTGTTGCTTTTTGTGAATCTCAAACAATTTGAGCTACCCTCATGGCTCGTGCATAAAAGCAAGCCATGAATGATGAGTATGAAGCTTTGATTTGTAATGGTACTTGGGAGCATGTCTCTTTGCCCACTAGTCAAAGCAAAATGTTGTAGTCTAGCACATGTTGTTGCTAAACTTGCTTGCGTTCAATCTCTTCTTCGTGAGTTGGGGGTCTCTGCTATTCATCCTCCACAGGTTCTTTGTGACAGCCAAAGTGCCATTCATCTCATAGCTAACTTTATTCTTCATGCCCAGACCAAGCATGTTGACATTCACTTTGTGAGAGAGAAGGCTCAATGCATAGAGATTTCTATTGCTCATATCCTTGCATGTGACCAAGTTATTGATGTTTTTACGAAACCTTTAGGTGCAGAATTATCTCATCAATTTTGAGGCAAACTAAGTGTTGTTCCTGTACAACCCTTAGTTTGTGAGGGCATGTTAGGATAAGTATTCAATTAGATAAGTTATTCAATTGTAACCATGGCATATACACGTGTCAGCTTTAGTTGGTTACGTAACATATGGAATGATACTTCCTTGTATTATATAAAGCATTCACAAGATGAATAAGATAAAATCATTTTCACTCAAAATCTTTTCTTCAGTTCTTAGAGAGATGATTAACGTTCATTGATCAAAGAAAAAAATTGAAAAAAGACGGAGGATAAGTGTCTGCGTAATACAAATTGCTGGGAAAATGAAAGAGAATGTAATAAATCTTGGCTATGATGCGTGCCTAATGCTACTGCCTTCACAGTTTGTGCTGCCTTAGTCCAACTTGGTAAGAAGAACGTGATTGAGCTTACGTGTTCCTTTGAAACAAAATTATAATCTCTAAGCGTGAAAAGAGACAAACAGAAATCTCGCGTTCTAATTTTTGGCGAACAAAGAAAGAAGCGAAAGTTAGAGCGCAGAGAGAGAACCACCATTGAATTAGAGTTAAAAAATACACGTGAGCCCGGCTCGTAAAGGTATGAGTCCTAAAATTCAGTTTTTTATTTTTAATCTTATTTTTTAAACTTAATTCTTATGTAAAAGATTTAGGGTCGGGCTCGCAAGCCCTTTTTTAAAAAAATAAAAAAAATAAATATTATAAATTGATTAAAATATTTTAAAATTAATAAAATTAAAATTCTCATATTTTTTAGAAATTAAATAACACATATTTAGAAATCTAGTAATAAAATTTAAATTTGGTTAAAAAATAGTTTATTTTTGTATAAATACACAAACATAAAATTATAAAAAATAAAAAATATCAAAAATTTTATACTATACACTAATATTTATTAAATTATATTAAATCATTTTTAGAATAAATTAAAATTAATAATAATATACTGTAAATAGAATCAAGTGAGCAAGTCATTGATTTTAAACACATGTTTCACCAAAAATAATAATAATAATAATATAACAGGGTTTGAAGGGTCGTTCGAATCCGAGTCCTTTTTTACAGAGCTTATTAAAATCAAGCCCTTAAACCCGATTACATTAAAAAAAATTATTTTTAAAATCTAAAATTTTATTTAAATAAAATTTTTAAGTCCAACCCTCTAAGTCTGACCTTTATTTTTGACTTTACATGAGATCCCACATAGGCAAAATTATAGATGAGAATCTAGAGTTTTTTCTGCAGATGAGTGCCCATCACACGTCCAGCCATAGACGTTTCCCTCATTTCGCACTGCAGCAAAATTTATAGTTTCAGTTTTACAGGCCGAGACTTGTCTTGGACTCCACGTAAAAAGGTTCTGAACCCAACCGACAATGATGACAAAAGCCCTATAACCAACCCTGATCCTTAATGCATGGGCCATAATATCAAACTGCACGCCCGTGTTTACCCAGCAAATTATCATGGCCGCTAAACAACCCACAAACATTCTGAACCCGTCGTGCCTATATACTCCTGTTAAAATGTTAATTGAGCTCTATAGTTCATTGAAAGTGGGTGAAACAATTATTTTGGATTCATTTAAATTTCAGTTGGGTATAATAGATTATAAAAATAATTGATTAAGTGATAGATTTTAATCATAATTGATTATATTATAACGCAATCTGTTTAGATACTGTTTTTTTAAAATTGATTTAACAGAATTGAAGATATTTGAATAATTTAATCAGAATTAATTTTTAACTATATAAATTACTATTAATTTAATTTTTAAATACCAAATATAATTTTTTGAATATATAAGTTTAAATTTATTAAGAAAAAAAAGAAAAAAGAAGAGAATTTAATTTTATTTTTATTAAATTATGTGTGTTTTTTTGTAATTTTTTCTTGAGCCTTTTTTATAATTTTTTTCAATATTTTGACAAACATTTGGCGAAAAGCTGGTGGGAGGAACCCATGAAAAAACACGTGTTTTGTCTTTTTAATCAATTTCTGTGTTTTATACTGTTTGGATGATTTTGTTCAAAAAATTAATTTTGGGCTGAAAACGCATGTTTCTCTTCTATCCAAACACACGCTTTATTAAACATTTCCACTTAAAACACTAATTTTTATCCAAAAATAAAATTTATTTATATCCGTATATCAATTCACCTATATATAATATATAGAATTTATAAGAAGTTATTATTCATAAATGTACAAAATACAGGCCTATAACTATTTATCACAAAATTTACATTAACCACCAACAAACGCAGAGTGTTTTAGTGAAAAAGTTTATGACCCCTTAAGCGTGAAATTTTGGGTTCGAGTCCGAGTAAAGGCAAAAATATTTTTGAAAAAAGCTGCCCTCAATTGAACCTAACAGTATTCAATATAACCCAGTGAATAGTCATATCAAAACAATATACATTTACATTAACTAAAGTCAGGCATGTCCCTCTCTTTTTGTTAATAAACTAAGTCACGCATATCTCTTAAAGCCATTAATTTTAACAGACTAGTAAGGAGGACAGCCCAGCTAAAGTATACTATGATAAAGAGAAAAAGTTATAATCGCATAATATTTGCTCCCGAATGCAGTATGTTCTTTGATTTATAAAAACTTTGCATGAATCTTAATTTCTACTGATTAATTCATGCAATAAATCATTAATTACTAAACTTAACTTCAATCATAAAAGTTGCTATAGTGCTTCTCTTATTATCTAACTCTCGTCTTAACCTCTCGTCATCAAATGAATTTCGAAACGCGGACGGAAGTTCCTTTTTGGTATCATTTGGTTATGAGGTGTTGTAGAAGCAGACAAGCTTTTCGATCCACCAAATATAGCTCACGAAGTGCACCGTATACATAGTTGGGTACAGAGCGGGAAGAATAAAAAGAAAGGACTAGCTACTTATTTGATTCTTCAATAAATATTTGGAGCACCCATAAATATATCGCACGGAAAAAACACTCACACGCGCGCCATCTCTACTCACTTGCAAAGTGTTGCATCTTTTTACACAATCAACAACACGATCATATGCTTTAGCGAGTGGTTGTGACTTGTAATATTCTCTTTGCTATCGAGGATATATACAGTGTGTTTTTTATCCCTAAGGAATAACATCGCAAACATACAAGTTAATAAAGTCAGTAATATGAGTTGAGACCACACTCCTGCAACCAGCCAAAAAAAAGGGATGCGTTAGGTTGGAAAAATATAAGTTCAATTAGATGTGTGGTGATTTTGGCCCGCACATCATAATTTAAACCCGCAGCAAGCTAGCCTAAGAGTTGGCGTGTTTGCGTGATTATATTTTAAAAAAAATAGGCATAAAATAAATGAATGATATTGAGCTTAAGTAAAACATTTAGATCAAACATATATGGAATTGCAATTGAAGTATTTCACACTTATACATTTATTTAATTCAAGTTTAAATTATAAAAAAAAAACAATAAAAGCACGTGACTTGTATATTTAAGTGGTGATAAAATGTAATCTAAATATGATCAAGACAAAAATAAATATAACATTATGTTATACTATGCTTTCTTTACATAATAGCTTATTTAGATTATCTTGTTTGCAAGATAGTGCTGACCAAGTTAGCAAATAAAAAAAGTTTAGTTATCATTTTTATTTTTAAAAAATAAACATATTTATGAAGTGCTAAATATATAATATTATACTATCATTTTAATTTGAACATAAAGGGAAAAACAGTAGACACAGAGATCAAAATGTTTAGGTTGTATGAATTGAATATATTAAGTAGTAATTTAATGGTCATAGTTTAAATCATCATAATATTTTTTAAAAAAAGAAGAATTAGTATTTTAAATTAGGGCATCAATCTTGTATTAAAAATGTCAAAACAAAGTGAAGAGAAAAGGAGACATATGGAGCATTTCCATTAATTTATATCTATAGCTTGATTAAAAGAACTTTTATTGTTATTTGGATATTTAGTTTTTAAGAGAAATATATGATTTTTCTTTTGCCAAAAAAAAAGAGAAAGAGAGGTGAATTTATAATTTTTAAAATTAAAAAATTGTTTTTGTCAACTCACAGAGAGTTGATAGAATTACAACCAGCACAAGATATAAGTTATACCAACCCATCCCGTTGCAGATTGACTCATGTTAATAGCATTATAAATCAAGAAGATTTCAAAACTCAATGAAGTTGTGGGACGTGGAAGGCCTTGTTCATGAGTTAAGCAATATTTAGTTGGGTTTTGGTGGTTGTCCCTTGTTTTGTCCGGTTGTGGGCGTGGGGGTCCTTTTACGGGCGTGAAGATGAAGGACAAGGGGAAGGAATTGAAGAAGATGAAGAAGGAGCGAGCAGGTAGAGCCACTTTCTATGCATAATCATCATCATCATCATATATATGATTCCAGAGACAGCTTTGCTTAGTTGCGGTCTGGTGTGCGTATTGATGCTTCCATTAATTCGGAGATGACGACCGCACGCATGCCCGCAAGTGCCGCTCCCTGTATTTGCCTCCTTCCACGCAAGCTTCCGACAACTACACTTCTTCATGAGCTTTGATATTTTATGAATCATCTTACACGTTCAAATCATGGAAGCTGAGGGGACGATATTGTACTTATCCCTTCAAATTCCTCCCTCTTCATTCTTCATGGAGGGCTAGGCAACGACAGGTGATGAAAAATGTCCAAATTCCATGATGACAACAAATTTTAAACATTTCAATTACGGAATTGTTTTACAGGAAAATAATAATTAAGAACCTCATGATCAAAAATCAATACCAAATTAGACTTTTTTAAAGCTAAATTCAGAGCTAAAGTATAAAAAATAAATACTAAATTTGGGAATCTAAGTTGTGATGAGATCTTAATTTAGTATTACTTTCTTTATGAGTTCCTTAGTTGTTCTTTTTCCTTATTTTTCAATTAACTACATTTTTATTTTATTGGACATTCAGAGCAATAGGTTACCTTTTTATAGAATTACTATAATAAACTTTAGATACAATTACACGGTCTCATGTATTATATGGAATTAAAAAAAGAAGTCATGCTACCTACAATTATTATAATTATAATTTTTTTAAAAAATATGTAATGAAAATATAGAATTTTTTCCTTTCACAGTTCATCGATAGTTTGTTGCTAAATATCATGGATTATTTTTTGAAGGAGACTACTCTGTTGAGTGAACACCGTAGGGGGTGCTTTTCCTTCATTTTCCCCCTTGTTTAAGGATTTATTGAATTTTACACTTACAAGGTCTGTACATTTTAGATCTATAATAACTCAAATATAGAGCTGGATTATTCAGATCAATCTTAATTCATGTCAAATTTATTTAAGTCGGGGTTATTAAATATATATATCTTCTTAAAAAAATTCATGTAATCAAATTTGAACCAAACTTTTTGCAGTTAAGTTCAATTGGCATGTCAGGCTTTATCAAAATTACTAACTATATATATATATATAAAGCTGAAATTTTGGTGATTGAGCTTATTTGAACCCGGCATATTTAAATTAAGCTTAAAGTATTATACTTTTTTAAAAATATATATATAATTAAATCCAATTCTAATTTTTTTTAAAGTGAGTCTGGGTTAATTCGTTAAATTTGGCGCAAGTTATCGGCTTGATTCGAATACACTAATGTTTCTTTTGGTTTGGAATGGTGTCGAGGAGAGGATACGTGGGTTGGTCGATGACATGGAGGGAGAACAGGAAAAGCGTGAGACATGATAAAATTGGAAACGCGCAAGCGGCAGAGGAGGGTGCAAAAGTCAAGTAGACGTTGTGGCATCAGTGACCTGTGGGTGGGCCCATTTTGATATTACTGGCTGACATGACACTTAACTATTGGCTACTGTACTGCCATGCCTCTCCCTCCACAAATTTAAATTCAGTATTTAATATAGACATTTAAATTTAAATACCAGTACTATCTAAATTATTAAAATATAAATAAATTATTTAAATAAATTTATTTACTTATTAATTTTAAATAAAATATAAATTTATAATTATTTATTTAAATTTTAATAATTTAAGTAAATATCTATATCAAATATAGTTATCGAACCCAAATATACGCATCACCGCTTCACTTCAATATCATTCAACAAAAGTGCGCACCAGGAACAGAACCCCAAAGCGTCTTTCATTTTCCCTCTCACGAGCAAAAGGGACAAGACTTGACCACCCATTTCCCCGTGTCCACATACCTAATTTCAAACGGATACGTTTATAATTAATTAATTATCCATTTGTAATTAATTAATTAATTAATTATGAGTTCCCTCCCTCCCCTCTTGTATTGCCTTGTCATATTTTTTTAATACTATACCTCTACTATTTTTGTATTTTTTTAAATTTTTATAAAAATTATTTTTTTAATAAAATAAAAATTTAAATGAATTAGATCTCAAAAACTTGTTAAAAACCACATGTAATTGGACCAAACATTATATGTTAAAAATATTAAAACTCCCAAGTGAACTATACAAGCTCAATAATAAACAAACGGGCCCCTCCTTTGGAACGGAAGAGGCCCCACACACACATTAATGAACACACACCCAACACAGGGAAAGGTACGAGTCCACCGCCGCCACCACTGAATGTTGGCAGAACAAAAAAGCTAAATTACAAACAGTACTTTCACTTCACTTTTATTTCGCCTAATCATTCACTGTGGGAAATAATTGGCCACACCAATTGCTTGTATGGGGATCACCCACCTTCTAATCAACTCCGATTCTTTGTCTTCTTCCTTCCTTCCTTCTTAAATATCATTATTTCTTTCGTCTTCTTTCTTTTACTTTAGTTAGATGAATGGATTGGAATGCTTATATAGTTGAGCAATGATTTTTTAAAGTGATTTATGTTGGAATGTGAACTTCACTTAATGTGGAAGAGTGGAGGAGTCAAATTGGAGAGTTTAATTTACGAAGATATATAGGTGAGAGAATACGATATTATTATAAAGTTTTGGTGAGGTACGATATGGAACTTGTTTATACACACATACCTTATTATTGCTACTTGGCACTATAAATTTAAACTTTCCTCTCTTATTTAATGTGCTCATAGTTTTGTCATGATAGAGAGTTATTATGTAAATATATACAATAGAAGCCTAGATTAAAAATATTACATATTGCACACCAACCCAAGCACCAATCAAATTGAGCCAAGGTCTTTATAGAATGTGAGCAATATTAGAACATCAAAAAATCCAACATTTAAAAGACTAAAAAATATATTTTAAATATATAAATTTAAAAAATATTTAATCAAATAGTTTAAGCTATTTTGGTGAAATATACTATCTTTAAGTATATTTAATATAAGAAATCTAACAAGCAAAATAATGAGAACATGTTTTGCTACTCACATTTAATGTTAAGAAGTCAAATGAAAGTAATTTGCCGCCTGATATAAGAGAACATAGAAAAAATATCACATTGGATATAGAGTATGGAATGAAGAAAATGTATGAAAGTAAAATAATTCATAAATTCATTACTTTAAGCTCTTGAAGTAATTAAGAGGTAATATTGAACAAACTTACATGTCTTCTTGCATTGCCACGGGGTTGTCCAATTCAAGCTCTCTTTTTCCCTTTCGAGGGGCTAATTGAGCCCAATAATTTAAACATCTAATATGAGACAAGTCATTATAATGAGATTATATATATATATATATATAGCTACAAAAAAGGCAAATCAGGATCTTGTAATATGGGGACATGCCAAACTTGAAAGACCTTGCTTTCTCCAAGCAGTGGCACTGAAAATTCGTGACTGGGTTCCCTTTTTTTTTTGTTTCTTTTCGCAAATACAACTACACAAACCTGCATCGCTATATGTTATGTCACTTCAGCCATAGAAAGTTTCGTAAGTCGCACAAAAGACAAAACACAATGGCTTGGTCCACCACATCACTTGAAGCTCGGTTTTGCCAAAATATCATGTATATGAAAATAAATAGATTGTCAAATTGAATGAAAATTGATCGTGTGTTGTGTTCTAATTTTAAAACTATGACAGGAAAATTTAGATATTTATCTCTATTAATTTACTGCCCACGACGGCTCCAGCGGCTTCAGAGCACATTACTGTTTTCTTGGTTGGTAATTTCTCTATCCAGTTCGCAATACATATTCGGGGCACAATCTGCTTTAGCCAATTGGTTACTATAAGAACTCGTTTATTTTAACTTATTTATGAAAAAAAGAACTTATTTTTTTTAAAAAATAATTTTATGATTTTTATAATATTTGTTTAAATTTTTGAAAATAATCAAAATTAAAAAATTGATTATTTTAATAAACTATTTTGATTAACTTTTGAATATAATCTAATGTGATAGATGAGAGAAAGGGTTTTAAAGAGACGGGATAGACAAATATACCATAAAATTTTAAAATAATATAATAATAATTTATTTTTATAAAATAAAATCAAGAAAGATATCATACAATTTAAAAATAACTAACTAATAATTATTTTTATTATTGTAACTAAACTTAAAATAATGTCTTTTTTTTATAAAATATTTACAAAATAAATTTATTTTTATAAAATATTTAAACTATTTAAAAATTACTTATTTTTTAATCTTAAACAAATGGGTCCTTAAAAATCTTAATGGACTAGAGATTAATTAAGAATAATCAGGTGCTAATGAGTTGGGTAATGATTAATTATTAGGCTAATGCAGAAAAAATTGCAGGCATTTAATTCGCGATAAAAATTTTTTTTTTAAGTTAAAACAGTTTCCTACATTTTTTGAAATTTAATTTTATACGTACGTACGTACGTACGTAAACTTATGTGAAAATTCAACAGGGTTAGACCTTGGGTTTTTGGAAAAAGATTAATTACTCACGATCAAAATTCAAATCTTTGTTTAAAAAAATATTTATATGTAATGCATGACTTTATATCCAATAAAATTACTGTCAATAAGAGAAACATCCAAAAATGATAAAAAAATTCATAATAAATAATTTTGACTTGAAGTAAATTTCTCTAATCTTTTACCATGTGTTGAAGTATTAATTTGGCATTTTCGTCAATTATGGCATTAAAAAAAATTGAGAGAATATTACTGAAGGATCACAGAAAAAGTTTAGTACTTCCTAAATTTTAAATTATAAAACACTTTTAAATAAAATCTCACATATCAATAAATATCATTAAATATATTTAACAATCTTATCTTTCCAAAATAAAAATATAAACTTTTTAAAATACCCATCATTTAATACATTAAAAAGAGAATGGATGAAAATTAATTATAAAAGAGAAGAAATAATATTAGAATTGGTGCATTTAATAAAATCTTAATCTATCCAAAATATTTTATATTTTGAGATCAAAAAACTCTTTTAAAAATATCTCATAATTTAGGATAGAGGGAGTAGATTATAAGAATTTCGGACAGATCTAATGCTTTTCAAAACAATAAACTTTTTTAATTAGATTTTTTTAAAAAAATAACTTCATTAATTAATTTATGAATATTTACTTGTTAAAATTTTTTATTAAATATATTAAATTCTTTCCGCACCAAGTTATTGCGCGATGGATGCTTATGATGTACATCACGTCTCGTAGTACAACTGCACAAGGCATGTTCATAAAAAGGATTGGCAAATATTTTACGTGTCAGCATTTTTCGAGAACCAAAACAGTCACCCTCCTCTGCAGGATTCCTCGAATGTCCTCCAGTTACCCTTTATTATAAACCATAGAATATATATATATATATATATATATATATATATTGAAGGGAATAAACCGTAGAATATATCTCTTCGCACTAGAGACGTTCCAAATGACCACCCCCCCTAAAAAAAATACCCAAAAAAAATTCATAGCTCTCTTGAATTTTTTTTAAAATTTTTTATTTTACTTATAAAAAAAACTGTAAAAATTAGTGTTTTGCTCCTCATATTTTAATTAGTTTTCAATGTTTGCCCTCACATGTATTGGTTTCTGGAGTCATCCTTGCTTGGCACACATAATATAGAATATTGTAGCTCGTACCTCTCCCAACAATTTTTCCTCTTGATAAGGGGAAAAAAATCGATAAAATTAGAAAACAGATCATTTTGCACGCCTAAAACATTCAAGCAATACTCCCTCCTATTATAAATGTAAGAGCTAGTTGACTGATTAAAACAACAATTCATATATTTAGTCGTATATATTTAAGGTATTTGTTTTTAACTAAATCAAAACATGTAAATTTTCTATAAATTATTCATTCTATAACAAACTCTTAATATTAATATTATTAATACACTAAAATACCCTTGTCTTGATTTGCTTAGATAAAAATATATTAAATATATACTGCTAAATATATATGTCTTACCCACTAATTAATATTAGGGTTAAATAATAATTTGAACCATAAATTATAAGTCCAAAGCAATTTGAACTCTAAACTTATATTTGGTGCATTTTAAACCTTGAATAATTAAACTCGCAGCAATTGGCCCCTACCATTAATTTGAAGTTAATGTTGTTAATATCTCCCTCTTTCGTTGCCAGATTCTTACAATGCTCTCAATTTTTTTCCCAAAATAATTAGCCTAATCATGGCAGATAGATGTCTACCATGATGAATAAAAGTTAACCAGTCCCCTTCTCAAAACAATTCTTTAACTTGAAAGCACTATCATGATAGAAAAGAGTAAAATATGATTTATAAAAACAATCTACCTTTTAAAAAATGACTACAATAGTAGAAAGAAATGAAACCATTTTCTTTTTAAATGACTACCATGGTAAATAAAATTTAGCTTATTAAATAGTCATTTTCAAAATTTAAGATCCCAAGCATTCATAAACAAAAATAAGTGTGAAAAGCTCATACACTCCCGTATAATCTAAAACTATAACAAACAAAATGAAATAGAAAATTTAAAGCCATTATGTATTTCAACAAATCTTTTGACCATTTCACAAATATTCCCTATAACATATAACTACTACTTCTGCTATTTAAACCCAAAAAGAACTATAATTGGGTTACAACCACCCAACACAATTCATAGAAAAGAAACTTAATATACTATCATCTAACATTTGGCTTTGATTACACAATGTAACAACCCATTTTTTAATCCCCTAATTAACTGAACTTAATTAGAATAATTGAGTAAATTATAGTGGTGTGTGATCAGGGAGGTCTAATAATCATATTTTATTGTATTTTAGCCCTAATTATGGGTTCAGTATCAAGTCGAGCCACCCGAGCATCAAAAGGAGAAAAAAATAAAGAGTTGATGTTGCTGTGCCACATGCCATGGCATGGAGAGCATCCACCGTGGCACACAGACACTTCAAATGCGAAATAAAGACCACTCTATGCCATGCGTTGTGGCGTATGGCCATTTTTTATAGCTTATCAATTGCGAGTTGAGATAAAAAAGGAGAAAAAAAGAAGAAGAAGAAAACGAAGTGGACAAATCAAGCTCTGCTAGGGTTCACTCTTTGACAACATTGGAAGCATTTTGGAGGCTATAAACACCCAAGGTAAGTATCACACTCATTAATCTCCTCATCTCTTCCATAATTATGAGTTTATGATTAGGGTTTGATAGTGGAAGATAATTTTCAATCTATATCAATTATGAGTCCAAATTTATTAACTCAAATAGAGTTAATAGGAGTAGATTGAAGTATCTAAACTTAGGTGTAATGAAGTTTGGTGTCTTGGGTTGTTGGGCACTATAAATATTTAAAATTTTAGTAATGCGGGTTGTTAGAAAGAGAGTGATTTCATTAATGGGAATCTAATAGCTCATTAATATTATTGGGAACTAAAGATGGATAATAAACCCTATGAGTAAGCCTAAATGTGCATAATGTGGGCATTGGGTGAGTTAGAAGTGGAGCAGTGAGAGTTGAATGCTTGAGTTTGGCAATATTAATGAAGATCAACTTGATTTATTGTGGATTAAGCTCTTGAATACCTATTTGGCTTAGGAATTCAAGCTTGGAAGCCATTATATTAAGGGGTAAATCTTTGACCTTTTAAAGGTTTGAAGTAATCAGGGAATCCTACTTTGGATAGTTATGTGTTAATTGTAATGGGATGTTAATTATGTGTTTAATATGCAAATTGTGACTTGTGAATGAATACATCATGAAATGAAACCTTACGTTTATCAAATCACTTTGATATGTGTTAAACTTGCCAGAGAGATGTCAAAATGAGTTTTAAGTTACAAAAGTGATATTTGAGATGAGTTGCATATTTGTAATGTATTTTAAATGAGTAGTTGATAATGGATTTCATGAAGATGAGAAATTATGATAGAAAAGGGTGTCCATATGTCATATTAGTGAAAATAAGAAATTAATGCTCACTTAGGTAACGCACGATCGTGAGCCTAATATGTTGACCCCAATATCGAGTAAATGAAAATATAAAAATAAGTGAGCATCGTTCATGGCATGATCAGTGAGCGGGAGTTTGCCTAGGGATTGGGAGAAAAGAAAAATCCGTAGGGTATTTAAGCTACCCTTTGGTGCATGAGGGTATAGCCTTGTCCTATAATTTTTATTAAGGGATTATCCCATAGTTTGTTAAGGGATTAAAACCTAGCTTTCTCCATTAATTCAACAAGGGCAATAGGTTAAGGTATGAGACACCCCAGAGATTTGAGAGTAGGGAAAGTCATGGTCTGAGAGTGAGTCATGTGATCTTTAGTCAGGTCACACCTCACGATTGGTGAGCTTGGGTAGTCTAATCACACAGATGGAGCCCTATTCAGTGTTATAGCTCATAATTTTGGTCTGAGAAAATAAGGAGGGTATAAAGTTAGTTGATCATTGCCTATGTAAACTTAGGACGTGTCATATGTTTTAAATTGTGGCAAGTCGTGTGATAAATTAGGTTATAGTCACTTGTTTAAGTATCTTATGATTATGTACCCAACATGTGGGAGATAAAAATGTGCTAACTGGATTAATAAGTCATGTTATGTGTTAAAGCATGTTTTAAGTATTCGGTTTCATATACATGTACTTGGTCTATAATTGATATATAATTGTATAGGGTAGGTTTTACCTTAGTTACTGAGTGGCTAGACTCACCCCTCTTTTTTAACACTTTTTAGGCTCTGGCTCTGGTGCAGAGAGGGAGAGGGCTCAAGAGGCTAGGAATTAGCATATTTTTATTGTATGCCTCTATCGTAGATTTATTTTGTATAATAGTATATGATTTTCTATTCTAGGTTGCATACCATCATACTTGTACTATTTTGTTATTGCAAATATTTGAGTTATATTTTGGGTCCTGAATGTTTGTGTATGATGATATATATATATATATATATTGATAGGGCTAAAATGCTAGTGTAAGTATAGAAATAATGTATGAACATGTTTTATTTAGGTTGATTGCAATGAAATGATAAATGCCTCCCCCTTCTGTTTTTGGTGAAATGGGGTTGAGAAGTGATTTCATAGCACATGAGTTATTTTTTTACTGTTTTTGACTTATTTCACTCCTCAGAGGTGTCCCATGCTTTCGTAATTATTTTTACTCTGATATAAAAGTTTATGAATGTTTTAAACTTATTTTGATTATGAAAACTTGAGATCCCTTAATTTTAAATTAAAACTTAGTAATTTTCTTTTTGAGTTAATCTTTTGATTACTATAAGTTTTATTGATTAATTATGTTGTGTGGAGTGAGATATACCAACACACAGCATAATATATCTAAATCAAATTTTATCCTCCCATATGCCAATAAGCTAAAATATCATTTTTTCTAGCCTTATACTCCCAATAAGTGCAAACTAAAGCCAACTATCAAAACAAATAATTTAATCATTTCCAAAGCAAGCCAAACATATGACCTTGTGATCATGCCCATTTTAAACTGTCCAAAATAAATCATAATTCATGGTTACAATAATCTATAATAGTAATAGTTTGAAGGGCGTGATCACCACAATGAATTCACATACTTATCAAATAAACAGAAGCCTTAGCATTGATAATATTACATCATTAAAATGATAAACCAAAATATGTACCCCAAAGAGAAAGTGGATCCACATCACTAAGCCTCAAGGGCCTCTTTGTGCGTCACATATGGCTCTTCTTCTAAAAATTATTAGCCACGGGAATGAAACTTAAAAGTCGTAATAACCAATATCAATTTATGATAATGTATACAGATAATTGTTTGTGAGCTTGTTAAGTGGGGAAAATAATAAATTTTAAACAAATACAAGAGGTATTATATTGCATGACAAACAATCATCTTTATTTCTCTCCATTATTCTTGAGTCGGAACTCTCACTTGGTGCTAAATCACTAAGTTAAAGATAAACTAGATCAAACTCATACAAGTCACTCATTTGGCCTTCAACAAGGGTGTATCATGTGGCACAACATACAACAAACAACAACAACAAACAACAAGCCTTTATCCCACTAGGTGGGGTCGGCTACATGGATTGCAAGACGCCATTGTGCTCTATCATTTATTAAGCTTTTAGAAATATTATTAATTAAGAGATCACGTTCAACAACTTCCAAGAGTGTTCTCTTAGGCCTTCCTCTACCTCTCTTAATCGGACTCAAAGTTATATGTTCCACTCTTCTCACTGGTGCCTCCCTTGGTCTTCTTTGTACATGTCCAAACCATCTCAACCGATTTTCTACCATTTTTTCCTCAATAGGTGCCACCCTCACTTTTTCGCGTATGTGCTCATTTCGAATTTTATCTTTACGTGTATGTCCGCACATCCATCGTAACATTCTCATCTCTGCTACTCCAACTTTATGCTCTTGCTGTCCCGTTAGAGCCCAGCATTCACTACTATATAACATTGCCGGTCTGATAGCAGTACGATAAAACTTTCCTTTAAGTTTATTAGGCACCTTACGGTCACAAATAACTCCTTTAGCTTTTCTCCAATTAAACCACCCAGCTTGAATTCTATGTGAAATATCTCCACTGATTTCGCCATCATTTTGAATAATGGCTCCCAAATATCTAAACTTTTCCACTTGAGGTATAATTTGATCTCCCAATTTCACTTCCAAATTATTTTCGAATAGTCCTTTACCAAATTTACAATATAAATATTCCGTCTTACTTCTACTCAGACGAAAACCTTTCGACTCCAATGTCCTCCTCCATAACTCAAGTTTGCAATTAACCTCTTCTCTTGTCTCTGCTATAAGAACTATATCATCCGCGAAGAGCATACATTTCGGATTTCCTCTTGAATATGTTCCGTCAAAACATTTAAAATCAAGTTGAACAAATAAGGACTCAGAGATGATCCCTGATGTAATCCAATCTTTATAGGAAAATCCTTTGTTTGACCACTAGGCGTTCTTATACTAGTTTTTACCCCCTCATACATATCTTGTATGGCTTTAATATAAGCAATCCGTACTCCCTTTTTTTCCAACGCTTTCCAAAGCACTTCTCTTGGTATACGGTCATAAGCTTTTTCCAAATCAATAAAAACCATGTGTAGATCTTTATCTTTACAACGATACTTTTCCATTAATCCCCTTAGTAGATAAATCGCCTCTGTAGTTGATCTACCTGGCATAAAACCAAATTGATTCTCAGAAATACTTGTCTCCAATCTCAACCTGTGCTCAATTACTTTCTCCCACAATTTCATTGTGTGGCTCATGAGTTTAATCCCTCTATAGTTAGTACAATTCTGAATATCTCCTTTATTTTTATAAATAGGAATTAATGTACTTCTCCTCCACTCATCAGGCATTTTCTTGGACCGTAAAATCACATTAAATAACTTAGTTAACCATCTCACCCCTTCTTCACCTAAACATTTCCACGCTTCGATAGATATACAATCAGGTCCGTTGGCTCTACCATTTGCCATTTTCTTAAGAGCTTCCTTTACCTCCTTATCACGTATTTTTCGATAGAATGACAAATTTTGTTCTCCTTCACCAGTTACTAAATCCTCCAAGTTACTAGATGAATCCTCTCCATCATTGAAAAGTTTAGAAAAATAAGTCTCCCATCTATTTTTAATTTCATCATCTGTAACTAAAATTCTTCCCTCTTCATCCTTAATACACCTTACCTGTTCTAGATCTCTTGATTTTCTTTCCCTACTCTTGGCAATCTTATAAATATTTTGCTCTCCTTCCTTCGTCTCAAGGTTCTTATAAAATTCTTCAAAAGCTTTAGAACGAGCTTCACCCACAGCTCTCTTAGTTTCCTTCTTAGCCATACGGTACCTCTCCCAATTTTCCTCATTGTTACACAAATGTATGGCTTTAAAACAGTTCTTCTTATACTTGATTTTGTCCTGTACACTATTATTCCACCACCAAGACTCCTTATCTCTCGGACCAGAACCTTTCGATTCTCCCAAAACTACTTTTGCAACCTCCCGTATCTTTTTAGCCATATCCTCCCATATGATGTTAGCACTTCCCTGAGAATCCCAAATTCCTTTATCCAAAAGATTTCGCTTGAAAATATCTTGCTTCTCACCTTTTAATTGCCACCACCTAATCCTTGGTGTTACTACTTGTCGACGTTTTTGGATTTTACTCATAATACACACATCAAGGACTAGGACCCTATGTTGTGTCGTTACAGCATCTCCGGGATCACCTTACAATTTTTACAAAGTTTTCTATCTGTGTTCCTAACCAAAAGAAAATCAATCTGCGACCTTGAGGCTCCACTTTTGTAAGTGATGAGATGCTCATCTCTCTTCTTGAAACAAGTGTTGGCAATCTTAAAATCATACGCCAATGAGAAATCAAGAAGAGTTTGTCCTTCATTGTTTAGCTCTCCAAAACCAAAACCACCATGCACCCTCGCATACTGACCAGCTTCCCTCCCGACATGCCCATTAAAGTCTCCTCCAATAAAAATCTTTTCACTCTGTGGTATGTGTCGAATCAACCCCTCCAGATCCTCCCAAAATAATTCCTTAAGACTGGCTTCTGTCCCGACTTGCGGCGCATAAGCGCTAACAATATTAACAGTCTCACGTCCAATTATCATTTTTAAAGAAATAATTCTGTCTCCAATTCTGCTAACTTCTACAACGTTCTTCTTCCACTCCTTATCTATAATGATGCCTACTCCATTGCGTGCACTTACTTTTCCTGTATACCAAAGTTTGAAACCTTGAATATCCTTAGCTTCTTCTCCACGCCATTTTGTTTCTTGCAAGCAAATGATATTGATTTTCCTTTGAATCATAACCCCTACAACCTCTACAGATTTACAATTTAATGTCCCAACATTCCAAGTACCAAATCTAATTTTGCTCTTATGGACTAACTTCTTTAGCCGCGTGCGTCCAGAATGACGCGGTAGCCCTTGCTCATTTAACACTACATCCGGGCGCCGATGCAGCGGCTCTAACTCACTTATCACTGTACTCGAGCCATGCAGCGCGTTACTTACGGGCAACGACCTAGCATTAACATTATAACGTCTATTGTCCATGTTCATGATAGATTCAACAAATTTTTACATTGGCTGTTGATGGCCTAACACAACCCTCCTCCTTTACCCGGGCTTGGGACCGGCTATAAACATAGGCGGAGTTATGTGGCACAACATACAACACAACAAATCTTGTAACATTTCTCACAAAGTCAACAATTAAATATCAACAATGCATAGATATACAACTTCATAACGTTCGTAAATTTTCTCACTTCCAACATTATTACAATAAGTAACATTCCACTTGGTAAAAATATTTCAAAACACATATTCACAATTCTACAATTTTCCTAATAAATGTAACATCCTAAAAAATTTAACCCAAATTAGCTAAATTAAATGGGATTATTAAGTAGTTTATTGTGGTGTGTGGTTATAGAGAATTAATGGATACTTTAGATTGTGATATCAACCTTAGGATTGAGTTCAGGGCAAAGTTGAATTATCCAAATGTCAAAAAGTGAGAAAGAGATAAAGAGAATGACTCTATGCCATATGCTATAGCGTGTGCATGGCATGCCGTGATACACGAGCCACCAGAAAGTGAGGAAGGATTCTCTATATCACATTTGCAATGCATGGTGCAAATGTGATGGTGCTTGATTAGATTTTTAAGTTTATTAGACACAAGTTTGATATGAAAACCAAAGGAAAGAAAGAGAGTTCGAACGAGAAAGAAGGAGAAAATCAAAGGAGCTCTGTTAAAGCTTAGAGGATTTAAGCATTTGGAGTATTTTGAAGCTTTTTAACACTAGAGGTAAGTTTCCTAAGTCCTTCACTTACCTCCCATTTTCTTGCATGTAAAAGTTAAGATTTGTTAGAAAAGATAATTTTCAGTTTATAAAGGCTTTAAGTCCAAACTCATTGATTTAAATATAGTTAATTAATGAGAGTTGTTTATGTTATTTAAATCAAATATTAATTGACCCTGGTCATTCTTAATTTACAAATTCAATAACCATCAGGCACAATTACATTCTTAGATTAAATTAGGCTATCACAATTCCCCCCCCCCCCATCTCGATTTCGCTAGGCATACTAGCATGGAGATATTTAATTTCTCTCGGTTTCATTTTCCCTGCACCACCCTCCTCAAGGAGTCAAGGTTTTCCCGTTGTCATCCATCGAATCCTTTATGCTATTTTCTGCACACCAACATCGTAGAACTCTCCGGCGCAAGGTTGGTTTCTCGAGGTTAGCAAATAAAGGGTAAATAATAAGCTGCTAGCTGCTATTCTCTCTGGGTTTTTTTCTTGATGATTCACCATAAGTTGTGCATTTAGCTCTTTAACCGGAATTCCCCCTGTTTTGATGCTGTCATCCTCAGTGCGAAGAAATCATGGATAGAGAGAAGTGACAATGAGAAGTGACAATGTACTCAGATTCAGGAGCAAGCGCTGCTGATGTTGATTATGGTTTTCTGTTCAATTTCCAAAGACAGGGTTATTATTGACTCTTCAGATTTTTCTTATAGTTTGGAAAAATAATTAAGAATCAGGACGGGAACTTCCAGTTGTATAGATAGATTTGGATGCTCCATTTTACAGTTTGCTATCTTTTAATCTAATAAGTCATGTGATTAACTGGCTAATATATAATTGCGCTTCATCTGCATATATTCGATATTTGACAAATATGTTCTTGTTCCATGAACCAAAACACACACGGGCTCACATCTTGTCCCGGTGAACAATGTCAATCTTCACTTGCATCAAAGCTAGAGTAAGAACGCAGACATAAAATATCCTTCTGGTTTTTGCTGAGTATAAATCGCCCTTGGGCCTATATTTTAGGTCTGAATTGTCATTTAATCCTTAATATTATTCAATAAACTAGGAAAATCAATTAGGAAAAAAATTATATAGTTAGCCTTATATATTTAAAATATTTTGTTTCCAATTAAATCAATACATATGTATCTTTTATATATTATTTAATTTGTAACAAATTCTTGTCATTAATATTATTAACATATTAAAATTCAAATGTATCTTGATTTAATTGGGTAAAAGTATATTAAATATATAAACCCAAGTATATAAGTTTATAAAGAAATGTGTGTTACTTTGGTTTTCCTAAATCCTTTTAATTATTTACATTTATATATTGTCAATATATATATAGCTCATACATCATGTAATTAAGAACCTAAATATAGAAATAGTTTACGAAAAATAATAAAGACGAGAGATAAAAAAGATTGAGATTGATTTAATTAAGATCAAAGGGAGTAGTTTAATGCATTTTCAATAAAATTTGTGGCATTAATTAAGAGAAAACAAACAATCTTTCAATAACCCATCCAATCTACACCCTCCAACCATATTATAACATGTTTGGTTAAAATAAACAAAAAATTTTAAAACTCAACTTTTTCTCTTTTTAAAAGTTTAATAAATTTTGTATTTTGCCCATGTTAAACATAGTACATATTTTAATAGCGTGCATTTTCTCTCTGACATTCAATGTATGGTAAGAAAATAAACTTGTGATGAAAAATTTATAACATGCTTTGTAAATCTAAATGATAAAAAATCCTCACCTCTTTGCCTTATACTAAGACACTTCAAAGTTCCAATTACATTTCACATGCCCATGAAAAGTTATTTTCTTAATTCCATTAAAAAATGGCATGTCTTTTCCTCTTTGCTTTATGTCCTTTTATTATGAAGAGAGAGAAGAAGTATTTAATTATATTATATTATATTTCATGTACAGATATGCTCACATTAACTAATACAAGAGTAAATTTTAAAAAATAATTTTAAAAGGTACTAAATATCCTGGTTCTTAACCAAGCTTAACTTAAAAAAAAAATGTTTTACAGGGCGAAACGAGAGAGTAAATAATACTGGAGGAGTGTGTCAGGACAATAGAGGAACTCAAGCTAAAAGTAAAACTGCACCGTAAAAAAAGTTTAATTTTCTTCAATGAAGAAATTACTAGGACTCGACTTTCTTGCTCCAGTTCTCACCGCTATATCTCAATTTCAATAATCACGATTGAATAGATTATAAAATTATTATTACTGTTGTTGTTATTTTATATCACAAGGAGTAGACTCCACCAACATTAGAGATTATCTCTCTTGAAATATGGAAGGCAAATAGTAAAACTCTTCTAACTAAATTGTTATGTACACAATAGTCGGGATTCAAACCCTCAATCATTTATTTAAGTAACAAAAGTTTTACTACTCACTCTAATTTTAATTGGTAAAATTATTGTTATTATATTAAAAGGTAAAAAAAAATTGGTCTCTAAGTTATAAATAGTCCAAACATTAACAAAAATAAACTTGGACCATTAGTATATTAGCAAATGGCAAAAAAAGACCTTAAAAATTATAGTAAATTACCAAAAAATTACAGCAAATGACTCAAAAAATTACAGAAAAAGATTAAGAAAATTTTACTGGTTTTTTTTCCAATTTTTAAGTTCTTTTATGTGATTTTCTGATTAACTAATAATCAAAATTAATTTTTATTAATGGTAAAGGCTAGATTATTTCATTTTTGAAAATTGAAGTAGGAATATTATACAAAAAAAAAGTTCAAGGTCTCTAATGTTCCTGAATCTGTAATTTAGGGACCAATTTGCTCTTTTATCATATATTAAATAATAAATTAATAAATTTAAGCTATTAAAATTTGACCAAAACAATTAAGAATTGTAATAAAAATATTGTATAACGTGAATTTTTTTCTTATTTTTTACAGTAGTTCTGAAATGTTCTGGTCCAAGTTTATCAATTTAATTTTTTGTACTTATTATTTAACAATCCAATAATAATTTTATAATATGTTGAATCTTAGTTATTAACTTTGAAATGTAATTAGAATGAGATTGGTAGGATGTGAGGAGAGAAAAGGAAAGAAGGGAAGCCAAATCTAAATTGCTGCAGGGGGCACCGGATTAGTTAAGATGTTTCTTGTCTTTAAAAGTAAAAGAAACGACCCCCCCCCCTCCCCCCTATGGATGTGGTGTCTAGTCAGATTGAAGCGATGAATCAATTCTCAACTAAAATCAGTGTACCACCAAGAAAATACACCTTTAGGAGTAGCACGGGAGATTAAAGTGATCGATCGTACATCTTTATTTCTATATTCATTTTATTGCTTTCACGTCTCGCAGGCGCTTTAAGAGCCAAACTTTAATTTAATTAAGGTGACACATGCGATCGCTAGCTAAAGTGACCCAAACATAGATCCTAAATTATTATTATATTGTTAATCTCCACTCAATTATTTGCGATGATTGTCCCTCATTCATCACATATTGATTGGGAAAATCTCGGTTTAACCCCTATAAAATTGATCTTGGAGATTTGGAGTCACGATCAAACTCTCCCTCAGATTATCTATAAATTTGATGCCTCTAAAATTAAAAAAAAAGTACAAGTTCAGATAAGAAATAAAAGAAAAATAGTAGAGAGAATAATAGAAGATAAAAGACGGCTCACATCTAAAAATTAAAAAATAAATCATAAATATATAAATTTAAAAAATATCTAACTAAATGATTTACGCCATTTTAATAAAAGAAGTCTAATATATAATTGCATCGCTTGCTTGTGGTTTTCTTATTCATAGACAATATGTTGAATTCTCCATGGCCAAATAATTTAATTAGAATGTAGTTTTAAATTTTTTTCTCTATAAATTATAGTTGTTATTTAAAACTTAATTAAAATATAGATTTATTTTATATCATATTTATTTATTTAATATAATTAAGAAGAAAAATATCCTCCCTAATTTAGTTGGGGAGTTTGTTTTGGTCCTAATTAAATGTAAGATCTCAATCCATTTTATCTCTAAAGTTTATATTTTTCCAAATCATCTCTTATATTGTACAAGAACGCATGCAGGGATCCCATGTGTAGTGTGTAGTGGAAAACGATGCAATGTTTGGGAAGTGAACGATCCTTATTGTGTCGGTTTATATGGTGGGGAAGGAATGAATATAAAAACTTTTGTCACATGCAAGACACTCAATCACGTTTTAGTTTTATCAGATCTAGGCTAGGGTGTTTGTTTTGGTCATAATTAAAGGTAAGATCTAAATCTATTTTATCTCGTGTATTTATTTTGTGTGCAAGCTACCTCTTTTTGTACTCCCTCAAAACAATATAATAATGAAAAGTAGCAATAATTGAAATGCAGTCATATATCTTGTAGAAAAATTATGGCACATTTTTTCAATGAATAACTAATTTACCTAACTTTTTAATGCATATAAACAAATTAGTTAATTAGTTCTGCATTTAAA
Organism: Prosopis cineraria; assembly: GCF_029017545.1. Lineage (NCBI taxonomy): Eukaryota > Viridiplantae > Streptophyta > Magnoliopsida > Fabales > Fabaceae > Prosopis > Prosopis cineraria. The sequence goes on from NW_026555332.1 coordinate 42,539,615, forward strand.
GTTGAAATGTTCAATGAGTAATAATATTATAAACACAAGTTTAAAAGGAGAACTTATTCCAAAACTAAATTTAAGCGATGACCTAAAATTCATGCTTATTTTTGTAAAACTCACCAGAGAATCAACGTTTTAATTTCTTCCCCAAAGGGAAAGTACATGAATATCGATGAGCCATAATACATCGATAACAGTAAGTTAATCACTATTTTCTCGTACGGCTCGTGTGCGCTGATTTCTGCAATGATTAAATGATTAAAATAATAGCCCGTCCTTTCGGGAAAAAAAAATGTCATCTTTATATTTAAAATAAGTGGGGATTAATTCATGCATATGTATTACATGTGTCATGGGTTAACAACCCTGTCATTTTAAGAGAGTATTAAAATATATACGAGTTGATGACTTGACGATTAGTTCACATTACTAATTCAGATGGAAAGAACATAAACTATATGATTCCAAGTACGCTGATGCCAACCAGTATTTAAAAATGAATGTTAGTATAAACGTCATGACTTGCGTTTGACATGACGATTTTGTAAATGGAAAGTTTTTGGACAAAAAAGACCGACAATAACATAATCATGCATTCAAATTAAACAGATAGTTGACAGTGTAATACTGCTAACTAATTAATTATAGATAGATTCATTGCATGTGATTTGTTTTTGATTGAAAATAATTTTTTAATCGGGTGATAATCAATCTGATTTGAAATAATTGAATTGGAGAATTATAACGCCATTTTCCAGCTGACATGTTGCCGACGAGTTGTTATATGTAGTTCGTGGATCTATATTAAACGCTACGCTATCATCTCTTGATGGTTTGTGGCATGGAAGGGTTTTTTTTTTAAAAAAAAAAAGGAAGTAGAAGAGGAAAAGGGAAGTAAGATGAAAATAGAGTTTTAAAACATTTAATATGTACCTGAAAATGCGTCAGCAAGGAAGGAAGTGGGTTTTATAAGTATGAAGGTAAAAGAGTTTCACCAATTTTAATGACACTGAAGGAGAAGTGAAATTCATTGTACCAAGCAACCCTTTTTTCTTTTTAATTTCATTTTTGCTTTCACTTTTCCAATCTCAATTCCATGATATTAGATAGGAGGACTAGGGAAAAGACTAACAAAATAGGATTGCAGCCTAACTTAAAATTTGATCTCTTTTATAAAAATTACTAAATTTGACAACCCATAATTTAATCCTATCCAAATGTAAGTTGAAATTGCATAGGATCGAAATTAGTTCATAAGACTGTGAGACTTGTCTTGATAATCCAATACATTTGTTTGTTATTTTCTCCTTTTTCCTCTATGAGAGTCAACACTTTATTTTAATATTATAAACTTAACTAAAATAATAAAATAGCTATAATAATTTTATAAAATTTATCGCAATATATTAAAAGTTAATCATAATAAATCCATGACAATATTCAACAGACTTCAAAATATCTAAATAACACTACAACAATCAAGCCTTAGACTTTACATTCAATTATATGAAAAAATAAAAATAATTATAATAATATTTAAATAATTTTATAAGACCAGACCATACAAAGTGGCCTGAAAGTTCAGTCCTTCCATTTTAGTCCAAGCCGAAGATGAAGTATGGTATTGTTGGTCTTTTTTAGTCTTTTAGTTCAAGTCAATTTTGTCACATGATTGAATTTGTTTGAGTTAGATCGGGTTAGGCAATACTGCTAAAGTTTTGCACAGCCTTATAGGTATCATTATATAGATTTCCCATATTCATGACACCTACACGTGATTTTCGTCGTTCGTCGTCTCTCCCGAAAACCTAAACACTCCCAAGATTGTTGGTATGTCCTTGGAAGTTAGAGCTCTGGCTACATCAAATAATAATGGATAAAATTCAAGTATAATCTTCAACTTCTGAAATTCTAAGTTTTTGATTTGGAGCAGGGTGGAGGTAGGCAAAACTTGTGACCACATCATTACAAGTGTCGAGCACCTCTTACATAACAAAATGCAAGAGGCAAAGAACAGATTAACAACGCTAGAGAAATGGAAAAAGATAACGAAACCAAGACTTAAATCATGGTATGATTTGGAAGAATCCTTAATTACGGACTCAAAAAGCAAGTTAAACTTGGTTTATACAGTGAGGAAAAAATACTTTTTATTTTCGTAATCTAGTAAAGAAAAGGATGATAAGCAACTCTGATTTTTAAGTTGAAAGATGAGGTGACTTCTTGTCAATTTGATTTTAAATGAAACATTGCTATATATTCACTTTTTTAGAATTTTTAAGGATCTAATCGATTTATTCTGACAATAGTTGGTCAGTTACTTATAGTATTTGAGCCATGGTTAATTATCAAGCTAGATTAATTATTTCATCATTATTGGGATTTTTTGAATATAGAATGATAATTTATACTTGGTATATGCCCTTTTCATGTATAAATCTAACATCTATTATTGTGCTCATTCCAACGTGACTCTCCTCATCACACTTGATGCTTTTTGTGCCACATTAGTCTCTGTAATATATAAGATTACATCTAAAGTCATTTGCAACAGACTCAAAGTGATTCTCGGCAACTCATTACTCCTTCAAAATAATTTTATTCGCGGAAGATTTGCATTAGACAATATCACAGTAATAGCCTAATAGGTGAAGGAATAAAGAATCAGTCCTGTAAAGGCCGCAAAAAGGGCTGATTGGCTTTTTAAAAATGGAATAGCGTGCTCATCGACAGGAAAATAAATGTGGAGAATCAACGAATTTGTACATTGAAAAAAAAGGGGATAAAGAAAATTTTAATCCCTTAAATTTGAATGAATTATTGATTTGATTTTTAAAATTTATTTTTTATCGGAATAATTAATTAGCTAGTGCTTATGTATGATTTGAAGGAAAAATAACGCCATAAGGAAAAATTATGTGTGGTTTTGAAATTTTATGAATTTAATCAATAAAAATTCAACTTAATAAATTAAATGATATTTAAAACAAATTTGAAGCACGAAAAATTTTATCATCTAAGCAAAACATGCCCAGTTCCAAACAGCAACAAGACCTTATGAGAAGCTTATTAATTATAAGATTCGTGCTAGCTAGCCACTGTGTCTTAGGCTCATGCCTGGATTCGCAATCTGAAATGGACATTACCCTTTCAAGTTATGTCTTTCTCTTTTCTTTTTGACTCGAAAATCGTCTATTCTTCAGGACCTCCACACACACACACACACACAAGCACGTTTCGTCCTACTGTTTACCACATAACTACTATTTCCAGGAACGCATGAGAACGAAGTTCAGAATTCTGCAGATAACAAAGAAAACGACGCATGGTTTGATTCTTGGATAAGTCCATTTTCTTTGTCCCTCATCCTCCTGCTCTGAAAAGGATTAAACGATCTCTATTAATATTGGATAAAAAAAAAAGATACTCTTGGAATAAGTATCTATTATTAGGGGGGGAAAGCAACTGATTTTGCGTTTAATTTTTCTAAAATGCTCCGTGCGGGTATATGATGGTTCATAAAATGAAAAATTCAAGAAAATAATTAGAAATGTCATATTAACTAGAAATACTTAATTATACAAATACTAGGAGTCATTTTTTTTAACCAAAATCCCCCCGTTTATCTATTTAAGATTTTTGAATAAAATATGTTAACTGATTGCTGTATTCCAAACTTTTAAAAATTATGATAATTTATGTGATTATAAATATTCATATCAATATCAAGTGTATGCTGCTATTTCTCTTTGCTCGCTATAATGGAAAGCAATGGAATGCATTAAAGAAATAAAGATAAAAATAGAATTATTTCAATGTAGAGGGAGAAATAAGTTAATCATGTTCATGGGAAAAAAAGAGTAATTTAGCTCATCAAATTGAAAATCATAATTTATAATATTTGTAATGGGTATAATAATTTTTACATTTGTAGTTTGTATTACTGAGTTTTAATTTATCATGTTTATCATGAAAGAACAGGTAACTCAGTTCATTTTTTTCTTACTTTTTTATTTCGCTCAATTTCTATCATTTTTTAGCAACCAAACAGCTCCTTAATATATGAGATGAAGAAACCTGAACTATTATCTTGGAACGTTAAAATTTTATCTGGCCTATAAAGTTATTAAAAATGCCTATATTATACACACACATATACGTATATTAATTAGATCAAGCTCAATTTTAAAAACATATTGCTGTTCGCATTTTAATTGTATGAAAGTAATATTTTTCTATCGGAAATGCTTACATCACCCTATCTTGAATAAGAGAGCCTGTTGGGAGAACACTTGTATGTAAGGGGGAAAAAATAGCGTTTGTTTTTCTACAAAAAAAAAAAAAAGTGTTTAGTCTTCCAAAAAATAAAAAAAATTAAAAGACTGTAAAAGTACAGCCAAACAAGTTAAATGAGACGACCAATTCCAAAACAAAGGTTCACTTGCTATCTCTATCTCATGTACGTGGCACGGTGGAAGACAAGAATATTTTAGGTGGGCTTTACCGGCCTATTCACCACAGTGATGAGTAGCGTAGTGATATCTTATAATAAAATTTGAATCATTCATATTTTAATTTAAATAATTTAAATTTAAAATATTATTATATATTTTTATTTTATATTCATTAAAATAAATATCTATAAATTTATAAAAATTATAAAATAATTTCAATAAATTTTTTATTTTTAGCATGTTATAGATTTAGTTTGGAGGGTCTAATTTAATACTAAAATTTTTATAATTATTTTATATTAACTATCCAGATATATTTATACAATTTAGATTTAATCTGATGTTAATTAGACTACACAGAGTACATTTAAATAATCAATATACATCAATTAAAAAAATTTAATATTAAGTTAAACTCTCTAAATTTAATCTAGGCCATATTAAAATCTTAAAATAATTTCAATAAATTTAATAAATAATATATATAATAATATTTTAAATTTGAACCATCTAAATTTAAATGTAGATAGTCCATATCTTGTCATAGGGATGGGTACCAATGTGATGAGCAAGGACCAGTTCCATGGGCTTCAGGGCTTGCACATGACTCAGAAATTATCAATGCAAATTTTTATCAAAAAAGTTTGACCCTGAGATAAAGCAAGATATCTTAAATCTATACTACAAAATCCACCTAATATATACATTAATTATAATATTCGAGTAGTTCGGCTGATAATGTTGACGAGATCACAGCTTGTTGGTTCTCACTTCTCAGTGGTCCTTGAATGCCAACCTATCGTCAGTAATGACGATTTTGCTAAGAGATTATTAAGTCAAACATTATTATAGATTTATAGTTCATAGCATCTCCCTCCTCGCACCACACACCTTGCTGAATTTGCCATTATTTAATGCTAGGAGTCTCCTAATGCAGGCTATATGTTTCGTAAATATCATGGCACGTTTCAATTTAATGCCTCTTATTTATTTCAGTTCCGTGTAATAATTAACCATCAAATATATTTTATCGAAAATTAAATGTAAAGATTTTTTATAGAAATTAAATTGATAAAATTGCTTAAAAAATAAATACTACTTTTATTCTTTTTTATAAGAAAATACTACCCTTATTCTTATAATAAAATGTTTCAAACATTTTCGCGTAAATTACGAAAAGTTGATATACAGATTTATTTCTCAAAAAAATTCAAGTATTTCAATTACTCTCGGCTTTACATTATGTCTTTTGGAGTAATTTTTTTATATTACAGTAAATCTTTTTTAATAATTCAAAGCAGCATTTATGATTATTATTTTCTTCAATTTTATCCTTATTTGTTTCAAGAATTTTAAATGATGGGCAAGTTTACAAAAATAAATGAAGAATAAATTCGATCTGCATGTACGTAGTTAATGACCTTAGAAGACATGTATTGTGAAACGAAAGGAGTTTATATTTCTATTCATTTTCATTCTTTTTGAAAGAGATTGTCAAATCTTGACTCGAGTCATCAAACTACTAAAATTTTATTGAAAAGAAAAATCATTTAACATTTTAACATAATACTTAATAAATTTTATCAATTTTATCTTTTAGAATAAAACTTATAATTCAATAATATATACGGTCTGAGGGGGTATAAATTGCTAGTTGCATCCCAAATTTCAGCCCCGACAACGCTTATAACTTTCACATTCTATCCCCATTATTTCCCAGTTGCTGATCGAACACGTCAACTTAGGGCCTGTTTGTTTTCAATATTAAAAAAATTTTTTTTTTAAATTAAAACTTATTTGGATTAATGTTTTTGATTTAATTGTTTTTAAAAAATTTTAAAACAAAAAAAATAGAAACAACTTCAAGTTGTTTTTATTTTTTATTTTTAAAATACATTACATTTTATTATTGAAAATTACAGTTATTTTTATTAATTGTTATTATAAATTATTATCATTAACTGTTTATAATCATTACTATCAGTCTATTTTTTTAATTACAAAACTGTTTTTAAATTACTATAACCAAACAAATTTTCATTTTGTTTTGTTTTAAAAAAAATTGAAAATTATATCATGAAATAATTTTTTTAAAAAAAATGGAAACGAAAACCAAGCAAGCTATTAGTCACTTACGCTGGTGGTGTTGTTGTTGTTTTTTTGTTTTTGGTTAGGAGTGAAAAAAATAAATGAGACTGAAAGTCTATTAAAATTAAATCCTTTGACTTTCATATTGATGAATTTACACTACCACAAAAAAGAATATATACATATATATATATATATATAATAATTATTTTTACTTATATATAACAATTTTTAACCATTGTATATTCCAACATTATGTATTATTTTCACTAGGACAGGACGGCCAATTTTTATAGGGATCGGACTAATGATGACCATTGAGATTAGACGGCTGACTTTCACCAAGATCAGACCAATGGCGATGACAAGGACTAGATAGTTGACTTTCACTAGGCCTAGACCAACAATGACGATAATCAAACAGCCAAATTCCACAAGGATCTGGACCTACTATGACGACCGGGACTGAATGACTGACTTTCATGGGCCAGTCTCGATGGAAGTTGACTGTTCGATCCCAGTGGAAGGCAGCCATCCGGTCCCCATCATTGCTGTCAATCCGGTCCCATTGGAAGTCAATTATTTGATCCTTATCGTAGCGTTAGTCTTGCCCGATGGAAGTCGGTCACCCTGTCTCAATCATCACTAGTGCTATAGTTCTAGTTGACTTTAACTGTCTAATCCTAGTAGAAATTGGCCATTCAAACCTTTGACTTTGATCCATCTTTCAAGTTTCTTTTAAATTTAAATATAAAATTTGAAATTTGAAGTTTTACTTTATATTCAAATAAATAATTTTAATATTATAATTTAAAATTTTTTATATTATCTAAATAAAAAATTTAGAATTTATGAATTTCAAATATGAGATTTTAAAATTTAAATTCTCAACTTAAATCCACCCATCCAAACACAATATATAGGTAGCTGCAATTATTTAAAAGTGCGGACAAGCCTTAGACTTGGACAAGCTTTAGCAGAAGAGAAAGAACAAGAGAAAATCGCAATGGCCACTTTAGATTTGGTAGGTGCAAGAAACTTCAACAAAAAGGGAAGCATGGACACTTCAGATCTGGATGACTTCAAAACCTTTGGCTAATAACTAACCTTTTTCCAAGTGTAAAAATCCTTTTTCCAAGCTGTATAATGACTAAATTGGAGGACGAGAAGATTGTAACAGTGGAGGAAAGAAAATGCCAAATTGAGAAAAAATAGAAGAGAAAGCTTGACGAGCAACAATGGAGGGGATTGGTAGACGTCAATGAGCCACGGCATGCGAGACCTAAGCTTAACGACAACAGCAAAAACAACGAATGGCACATGGTGTACTTTCAATAGTTAACAATGGGGATTGGGTGAAAATAATGATTCTCGGTGAAGGGGAATGTCTTTGTGATGAATAAGAGAGGTTATGTGGGAGGAAGAAAGAGCCCTAGGGGCTTCGAGATATAACAATGCATGAAAATAAAGGAAATTAATTTTTTTAAAAAAAATTATATAATAATTATTTAAAATAACCACTATACAATCTTAAGACTATATAACAGCTATTTATAAACAACAGCTATATAATCTGTGGGTTTAATTTTAAAAAAAAAATCATGCGCAACTATTTCAAGTAATTGCTATACAGTTTCAGAAACTAAACAATTGCTGTATAATTTCTCAAAAAAAAAACCCAATAAGATCATATAATAATGATTCATATTAACCGTTATATAGTCTCTTATGTAAAATCTCTCATAGAATGGTTTTTAAAAGGGTGTTATATGTACAATATTTTTTAATAGTATTATGTGAAATTTTCTTTTTTAAGAGAGAGAAGATTTTATGTTTTATATTTTATAGTTTCAAAGGATTTGAATCCGTATAATATATATGTATATACTTAGCTGTGTATTTCTTCGTGTATGCGTTGCTTTTAAACTGTTTGATCACTTTCGTGCCGTATTGGTGAAAGTTAGTTCACCTATAACCTGGAATCCAAAACAACGTGCTAAAAAATATTCATTAATAGTATTTTTTATTATTAATTTGTAGGAAAAATTATACTCCTTCATTCATTGATACCTGCTCAAGTACACAATGACCTTTTTTTATGGGAGAATTTCAATTAAGGACATGAGAGGAGACTTAATTTTAGATGAATCTAAAAATATTTTAAAATTTTAATTCAATCTAAGGTAGAAAAGGCAAAAGAATCTCGATCGTGAAAAATTAAAATACCCTTCACATATTATGCAAATTCATTAGTTGTTAATTTTTTTATTATGTTTGTTAATTTATCAATATCACTTGTAAATTACATCCATTTGTCAGACAATTAATAACATTAGTTGTTAATTTATTAATTTTACTTATTAATTTACTAACATCAATTATAAATTATAAGATACTTAAGTAATTCACAATTGATATTAGTAAATTATATAACATATCTCCTTTAAACTCATGCTACACGAGCGGTAGAGCAATTATGTACACAACATGGTAAAATATGCCGCAGCTTATCACCATTAATAAACCAAACACAATTCAGGAAATTGAAAAGGTTAAAATAATTAACTTATAACGATATTCTAATTCTAACTATTAACTCGCTTTGGAAAATATTCTAACCTAACTAGTTTAACTACCCTTCACCTTCTATACATTCACTCTATTACGAGAATAATATTAAAGATATACTTAATGGTCGGCTTGTGTATTAGATACATTTTTTTATAAATATGTACTGACAACTCATGAATAATTCATGTTATTATATATTATATATATTGATCTTATAATATCCCACCTCATATATATAGAGACATATACATATAAAATTATTTCATAAACCAATAGACACACTCACCTTTTAGTCATTAATAATTTACTACATATACGAATATTTCAAAAGTTTTATTAAATAAATATATATCCATCTCATCGTTAAAGTATCTACATCATATTATTCATTTTTTGGGGCCACTTACATCAAATTGTTCGCTAGTGAATAAGTGGAAAAAAAAAAAGTTCATCTTTTGTAACAGAAGTAAGATTGTAAAAATATATTTGCTTTTACAAAAAAAAAACACATTTAAGTCTCATTGGTTGTACAAAATTTTAAAAATGAATCACATTATTCATAAAGAATAAAAGTACAACTTGTTAGCATTTTTTATTTTGATAAACACAAAGAATAAGTTTCATCCACGGTGGAGAATATCTTTTTCAAGATATAACCTACTAGAATTTTTATACTGCATAATAATATGATAAATATATAATTATATAAATTAAAAAGAGTCCTCTTTAACTTTAAAATAAACTAAATTTATATTAACAATAAAAAATTTAAATTTAAATTTTTTAAAATTAATGAATTATATTAGCACCAAGTAGAACAATTAATATTTAAAGGGTAAAGTAGTAAATTTGGCTACAAATTATTTTTTGAGAAGTATCTAGTAACCTAAACTGTCAGATGGTGCAAAATAAACCATGAATTTTTAAAAATGGAGTATCAATAGCCCGCCGTTAATGTGGGGCCCACAATGACACGTGGCACAACACGTCAACATGGTAAAGGAGTAAAGTTAGCCATGAATTATTTTTTAAGAAGTATTGGGTAGCTTCTACTATAAAAAAAACTATCTAACACATTCTCCTTAATTTTGACCAAACACCATTTATTTTCATACTTATGAGGCCCACAAAGCATTAATCTCTCCAATCTTCTTGCCTTCATTCTCAATATAAATTCCAAAAGAAGAGGTTCAATGAGTTCTTATCTGGAAACAATCACAAGGACGATGCTAATAAAGTAGAAGCTTGATTTTACTACGCATAAGAAAAGCTTGATTCTAGCTTAATTTATTTATGAATTATTTCTTCTACTTTGTTAGCATCGTCTTCGTGAATGTCTTCAATAAGAACTCTTTGAACTTCTTCTTCTCGAGCTGAGATTGAGAACGAAGGTAAGAAGATTGAAGAGGTTAATGCTTTATGAGTCTCATATGTATGAAAATAAATTGTATTTGGTCAAAATTAAGGGAAAGGTGTTGGGATGGTTAGCTTTTTTATAATAGAAACTGCCCTATGCTTCTCAAAAAATAATTTGTGACTAAATTTGCACCTTCACCATGTTGATGTGTCGTGCCACGTGTCATTGTAGGGCCTACATAATGTCCGTTAGTTGAAGTTAATGGCGGGCTATTGGATATTTTATTTTTAAAAATTCGTAATTTATTTTGCACCATTTGATAGTTTAAGCTATCAAATACTCCTTAAAAAATAGTTTGTGGCCAAATTTACACCTTTACCTATATTTAAATTTAAAAATAAATCGAGTGCATGTTTTAGGCATAAGGTTTTACTTGTATCATCTCACTTCTACTTTTACCCTCCATTTAGAAGGAAAGAAATGTTAAGAGGAAAGAAAATAAAGAGAAAAAAAAATTAGAAAGAAAATATTATTAATTCTCCCTGTTTGGATAGAAAAGAAAAAATATAAAGAAAAAAATGAATAAATATCAATAATGTCTATAATGCCCTTCTATATCATGTTTCATTATCTTTTTAAAAATAAAATAAAAGCATAAATTATATTTAAAATTTTATTGTCATATTATTATATTTTAACATCAAATAATTTACTAAAAATATTTCATTTTTATATTTTAAAAATCAAAAGTGGGCACTTTTTAAAATTAAATATAATAACATAAAAATATATATTATCGTAGCATTTAGATAAACAAAATGAAAATATGATCTAGATAAACAAGCTTGCTATGTGTCTCATCTTCCTTCACCATATGGCTCATCATCATCATCATATTCTTCATTGAGGTCATCTAGTCAAAGATGGGTCTAGCAGAAAAATAATTAAGAGACAAAGGAAAAGGTAAATAGAGGGAAAAATATTTTATTTTCAAAATCTCTTCAATTATGGAGAGAAAAATTGAGAGGAAAGTATAATAAGTCTCATACCTTATTTTATTTTCTCTCCCATTTTCTTCATATGTTTTCTTTCCTCCCATATTTTCCCCCCATCCAAACAAAGTATTAGTGAGTGAGCCATCCTCAGGCACTAGAAGTTCAATATTTTTTGTTTTACTGGGTTTGTGGAAAAATTAGGAAAATATCAGTCAAGAACCATTGTAAAAAAATTTATATCAATCAAGGATCATAAAATTATGAATTTCAATGTATTTTTTTAGTCCTTATTTGAAATTAATTTTTTATGTGAAATGACTAAATTTCTCTAAAATTTAAAATAATAAAAAGAAGTCATCTCCACTATCACTAATGTCAGCCACTAAACCATTGCTGGAGACCTTGTTGGCAATGAGATCACTAATGCCCCAACCACTAGAGGGTTTACTGGCAGCTAGTCATCAGACCTCTAGTACTAGTGATACTTTATTCAAGGATAATTGGTAAAGGTAACAAAGAAAGAGTTTGTTCTTATAACCTTTTGGCCACTTATAAAGCTTAATGGCCATTAAGCCTATCTAATTATATATGGAATATATACATACTCTGTAACATCTAAAGTTTTAATTTCCTAATTAATTAAATCTAATTAGGGTAATTAAGTAAGTCGAAATAGTGTGTGGTCAGAGAAGTTTAATAATCATATTTGATACTATTTTAGCCCTAGTTGTGGGTCCAGTAATGAGGCGAGCCACTCGAGCATTAAAAGAAGAAGAAAAGGAAGAGGTGAAGTTGTTATGCCATACGCCACAGTGCGTAGATCGTCCACCACAGCGCACAGCCATCTCTGAGCAAGGGAGGACCTCTCTGTGCCATGCACCGCGGTGTATTGTGCGTTTCCATAGCGCATGGCTATTTTCTACAATTTATTAGACGCAAAATGAGACAAAAATAGAGAGAAGAGAAAAGAGAGAAAGAAGAGGCACGCTAAAACTTTATTAAGGTTTACTTGGGGATGACTATAAAAGTATTTTGGATAAACACTTAAGACAAGTATCATACTCATTAATCTCCTTATTTCTTTCACATTTATGAGTTTATGGTTAGGAATTGATAGTGGAAGTAGGATTTCGGTCCATACAGGTTATCGGTCCAAATTTATTGACCCAAATGAAATTAATAGGAGAAGATTAGAGTATTTAAATCTAAGTATAATGAGTTTTGATGTTTTGAGTTGTTAGGCACTATAAATACCAAAAAATCTCTTTTAATTGGGTGGTTGGAAGTTTTATGATGCCATTAATGGGGATTTAATAGCTCATTAATGCTATTGGAGGCTAAAGGTAATTATTAAACCCAATGGTTAGGTTTCCCCTCTTATAGAGTGAATGTTGGGCAAATTAGAAGTAGAGATTAAAGGCTTAAATGTTGAGTTGGTTATGTTAATGGAATTTAACTTGATTGATTGTAGTTTTACCTCTTAGTCACCTGTTTGAGTAAAAATTCAAGCTTAGAAGCTAGTTAATTAAGGGGTAAATCTTTGACCTCTCAAAAGTTTGAGATAACTGGGAAAAAACTCTACTTTGAATAGTTGTATGTTAATTGATTGTTGAACGTGAATGGTGAATATTACATGCATGAGATTGATTTTTATGTAAAACTATACATTAGTTTTCAATGAATGTATGAAAATTTGATTGAGCATAATGCTATTTTGGCTTAAAATGCAAAATACAAAGTCAAAAGGATTTTACTATGAAAATGCTTATGTTTTGAAAAATGAATGTGATGATGAGTAGAGATATTTATGTGTTAATCATGAAGTAAATTTGAGAAAATGATGAGGTTACATGCTTGGGTAACGTAAAGTCGTGAGCCCAACGTGGTTGTTATAATAGTAAGTAAATTAAAGCGAAAAAATAAACTTAAGTAAGTAATGATTAAGCATGATCAGTGAAGGGAGTTTGCCTAGGGATTTGGGAGTAAAGTAAATCCATATGGTAATTAGGTTGGCCTTCAATGCACGGGGGCTATAGCCTTGTCCTATTGTTTGTCGAGGGACTGTCATATATTTTGTTAAGGGACTAAAACCTAACTATCTCCACTGGCTCAATAAGGAGAATAGCCTAGGGTATGAGACACCCCAGGGATTTGAGAATGGGAGAAGCCGTGGTCCAAGAGTGAGTCTTGTAATCTTTAGCCGGGTCACACCTTACAATTGGTGAGTTTGGGTGGTCCAGTCACACGGACAGAGCCCTGATCAGTATTATAACCCACGGTTTCAGCCTGAGGAAATAAAAAGGATATAAGGTTGGGTTGATCATTATCTAAGTAAATATATGATGTGTCACACGTGTTTAATGGTGGCAAGTCGCAAGAGTATGGGTCATGTCACATATTTAAGAATATGGTGACAATGCACCTAGTTACGTGAGTTAAAAAAGCTGTAAGTGATAAATGATAAATTATGATACATGTGAATGTGTTTTGCATATTTGATTTCCTTGTACATGTATTTGTTTTATAATTGATATATATAACTGTATAAGGTAGGTTTAACCTGAGTTACTGAGTGGCTAAACTCATCCCTCTTATTTAATACTTTTCAAGCTCTAGCTATGGTGTTAAGAGGGAGAAGACTAAAGAGGTAAGGAATTACCATATTCTTACGATATGCCTCTAGTTTAGTTTTAATTATGTAATAGTATATGGCTTGCAAATTCTAAGATGTATATTACTACACTTGCACTATTTTTTATTGCTAGAAACGTTAGAATTGTATTTTAGGCCCTTAACCTTTGTGTATGTTAATATATATATATATATATATGTGTGTGTGTGTTTATATGACTAAAATACTAGTGCAAGTATAGAAGTGAAGGTTTGAGCATGTTTTGATTGATTTGAGTTAAATGTAATGGCAAATTACCTCCCCCTTTATTTTTTTAGTAAATTAGGGTTAAGGAGTGAATTTTAGTTATATTGATATTTTGATGCTTGTGACGTGTTGTGCTAGTAGTCTTAATTTTATTGGACATGGTCTAGGTGTTAGGAAAAGCTTTTGGCACTTGTTGAGGGTTTTAGACACTCATTTTGTGTAAAAGTGTTGAAAAGTGGTTAAAATATATTTGGGTGTTCAACTTCCTAATGTGACTTGTTTTGGAAGTGAAACCCATGCCATTAGCTAGTTCATATAAAAAGCTTTTCGTAGACACTTAGATCACATCATTCGGACGGCAGACAGTCAAAAGTTTCCCCAATTCTACTGTTAAATGGCAGCAGAACCAATGAAATTTTGTGCAACACGCTGTGGCACATGGCGCCTGACACAAAGAGCAACACGCCGCTGCGCATGGCTCTGAATCACAGCATATGTTTTGTTTTTAATTGTTTTCAACCTCTTTCACTTCCCTAAGGTATCTCATGCTTTCAAAACTTATTTTTACTCTAATATGAAAGATTTTAATTAATTTTGACTCGTTTCTATTTAGAAAACTTGAAATCCCTTATTTTTAAATTGAACGTTGGTAATTAACTAGTTGAGCTAAGTCTCTGATTATCAGGTGTTTTATTGGATAATTTTGTTTAGTGGAGTGAGAATGTTACCTACTCTTTCGTTAAAAATATAAGGCATTTTTAACCGAATCTCACCCTAATAAAGCAGTTACTTACTTTTAAATTAACCCTATCTTTTTATATTTACCCCTATTAAATACCCTACAATAAATATAAAGTCATTGTCAATAGGGCACTTTTGAAAAAAAATACAATGATTACACCTTAAAATGCTAAAAATGTCTTATATTTTTGAACATTCAAACATTCAACTCTTCAAAAAATACTTTACATTTTTTAACGGAGAGAGTATATAACAACTCAAGTTTCTAAAACTTACATGTTATAACATAATGATGTATTGTTAATTCTTAAATAACATTTGTTATTTTACTAACGTTACTTGTTAATTTAACATAGTCAATTACAAATTGAGAACTTTAAAACTTCATATATTTTACTTGTTAAAAGTCTAAATGGATCATTGTTAATCACATATGTTTTGTTGTCAAAATTAAAATTGATACTTATTGATGAAGAACTGAAATATACAATTATGCACATCCTGTTAATTTTTCTAACTTGTTAAAATCCAAATAAATTATTGTTAATTTCAAATAATTTTGTTATTGAAACCTAAATGAAAACTTATTGATGAATAATTAACACATACAATTAAGCACATCTTATAAGTTTTTCTAACTTGTTAAAACCTAAATAGATTGTTGTTAATTTCAAATTAGTTGTTATTAAAACTTAAATGAATATTTATTGATGAAAGACTAACACTTGTATAATTAAACACATCCTATCTATTTTTCTAACTTGTTAAAACCCAAATGAATTATTGTTAATTTTAAATGAGTTGTTGTTAAAATCTGAATAGATATTTATTGATGAAAGACTAACACTTATATGATTAAAGACATCCTATCCATTTTTCTAACTTGTTAAAACTCAAATGGATTGTTGTTAATTTCAAATGAGTTGTTGTTAAAGCTAAATAGATATTTGTTAATGAATAACTAATATGTACAATTATGTCAATCCTATCCGTTTATCTAACTCGTTAAAATTCAAATAGATTCTTATTAATTTCAAATACATTGTTGTCAAAATCTGAATAAATGCTTGATATTGATAATTGAAAGCATAAGTTTAATGGAACATTTATATAAACAACGATTCATGCATTCAAGTTTTGACAACTAGAAATTGACAATAATTAATTTAAACCTTAACAAGTTAGAAAAATAAATAGGATGTGTTTAACTATATAAGTGTTTGTCTTTCATTAATAAGTGTCCATTCAAATTTTAACAATAACTTTTTAAAATTAACAACAACTTATTTAGTTTTTAACAAGTTAAAAAAAAATTGATAGAATAGGCATCATTGTACAAATGTTAGTCTCTTATTAACAAGTATTCATTCAAATTTTAATAATAATTTATTTAAAATTAACAATAAAAAATTAAGGCTTTAATAAGTAAAATATATAAAATTTTAAAATTTTTAATTTATAATTGACTATATTAGATCATCAAATGATAAGGATAAAATAACAAGTGTTGTTTTGAAATTAAAACACAACATTATGTTACAACATAAAAGGTTTGTAAGCTTGGGTTACCATGCACACACACATATTTGCCATATAAGATTAAATGAGCTTGGTAATCACCAGGATTTTTAGGTGTTCAAGTGGTCATGGATCAAATCCCTCATTGCCCATATTTACCAATTATCCTCCATTAATAAAAAGTATCACTAGCATCGAAGTTTTGGCAAACTCGCCACCGACAGAGCTCCATGGCAGTCCGATGGCTAACGTTGGTGATATTGTGATAGAGGAGGGTAAATTTTTTAATTATTATTTTAAACCTTTGAAGCATTTCGGTCATTTTATATAAAAAAATTAATTTTAGTCAAAGACTGAGAGATTGCAGTAAAATTTCAGGTATGATCATTGACTGATATTTTTTTCAAAAAATTATCCCGGCGCCGGTAATCTGCAGGGACGCTCACTGATTCCTATAAATACTGATCGTGGCAGTAACATTTGTCTGTAGGTCACCTTGTTTGTTCAAACCCACCAAGTTATTTGGAGAGGAAGCCAAAGCAGAAGCGCTAAACGAATCTTCAGTCATACACTTCCAGCTTAATTTGTTCCCAAGAACTAAAGTCGCTGGGGGGAAATTATGGATGGGGATCAGGAAACAAGCGTGGCTGCATCATTGGCTCCTAAGAAGAAGAAGAATGGGTCCATTAGATCCATTTTCATGCACGCCGATAGATTAGATTGCTTCCTCATGGTCCTAGGCCTCATTGGGTCCCTGGGCGACGGTTCCACCACCCCTCTCGTCCTCCTTGTCAGTGGCCGCTTGATGAACAATATCGGCTCTGGTCCTACCCTCGATCCCAATGCTTTCATCCATCCCATTAATAAGGTCAGGTTATTCTTTATATATATATATATATATATCTCTTTTCCTGTCTCGCACACAGAGACAAATAAAGGCCTTACCCAGTTTGTTTGGGTTGCAGAATTCGGTGGCCTTGCTATATTTAGCTGCTGGCTCCTTTTTCAGTTGCTTCCTCGGTGAGTTCTAATAATTCATATCTATGATTATGAGTTTTGGATCTCTCTGCTACTCAAGTTTGGAATTCCACAGCCAAGTAATGATTGTGTCTTGGCAATTTCAGAGGGGTACTGCTGGACCAGAACAGGAGAAAGACAAGCTGCCAGAATGAGAGCGAGGTATTTGAAAGCGGTGCTCAGGCAGGATGTGGCCTACTTTGATCTGCACGTGACAAGCACGTCGGAGGTGATCACCAGCGTCTCCAACGACAGTCTTGTAATTCAAGATGCTATTGCTGAGAAGGTAACTCAGAAAGACCAAAACAAAAACGCTCAATATCTCTTTGGATTTTCAAACACTGAGATAGCTTCCTCGGATTTTGATGAAAACTAGGTACCAAACTTCTTGATGAACGTGTTCATGTTCATCGGGAGCTACATAGCTGCCTTTGCAATGTTGTGGAGGCTGGCTATTGTGGGGTTCCCATTCGTGGTGTTGCTTGTGATCCCTGGTTTACTCTACGGTAGAACTCTAATGGGGTTGGCGAGAAAGATCAGAGAAGAGTATAATCAGGCTGGTACAATAGCAGAGCAGGCAATATCTTCCATAAGAACTGTGTATTCCTTCGTAGGAGAAAGCAAGACCATAGCCGCTTTCTCTGAAGCTTTACAGGGCTCTGTTAAACTGGGGCTCAAGCAGGGCTTGGCTAAAGGCTTAGCCGTCGGAAGCAACGGCATCGTCTTCGCTATCTGGTCCTTCATGTCCTATTACGGCAGCACCCTCGTCATGTACCACGGCGCTCAAGGCGGTATGGTTTTCGCCGTCGGAGCTGCCATCGCCGTCGGTGGCCTGTAATTTCGTCTATCCCCTGCCTCTCTCACACTTTTTTTGTAATCAAAAAAAAGAGCGTAAATTGAATAGACATAAGGATAATTTTCATTTTTATAAAGTTCACCTATGACGTTGTTCGGTGGAGCTTTATTACTTAGTTTACTTTAATGAGATGGTGAATGAACCCAGAAAGATATATGAGGAAATGATTAACTAATCATTTTTATTTGTGATAAACTCATACCATTCACTTTACACAAAAAAAAAAAAATCTTATAGTTTTAACAGTGAGATAGTAATCTTTTGATTGCTTGGAACAGATCTCTAGGGGCCGCTTTATCGAACATGAAGTACTTCTCGGATGCGAGTGCTGCAGGGGAGCGCATAATGGAAGTGATAAAAAGAGTTCCGAAGATTGATTCGGACAGCATGAGTGGAGAGATTCTGGAGAGCGTTTCAGGGGAAGTAGAATTCGATCACGTACAGTTCGCGTACCCATGCCGACCAGCAAGCATAATCCTGAACGATTTCTGCTTGAAAATTCCAGCAGGGAAGACGATGGCTTTAGTGGGTGGGAGTGGATCAGGAAAATCAACAGTAATATCACTTTTGCAGAGATTTTATGATCCACTTGTGGGAGAGATAAGGCTTGATGGTGTGGCCATTCACAAGATGCAGCTCAAGTGGCTGAGGTCACAGATGGGTCTGGTCAGCCAAGAGCCTGCTCTGTTCGCAACCAGCATCAAGGAGAACATTTTCTTTGGAAAGGAGGACGCTTCCATGGAAGAGCTCATTCAAGCAGCCAAAGCTTCCAATGCTCATAATTTCATTTCACACCTTCCACTGGGGTACGATACTCAGGTACGCTCACTTCTGCTCGTACGGAATAATTTTCCTGGAAAATATGGAATCTTCATAGCGGGGTAATAATGATAGTAATTTAGTTGGTAAGTTAGACACGGTTTTAGTTAATTAAAATGAAAAAAGTAGGAAAGTTAAAATTACAATGAAAGTACCTTTTTCCCGTATTCCTCCAAACAAAGGAAAAAGAAATGTTCTTTGCCTTAATGATATCATTTCATGTCATCTATCCACAGATAATTTGGTCGTCCACATACACAAAGAATCTCCCTTTTTTTCTGTTTTTTTTTTTTTTTCAAATTCTGGTTACAAAATACCACCCCATTGTTCTTTCAAAACCCCATGCGGCATCTTTCCCCTTGTCATTTTCATGACAAATTTCTGTTTTTAGTTTATCTAACAATTATAGATCAAAATAATTAATTTTATTTTATGTAATTAGTAGATATGCTCATACTAGAAATATTAAAATAAATATAATTTTATATTTAATAATATTTTATATCATACTCTTGTAAGTCATTTTATATGTCACCTTGTAAAAGATTTTGAATGCCCTATTTATAAGATACTATACAAAATTGAATCAATTAATGTTTTTGATAACATCCTCAATATTAATAAGGATATTTATGTTGAAAGGAAGAGTTAGAAGAGATAAGTAAAATTAAGTTAGAATTTATTATATATAATTAGTAAATTAAAGATAGTATTAGAAAGATGGGATAAATTTAAAAACATCAACTAAATTTATCCAATTTTCTTAAAGTTAATAAATTAGTTAGAATTGATTTATATATTAAAAATGAAGAAGTAATTGAAAAAAAAAATCTAACTATATATATAACACCATTGCTCTGTGCATACCCACCATAAAAGATAGTTCTAGATTAATATAAAATACAGGAATTGACGCATATACCATACATCATAAATATGTACATAGAAATCACGTAAGCATTTAGTAAATTAATCCATCCTAGCAATGAAACTCCCCCAAATGGCCTCTTATTTTTGGACTAGACCCCATACACCCTTATATTTTTCATTATCATCATTTTCGGAACTAACCAGTGACATACAAACCTGCATTGATATGTACAGGTAGCCCATCTCCTTAAGCAAAAAAGCCGTTGACTTTGTTTCAAATATAACACACAGGCCAGGGTGCCCAACATGACTTAATCATTGACTTTTTTTCGTCCCATGCTTATTATGTAAATCATGCTCACAATTTACTCTACTATTTGGAAAGTTACCGACACTATTTGCTCTGAATGGCTAATGTTAATGGATCAAAATTAATCACACGTTCAGGTTGGCGAAAGAGGAGTTCAAATGTCAGGGGGGCAAAAGCAAAGGATCGCCATTGCACGAGCAATAATAAAGAAACCAAGACTGCTTTTGCTAGATGAAGCAACCAGCGCGTTAGATTCTGAATCCGAGCGAGTAGTTCAAGAAGCTCTGGACAAAGCAGCCGTGGGTCGAACCACAATCATCATTGCCCACCGTTTATCCACCATCCGAAACGCCGATGTCATTGCCGTCGTCCAGAACGGAAGGATCATGGAGATGGGCTCGCATGACGAGCTCATCCAAAACGACGACGGACTTTACACCTCTTTGGTTCGTCTCCAACAGACGGAACAATTCAAAACCCAACAAGAAGACATCGTCTCCGCGCCGTCGTCTATATCAAACAGAGACATGAACAACACAAGCAGCCGCAGGCTTTCCCTGGTGAGTCGTTCTAGCTCTTCCAATTCAATGGCGCGAAATCCAGCTTTAGTTGCTGATGAAGACGGTGACCATCGCGTTACAGAAGATCAGAAATTCCCAGTTCCTTCGTTTCGGAGATTGTTGGCTCTTAATCTCCCAGAATGGAAGCAGGCAACTATGGGGTGTATAAGTGCTGTTCTCTTTGGTGCGGTTCAGCCACTGTATGCATTCGCAATGGGGTCTATGATATCAGTGTACTTTTTGACGGATCACGATGAGATCAAAAGGAAGACTAGGATTTATGTTCTCTGTTTTTTGGGGTTGGCTATCTTCTCTTTGCTTGTTAATATAAGTCAGCATTATTACTTTGCTTACATGGGCGAGTACCTGACCAAAAGGGTTAGAGAAAGAATGCTCTCCAAGATTCTCACATTTGAAGTCGGATGGTTCGATCAGGACGAAAATTCCAGTGGTGCTATTTGCTCTCGACTTGCCAAAGATGCCAATGTGGTACGTTTTTCCAACTCTCAAAATCTTACTGATGCATATTTTTGGGCTATTGAAGTCCATGGGGTCATCATGTGGCTAGTTGGCCATGTTCATTGCACGTCTTTTAACTATTTCACGATTGCAATTTAATTTACAGGTGAGGTCTTTGGTGGGTGATAGAACGGCTCTACTGGTACAAACTTGTTCGGCAGTGACAATAGCCTGCACAATGGGGCTGGTCATTGCATGGAGGCTGGCCATTGTGATGATAGCCATTCAGCCTCTTATCATTGCTTGCTATTACACAAGGCGGGTCCTTCTCAAGAGCATGTCTAGCAGAGCCATCAAAGCCCAAGAGGAAAGCAGCAAGCTAGCTGCCGAAGCTGTTTCGAATATTCGAACTGTCACCGCCTTCTCTTCACAAGATCGCATATTGAAAATGCTCCAAAAGGCTCAAGAAGGCCCGAGCCAGGAGAGCATTCGTCAATCCTGGTATGCAGGTATTGGACTCGGATGTTCCCAAGGCCTCATGACTTGTACTTGGGCTTTAGACTTTTGGTACGGTGGCAAGCTTATCTCCCAAGGTTACATCACTGGCAAAGCACTGCTCGAGACCTTCATGGTTCTGGTCAGCACAGGACGAGTTATCGCTGATGCTGGAAGTATGACCTCGGACCTCGCCAAGGGAGCCGACGCAGTGGGCTCTGTTTTTGCAGTTCTAGACAAATACACTCAAATTGAGCCACAAGACCCAGATGGGTACAAGCCGGACAAGATAACAGGCCAGATTGAACTCCGCGATGTTCATTTTGCTTACCCAGCTAGGCCCGATGTGATGATCTTCGAAGGATTTTCACTCAAGATAGAGGCTGGGAAATCAACAGCATTAGTGGGTCAAAGTGGGTGCGGCAAATCAACCATTATAGGCTTAATAGAGAGGTTCTACGACCCACAGAAAGGAACAGTGACCATCGAAGGTAAAGACATGAGGTCGTACCAACTCAGAGCACTGAGGAAATACATAGCATTGGTGAGTCAAGAGCCGACGTTATTCAGTGGGACCATAAGAGAGAACATTGCATATGGAGCGTCGGATAAGGTAGGCGAAGCGGAGATCATAGAAGCAGCGAGAGCAGCGAATGCCCATGATTTCATAGGAAGCCTGAAGGATGGATACGACACGTCGTGTGGGGACAGAGGGGTGCAGCTATCGGGAGGGCAGAAGCAGAGGATAGCGATCGCGAGGGCGATATTGAAGAACCCGACGGTGTTGCTGTTGGACGAGGCGACGAGCGCGCTGGACAGCCAATCGGAGAAGGTGGTGCAAGAAGCGCTGGAGAGGGTGATGGTTGGGAGGACCAGCGTGGTGGTGGCCCACAGGTTGAGCACCATACAGAGCTGTCATCTCATTGCTGTGTTGGATAAAGGGAAAGTGGTGGAGAAAGGGACCCACTCATCTTTGTTGGCCAAGGGACCCACCGGAGTCTATCACTCTTTGGTCACTCTTCAGAGAACGCCGCCGTCGAACGCCGCCGAGGGTCGAGACCCAATCCTGCATTGAAGATAATCAGGAGAAAGTGCGGAAGGCTTTTCCTCTACCCTACTTTTTCCAGCAAATTTATCCTTTCTATTTAGGGCAAATTACATCTAAGATCCCTTGGTAAAATTTTTATTAAAAAACTTGGAAGTTAAAATCATTTCTGAAAGTCTAATTGTTATCAAAATTTAACAGACTTGACTGCCAGATTTTAAAAAAATTTATTTGAAGCCATAATTTTTTTGTGAGTTTTTTAAAATCTGGCAATGAGTTTCCAAAATTTATTAGTAATTCTGTTTTCATAAATAGCTATAATTTTAGAGATTTCACATTTAAATATTACAAAATTTAGCTGCTTAAATGTAATTTTCCCTTCCACTAATCCGAGGATACCAGCCGGCGATGAACATGACAAGAGGATGGTATTTTCTGGTTGCGTTGCCCATTTTCATAATCTGTAAATGTATATATGCAAGAACTTTTGAGCTAGCTCGAGCTGTCCTGCAACATCCAGCGGCTCAGGTTAATATAACTGATCAGCTTATTGTTTCTTGTGTGTTCAACGCTTGAATGATCAAATTGTACATATTGTGCGAAATAAGTAAGCTAGCGTAAGGTTATATAGCCTTCTTTATTGGTTTATTTCTTCACGTTATTTATATGAATTATTTTTTTTATTTTCTCAAGAACATGGCATTATCCAACTTAAAACATAGCATCACATTTTCATGTTGATCCTCTACATTATATAACTAGAAATTCACAAGATTTAAACACAAATCATATGATATGGAACTATCAACAATTAATTAATTACCCTACTTTAACTTAATTGAGGTCTTTGTTCGGCTTTTAGTTAGGAGTATATAAATATAAATTATAAAAATAAAAAGCGTGGTTATACAAGTCAACAATAGCAAATGGGTTAAATGGGCTGGCTTTCTTGTTGGGCCAAAAAACTGTTAAACGGGTTGGCCCATTTAATTTGTTGATTAAACAAGTTTGCATGAGCTAAAAAGATCGATTTTTATGTGGGTTCCATATCCCAACTGGCCGACAGAATATGTTACAGGGGCCAATTTTGAATTACAAACGTAAATGGTTATAATATGTCAATTAATTATCAAATTCATGCAGTTTAAGTTTTATTTTAGTAGTAATATTTTGTTTTGAAGATAATAAGAACAAATTTGAAGTAATTCTTATCATATTTTCAGCTATGCTATGTTAATAATAATAAAAAAAATACACGACAATGGAACTTGGTTATTATCAGCTATCAACGTTAAATATGAAATTTCTGATCAGTGAGATGTTTGGTTGTGAATTGTTGACCAGTTCTTAAGATTCTTAGGTCCATTTAGTTAAGATAGAATGGTCAGATTATTTCCGTTTCACTTAGTTACTGTCAGATTTTTTAATATGAATATACCAGGGGAAATCACAAAGGTCCACTGAAAAAATATATGTACACTGTAGATCCAATAGATTTTGATATTTCTCTACAAGCCCCAAGTCCAATTATTTTCAGAGGTTAAATGACTAAGCTACTTTTGATTAAACTCACATTTGACTTGTGCAAACAAGTAGACTCCTTGTTTTAAATAATTAAACTTTTATTGTTGTGTACAGATCTTTTGCTATTAATTTTCTCTAGCTAACTTGTAAATTTTCTCATTCTCAAGTATAAGCATAAACCCACATGAATTCTTGAAGATAAATGAATTTCTTAATGTAAATAATTGGACTCTTTTAATTATTTTATATAGAAGTGTTCATGCTTGTTTCCATCCTAATCGACCTGGTGTCATCTTGATCATGTTCAAAATGTGTTTGAAACAAGATGAAACACGAGATCACCAATGCAACGTCTAATCCCAAATATGTTATTATATATTATTGTTTCCTTTTATTAATATTTAATATTTTATTTATTCAATTAGAGTCAATTATACATTTTATGTTCTTTTTACATAATCATATTCTCACTTAATTATGCCTAACTTAGTGATTCTGCTATTGTTATAATACTCATAACCCTTATTTTTTCCTCCTAGCATAAAGTTCCCAATACCTTAAAAATAAGGTAACTTCACTCTCCTACGGTAGACAAAGAAGGATTATTAGACCGGACTATTGCAAATGACCCCATCCCTTCATCTCGCCACAACACAAGCTATGGTATAATCCATCTATACCTCACTTTATTCTGTAAGATATGATTTAATGTGTGAGGCCTCACTTCACTAACAAAAACTAGAAAGATTAATAGTTACATGAAAAGGTACGTCCTGTCTAAACGAAAGGGAAAGGGTTTCACCCGTTCTCGAAAGTGATTATTTTTTTGAGCACAGTTATCATTTAGAAAGTCTAACCAGCTCCTATTCTTTTCGCCGCCCCTGTTTAGTGAAAAAGATGGTTTATTTGCTATGTTATACACCTATCAAATATGCCTTAATTATGGAATTCCTTTAGTAATTATTCTTGCAGTGGAAAGCATGGAAAATAAACAAACCATGGGAAGCAACCTAGTGTTTCTATTCTAGTTTTATTGATAACCTGCCCTTAAGGTAAGATTTGTTATTTGTGGTTGTAATAATTCTCATAGCTTAGAGGTTGTTGAAAATAATTGTTTTTTTCGTTGTTATTTACTAAACTTTTGTTAATTTTATTTGGTCAACTTATTAATTTTCTCAAGTATAAGTATAAACTCTTGTGAGTAAATGAACTTATTATTGTAAATAAGTAGAATTGTTATTTATGGATCTTGTACTGTTAATTTTATTTTGTTCACTTATAAATTTTTGAAGTACAGGTGTAAGAGTTAGAAGCTTGAATAAGCTCACCTAAATAGCCTGATTTATTGAAAAGCTTGAATGGTCAAGTTTGGCTCAAATTTTTTTGAGTCTCAAGAGGTTCAAATATCCAAATTTTACTGTTAAAATTTTTTATAATTAAAATTCTCACTTTAAAATTAATTATTTTATTTTATATAAAATATAAAATATTTTTTTATATTTAAGTGATATATATAGCTCAAATTTTCTTTAAAAAATATACGAGTCTTAAAATCTAAAAGTTAACATTAAAACATATTTTAAATATTGTTTTCAGATATCTTATAGATTAAAGAGAGTAAAAATATAACAATATAAATACTTTTATTTTTTAAAAAATATATCTAGTAACACATTTAAATATATAATATTTTAGTAGAAAATAATTTAAAACTTAAAGAATTAATAAATATTTATTATATTATGTATATTTGTAAATATAATTTTTATTTGGGCATTCGGGCTAAGCCCGAACCCTATTGAGTTTAGCCTTAATTTTTTGGACCAATTCAAGTTAATCTAGATAGGTCCGAACATAAAAAAAATTATTTTACTAAGTTTTGTCCTAAATTTTTTTAGACTGCTCGGGTCTAGTATGAATTACCAGCTCAAGTGTAAATCGGACTCTTTTAAACAAATAGACTTCTTATTGTAAATAATTATACTTTTTGTTATTTACTTATTTACGACCTTTTATTGTTAATTTTCTTTAGTTAACATGCAGTGCAAATATTCTCATTTATTAAGTGTTATTCAATTTTTTTTTATCTTTGAAAATAACTGCATTTGAGGCTTTTGGGCATTCAAAACAATAAAATAAAATTTATTGTGTCCACAGTGTTGGTATACCCCAGTTATCAGGATCCACTGCGCCTGCATTGTGAATATATTCGTTCAGTGGACTTATATCAATTCTTATGGATATACCTATATATATAATGTCTAACAAGTTAGCCTACTCAACTAAAAAAGGCCCCCAATCTAATCAGTACCAATCCAATCTAATCTCATTGCTGATATGATGGTTTAAATGATATGTAAATATTTTTTTAAGTGTATTTTAAATTTAATGATATGTCTAAACTTTGGTAAAGCTGCATGACCAACTCATGAACTTTTTTTTTTTGGGTCTAAGGGCAATTTTTATTCTTGATAGCATAACAATAATTTTTTTAAGGAGTTGCATCATTCATAATTGGGTTAAGACTTATTTTGCCTTTTAAATTTTATCATTAGGGTTTGCAAGTACCTTAAATTTGATTGTGAGTTATTTTTATCTCTGCATGTTTGAAATTTGCCCTATTATTTCAACATTAATGTACCTAACAAACATTATTTGAGCATAAAAATGACTTACAATCAAATTTAAGATGTCTACAAATCTAAAGGTGAAGTTCAGAAATAAAATAAATCCTTAACCTTTTATAATTTATAGCTTGCTAATAAATGTTGATCTAATTAGTAAATATTTGACTTATAACTATCAAGTTATGAGTTCAAATTTTGCTGTCAAACAAATATTCTTTAAACTTGAAAACATGCCACAACTAAACCTTTGATATTTAATTTACCTAAATTTTTATTTATATAAAAAAATAAAAAACAAAGAGGAGCTTAACTCAAAAGGGAGAACAAAGCTCTACTCAAACTTTACAATAAGGAGTAAGTCTTTCAAATTTTACCCATCAATATCAAGTACAAAATTTGCCATAAATATTTCTTTTAATAAAAACTAAAATATATAAAATATATACAAATCAAGAGCACTGGATTTGATATAAAATGTGATATTAAAAAATATAAAGAGATATGAAGGCTTAAACATGGGTCTTGAGTTGACTTCATGGACATGCATAAAAATATTTTATATAATATTTTAGTTGACCCCAATAATATTTAAATTTAACTCAGATAGTTATATAAAAAATATACAAATCATATAAAAAATCAAAAAAGACGAACTATAATATAGATTATATTAATAAATAATCTTGACATGTTTATTGTCATATGCTCCAATGAAAATTCAAGAGGTGGATGATTTTCCAATAATATCATGATAAATAACATGAGCTTTGGATTTGAATATTTGATTCCTGAAGACGCCCCATTCCTTTCCTCATGCAGGGCGTAGCCGCATGAAGGCATTTGTAAATTTTTGAACCGAGAGTCTGAGAGGGTGCTTTCAAAATCTTGCTTTTTAGACTTGGAATCTTGAGTATTATTCCCACGTACTCTATAGCCTCCTTTTCAGGTTTCACTAGCTAACTTCTTTGATGCCAAGATGAAGAGAACAAATGACTCGTAAGTTCTGATTTTGGCGCTCTTTCTAGAACTGTTTATTCATATTTATTTTCGTCTCCAAACTGGAAGAATTTGGCGAGTATTTCTCGTCAAGTTATTAGCTTTCGCTACCTCAACGATGAATTAGAACATGCCCGGCATTAAGGGATTTTGGATTATATTATTGATACGAATTTCTGTCAAGTTTCCTTGATATTTGTCTACTTAAATTAAATACTTCGAGCTCTCCATTAGCAGCATTAGATAATTGGGCATTTGTTAGTAAATTTGTTTCATTGTTTTCACATATACAAGTATAATGCCTCGTTGAACAATGAGTTACACTTAATCTGTGCACCTGAATATTTCTTTGCATGCTGTGTGAAGCAATGGTCAATCCCATGTCCACGGAGGAGGCGGAATGGCGGCGGTAATATAGGTGGGGAAGGACGAGCTGCTTTGCAGAATTTGCTTAGCAGCCATGCCAGATCCTATATAAAGTCAGTGAAACAAAACTTTCAGAACCAAAGAGAAAAATATGATATGTTCCTGGCGATCATGAGAGATTTCCAGGCTCAAAGGTAAATTCTGCACACCTTTGATAATTTGTCATAAATGCTTTGCTTAAAGGAGTTATATAAGTATCAGTATGTCTGCTCTTTTGCAGGATTGACACTGCTGGTGCCAGAGAAAGGGCGAAGGAACTATTCAAAGGGCATAGTGAATTGATTTCTGGATTTAATGCCTTCTTGCCCAAAGGTTATGAGATGACACCTGATGAGGATGAAGCTCCTCCAAAGAAAGTGGTTGACTTTGAAGAAGCTTTGGATTTTGTACATAAGATAAAGGTGAGTTTTATATTTTCAATCTGAGTGATTCTTCACCAAAATTGTTGGTTATCACCCCTTTGATTGAAGGTTTTTCTCTTCCAGGAACGATTTCAAAATGATGATCCTGTATATCAGTCATTGTTGGACACATTGAATATGTTCTGCACAGGGAGCAAGGATGTGAAAGAGGTCTATATGGAGGTAAATGTTCTGTTTGGTTTGGGACACTTTCTAGAAATGTTTTGTTGTCCTAAAGAACTTTCACGACAGAAAATGTATTAATAGCCTTTCTTTGGCTGTCAATATGAAAAGTCATTTGGCACTAATGGAAAGAGATGGAATAAAAGAAAACACATTATAAAGATGTAAAATGAACCTCCTACGACAACTTTCAAAAATTTGAAAATTGGATTTATATTGTTGAGTGATCACTATAAAAACGTAATAAACATTCTGCAGAGAGGATACGCAGAGATTGAACTCTTCATTCATACCAAACGTTCCCTAAAACCTATCTTATTCACTTCCAAGACAGTTATATAATCATCAGACAATCCTTTTTACAAGCCTACTCATGAAAGGGTAAAACAATCACCTTGACTAATCAATTAGTCAATGGATCACTAAATTCTTTTGGACCAACTCTCATATCATGCACAAATTTTGGCGCCCTTTGATGAAATATCTTGTTCTAAAGAACTTTCATGTTATAAAATGCACTGGTAGTTTTTTTTCCTCTGGCCATCAATGCAGAACAATTGTCATTCACTTGCAGGACAATCATACAACTATTGAAAGTCTAAGCCAACCATTGAAAGTATAAAACAGTCAGCTCAACTAAACAATTGCTAAACAAATTGCCAAATTCTTTTTAGCCATCTCCCATGACATGTACTAATTATTTTAAATAATCTTATGCCTTTAGGTTTCTTCCATATTTGGCAACCATCCTTGACTTACTTGAGGAGTTCACCAGATTTTTGCCAAATGATTCTATGACACCTTTTATACAGTATGCACCATATGGCCCCAATTTAGCTCAGTGTTTTCACGAGCAGTGTTCTACAACAGCCATTAAGCAGCAATTGCAACTGGACAAGGCAATTTTATAAGCTTTTAGTTGATTGGATTATAATTTTTTCTTCTCTCTTTCCATAGTGAATTTTAATAGCTTTTTGTTGATTGCTTTAGAAACTACCATCTTTTCAGCAACATCATCAACGAGATAAGCTTATTACTTCTCATGATCACAATCTCAGTATTCATTCGTCTAAGCTGGATGATGGCAAAACAATGATTAAAGAGCACAAGAAGAAGGTTAAGGAAAGTAGGGATGGGAGAGTTCATGATCGGAATGAGAGAGAACCTGATCTTTCTAACAACAGGGGCTCAAAATGTGTTCCTGACAAAAAAAAGTCTGTCAAGAACGCTGAAGGTCTTGGGCTAACTGCTGACTTCCCTTATGATACAACAACAACAACAACAACAACAAGCCTTTATCCAAATATATATTGAAGGGTAAGCCTTCATACTGTAAGTTGAATGGATGCGGTGATTGGATACATGATTCATGCTTGTATATTGCATTAATATAATTGCTTTGGTTAAGAAGTAACTGACCTCTTTTTCCAATTTTGTTTGACTAAAATGTTGTCATTTCAACATTACTGGTGTTGTGGGTTGTTATGTATTTATTTCTATGTGCAAAAGCAATATCATGCTTTGATTACTGAAGCAATCGCCATCAAGGGGGAAAAAAACAGAAAGGAAGTGTAGATTACATTAGTTGGGTGTAAAGCTGTCTGCACTGCAAAAACCAGTGCAATTGCTTAAATTAGTTCACCTCAATAAATACTGTTGAATGTGTATATGGACTGATTGTTATGAAATTATTAGCATGGCTTACTTGATATTTTCTTCTTTTCACTTCTTGATCTCTTTTTTTTGAAAGGCTTGAGGGATAAATAGATCTCATCCTTTATATGAGTTTTGGTATTTAACTTAGAATCTAATAGCTTCTTTGTGCATTTAGTATTTTTTGTTGATTCCCTATGTAGATGTTTTTAATTTTCAAAATATATAATAAAATTGGGAAGCTGAGGGAGGAGGGATTTGAACCCGTACCATCACATTATCCCTTTTAAATTTTGAAAATAAGGAAGCCCTGCATTTCATTAGATTTTAATATCCGTAAGCATTCTATATGTTACTTTTAATGTCTGAGAATGTTTAAAGTTCATATTGAACTGTGTATTTTTGTAATCTGTTAATTTGACTTCATGCCAGGCATGTATGACCAAGCATTTAGTTTCTGTCAGAAAGTCAAGGAGAGGTTGGGCAGGTCAGATTACCATCAGGCATTCTGGAAGGCCTTCATTTGTTCAGCAGTGGAATGATAAAAAGGCATGATTTAAATGATTTGGTATGTGATGCCGTTTTGCTTTTTTGAATCCTAGACATGCAATGTCATACCGGAAAACATTTGTTTGCTTGTACCCCTGATTTTCAGTTTTCAATATTCTTGAAATATCAATTTGTTTTAGTTTTGCTGCTCTTAATTTTCAACAATTATGAGGACTTCACTAGCAGTTGTTTCTCACAGTTTCGGTAGCATTTCCCATCCACTGGTCCGTTTGTTCTTGATATTTTCGGCTGTGGTGTCAAAGTGTTATTTAGGCGGGTACATCTAACATCATAATATATTATGTATATGTTGATTCGATGCTACACTTGATGCCTTTGGTTTTGTAAGATCCTAATGCTAGTCTGTGGTTTCACAGCCTGGTTTATGATGCATAAATTTAAATAATTTCTATCAGTTACCTAGGCTTTTACGCCCCCCCCCCCCCCCAAAGAAAAACCAACAAAAAAAAAGAGAGAGAGAGTTACTAGGCTGAAGACATTACTGCTCCTCTTTTGTAAATTTGAATAACACTCGAGGGTAAGAAGGGGGTTGGATTTTTTTCCTTCTATTTTGCATGTTACACGTGTCAAAAGCATTAACCTCAAGACCATCTGAACAATACATTAAAATATGTCGTTCCATCAAGAGCCTAGGGATATTTTGGTGATGATAAACTTTTTGTTCATCTCAAGCTTCAACGGTTTCGAATGAAGCTTTCATGTTTTGAGATTATTAACTTTGACCTTTCTGCTGCCGCTGGTATTAATTTTTTTCTGCCAAACTCTGAATTCAAGTGGTCACTTTACTTGGAAAGTATCCTGCTCTTATGGATGAATTCAATGATTTCGTGGGCCAATGTGAAAATATTGGTGATTGTTTTTCAACTTTCTTACTGTTTATCTTTTTATTTTCTTATTACTTAACCTGAAGGATGTGCCTGACATAATTGTTATTGCAGATGGGCTCCTTGCCAATGTCATGAGTAAAAGTATGTCAAAATATTATACAGCTTATTTATCCTCCTTACTCTTTCTTTTTCCTTTCCTTTTTCCCTTTTTACCTTTGGCAGGTTAGCAGTTATATTCAAGGACCGAGTTCTTTGTATGATTTTGTTTTCAATTATCTTTTCAATTTTTTTCCTTTCGAAGATTCATTAAGATATTTATGTCGCTGAGCTTCCTGGACTTATTTTAAATGGTTTTTCTGACCTTTATCTCATTGACCAAAAGTGATGCTGCAAGAGTTGTTCGTTTCAGAATCATCGAGTAGTGATGGTCAATAGTTCAGATCATCAAAGTTGGAAGACAAAGATGGAGACCAGAAGTGTGAGGTGCGTGTGCTAAAAGCGAGAAAAGAAGACCACGAGAAATACATGGGGATATCAATTCATGAACTTGACCTCAGTGAATGTGAACGTTGTAATGCCATCTACCGGCGTCTTCCTGAAGATGTACAGAACCCCTGGATTTTTCTTTCTTGTTTGGCCTTGTCAACATATAGTGTCTTTGTGAAAATAATTCGTTTTATTTACTATTGCAGTATCCAATTCCTATTCCTAGTCAGAGATCTAAGCTTGAGACTATAGTATTGAATGATCACTGGGTATCTGTAACTTCAGGAAGTGAGGATTACTCTTTCAAACATATGCGCAGGAATCAGTATGAAGAAAGCTTGTTCAAATGTGAAGATGACGTACAATATTCTTGTCTTGTTTATCTTTAGTTCTTTTATCTCATTATTTCGGTTTGGCAATTCCTTTTTGTTCAAGCTGACATGATTTTTCTGTGATGTCAAATAATCCTCCCTTGCCTTTTCAGGCTAGTGTTCATTCTCAATTTCTTTTTGTCTAGTCTCAGTTAGAATATTTTTATGAGGCAAATGATGACGGTATTACTTCCAATGTAGATTTGAGCTGGACTTGTTGATAGAGCATGTGAGGTCAACTGCTAAACATACAGAGGGGTTATATAATAGCATTGTCAGTAACAAAATCAATATTGAGGTTCCAATGCGTATTGAAGAATACTTTAGTGGTATGAATTGAAATCATCTTACTTTAAAATGTTAATCTGAAGCCTTCTATTTCTTATTACTGTTAGAGCATTATGATAGACTGATTCTGTCATGCGGGCTTCATATTTCAGTTTTACATTTAAGATGCATCGAGCGTTTGTATGGTGACTATGGTCTTGAAGCTATGGAGGCATTACGTCAGAATCCTACTGTTGCTTTGCTTGTGATGTTGAATCGACTAAGGCAGAAACGAAGGGAGTGGAGGAAGTGTCGTTCAGAATTCAACAAGGTCTGGGCTGAAATTTACGCTAAAAACTACTACAAATCACTTGATCATCGTAGCTTCTACTTCAAGCAACAAGACTCCGAACTTGAACCCAAAATGTAAGTGACTTTTTAATGAAGGATGAGAATAGATTGGAACATATAATATTAATTACTTGTAAATTAAAAACTATAATAAGTATATAAAATAGGATGCTAAAATAAGATTAACATGATTTCAGTTAAGAATAAATTATAGACTTTAATATTTTAAATTTGGACCCTTAAATTATAGGTTTAGAGATGATTTGAATCGTAAATTTATATTTAAAATATTTTAACTTTAAATAATTAAATTTGTGGCCCCTCCGTTAATTTGGGCCTAAGAATTTTCTCTCTCTACTCTCTCTGGCTTCCTCTCCTCCCTCCCCCCCAAAAAAAAAAAATCACTCTCTCCTCTCTTGCTCTGGAAAAACCACGCTGAAGCAAAAGGACGACATGGAGCCACTCTGCTCCCAAGCTATCAGCGCCATGTCCCAAGCTTCTGTCTTTGACCCTCCATAACGCCGGTGGAAGTAGAACATCACACTGTCATGAATATTGTGCCAGTTGCATCTATGTCAACAATCTGCCCCTTTGGCTTCTTAGTCAGACCACATGCTACCTGCAAGAGGACATGATATAAGGACTCAGAAAACACTAAAAATAAGGTAGCCCCATATGGTTTAGAAACAAGCAAGGAGGATTCCCCCCCCCCCCAAACCTTGCTTCGAGCAGTAAGAACTGAAGTAAGAGTGCGTGATTTCTTCTTAGAGTTTGCATCTCCTGCCCTTTTCTTGTTCGCAGGCTTCTCTTTCTCAACTTCTTCTGAGCTTATGTCAATGACTTCCTATCACGAGTACCACATCAGGGAGCCTCACAAGTATTGTGTGGTTTATAAATATGAGGGGCTCTTCTACCCAACAAGCTAGTCTTTTGAGATGGCTCTCCTTTTGGGCTTGTGCTCATCACATTGGTGCTTTCATTGAGAGTTCAGTGTCACAGAAAGGACTACCCATGGAGGGTTCTGACCGACAGAAGGCCGAGTAAAGTGCCATGGAGTGAAGCCGTCGGGGACGTCGGCTCTTGACGGGGTGGCATTGTCATGAGTCCCACATCAGGGAGCCTCACAAGTATTGTGTGGTTTATAAGTGTGAGGGGCTCTCCCACCCAACAGGCTAATCTTTTAGGATGGCTCTTCCTTTGAGCTTGTACTCATCACACTTCCCTTTGAGCCGATCGGTGGATCATAAGTAGAGAGTGAAAGGACGTTGATGTACATGCGATAGCTGCAAGAGTTTTTTTTTTTGGGGGGAAGAGTAGAGTTGTGCAAATGAATTGTGAGCCAGCCCACCAAAATAAATGGGCTAAGAAAATTCAACCTAACTCACATATTGGCGGGCTAGTGAGCCTACGGGCCAACCTGCAAAATGCAATTTTGTATTTTAAAATGATTTAAAATTTATAATCAACATATTATATATGTAGACAATGATTTTTCTTATATTATTTTTTGAAATAAAATTTGAATATAAACTCATTATTTTTCTCAACGAATTTATATTTGTTATTTCAATTAATAGATCTTATAAGATTAACAAATAATATATATTCAAAATATTTTTATAAAAATTAATAAATAATTGATTTACAAACTATAACAAAAAATTCATTTGCAAATTGTATGAAAGATTGACATTATCTTTCAAATGTAAAGAATATATTTGGAACTTATAAATTATAAATTTGAGAAATATTAAACAAATAAATTTTTTAAAAAATAGGTTAGTTTACGAGTCAGCCCGTTTTAACTTGCCATTTTTGCAAGCTATTCTAGCTTAATCCATTTTAAAATTAGGTTAATTCTTTCAACTTAACTCGTCAAAGTTGGCAAGTTGAACGAGCTAGTTTGTGAATTCAACTCATTTTTCCAACTCTATGGAAGAGAATGTAGACCTACTATGTTTAAAGAGATAGATGTTAATTTCAAGAGAATGGCGAGAGTGAGATTATTTTAAATTTAATTGTTTAGAATTTAAAATATATTAAATATGAGTTTAGAGTTTAAATTGTTTTAAAACTTATAATTCAAGATTTAAATTGTTATTTAATTCTTTAAAATTTCCTATTTTCTTGCATTTTTAAATGTATCCTTTAGGCTTTGGTTAAAGTCTCTAGTAATTAGGGTTGGGATAGCCTATTTGATTGAGACTATTGAAGTTATTCTCTTGGCTTGTTAGCCATTCTTCTCCCTCTTCTAAATCTTCGTTTTCTTCTCTCCTCTTCTTTACTTCTTATATATCTACCTTATTTTCTTTATGTTTGCCATTGGTCGAACATCATTTCTTTTACTATGTTTGCAGAACACTTTGGGAGGCCCAATCCAAGTTTTGCAAACCCAATTTTCATTGAATGCTTGTTGGTTTGCTTTTGCCAAGTTAGGTTTTATTCATTAAATCTTAGTTTTCCCAATGCAAGTAGAAGGCTGCTTTCGTAAAATCACATCTTCTAAACTGAGTTTTCTCGACACCATTTTCTTTGACAATAGCCAAACATCCACTTTGTCTGCTTTTGCGTGATGGCACTATTTTGCTTTGACACGGCGTGAAACATGAACATGCATCAATTAGACGGGGTGCAAGTAGTGTAACCCCAAAGTCACACGTGTCATTTCCAAATTCTTGGGTTATATTGTATTTTAAGATAAAGCAGCAAATTGACAAATTGCTTAAAAAGCTTAATTTGAAAGAATCATATAAAAGCAATTCTCAATGAAAGTAAACTTTGCCTAGGTTTTGCAAAATTAATTTGACATGTAACTTGATGAAGATATCCAAAACGGAGAATTAACAATATTTTGTGTGTGTGAATAAAATCAAAAAACAGATTTTCATGACAAGCCGGTAGAACAGCTCCCATTGAAACTGGCATTTCTTTTTTAATTAAGCAAGATAGATCGTTAAACTCTGCAGATCCAGAGATCCTTTTCTTTCTCATGCTTAGAATTATTTCAAATAAATTAACAAACAGTGAAAGGTCCTTTTCTGTCTCATTCCTACTTATATATTCCAGATATTCCAAGCAATTTATTTATCTGAACCCGTGGACCACAGACATGTTAAATCACATAAGGCATTTTCCAGGCCAAAAAATATAGTCACACAAGGCATTCATCACGGGAAAAAAGTCTTCGTCGTCTTCTGATTCTGCTAGAATTTATCAGTGGTAGTCTTGTTGAAAGCTTGCTATTGTATTTAAGCTCTCAGTATGTTTCACTTTTCAGTGTTATTATCTCGATAATTGCTTTTACAATGTCATTAATTAAATGCACAGCTTTGGTGGCTAAGATCAAAAAAATCAAAGAGAAGCGGCAGAAACAGGATTGCCTTGAGGCCACTGCTGCTGGAAATAAACTATCTCTGATACCACATATGCAATTTGAATATTTAGATGTTGGGATTCACAAAGACCTATATAAACTTGTTTGTTATGCCTGTAAAGAGATCGTTGCAAGTAAGGGGTTGTTAAATAAAATGTTAAGAGTCTGGACTACCTTCTTGGAGCCGATGCTTGGTGTTTCCTCTAGGCTAGTAGTTGTAGAGAAAAGGAGAGATGGGCATTATGTTCCCAAATTCGATGCATCATATGTTGGAGATGTTGAACACCCTGGAGGTGATTCTTTGTTAATGAATTATAGGCAACCAAAATTCGATAATGAAGCTGATGGTAGAATGACTGAAGTCAAGAAATTTGACCAGATTTTCTTTGTGGCTAGCAATAAAGTAGCTGGATCTGTTGATGGTGATTGCCCTTGTAAAGATGATGCTCTGATGGGGAAAGGGCAAAAAAATGTGGATTGTAATGCTAAAGTCGATGACTTTAGTAAACAATTTGCCTATGATGCACAAGATCATCATGACTTTGTAGCCAAGTCTCAAAGTGGTAATGCATCTATGGTGGAGGTATGAGTTGTGACTTCTTGGAGTAATAATGATCTAATCGACTAATTGTAACCAAGTGTTGCGTGATCATTTTCCAGCATTTTCATTTCTACTTTCATTTGAATCAAGGGGCTTTTTAAATTAGTATTAATGTGCCTGTCTGTTAACTTGGTACTTCAGCATTGTGACGTGGCAACTCCAGTTCCTTTGGCCAATGGAGTTCTAATTCGAAGCAATAGCCAAGAAGAATTTGCTGGGCATTGCCAAATTGAAAAGGAAGAGGGTAAATTATCTCCCTCACTAAATGGTGTTTCTGAAGAGGATAACTGTGTTGGCAATGGAGATGCCACTATGCAGGTAACGCCCAGCTCAGAACTCAATCCCGCAAGAAGTAAATATCAATCAAGAGATGGGCAGCAAGAATGCCCTCTGGAGGTTGGGATTCATAACAATGCAGATGTTGATGATTGGGACATTAAAAATGCATCTGAAGGTGGTGGAGATGCCTCAGGTGGGGAGTTAGCTGGTCACTAATTCTCTCAGGAAGAGCATGAGGGGCAGGGAGATATGGAACATGATGATATTGATGATAAAGGTGAAACTGAAGTTGAGAGAATGTGTAATGCACAATCTACTGTAGATGGCTCATTGTCAGAAAAGTCCTTTTTGTCAGTGAAACCTCTTACAAAGCATGTATTGCCCGTTTTACTTGAAGAAAGAAGAGAATCCAGGGTTATCTGTGGAAATGATGATATCTATGTGCTTTTCAGGCTTTATCATGTAAGGATAGGTATTGTTAATGTCACATTTTGTTCATTGGTGAAGAAGTTAATAATACACTCGTTAATCTTGGCAGATTTTGTATGAAAGGATCTTATCAGCAAAAACAAATTCAATGAAGCGTAGAATTGCAAAGGATGCTAATTCTCCAGATCCATATTCAAGGTATCTCTGGGCATCTTGCACTGATCTTTTTTTTTTTTTTTGTTAAAAAAAAACTCCTTTTGATTTTTTTTTTTTTTTGTTGTTGGTCTAGATTTATGAATGCACTTTACAACTTACTTGGTGGATATGTTGATGACGCAAAGTTTGAAGATGAATGCCAAACAATTATTGGAAACCAGTCGTACACGTTATTCACATCGGGCAACTTAATCCATAAATTGGTTAAACAGGTATGTTTGTCTCTTATTCTGTCTTATTTTTCACTAATGACTTGTTTTACTCCTAAGGTTCTAAATGTCCTTTTCTTTTCCTGCAGCTTCAAGTGGTTGCAAATGTTGAAATAAACAACAAACTTATTCAATTATTTGAGTATGAAAATTCTCAGAATCCTAGTAGGCTAATTCATTCAGCGTATCTTGCAAATGCACATGTGATCCTCCCCGAGGAGAATATATATAACCTATAAGACTATGTTCCCCCTCTCCAACCACTTGGGAAAAGAAACAACAAATGAAAGAAAGAAGATTCAGACAGAAGCAATGCCTGTTTATTTTTTTAATGAATTGCTAGTGTTATTTAACTTCTTATTTTTCATTTTTTTGGCCAATCTGGTCTTATTGCAGTCATCTAACCCTTCCAAACTATCCATTCGGCTTATGGACAGCACGAATGAAATGCCAGCAGGGTTTACCCTTGATCCAAATTTTGCTGATTATCTTTACAATGATTTTCTGTCAGTCTTTCTTGTCGGAACCCCGTGGCTTTATGCTAGAAAGGTATAGATGCTGCAAAGTGTAATATGCGTGTTTTGGTCTGTATAAAACAAAAAAAATACATATATGTAGGTTTTGGTAAAAATCATCTTTTCCTGATGATGGAAGCAAAGTCATCAAAACTATATTTTCTTTTTCCTTTTGTTCTGGTTATAATAAGAGCATGTAGGTTTAAAACTAAGGCATTCTACCAAATGATTCAAAGCCCTTGCAACTAGCCCTGTCCATGGTGGCTTATGTCCTAGATTTGTTACGTCCAAAATATACCAATGTAATTCTTGTTTGAGTCCAGGCCAACCTCACGTTGATTCTCAATTTGCCAACAGTGTATGCTGTGTCTAGATGTTCTCAATTAGTAATGCATATCTTGATGCTCTTTCCAATGATGTGTGCAGGAACAAGCGCAAACATGGTGCTTCAGATGACTTTCCAGATATGAAGGGTGTTAAAATAATTAACAAATTGGACCATGTGATGGCTTGCAACTCAGCCGAGGCATGTAGTTATTTTTCTACGTTTGCTGGTGTTCCGTTTCGATGGTTTAAATATTATCACTTTTTCTTCTGAGACCGCCATTCATCTTGTTTTACTATGTTTCGGGAGAAGTTATTAAGTTCCTTATACATGAATTATGCTAGATTTGCTTGAAGGTTCCATTAGCATTCTGCTATTCTTTTCCCTCACTTGGAGGGTCTCATTTGCAGATAAAGTATGCTCCGTTCACAGAAGACGTCTTCTATCGTCGCCGAAAGAAGCGAAGAACATCGCGGGAGACTGCATCTACCAATCATAACAAAGCTAGAGTAGAGAGATTCCACAGGTTTTTATCAAACTGCGAGGGAACAGCTCCATGGTAAAACTAACTACGGGGTTGCACGGAGGCCTACTTTGGAACTGCTCCGAGGCAATTACAAGGCTGTAAAGTGGCCTTACTTTGCACAGCCAAGCAACTGTATCTTTAAAACAGTAGCCAATGCTCAACTTCATCGACATTTTCACATGAGAAGGAAGAGAGTAGACACGGGACTGTATAGATGTGGGGGTATTTTTTTTTTTTTTTTGAATTACAACTAAGATCAAGAGCTAACAAAGCTTGCAAATAAAATCAAGAATCCCCTTATCATCATCCACTACCTTCAAACGGTTGTATTCAAAAGATAAATACTCACTTGCTCTATCTTAAGCAAAGTTAGCCAGAAAATGAGAGATGTGGGGGTTTTTAGGGTGTCATTTCTGTCAACCCATTTTTGTTTTTTGTTTTGGCTTTTTTTTTTTTTTTTGGGATTGTCATAATTTCTGCCGATCCTTTGTAAAAATAATTTGCTGCTTTCCAGTCTATATGTTTGTTGACCGCAAGCGTTTCTCCCTTTCGGCATCCTTTGAATTTGGTTGATTTTTTGGACCTTCCTATGTGTACAGGACAAATAAAAACATTATGATATAATTTTATGTTAATATTAAAATAAGTTCTAACTTATTTTATTTTTTAAGGAACAGCTGTAAACGACAGGAAAGAAATGTCGTAACACAATCTTTATAACAAGTACACTGCAAGTAATTTCTAATTTCAAAATTCTAAATGAAGTTTTCGTTTTTACACTTGCAAACTATCCATTGTCTTCTCTCGATGGCTATGTAGTTGAAAGGGAGGAAATTGATATTGTAAGTTTTATACCTAATTATGAATCTCATACATAACTACATTATATTCAAATGTATCTTCTTTATGCACTTATTAAATGGAGAGGATTTTGCAAATGGAGTGTTTAAAACATTCCAGCCATCTAACTAACGTGTTCACAGGGAACGGGAGTGGACAGAGGACCATGTCAATTTTGAGCATCTAATGTACATCTTATCAAGATTCAAATTTATTTTAAAAGGTTAAAATATTTCTAAATATAAATCATTTATTTTTCAAGTTAATACTTTAAAGATCAATATTATTGTCTGTCTTCGTTTTTTTAAAAAAAATTAGATTTAATGTTGATAAAAATAAAATTTTGTAATAGCAGCTTTAATAATATTTAAATCATTCGAATTAAATTTAAGTACGATATACACATTTTAACTTTTTAATAACGTACGTCATGCAGAAAATACAAATGATCATATTTTGCTGAAGAGAGTGTTTGGTGAATTTTTGCTTTTGCTCCCCCCCCCCCAAAAACACGTGATCACTACTAATCAGATTAGTCCATTATAAAATCAAAGTTTTACTTGTTCATTTTAAATACACGATTACCATTCAACAGGTTGACATGAAGCCTCTAGCAACTCTAATAAACGTTTTTTTTGCCGAGTGGAAGGGCCTTAATTCAGGTGAAATATATGATTCGGCCAGCCTAAGTATCGCTCCAAGAGAAGTTTGATCATGCCAGCCACACACCAAATAAAAAAAAAGGAGCTTACCTAGAAAACTCGGGGAGGTCTATGCCTGAGTGATACGCGTATCGGAAATGCATGTCATTTTGGCGTTTCGGGATAATATAAGGATTGGGAGGCCAAATGAAGGCATGCTCTTTTTTGGTGCACCATGGGAAATTTCACGAACAGATGGCAGGGGTTATGATAAATCAGGATATGAGTGGTGAAACCAAGGAAGACGAGCAATTATTCCCATTTTTTTCATTGAAGAATATTAATGTTATAATAGAAATTTGAATAGGAAGGAAAAGAATATACACGCTTTTACCTTCTCTATAACAACCCAACGGCACAGCTTAGATGCAATCTGTTCTCCAAGCCTCTTAAACGATGACCCAATAACATACACCTGCCAGTGGAAAGAAAATCTCAAGATCACACACCCCACAAGGACTCTACTTCACTAAAGGAATTGGGGCTTCGTAGGGAGAGAGACAAGCTTCTATGAGCAAGCACATTGTAAAAGGGAACATATCACAGGTACGGATGTGATTGGTTAGAAGATATAGCTCACTCAATTCCAAACCAAAATAGGTAGTGAGAAGTACTAACCAGAAAAGCAACTTTGCTAGATAATCACGAGATGTCTCTACTTTATAACAAAACTCATCATAACCATCTGCCTGATTATCTGAATTTCTTCCAACTGAGTGCTCCATAAAATTTGGGTTAGCATCATCTGAAAAGAATCTCCTCAATATGTTTTGAACAAGTCGCTGAATTATGTCTTTCACTTCCAATGACGAAGGCCGAGACAGCTCAGTCACCTGTCAAGACTCAAGACGAGAGATTTCAGCACCCACTAGAAAGAACAAGTGAAAACTGGGAAAATAGATGACGGTGCAGGTGACTTTTTTTTTTTTCTGGAGGGGGGGCGATTGGGGAGCCTGCTAATCTCTAGTTTTAAGGACAAAAATAAATTGAACGGAAGAAGTTTTGAGTCCTTACCATATCAGGATCCATAGACCGTAGATAATCCAACAAATCATTCCTGTTCCCTCTGTCATGCTCTATTTGTATTATTTCGTGATTCTGAGCTTTTAACTCCTGAAGAAAAATTGTTATATCACCTTAGAATGCAAGCCTCACTTTTGTGCTTTTAAAATAGCCTTAAATGAGTAATCGAACTCTTTAACTTGGGATAGGAAATTTTAGACTACAAGAGGGTGGTGCTTCAGTCATAGTTTATTCAGACAAAGGATTGGGTCACTCCTAGATTTTAGCATTGAAGATGGTATAATCAGATTACAAGGCCATTGGAAAGCACTTTAAACTAAAAAATGTAAATATCTCAGCAGGTATTCAAAAAAAAAAAATACGAAGCAAACTTCTCTCAAAGTATTAGGAAAACAAGAAGTCAATAGAAAAAAATACATAATTTTATCAAAACCAGATTAAAAAAATCTAATGGCATACTCCCTTCATTTCTGTATAAAAGAGAAAAAAATTAAGAAAGTTGGTTAATCATAATAATTAAATCTAAAATCAAAAAAATTGGACTAAAATGCCCTACTTTAGTCAACATAAGCATGCATTAATTATTTCCCGTTAATATAAAATATGAGGGGTGATTTAAAAAATGTGTAATAAATGCTTATTGAAATGAATGATTTTGCTCATATAAAAAACAAATAAAAAGTGATAGTTTTTCTAACAATAAGCGGAGGAGTATAGAACAAACAGCATCCACTGAAAAACCAATAAATGAAACCAACTTAGGTAACTTCAGAGTCCCAAAAGCAATAGGAAATGTAGC
The DNA here is from genome assembly GCF_029017545.1 of Prosopis cineraria. Taxonomy (NCBI): domain Eukaryota; kingdom Viridiplantae; phylum Streptophyta; class Magnoliopsida; order Fabales; family Fabaceae; genus Prosopis; species Prosopis cineraria. Next base: position 42,583,160 of record NW_026555332.1, read on the forward strand.
AGAAAGCCATCAGAAGTGAGCAGACACAACAGAGACATTTCATTGTTTCAATGATTAACTTTCAAGGTTGTGCACGCAAATCTCATCATCAGGCTTTTCATTTTGGAACAGCCTTCTAACTCAAAAGAGTGACATGAACTCCAAGACTCCAAAAGTTAATATCTTTTAAATATGGAAACCAACTAAAGTTGGTGTGAGTAACAGAGGCTCTTGTTATTTAAGCAGGTGATTGGGGTTCGAACCCCAGCCCTTGTGTAGATAGCACTTATACTTACCCCCAAAAAAAAAAAATGATTCAGAGATAAATGACTTGTTAACAAGACAACAGTCCGGGAGGAAGAGAGCATCTAAAGAAAGAATTGAGTTCCGACTTCTGAGGCACTTCAGCGTTAAACTTAATCACTCAACAGAAAATACTCTGAAATCAGGTATACGTTGTACACATACAAAAAGCACATCACACAACTGAGAAGACTAAAACTCATTGATCTGAAGTCTCACTCCCGTTTTAACATATCATCACTCAGAATATGACATTCATGTGAGGCACTATAATTTCGGAAACACAAACAAGCACTGCATTAAATTTGCGAATCAAAGAGAAAAGTTAGGATTTACTTTTTCTGCAAATGTTAACTCAGACTGCAACTTCTGAATGTAATTCAGAGCTTCAGGAGGCAGATCTGCAAACAAGCGAGGGATGCAAGGTTCCGAGTCTTTGAACGGCAAATGAGGACCAAATTCAATTTCCCTATCGTCACCGCTTTGCTGCCCCGAGACCTCCATCTCCGTTGGACAATTGGACCCCTTTCCATCATAAGGTGTCATATCGAAATTTCTCATTAGGGACATCCTATACTCAGCATTCCACAGAGTGTACCTTAAACCAAAGTAAATGAACCATTTATCACAAAAGGCTCATTCACCATTAAATGCTTGAGGTTAAACATAAGTAATAGCTCTAATCCAAAAGAAAATAATACCCGGTGATGATGGATGAGACAAGAAGGCGATCAAGAGGACGCTTTGAAACCGTAATGGTAACGGACAATTGATCAGACGGTAGCAAACCTAACATCGTAGAAATGGTCTGTTTCATGGAATCCTTCGCGGAAGTCGAAACACCCTCGGAGATAACGGATGCGTCGAGAGGCTCAATTCTCATGAGCATGTTCTCTATGACAGTGAACCCACGGTCAAAGGATTTCTGAGTAGAAACAAAGTCATCGGACACGCCTCCGCCATCAACGCCGGAGATTAAGCACCGGACGAGAGACACAGACGAAGCCAAACGACGGCGCCTGAGGGAGACGGAGAAGGAAGGAGGAGGGGGCGGTTTGGTGGGGTGGAAAGGGTTGGGTGAAAGGTCATTGATGCGGGAGAGAATGAAAGCTCTAGGTGAGACCGCCATGAAGGAGCTCAAGCTGTTGGAAACAATGAGTGTGCGCGTGTGCGCCCCAGCTTGCGCGTCTCGCGCCCACAGGGCCTTCAACAACGATGAATCTGGCTTCAACTTAGCCCATCAATTTTGTTTACATGGTTGTTTTGTTCGCTGTTTGATTAAGGATATGCCCTCCCAATTTGTCTGAATTACGCATTTGTATTTTATAAATTAAACAAATAAATCATATCACATTATTTATATAAATAATAAATAATCTGATTTTTTATATATATAAAAAATTGTGTAACGTAATTAGAGAAAGTCATACAGAGCGTAAACTCATATTTTTACAACAGGAGAAACTTTAGAACATGCTCCATAGTGATTTCCTAAACTTTTCCCTGATCTCTATTTTCTCAGACAGAAGTCATCCTCATCGTCCCATACTCCCACATTCATGATTGATTATTTTGTGTCCAATTTAAATTCTCAAGATCGTTATCACAGGGGCAATGACAATTCATCTTTATTTAATATTCTCAAAATCTTTGTTTAGATTTGTGCAGCTGGTGAGGATGAAACGCTAATGATTAATAATTATGGCCAACCTTTTTTGTCTGTCATCGATAATTATAGTTCTTACTGTAAAGATGCTTCCATTAAAAAAAACGACTATGAAAAACATTCTGCACTACGCCACTATAGCACCCCAATTAAAGATAAAAATGCTACGCAAGCTTCCTTCAAGCGTTAAAGAAAGAACGGGAAGGCACCTAAGTAAAGGCAAAAACACAACATCCAAATTAAGTTTAAGTCTAAGCATGGAATTGAGGAAAATAGGTGAATCTCAAAATTTCAGTGGTGGCAGACGGCCCAGGAAGCAAGGGCTTGAAAATTTAAAACGAATCTAAAGGACACAACAGACCATAGAATAGAAGCTGCGCAGCCGCAAAGAACGAATGGGCCATATAGGGGACCTAGTGGCGCGTCTTAGCGGCTTAACACCACAAAAATCCCAAGATTCTTTCGGAACGACGTTCCTCAACACCCTTGTTTATGAATGGTGACCCTATTTTTCATCTCTAAAATCCCATTTAATTTCAGGTTGTCGTGCCTCAATATCTAATTCTGTCCAAACAAACAACGTCCATCGCCTATCACGCATCCTCATTTGTTGACAACTGCGTTGCACTTTGGATGTGACCCTCCTGTACTGTTCGTTATCTGCAGTTATAATCTTTTTCTCATGACGTTCTTATTACTAAAATATGATAACCAAACAAAATAAGCAACCTTCGTAAATTAGTTATTTACATTTATTGTGAAAAAAAAATTAAAAATTAAGATAAATCATTCACCCATCTAAATCAATACGAACTAATAAACATAATCTGTACGCGTATGCTGTATTCAGGATAAATACATCTTACGCAATAAAACTAATCAAATGATTTAAAAAATTTTGGATATACTTTCTCGAGAAACGGGCAAAAAAACCCTCTTAAGAACAATGTTCTTTTTCTTTTTTCTTTTTTACCTGGTCGTACTTTAATGTTTAATATGTTTCATGATTGATAGATAGTATAAACGACAACAAATTTTAGTCTTTTCATGAGAATCATAAATTTTATTATACAATATATATTGATGATTAAACATCCCCCCCTTTCCAAAATAAAACGAAGGAGCCATCATGCAGTCAATTCTGTACGTAAATGACAGCGCGTAGGAGAAATCAACGTTAACAACCAGAGGGCAATTCTCGGTCTCAGGCATCTTGAGAAACGAGAAAATGTGCAGTGCAACGAATGCTATCTACTCATTTCATTGAGAAAAAATGAACACGTATATTTCACTCTGGGGGTAAAAAGTGGAACATCGGTATATGCTAATGAAAAGTTAGAAAATTCACCCCCCATGAATGGAGATATCTGTCGCCGCGCTGCTGCTTCAACAAGCCACGACTTACACGCAGCAATGAGCAAAGAGGTCGCTCACTCACAGCTGTCACGCCATCAACGAACTCATCCCTTACAATTGGGTCACTGCAATGGTTTAGAGCATGACACGAGTCATATAACATGCAGAACAACACTTTGATAGTTTGACTAGTATTTCTACTGCATTCATTGTAAGTATATTACCATAAGCTGAATTTCATGCATCTAGTGTCAATAGTTTTCAAAAAATTGAGATCAGAACAGTATAACTAACAAGAGAGCATGACACCACCAATAGAACAAGTACAACCGCCACTTAAGCAAATGAAAGAAGTGGATGCACGTCGTGATTCTTTCAGTGAAGTGCGATACAAAATTTCAAGTGAAACGGAAGCACAACTCAGGTGAGCAGATCATAGTCGACTTTCAACTGCACCTTTGTCCAGGATAAAATGACCAAATATTTCCTAGTTCTAGAGTTTAAAGGACGGAAGACTTCTAACCACATAAACCAGAGTTTACAGGGCACTTTCACCTCTTCCTTCTCAGACCTCAATGAATAAGAGTAAGTGAAAGAATAGATCAGTCAAATCAACAAGTACTGGCTTTAATTTGAGCACGTATACAGACCCCCTTCCATCATATAATCAAATTAATTATGCAAGGCAGAGGTAGATTTTAATGAACGTTAGAACATGACATTTAAAAATCACCTTGTTTGTGATACTCAGGGCGATATTTAGAACTCATCGTTTCTATGTCATGAACCTGCCTCATATGTCTGTGCTCTGGATCTTCTCTTCTAAACTTGACGGGAGCAAATGGGCCAAAGTCTATAGATTTTGAACTGCATTTAGGAGGGTGCTCCAACGTTTTACATCTGTATTCATTTTCCAACTCATCTTGTTTTTTATACACTGGCATAATCTTTTCATGGGTCCGCAACTCGATTGAAGGATCTGTTTTATTTCTCTTTAAACTGTAATTTGTAATTTCCGCTCCAAACACTCTTTTCCTGGATGCACTTTGATCCAAGATGCCGTTAGATTCTCTGCTGGCTTTTCCTCCCAACCACCTATATGCTGTTTTCCTATACTCGGGATGATTGGTCTGCACATGTTTGTTTGGGGGGAAAAAAAGAGCTTCAGCCAAGATATGTTATCACAATTTAGGCTCGCCTTTATCAAATTTTGGGAGCTTAAGAAGTATTTGTGGCTTGTTTTACCTTCTCAATCAGATTAATGGATGAAAGAACATTCGCTATGTCATATAAACGTCTGACTTTTGCTGCATATCCATATAAGATAAAAGTGATAGTGTTATTCATTTTGTCCTTCCTTTAGTTGACAATATAATGTGAGATGAATCACTTCAAGGGTGTAAGTGTAAAGCCAATTACTTCTCAAGGCAGTTGAATTCTGGGCATCACCCGGCATTATCTTTGCAGCATCTTCAAGCAAGATAATTTCAACCTGAAAGAAGTGATAGCAGTGCCAAACCAATCAAACAACTAGGCAAACAAAAATTTAGAACATGACACATAGAAATATCACATACATCTGAACAGAGGAAGAGCTTTATGAAATTCTCCGTCAAAAGTGCTAGAGATTTGTCTCTTCTGCAGCCGTCTATAAATAGGAATGCTCTATACATAAGTCATTACCAAAAAATAATAGAAAGAATCTTGCACTATCATTGACCAGTCTGCAACGGAAAATTTGAGGCATATTTTACAAGGACAAGAGATATTAAATGTTCATAATTGATTTTGCAACCTGTCGAGTGAGAACAGGGAGGAAGAAGAGGTTACCAGTTTTGGGCAATGTCATTGCCAAAGGATCGGTTTTGGTTTCAGAACCACTGGTTTCTTTGTCCTTCGATGCCTGGTAGGTTTAACTCAAGGGTCACAAAAAATTCCAAAATGATAGTATGAAAGGAAAGAAACATGTAGATGCACGATTGAAACACAACCCATTCCACCAAGTTTCTCGGAAGGAAGTTCCCAAGATTCAACTAAATCAAAAGTTGGATCCTCAGCTTCCCGTCCTCGTGTGTGTACCAGTGTAAGTATGGTTAATTTGCCAGCAACGGAGCAGCCTTAAAACATTTAAGTCACCAAATTAAAAGGCCAAACTTACTTCAGCTGGCCTGCAGTACGCTGCATCAAATTTTTCTCTCATACCCTCTTCCTGCGCGTATAATATAGCACAGGTAACCTCCGAGTTATCGAGTTCAAACAAAACACTCATAAGAAGGAAGGAAACGTCTGTTTACCTTAAGCTCGTTCAAAGCTCGAGGAATTTCGCTGAAACCTTTCCATAGGTATAGATTTTTCCCTTTTCTTGCCACGATCTAGAGATTTGCATGGGGGAAATATCAATGATCACAGTGGTTCAAAATAAACAACGAAAATATCATCTTTTTAAGTAAATCATAAGACATAAAACTGCGCTTACTCCAACACTCTCCAATATGTTGACTACATCATACATGCGGCGACGCTGAACTCCTGGAAATTCAAGTGAGTGGTTAATACCAGAACCGGGATCTCGGAAAAAGCAGGACCCATTGGACAGTCAGACTCTCATCTTGCAGCTTCTCAGCAGCTAATAAATATTCAAGGAAAAATGGAAACAAAGTGGAAGTAAGAGCAAATAAAGACGTAAACCTAGTCGGGAAGCAGCATCGTCGAGTCCAATCGTCCCAATTCCTTCGCGATTATATAGTTTGAAGAAGCTGAATGCAAATAAATCATCTTCAAATTAACATAAAAATCCAGAAAAACGAAAAGACAATATTCAAACTCCAGTGAATCCAACAGATGAAAAAGGGGGTTTACTTAGAACAAAGTAACCCAAGTGACTTGTCTTTCCGGGAGTAGATCTGTGGGGTGGAATCAGAATCTTGAGGAACAGATGAAGACATATCCACCGAAAGAGTGGAGCAAGTGGCTAGCTGAGGGAGATCCTTCGAACGACGCAATCGGAATAGCGGGACCGTTAAAAGGGGGTGGGGAAAGCGGTGGCTTGGCGGGCTTTCAATTTCGAAAACGTGGTTTTGGAATTAGGGTTCAGAATTTTAGTTCTAGATTCGAAAGCGAAAGAGACCGTGCGGACTCACCCATATATTATGGAATCGGAGCGTTGTCGTCATGGACAACGCGGGAATTCAAATTCAGATAAATGGCGCCTTTGCTTCTGTTGGATCTATCAGATGCTGATGAGAAAATTTACATTTACATTTGCAGTCAAACTATGTTTAGCAAAAATTGCACGACTTCATTGTATTTTTCAATTTCAGTCAAACTATGTTTAGCAAAAATTCACATTTACTAATCTATCATGCAATTAAAATTAAAAAAAAAACTGTTGCACAGTGGCAGTATATTGAGCCAAAGGAAACTTTTTTTTTTTTTTTTGCGTGGGAGAAACTCCTTGCACATCATCTTCGTAGATATGGAATTAAAGTATTAATTAAATTCATTGGAAGATAGGTTGTTGCGAGAGAAAGAATAATTTTGATGTTATCTTTTACTTTCTTTCAACATATTATGACTTGTATAAGTATTCATTTGGTCAAGAGAAAAAGTGTGGCTATTTACAATAAGTGATGACTATCTTTTAATATAATTTTTTCTTTAGCCTTAAATGTTTGCAGAGGGACAAGAGATAATTTCTCGCATCAGAGTATAACGACGTGAGACAATCCTGTTTGTTTTCTCTTATCTAATGATCGCATTATACATTTTTTAAACTGTAATTTTCCTGCAACTTCAAGCAAGCAAGTGGTGGGAGAAAAAGCAAGGGGAAAAAGTCAACTGTGTCACTGTATTACTGCCTAGAGAAAGTAAAATATGATCACATCCTTTTTATTTTATTTTATTTACAAATACATCTTATTTATTTTTAAAACTTTTATTAAAATCTATAATTACTACACAAACGGTTAAGTTATATATATGAGATTAAAATATCCATTTTTTAAACTTAAATGGTATCCAAAATTAGTTTTTTTGACCAGTGTTATCTAAAGATCATTTAACTCATTCAAAAACCTTGATGGATATATTTGCACCCTTTTATTCATATTTTAAATTAAAATTTGTTTCGTGTGCAGACTTATTTATTTAGCATTTTTTTAAAAAATTTTAAATAAATAAGTTAATTGAAATAATATTTTTAACACGTATCTGCAAAAACACTTAATATAATGAAGTCAAGAGAAAACAAAAAGGAATCAAATTTCATGAACTTAGTATTTAGATGTGCGTGGAATGATTTTTGATGAAATAAGTGTGGGATACGTGAGAAAGTAGGAACAGGAATAAAGGTGAGAATGAAATTTAAAATCTCGTTCGATATGTCAATGAATTGATGGTATAATTTTTATTGAATATTTCATATGATAATATTTCTTCTTATGTAAGTGTTTTTTTTTTTTCTGGCAAACCAAACCGCATTGCTATGAGAAAGCTATGAGTTGTACATTGGTATTTAAAATAAAACACAAATCTAAGGCTACAGCCAAAAAATAGGGTATAAGTTACCATGAAACTTATCACGTGTGGTTAATGGTAATTGTTAGGGCTATTTTTCCCTTGCTGCTTAAAATGATTGAAATCTTTATTGAATGGATGTTCATAATGTCTTTCACCGAGGTGATTGAAATGAGGAAGTTTATATGTAGCTTCCCTGATGGCTTGCTAACGAGAGGGAGAACAAATCATGCAAACTTCAGATTTGTTTGTTTTTTATTTTTAAAAATTATTTTTTGTTTTTGAAAACAGGAAAATTAAAAAATTTGTTTAATTAAGTGTTTTTTATTTAATTGTTTCTAAAACTGTTTTCATTTTTATTTTTAAAAACAAAAAATTAGAAACAACTTCAAATTGTTTTTATTTTATTTTCTCGTTTTAAAATACACTATACTAGATTATTAAAAATTATAATTATCTTGATTAATTTTTATTATAAATAATTACCATTGACTTCCTATAACTATTACTATCTGTTTTAAAATTTTAAAACTGTTTTTAAATTAACATAATTAAACAAATTTTTATTTTATTTTGTCTTGAAAACAATTTTTAAAAACAAAAATAAAAGCAAAAACGAAACAAGCCCTTAATAAGTCCCTGCATTGCTCAAAACAAGCCTCTAAGCACTAAAACACTGATGGTTTCCAATAGAGTAAAAATAATTATTCCTTGTTTTTTAATGCTACTAGAGATGATAAAGTGCCGGTATTGGTCTTTGCTGATTATTTATTAATAACTAAGACTTCCTTAATAAATATACAAAGGATAAAAATATGGACGAATTTAGAGGGGGCAACGGCCTGCTCCTATATCTCTTTGAAAAATTTTAAAATTTTAATTGTAATAAATATTAAATTAGATTTTGGCCTGCTTACTTCATTTATATTTTCAGTGCAAGGTGACTAAATTGCCTTGATGTTTAAGAATAAACAGTGCGAGTGACACAGAGAAATTCGCAATCAATGTTAACAATTTTTTAAGTAAAATTAACAATCTAATGAGTCATGATAAATAATTTTTACACAAATTAAATAATGTACAAATAATATCATGGATTCTATGAGTAACATGAGAAAACTATTACAAGTAATGTTAGTAATTTTCTATGAAAAATTAATAATTTGACAAGTTATGATGAATGGACGAGTAACATCATGAAGTATAACAAGTAACATAAGAAAATTAATACATAATGTTAAAGATATTATAAGTAAAGTTGATAATTATCTTAAATCATTCAAGAAGAACATTTTGATCACTTTATTTTAACATTTTATTTCACTTAAGTCCCAAAATCCCATAATGTAATTTTAGATTTTTTTTTTGTTTGATTTATAGATAACTAACTACTATGGTCTTTAGATGAAATTCTTCCCAAAGCAAATTCCCAACATCCGTAATAAGAAAAATTTAAACAACTTGATGCTTATTGTGAAATTATAATTATATTTAAAAAATTATTTAAAAAATGTACTCCTTTTATTAAAAATATAAGACATTTTTAATATTTTAAGATATAATTATTGTATTTTTTTTAAAGTGCTTTTATTAAATAATAATTTTATATTTATTTTAGAATGAAACATCCTATTATATAGGGATAAATATGAAAAAATATTGTTAGCTTAAAAACAAGTAACTACTTTACTGAGAAAGCGAGATTTAATTAAAATGCCTTATATTTTTTAATAGAAGAAGTAGCTTTTTATTTTTTAATAATTAACAATCACAATAAAACCTAGAAATCCAAATCTTAATAAATACTCCATTCGGTCATATTTATACTATACATTATATAAATAATTTTTGATCTAAAATATATGACACCTTGTAATAACTAAATCATTTTTTAAATTTTACCCCTTATTAATTAGCGTGAAGGTATTTAATATGATTGTATTATTATTTAAAGTTAATGATAAAAATAAAAGTACCTTTCACTTTTTTATGATATTAAACAAATTTTTAATATGCGTGAAATTGTTAAAAGTTTTTTATAATAAGGGCTCGAGGGATTAAGTGGTAGAATTGAAAAAAATTAAATACTCTACATATTTTTCTCCCCAAAATCTTCTTTATATTGAAGACATGGAAGAGTTGTCTTAAACCTAATACCTCATTTGGTATATTGAAAATGATTTTGATGGGAGCGGGAATGGATATGGAGTTGGAGATGGATATGGAAATGGAGTTAGATATAAAATTTTAAAATATGTTTGGTATATCGATAAAATTGAAAAATTATTTTTATTTGATATTGATATTTAAAATATAAAAAAATAAAATGCTCTCATAACTCGGTAATTGAAGCTTGGCTAGCACTATTAAAGTGGGATGAAGAAAAGCTATTGCCATCTTTCTACTATCAAAACAACAATCAACCTTCCAAAAATTGTAATAAATTAAAACTCAACCCTTTAAATCTGTGAAGGCATGAAATAAAATAAAAACAAGAAAAAAAAACTAAATGAAACCATACAAAACCCAAAACCTAGATTTGAAGGTTGTGGCTATAACGAAGAAATGAAATCACCCAAACTCCAAATGCACTATAGAGAAGAAATGAAATCAAATTTAAACAAGAAACAAAAAGATATATAGATCACAACCCAACAATCAATTAACTAAAAACGGTAAGAGATTGTAGATCTAAGAGATGAAAGAGAGAGAAAAGATCAAACTAGTACTTATGCCTTAGAGGATTCGCTGATCTTGCTATTGGTGATGATGATAGAGGTCAGAGGTTGCCATAGAGATGAAGACCGTGTACGGTTGGTCGTCGATGGTGATTTCATTGTTTCAAAGCTTAAACACTCCCTCTCTTCATCGATGGAGGTCTTGAACGGTGATAGGAGTGATGAGACAATGACGGGTATCAGGTTTAGAATAAGGAAAAAAGACGGAGTCAGAGAGGATCGTTAATGAGGTCACCGATGACTGGTGGTGAGGTAATTGAGGGTGTCGTGGAGGGGTAAAAGAGACAGATGATTTAACTTTTATGGAATTTTAGCCATTTTCATAGGTTTAATGGCGGAACCCAATTCCACATTTTGGTAGAACTGAGTTCCATATGAAATCAAAAATCTGACATACCAAGCGGGACAAATTTGAGTTTCATGTTCAATTTCATTTTCATGGCACTAAAATCCTTCATACCAAATAGGCCGTAAGAATTGTTGGAATTGGAATTCTATTTGACCAACTAGCTTACTTGCCAACTTGACTTTAGTTACTGCAATTAGATAGAACCTTGCGTGTGCAGTAATATGTTATACATGTGGGGGTGTAATATATGCAATATATAGAGAGTATCTTTCCTTTTTTTTTAATATGTATTTTTTTTATAGTTTTTAATTCTAAATTAAATTGCTATAATTTATTTTATTTTCATAAATTCTTGTAATTTAATCAATTAAATATGCTAATCCCTAATAATTAAAATTCTTAATTTTTTTTTAAAAATGAAATTAGAACTTTTACATTTTTATTAAACTATTATATAATTTTAAAATTAATTATATAAATTTTATAACTCAAAATTTATATAATTAGATTATGTTTTCTAAATAAATTATATATTTATGATTTTCATAATAATTAATAAAAATGAACATATTATAGTAAATTGTTTCTTAGCTAAACATTTTAAATTAATTTTTTGGTAAATTTTTAAATTTTTTTGAAAAAATAACCATTTATTAACAATTTTAATTTTTAATAATTAATATATTTAATAGATTAAATTATAATAATTTAATTAAGATAAAATAAATTAAGGGCTTTTACATGTCATAAGACTAAGTAAAAAAAAAAAGCATATCTTTTCTTAAATTTGAAAATTAGCCTTTTAATATTTAATTTATAATTAATTTACAAAATTATCGTTTTCATATATGCTTTTTGTAAATATCAGAAGATTCAAGACATAATAAATCTTTGAAATTGAATGTAATGAATATGAGATATATAATAGAAAATAACTTTTTTTAAAGACGAATGCTAGAGAGAAGAAAGAATTGAATGCAAGAGAGACGAACGCAAGACATTATAGCAATGTGAGCAAGCTATAGTCACAATTGTGTGAGACAAATACAATATGAGATACATCGATGGTACTCGACGAAACGGAGCACGTCAATGGAGAAATGGAGCAATAGATTCATATTTTTAATTTATTAGTTTAGGTATTTGACTTTCTATGATAAACTAAGAGTTCAAAATTTTTTGTGAATTATGTTTGATTCATTTTGAACAAATAATTATGTGTTTTTTGTATCACTAATTCGCGATACCATATCATTAATATATTGCTGTATATTATTGATATACTGTTGTAAATCAACATAATTAAATAATTAAATATCAATTTATTTATTATTAATATATATATGTATATTAATGATGTAGTATCACAAATTAACAATAAAAAATACATAATCATTTACCTAAAATAAATCAAACACGATTCGCACAACATTTGATGTTACCGAGAGATTTAAAGATGGTGAAAATCTGATGACAGATAATAAATTTTAGCTTGGTCTTTTGCTTCCAGAAATAAAAATTTCTCTTTAATGTTTAATATTCTCTTCATAGTGTTCTTTAAAAAAACAGAGAAGGAGAGAAAAAAAAAATTCTGCGATGAAGAAAGGCACCGACAATTTTATATTTAAAAAAAGAAATGATTCAGAGGAAGAAAAAGAAAGATTTGGTCAGTTAAAAAGTGATTACAATAAATATATTATATTTTAATAATAAATTTAATTTAAAAATAAAAATATAAAATATATCTTATTGTTTTAATAAATGGATCATATTTTAAAATATTTAAAAATTTTATCTATAATTTATAGCAGCTATATTTTTTTAAGACTATTAAATTAATTTCTTTAATAAATTATGAAGAACTAATTCAAAATAAAAAAAAATTAGAACGACTTATAAATTAATTTTTCTTCGGTAAAAGGAAAAAGAAAGAGGAAAAGTAGCCTTCTCTTCTCCCTCCTGCTGCACCACCTCTAGGCGATTGTCCGGGCACCAGCAAATCTGATATGATCGTATGAACACGCTGGAGTAGAAACAGAAACAAGCATTTTTCAAGCTTTCATTTTGGAGGCAGAGTCATGCCCTTCTCTTCCTACATTAGCCCCGCAAGGCGTGGAGCCTGGGTTCAATCAATGCTTCCATCATCCTCAAACACCAAATCCAAGCTTCAACCTAGAAAGTCACGCAGGCGAGCCGCTCTCAAAGATTTCTTCCTTGCTAATTTCTTCACGATCGGCCTCGTTTTTTCCCTCATCCTCTTCATCTTCGTCCTCATTCGGTTTGGGGTCCCCAGGCCTGTTGCTTCTCACTTCAAATACCGCGCATCTCGCTACCGGAAAAATGTCCGGAGGTCGATATTGGCTAACCGTGGGAACTACTCCCATTTGGTTGCTAGTGTCGACATCACGACGAAAGGCTTGTATGATAAGATTGAATTTCTGGACGAGGATGGTGGGGCTTGGAAGCAAGGTTGGAAAGTGTCTTATACAGGAAACGAGTGGGATTCCGAAAAGCTGAAGGTCTTCGTGGTACCCCATTCCCACAACGATCCCGGTTGGAAACTGACTGTGGAGGAGTACTATGAACTGAAATCTCGTCATATACTTGATACCATTGTGGAAACACTTTCGAAGGTGAAATCTATTTGCTCGTTTGTTTTTTATCTTCCTTTTCTATTTAAGGGTTAGTTTGGAGGAGGGGCGTAAATTTTCTTGATCACATCAGTTAACTTCCCACTTCAAAGTTGCACAACGTATAAAGATGCACTGCATGAGATAACAAAAATTTAAAATGTCGCTAACTTTGTTTCCCTCACAGTTGAGTCCATCGTATATCCTTAAGTATATTTTAAATGCAGGGGAAACCTTTCGAGTTTAAGCCTGTCAGTTCGTTAGATCGTTTTTGGACTTCTGTTAATAGCATTATTAGGCATCAATTTGAGAGCAACTTGGCCTATTATATGGACTGAATTGTGGGTACCTGGATATGCAGGATGATCGTCGCAAGTTCATATGGGAAGAAATGTCTTACTTAGAGAGATGGTTTAGGGATGCGGCTGACGAAATGAAGGAATCATTCATCAATTTAGTGAAAAATGGACAATTAGAAATTGTTGGAGGTGGCTGGGTGATGAATGATGAGGTAATGCAGGTCTCATGAGTGATGGCTCTTATCTTATTGACAGCATTTTTTTTATAAATGCTGTAACTCCAGATTTACTTTTTTTTCCCCTTTACTAGAAAGGAGATACTCATGCATGGATGAAAAATTAAATTGAGACCTGCCTTAAGCTTTACAAAACAAAGGCTATTTGACATACGAGTTCATCCTCCTGTTATTAAATTCGTTCTCTATAAATGTATTCATGTTTGGAATGCTTTTTTCAATGTAAGGATCTTACAAAGCTTCCCTGTTCATGAAATTGACCTGTGCTGGACCCAATGGTCTATTGGTGGAAATTTGGCTCATGTTTAATTTTTCCCCCTTTCTTGCAGGCGAATTCCCACTATTTTGCTATAATTGAACAGGTATCCTAAGGCTTTCTCTATCCTAAGCATTGGTTGCATTGCTTTTCTGTCTTGCTTGGAACTGTTTTGCTTATCTGTTGTATTGATATAGTAAAATGATGTTAAGAATCCCTATTAACACATTTTGTCTTGCATGTCTTAGAAATGGTTTCTTCCACCCTCCTTTTAGCAATATAGTAAAATTATATGGAAAATGTTTTCTGAGGATACTAGAAATGATACATTGAAATTTGATTAATTACTTAATCAAAAAGTTGATATGAGAAACTGTTGTTGATTCATGGTTAGTATTTTGTGTCTTTATTTTGGACATTTTTTTGCATCAGATGACAGAAGGAAACTTATGGTTGAATGACACCATTGGGTTTGTTCCTAAAAATTCTTGGGCCATAGATCCATTTGGTTACTCATCTACCATGGCATACATTCTACGTCGAATGGGTTTTGATAATATGCTTGTCCAAAGGACCCATTATGAGCTGAAGAAGGAACTTGCATGGCATAAAAATTTAGAATACATATGGCGTCAAAGCTGGGATGCCGAGGAGAGTACTGATATTTTTGTCCATATGATGCCCTTTTATTCATATGATATACCCCATACATGTGGTCCAGAGCCAGCTATATGTTGCCAGTTTGACTTTGCACGCACTAGCGGTTCTATTTACGAACTATGTCCATGGGGACAGTATCCTGTAGAGATCACTCAGGAAAATGTTCAGGAGAGGGCACTTAAATTACTGGACCAATACAGGAAGAAATCTACTTTATATCGAACAAATACTCTCCTCATTCCTCTTGGAGATGATTTTCGTTATGTTAGCACCGACGAAGCTGAATCCCAATTTAGAAATTACCAATTGTTATTTGATTATATCAATTCAAACCCCAGTTTGAATACAGAGGTGAAGTTTGGCACTTTGGAAGAATACTTCCAAACCCTTCGTGATGAAGCAGATAGAATAAATTATACGCATTCTGATGAAACAGGGTCTGGCATAGTGGTAGGTTTTCCTTCTCTGTCTGGGGACTTCTTCACTTACGCTGATCAGCAGCAGGACTACTGGAGTGGCTATTATGTTTCACGACCATTCTTCAAGGCTGTTGATAGGGTGCTAGAGCAGACACTTCGTGCCACAGAAATGATGATGGCTCTAGTGCTTGGGTTTTGTAGGAGACAAGTATGCGAAAAGCTTTCAATAGGGTTCTCCTATAAGTTGACTGCAGCCAGAAGGAACTTAGCTCTTTTTCAACATCATGATGGGGTAACTGGTACTGCAAAAGATCATGTAGTTTCAGACTATGGAACTCGAATGCATACCTCATTGCAGGATTTGCAGATTTTTATGTCAAAAGCGATTGAAGCACTTCTTGGTATACGCTATGACAAATTGGATCATAGTATTGCTCGTTTTGAGCCTGAACTGGTGAGACTAAAGTATGACGCTCAACCAGTGCATAGAGTAATCAATACTCATGAGGGGACATACCAAACTGTAGTCTTCTTTAATCCTTTGGAACAGACAAGAGAAGAAGTGGTGATGGTTGTCGTTGACAGTTCTGACATTGCTGTGGTTGATTCTAACTGGACTTGTGTCAAAAGCCAAATTTCTCCTGAATTGCAGCATCATAAAAGTAAGATCTTTACTGGGAGGCATCGAGTGCACTGGGAAGTCTCTGTTGCTGCAATGGGACTGGAAACATATTACATTGGCAATGGTTTTATGGGTTGTGAAAAGGCTAGGCCGTCAAAGCTGATTTTTTTCTCCAAATCTGATTCATTTTCTTGTCCTACTCCATATTCCTGCTCAAAAATTGAAACTGATGGGATTGAAATCGAGAATCAGCATCAAAAGCTCACTATAGATGTAAAGTATGGTTTGTTGCAGAAGATAAGCTTCAAAAATGGTTCCCAGAATATTGTAAATGAGGAAATTGGCATGTATTCAAGTTCAAACAGCGGAGCATACTTGTTTAAGCCTGATGGTAACGCCCAATCTATTATTGAGGAAGGTGGACAGTTGCTGATTTCAGAGGGCCCTTTGATGCGGGAAGTATACTCTTATCCAATGACGGCATGGGAGAGATCTCCCATCTCTCACAGTACCCGTATATACAATGGAAAGAACTCTGTCCAAGAGTTTGTCCTTGAAAAGGAATATCACGTTGAGCTTCTAGGAGATGATTTTGACAAGAAGGAGTTAATAGTTAGATATAAAACGGACATTGATAACAAAAAGGTTTTTTATTCTGATTTAAATGGATTTCAGATGAGCCGAAGAGAAACTTATGATAAGATTCCACTCCAAGGCAATTACTACCCTATGCCTTCTCTTGCATTTATGCAGGGATCTGATGGGCAGCGGTTTTCTGTCCATTCCCGGCAATCGTTGGGTGTGGCAAACCTTGAAAAGGGATGGCTGGAAATTATGCTTGATCGTCGTCTAGCAAAAGATGATGGGCGTGGCCTCGGACAAGGAGTGAAGGATAATCGTGTAATGAATGTGGTCTTCCACATAACTCTAGAATCCAACACTTCCTTCACCTCAAATTTGGCTTCAGGTTCTTTACCTCTCAACCCCTCTCTTTTCTCTCACTGCGTTGGTGCTCACCTGAATTATCCATTACATGCATTCATTGCTAAGAAGTCACAGGAAGTATCTGTGCAGCCACCATCTAGATATTTTTCTCCTCTGGCGGCTCCCTTGCCATGTGATTTGCATATAGTGAACTTCAAAGTTCCCAGGCCTTTAAAGTTCTTACAGCGACCACCCGAAGACTTTAGATTCGCTCTAATCTTGCACAGGAGGCATTGGGATTCTTCATATGACAGAACTGGAAGATCACAGTGCAGTAATCTGGCCAACGAGTCGGTGAATATCTTCAGCATGTTCAGGACCCCTGCTGTTTTGAAGGTTAAAGCAGCTTCCTTAAATCTTTTGCACGATGATCCAGAGGTTCTGGGATTAACAGAGCAGTTTGGAGATCTTGCACAAGAGGGGCAGGTTGACATATCTCCGATGGAAATCCAAGCCTACAAGTTGGAGCTCCGACCACAACAGTTTTAAACACTCATAAATCAGTCACCATTGCCGCTGATATTAACGGGGTAAAATTCCAACAAACTGATTTTTGTTACTGCTTAACTACTGATGGGAATAAATTGTTCCTGTCTAAACTTCATTCTCATTTGTGGGTTGAAGTTTTCAGTTATGACTAAACGTCCATGGTGGTAGAGAAGTTGCAGCACCGCTTGAGGAAGCGTGTGGCGGGGTTTTCGTAAATTGCAATTCTTTTTTAAGATGGGTTTTTAACACGTGAGGCTTCTTTTTTAATGCTGTAGCATCTATGTAGATCTTTCCGAAACCAAAAGGCCTTCCGCTCTCAGGGGTTTAGATGTACATGTACATATTCATTACTCATATACATGCACAGCCACTGAACTCGTGTATTCTTTCCAATGCTTGATGCAAAATAGTGGAAACAGGAGCAAGAGACAATCCGTAGACAATTCTCAAGTGCCTATGGATTAGCGCTTATTGAATTGTCTTCCATAAATTATTAAATTTTTCGAAGAGGATTTGTTTATGGACGAAAAACTAAAATGTCTGGACCTGATCGATAAAAATTTAAATGATTGAATTTCACATGAGAATTTTATCTTATGGTGAATTTATGTATTCATATTTATCTTGATGCAACCAAGCATTCAAATATTCAAATTTATATGATAAGCCTATGTCATGGATACAATCTAAATGCCGAAAATTATCCAACTTTTGCTAGTTGGGCCTACCACATGTTTCAATTGGGTTGTGATTTTGGATTTTAAAAGGAGACGGGGCCCAATTTGAGTATGGATGGGACTCTTTAAGAAAGACAGACTAATGGGTTTGAATATTACAAAATTCTTATTACAGCACTATAATTAAGATACCTTATGTTTTCATCAATAAATTAAGATACTCTATTTGAAGATTGAAAAAAAAAAAAAATCAGACCATCAAAATTCACTTGACGATGAAAAAAATTTCTTCGCTGTAATACAATGAAGATTAGAAATTCTAGCCTATTAAGATTGTAGCTATAATGGGACTTTTAAAACTACTTTTATTTTCTTTTTTGAAGTGATCAATTTAAAACACACAATTTAGAAGACAGTAAAACCATTTGTATTAAGAGAAGAAGAAGAAGCCAGTAAAACTATCTCTTGCTAGCATTATAAGATCATTTCGTTTTGTACAGTGAGATAGTGACATTGAGCGCGTTGTTGGGAAGAACAAACGCTGCTGGTTGTGATCTTCACCACCTCATCTTCAAACGTGACCGCGAAACTTAGATAAACTTATTTCATGTATTTGTTATTAATTTTTATAATAAAATCTCTCGCAAAATGTTTTTTTTTTTTGGCGATTCAACTTTATAGTGTTGGGATGAGGTCTCTAATGCTTTTCTGAATCTCGAAGAGAAGGTCAGGGATAGGTACCATGTGAACCCTATCCAAGTGTCTATCAATCTTTGAGAAGCGCTCCGAGCAAAAGAGATTGGGTCCGTCATGTTTAGTGATGTGAACTTTCAATATTTAATTAGATAATTTATTAAAGAAAAATTACAAATTATACTTAATTTGGCCTTGAAAATATGTCAGAATGAAGCAAATGAAGTGATCTAAGAAATGGATCAGAATATCATGTATTTTTTTTTTTGTTACTTTCTTTAGTATATAAATAGTTGAGTATAGACTATAAGTACAAGCAAGCATACCTGAGGAGATAAGTACAATTCCAACCCGACTCTACACGCACTTTAATTAGCAAGTTAACAAACTCTCTTCTCTTTTCGCAAATAATACAAATTTGTTGATCAGTTGATCTCCTTCCTTCTTTACTCTCCTATACCTGAAAACCAGTGGACTCAACCATACCATCATCTTCAAATACAATTATACATGTATGTACGTATTAATGCATGTTTCACTTCTTGCTTTAGAAAAACCAAGGAGCAAGATTAGTAATTTTCTTGGTTTTTATATGTATGGCCCATGAGAGCAATTAATCATCATTGTTTTAGGGGTGAAACCGGCCTTGAGGTTGAGGGGGGCCAATTGTTTTTAGAAAAAATATGCGCAAGCATATATTGTTAATTTGAATTTTTACATTCTTTATAAATAATTTTTTTAAAAAATAAATTACAACTTTTAAAACTAATGATAATTATGTACAAGGAAATACTTACATATTTATCCTTATATATATATATATATATATTTCTTTCAATTAAATCAAAATAAATGGGTCTTAAAGTGTTAATAATGTTAATAATAAAAGTTTGTTATAGAATAAATAATATATAAAAAAATTCATAAGTCTTAATTTTCAAGTCATTTTCAACATATTTTATAACAAACTCTTATTATCACTCTCTGAGGTCCCATACAAGCAATCTAAATAGTAAAAGCTTCCTGAAATATTATCATTGAAGTGATAATTTTAAAAATGGAAATATTTTAATAAAGTAATATAATAAATGTTTTATTCTTACTTAAAATAAATGAATTAGACACTATAACTAACTAATATGTTTATAGTTTTACTTACAAGTCACTTCTAATATGTTTTATCAAAATATAAAAAATAAAATTTATTAATTTTATTTAAAAATTTAATAAGTTTTACTTTATCTCCTATTAAATATGTATGCTTTAATAATATATTTCTCTCACCAATTTTTAATGAAGGGTAAAAAATGAAAACTTATAGTAAAAATTTAATTACATGATTTATTAATAGGACAAAAAAAACTTTTCTTTACCGTATAAATAAAATAAAAGGAAATATTACATAAGTGTGTGTAAATATTTCATCCAGGTATATTAAACTTTAAATATATTAGATCCATACAAATGCAAATAAGAGGGAAGAAGCTGGGGGAGGGGGCATGGCCCCCTCACAATGCATGTGTACACCCCTGATTACCTAATTAGGTAGATTATTTTCTTTAGAACATGGTGGGCCTGTCTGATTTTTTTGTGATGATATTGATCACAGTGAAATAAATTCTTTTTATTGAAATTATGACTCAAATTTTTATAATTCTCTGTGGTTATTTTTATATATTATTTAATATAAATATATTATATCTTTATTTGATATTTTAGGAGATATTTATTGTTATCCAAAATAATATTTTTAACTGATATAAAGCTTTAAAAATATATATATATATATATATCTTATCTTTTCATCTCTCACGGTAGAGATAATTATTATAATTTTCATTTTTTATATCAAAATTATTATAATTTCTATTTTTTCTGGAAAAAGATAAGTCTTCTTTTCTTTTGAAGAAAGACAAAAATTATTAAAGCGAAGTGGTACCTTGGGCACTAAAAACTGAGATATGGTCAATTTTAAGATCACTCACTTGAATAAATGGAAACTTATCACCTGATCTTGTCCATGAAAAGAAGCTTTCAATTTCGATCCCAAACCAATAACATACCAGAAACATACCTTCTTTATCATGTTTATAGTGGAAATTAAAGCAGAGATGGTCATCAGTGAAATCCTTTTGAACGTCATGATAGTGTCTCCCAATTATTTCATCCAATACACAGCACTTTTAATCTTAAAAGTCTTCCCATTCAATATAATATTACTTAATTAATTAATATTCATACACGCTGCTCCCTCTACGGTTCTGATCCTTTGCATGGATTACTCTCCTCTCTCTCTCTGATATATTTCATGTCAAATCCATTCAGCTCAGCAGATTTCCAGTCCAGCTCCCATTAATCATGAGATTTTCGTAGAGTACTTACGATAAGTGTTCTGCAATTTCGGTGTACTACTTTTATTTTCTATCCTTTTTCTCTTTTTCGAATCTTAGCTTTTAAAAGGTTTAAAAAGGGGGAACAATTACTTGAATAGTTACGTAATCTTAGTGCGGGCTTTCATGGGATTGAGTTAGAATTGTACATGCATACGTAACGGTAAGAAACGCGGTGTGATTATGGCTTTCATATCATATTATAGGACATATATGTTTGGCGAACTTATACATGCGTTCGTAGAAGTTCAAGGGACCATTGTGGCTGATGAGATTGCTTGACGAACTTATAGTGGCGAGTATTTATTATAGCTTATCTCAGTCTTGGTCACATATATAGTTTGCGAGGTTTTCATACTTGAATAGATTGATTAAATCAAATAAACAGGAAAAATCTGTAGTATAAAGCATGATAATTCATTGAACAACAGAAAGTACGTAAGCTACCGAATTTTGTTGGTTGGATCACTGAGAATCAGTTCTCACAAAACACAAAAAGCCCAGAAACTCAATCACCTATATGATCACCAAAGATAAAGAACCAAAAACGTGAGTACGTGACACTTACAATTAATCGATCCGTCCTGCACATCGACAGACATGTGGGAACTGTACATAGTCAAAAGAAAAGTGGTATCCATCTCATTGAAGCACCACACACACAGCAAGTATGGCGAAAAGCATCTCTGCAACCTTGCCTCCTGATCATGATTATGTCTT
Source organism: Prosopis cineraria (assembly GCF_029017545.1). Lineage (NCBI taxonomy): Eukaryota > Viridiplantae > Streptophyta > Magnoliopsida > Fabales > Fabaceae > Prosopis > Prosopis cineraria. The sequence goes on from NW_026555332.1 coordinate 42,605,141, forward strand.
GGATATATAGGATTGTCTGTAACCTCTGCGAGCCTGAGTGTGTGTGTAGCGTGTGCGCGTGTGCCATGACATGTTACTCCACGTCTTTTGGTTTGTTCCTGATGCTAATCTGCTGCCTAATGTAAGGACAATCCACCACCAGCCCAGTGCAATTGTGGTGCCGAGTATTGACCCAACCCTTTTTAACTTTGAATCCCCATAATATCACAGAAAATAAAAGTTGGGATTGAGTAGGAAATTCACTTTAAGCTCAAATGGTGGTGGAACATAAAGAAGATGATAAAGTGACATTGAAATGGCAAAGAAAGGTGGCCACAGTGTGGAAGAGTCCTTTTTAATTAAGATTGTCGTTAGCTTGATCAAGGATGACTTGCATGCACATGCATGTCTGGCAAACTAGAAAGTGGTCTGAGTCCATTTGACCATTTTCAGCTGAGTATTTGTCACTGTAGGCCATCATATCAACATCAGTTTAGCTAGCAACTCCATCCTATTAGTTCTGATATTTGGAATATCCTCTTTGGATAATGTGGCATGCGCGTATAGGACTCGAGTTATGGAGGATCAAGTAAGTGAGGAAATTTGGGTTCCGCACTCTTAACACAATTTCTGCTCGTCAAGGATCCGATCAAAAGCTGAAGTTGATGCTAAAAATATAACTTTATTATTTTGAGTGTAAATGAGTAAATTACCTTTGAATTTTAGGTCTAATAACACTATAGACTTTGAATTCGTACAAATTGTTCTCTCAATTTTTCAAAAAGTAATGCAATTTAGTTCTTAATGTTAACAATTTTAACCATTAGTTAATTGGATACTGATAGAAGACAACTTCAAGAATCATAGAAAAAGACCAAATTTTTCTGGTCCTTTCATGTAACTTTTAGGTCCTTGTCTTTAATTTTTGAATCCTTTATTATAATTTTTGTTGCCCTTTTCTATAATTTTTGAGATCTTGTTCTATCATTTTATGGTTAATTAATAATCAAAGTTAACTTTTGTTAATAGCAAAGGTTAAATTGCACTGTTTTAAAAAATTGATGAAACAATTTGCATAATAAATAAGTTTAGGGTCAATGGCATTACTTAATCTAAGTTCATGGGATAATTTGTTTATTTAGCCTATTATTTTTAATAGATTTTTAAAAGATGTGTCTGATATGATCGAGGGACTGCGCTCATCATAAGCACCACAGTTTAAAGATGTCAATTAAACAAGCAATTATAATGAGATACTTGACCGAGAATCCAACAAACAGTAACAACTTTTTTTTGTCCCGTTAAAGAGCTAAAGCCAAGTCCTCTGCTATATAATTAACCACCAAAGGGACTGAGAGTATCTCCTGACTATACAGACTGAAAAGGCCAAACTAAGTACAATATTCACTTCTACATGAAGAAGCAGAATCCCTTTTGGTTTCAGTTCTTATTTCCCTCTTCTTTGTCGTCCCTTCAGTAACAAGCTTCAGAGTGCAGAAAAACTTCATTTTTCCTTTTCTTCTCAATTTTCCATCTCACATGGCTGGCGGGCAGAGACCCCAGGGGTTTAACAAATCGTGTATACTGCTCATAGGTAAGCCATATTTATGTCTACTTTCTCATTTTCCAACCATAATACACTTACATTTCATCATCATGAACGAGAAAAACAGATCGAAGTACGGATTCTTATTTCCTTTGATATCAGATAAAGGCTGATCAGAAGTTCGACTGACATGCATATTAATTCCAATATGTTCTTCTGGCCCCATGTTTCTGTATATATTAGAAGCATAACATGTGGTTTTTGATATGTATGACAGTTATTGCTGGTATAGAGAGATTTGCATTCAAGGGGGTGGCGTCAAACTTAGTGACATATCTAACAGATGTAGTGAAGATGAGCAACTCGTCTGCCGCGAAGATGGTGAATAGTTGGTGTGGATTCACCTCCATAATGCCACTGTTTGTAGCTCCCATTTCTGACGCTTATTTCCACAAATACTCCACCATCATGCTCTCTTCTTTCCTCTATGTTACTGTAAGTTACTCTCCCCAATCTATTATCTGTTTTTTTTTTTTCCAGAATACATCAATACAAAGTTTATATAGGAAATGATTGATGCATGTTTTCCTAGAATTGTTTACTTTTGAGAGTGACACAAAAAGTGAGAATGTCTGTGAAACAAATCAACTTCGGTTCTTTCTTTGTCCTCCCTATTCTCTCCTCTCTCTCTCTCTCTCTCTCTCTCTGAGTTCTACAAGAACTTCACAATATTATATAGAAGATTCAAATTCATAATCTTTTTTTCGAACGAAACAAATTCATAATCTTTAAGGGGATGTTTTGTTGCTGGAAAAAAATGAGGTGGAATATTGGATTAAAAAGATAAAGACAATAACAAAATGATCAAAATATGAAGGGAAAATAAGTCAATCATATTTATGAGAAGGGAAAAGTTAATTTAACTCGTAAGATTAAAAGTTATAATTCAAGAGATTTATAAAAGATGTGGTAATTCCCATATTAGGGGGAGGATAATTTAGTTCATCATTCTATCTTCATCCTTTCTAATAATTAAATGGTTTTTAATTTTTCTTAATTTTTTATGTCTGATTAGTCTGTTTGTTCTTTAATTGAACGTTGTTCATAATTTAGTTGATTTTTTTTTTTGCTATATCAGATGAAGATGATAATTCATAAAGGTATTGGAGTATGAGTCATGCATGCTTTACCAACCTTTTTTTCCCCATTAACATGCTTTACAACTTTCATAATTAAGTGGATATATTTTTTTTTACTTCAAAATTGTCCTATTAGGAATAGACATATAAAGTATTAATTCATCTTATACTTACATTTTTTTTGAAAATTCAACAAAAATGATTTAATTGACATGGATTAATCGACTCACACCCCGTAAGTGTATCGAGTCAAACCTGCTGTTGGCATCATTATCTTATTAATTAGTGATGTGATGAGATGGAAAATGTTACTTTGTTAATTGTTAATGTCCCCGGCATATACAGATGTACTTTCCATAGCTGTCAACTTATGGTCATGGGAGCTTTTAGTGTGAAGATATTTTCCCCAATAATTTGGTTAAACCAGGTCACTTAAACTTTTATCAAAAATAATAAAAATTAATCTGATGATAAACAAAATGGAAAAGGTTATTTCATTTTGTTTCTGTGTGGATCCTCGTACCCAGGGACTTGCAGCATTGACAATAACAGCAGTGGGAAGGACGAGGCCGAATCGACACAGGACAATAATAATGCCATCCTCGTTTCTAACTTTGTCTCTTTACGTAATTTCATTGGGACAAGGTGGTTATAATCCCTCTCTGCAAGCATTCGGAGCAGACCAGCTGGATGACGAGGAGGAATTACCATGTAGCAAGGACGATCAAAACTCCAATACGAAGACACTGTTCTTCCAGTGGTGGTACTTCGGTATATGTGGCGGAAGCCTATTGGGCGTCACCATCATGTCCTACGTCCAAGACACCTTTGGCTGGGTCCTAGGTTTCGCCATCCCTACCATCTCAATGGGTCTCTCTATTCTCATTTTCTCGTTTGGAAGCCCTATCTATTTGTTCAAACAACACCACCATTCTAAAACTTCTAACAAATCCTTTATCAACCTGCTCCACGCAATCAAAGCTTCTATTCTCAGACGCTTCCATGGCGGAACAACCCCACCTATCGACAAGTCTGAAGTATCCGAGCTCGAGTAAGTTCCCGCTTTCCAAATTATGGATGTCATACTTTCGTCGCTTGGAAAGTCATGTGTTTACTGTAACTCGCATAAGTTGACTGTTAAATTTCTTGTGACAGACTGCAAGAGAAGTCGTTGTGTCATGAAAACATGGACAACATTCCCAAGAGGAGGATGTTCATGGTTTCGAATGCCAAGGTCGTGCTTCGGCTTTTGCCGATATGGACAATGCTTCTGATGTTCGCGGTCATCTTCCAACAGCCTGCCACGTTCTTCACAAAGCAAGGAATGACGATGAAGAGGAACATAGGTGGCAAGTTCAAGATCCCACCCGCCACACTTCAGAGTGCCATCACGCTCTCCATAATTCTATTAATGCCATTATACAACAGAGTCTTCATACCACTGGCTCAGATCATCACGCGTCAGGAGAAGGGCATAAGCGTGATGCAAAGGATGGGAATAGGAATGGTGCTTTCAATCATAGCCATGGTTATTGCAGCTCTGGTTGAAAGGAAGAGACTTGAAATGGGGAGAGAGATGAAGACCGAAACGGTACCATTGAGCATATTCTGGCTGCTTCCGCAGTACATACTTCTGGGGATTTCGGACATTTTCACTGTGGTGGGAATGCAGGAGTTCTTCTACAGTGAAGTTCCAGTGGCCATGAGAACGATGGGGATTGCACTGTACACCAGTGTTTTTGGGGTTGGAAGCTTCGTCAGTGCACTGTTGATCACGCTTGTGGAAGTGTTTACGAGTTCAAGAGGGAAAACAAGTTGGTTCTCTGATGATATGAATGAAGCACGCTTGGACAATTATTATTGGCTTCTTACGTTGTTAAGTGGAGTAAGCTTGGTAGTATATGTGGTGTTGTGTATATTTTACCAACACCATAAGAGTGACTCGCAGAATGAAAATTGAGTTTTCTCTCCTCTGGCATTTTGTTTTTGGCTCTTCTTTAATTTGTCAACCTGCGTACTTGACTTGATTTCTAATGATAGTGATGTACATGTGTGTGTGTGTGTTTATGCTTTCTGTCTATTTGTGTCCCTAACTCCTAATTTTCTATTTTCTTTGCTACCATGGAATGTGGAATATTCAACAATGTTATAATCCAAGCAGAAAAATCAAGAAAGTAGGAAGAAAGACTTGTCAAGGCTGTTTTCCCCCCTCCATGAGTGGCTTTTATATCTCACTTCTTGTGTATTTGTTCTAATCTAACCAATAATTTACTACCGTTGATATCTCATAATTTCTTTCTATTTGATTCTTGCCACGCTAAAAGGTAGAATTTGTGGGCTTGTTTAAAACTGTTTTATTTTATTATTTTAAAAATTAGTGTTTTGTATATCATGTTTTGAAAAAAGCAATGATGAAAACAAGTGTTTTTTAATTCTTTTTTATTCTTCGTAATAATAATCTCATAACATTTAAAATATGTTTTCGGTTTTCTATTCTAAAAAATAACATTTATTTTTTTTTGACACTTTTTGAAAATATGTTGTTAAACAATTTTTTTGTTTTTTATTCTGAAAAATAAAACATTATTTTCAAAATAGTTTGCCAAACAACCACTACATTGCTTCAAGCTTTTCTTTTTGGCTTAAAAAAAAATTGTCTTGGAAGAAGGATCACACTTCCATTAGGAATCTCTGTAAGGCAGGTGAAATGAACTCAAGTTAATTAATCTACGACTCAGATGTGAAAGCCAACAATCCCAATAATTGAAAGGCCGTAATCAAAGAATATTATAAGGGAGCGTTACAACCTGCAAACAGCTACTAGACATTACATTGTCTCCTACCTTTAAGGCCACATATAGTTATGTGTAACAGCTAACTGCTAACCAATCCCAAGTCCCAAACCATATGCAAATATATATATTTTTGTATTACAGTCACATGTATATTAAAGAATTTATTAAAAACAGCTTATGACAATATCACTTTTTTATAGAGAAAATTACATCTAGATCCTATAAAAAAGAATTTATTACTAAAAATCTTATAAAATTTACAAAATACTTTTAAGTTTTGAGTCTTGCATGTTTACAACTTGGCAACGAGAATTGTAAGTTATAAATGTTTATTACCATTTATAAATGCGCAGGATTCAAGACTTTAAAGTATTTTATAAATTTTATGAGACTTTTTTAGATAATAAATTTTTTCATTAGTGTAATTTTCCCTTTCTTCTGCCTTTTCATTTCTAAAATTCAATCAATAGTTTACACTTGACAAATCATGCATTGAAAAAGAAAGAAAGAAAGAAAGAAAGAAAGGTTCACCTAGATTTTACTTTAAGTGGTGTGTTTTAGTCCCAAAATAAGTCACCAACTGTGTCCGGACATGACAACTTACATTGGCGTAAAATAAGTACATAGGATTTGAGAGTATACCTCGAAAGTAATTAACATCCTGAGATTAGAGTTCCCCTCAAAACTCAAAGGTAACATCCTTAGCCAAAACACAAGATAAAGCTAATACTTTATATTATATACTGTAGAAGTACATGAACGTCTGGTCGTGCCTTCCAAGATGATGAAGCACAGCACAGACTACAGATACCACAGAGGTTCATAACGCTACAAAGCACGAGAGCAGGGGACGGGCCACATTCCTATGGTATAAACCACAGTGGACGATGAAGGAAACTAACTGGCAGGAGAGCTTGGCTTGATATTCACAGATAACTTATTTGATTCAGAGGACATCATGTTCTACAGTACATAGAATCCTCTGTACCCTTTATTAAACACAAAATCCACACCGATGTAGGTGGTGCATTCTGGGCAGAGAAAGACTCCGTGTCATGAACATCAGGAGCGGATAATACATGGAGCACACCTAGCCCATCTGAACAGCTTCAAATAGTGCCTCTTCTTGCTTTTTCCAGGAGATCCAGTCAACTCTGACTCGTTTCTTTTCAGCATCTCCCACATAACATGTATATCATGATATTCAGAAGCCTTCACTTCATTTCGTATTTTCAGCAATCCTGCACATTTTTCCAAAGTCCACCTCTAACATCAATCGCTAGCAACTTCTCTAATTGTACAGAACAAAACTCGGGTACTAATTATCTATGATAAACAACAGAAACTAGTAATATTCCTCATATCTGTTGTTCTGTTGGGGGAAAAAAACCCCAAAGAACTATCATATTATTATGTTTTGGCCCTCTGTAGCTTTAGACTCCTGGTTAATTTCTCGAGTTTCACAACATTAAAGGCAGTACCTAATAGTCGTTCTGCATCGGCTTCTTTATGGGTCTGTAATGAAAACAACGGAAACTTAAAGCACACATCACAAATTAACATTGTTATAAATTTAACTTCCAGCAGGGTTCATATATATCGTTCCATGCGAGTAACAAGCATCAGAAACAGCTTCTTGTCAATCTAATTTCTTTTCATCACAGAAGAACTGAATCAAATCAGGATCGTCCCTGTCCATCACTGAGAAAAACAGTCAAATTATTACAACACCCTGCCTCAACCATAATCAGGATTGTCCCAAACATGCTTGAAACTGCTATTACAACTGCAACTACAATTACACCGCATCAGAACCTTAATCTTAACCAACAGCCAATGCTGTAAGTCACTATTTATAATAATATCACTTGTTTGTTATAAATAAGTCCAGAGATAGTACCATCTAATTAATCATCAAACAAAATTCCCAAAAACATCAACAAGGCGAGAGAAGAAGAGGCGACAGGGCACCATCAACCCCAAGGAGAAGAGGAGGAGCTTACCTGTTTTGCGAATGCCGAGGCGGGTAGCGATGCTAATCCAAACACTACGCATCGGGTGGACTAGCTTATCCCACCACTCCATCTGCCGTAGAAGGAGGAGACTCAAGCGCAGATCAAGATCACGCTCCCTCACCACGAGTCCAGAATGTTCGAACCCGCAACCCCCTCCTCTATATTCCCACCAAAAAATTTCAAAAAAAGAAAAACACAATTTAAATGAACATGAGAAGAAAGAGTAGTTTCATTTCATCAACAGAATAGTGACAATTTAAAAAAATAATAATAAGAAATTCAACCAAAAGGGAAAAACGAAAGGAACAGATTGACCAGGGTGAAGTAACGAACCGCGTGAAAACTTGTTAGCGCTGTGTCAGTATACTCCTCCTAAGAGAAATGAGTGAAGGATGTGGATCGTAAAGAAAGCCTGGGCTCAACGACGAATGCCACGTGTCGGGCTCACAGAATTCTATGGTCAGGTTGTAATCGCGTCGGTTGGGACGTTCTGTCTTCCGTGCTGTGATGGGCCTGTACACGTCGTGCCATCTTCCGGCTACGTGGAGATTCAGTATTGGTGTTTTGTTTCCATGGCTCGTCGACGCGTGAAAAAATTATAAGGTCCTCGAGTAGTCGAGTTTCCCGTACGATTATAATTTTATCAATCAAAATGTCCTATGCTAACAGTTTCATATCATTGGTCCCCAAAAAAAAAAAATTCCGTACCAATCATCAATCAGAAGATGCTAAAGTACAAGAATGCTAATTTCTTTTATAAAAGGTCAAAGATAATAAATTAGTAATGTGCCTATATATTCTCGAGCATTAACAGTGGCATGTTTCCTCTATTATCATCATTTATCAATGGCTTTGACTTGTCCCATTGGCCAAAAAAAATGGCTTGATGAATTTTTTTTTACTATATTTCCAAAATTTAAGTGAGTTGGGTTTAAGAGTTATTGGATCAAGACATATTTTCAAATTTAAAAAATACTTATAGAGATATTTGTAAATTACCTACGATCTTATAACTCAAAAAATATTTTTTTGTTAGTCATTAGTATTAAAGTTCAATGTGTAAACTGCATAGTTTATACCTTTTAAATAATATACGGCTCCCTACCTCGTCAAATATGTACAACGAAATAGAAGAATTCTGTCACTCTCTCTTATTCTAAATATAAAACTTGGTTGAGAGTTTTGTTTTGATTCTAAATAGATCCCAATCTTCTCTGACGATCTCTCCCATTTAATATTTTTTTCCCTCAAATTAAATTTATTAATTTCACATTTTTTTTCACTCCCTTGATCTCTCATATTTACACCTATGTTGATGTAGGAAAGTAAGAAATTTTTTTAAGGATGTATATGAACAAAGTAAAAACTTATTTAATTTGTAGATAAAATTAATAAATTTTAAGATTTTGTTAAGGTTATTGGAGCGTTGATTTTTTCTTTTTTATCAATATTAAAATAATAATTTTAATTTCATCAGCTGATTTAGTTAACGGTGCAAATTGAGGTATGGTGTGGAGGGAGGGGGGATATTGGCAGGAGCTATCTCACCCAAGTTTTTAAGTTCTTTTTTTATATTATTGTTTGCACTCAAATTGTAAATTTGGAGGCATGAGATTGACTTAATTTAATTAACTTTAAAATAATTATAAAAAAATAAAATATTTATGAAACCTTAGGCATTAAGTCAAAACCATCACTCATGATGAGCGACCATGATGAAAAAAGTGCTTTCTAAATTTAAAAAAATGATGATAATTGTGTTTGGACACCAAGCCAGGATCATTTATAAATAGAAGAACTTTCTCTCAACAATCATTATGAGCATCAACAAATAACCAGTCTTAGACTTCATGTCTGTTACTTTATTTTACTTTTTCTTTTATCATGTAATTTTAATCTTTATTTTTCTATTGTACGGCTATCATAGCCTGCCACCTCTTTCTTTAATTAATATATCTCTGTTTCCTTGCATTTGCATTAATTTTCTTTATTTCTCATTTTCATATTTGGGTGAATTGTGGTAACAGAGCCCAGGTTCCTGCATTTGAATAGAAATTAGATTCTTCTATCTTTTTGAGACCCCGCGTCTCTGGCATGCGTCACGACACCACGCCTGATTGTTTTTCATGAACTATTTTTGGCACGCACAGTGGGACTCGTGTGAAAGAATGCCAAAGACACATAAGGATCAATATGTTATTAGAAAAAATAGACCTGAGTCTTATACACAGGACATGAAGTAGAAGCTAACAAGAGGTAAAGAGCTTTGTTACAAACTCTAAAGGATGGACTGAGGAATATCTTTGCTATACTGTCTAGATCATCACAAGAGCAAGCTTCAATTGGCTCACACCTTTAAAGAATAAATGGACTCCGCGGGCAGCCTCCTAAAGTGCCCTTTAACAAGCACCAGTATAACATTCCTCAAAGGATAAATGGCAACTCTAATTTAATAGTAGGCCTGTTTGGCCACAAGGATCAGAGCCATTGGGGCTAATACCATAAGGGTCGAAGCCACAAGAGCCGGAGCTATCAGGGCTAGCACCACAAGGGTCAAAGCCACAAGGACCATAATCATCGGGGACAAAGTCATTGAGGCCAACACCATAGGGCTGGAGCCACCGGGGCTGGCACCACAGGGGTTGGAGCCACAAAGGCCGGAGTCATTGGAGTCAGCACCATCAAGTCTAGAGCTATATAGGATTTCAATTTGATTATTTAATGTTAGAGAACTAAAGTATATTTTTAGTTCTCTAACATTATATAAGATTTCAATTTGATTATTTAATTTTGTAAAATATTTTCTTAATCCTTCAATCCTAATATTATTAATTTTAAATGATTATTGTTTGTGTCAATCATTGTTATTTTTTAAAAAGCTAAACTTAATATGTCAACATTTGAATATGTTTTGTCAATATTTAAAAATTTAATATAAAAATTTGTTAGGATAAAACTAATAGTATTAGGATTAAAAGACTAAAAAGACACTTTATAAAGTTAAGGTACTAAAATGAAATATTATGAAAAATTAAAGGACTAAATGTATGTATAGTTTAGCCTTTCAGAAAATTTAAGTGTTAAATATCCATTACGTCCTTATTATAATTAACTAACTTTAATTAACTCAGATCGGGCGGGAAAAAAAAAAAAACCAGAGATCGAGAGATTAGCTGTTTAGCAGGACAGTTCCACGTTTAACTGAAATTAAAGCAACAGTTCTAATTTCTTGTGAAATTGTGAATGGGAATAAGTTCTGGAAGACCAACTAAGTAAGACAAATAAGTCGACTAATCAATGATCATGAAAGAAAATTATGCTTATGAGAGAGGCAAGGAAGCTTGAAACGTGGTTGTCTCTGGCTCTTTTAGCTACGCGGTGAGTCCCCCCAAAATGATAAAGTGCTTCTCTAATTTTTAGGTGTTTTACTTTTAAGAGGCAGTGACGATACCGTGACACTTGACGAGCTTCAAGCATAGAGGAAGATCACTACTGGTCGAGTAGCGTCCGAAATTATGTCAAGTAATGATGAATTTTACGAACAAGCATATTTGTATTCTAAGTCATTTAAATATCATATCGAAGAACTGAATATAAAGTTAGGGCGTTGATGGCTTGTTTCATCTATTGGTTCGGCGATATAACTTATTTTAGTAAGTTGGGTCCCCACTCGTAACTGAACAAGAAAAATAAAAATAGCCACAACACACGGCTGGACAAACAAACGAACGCGTTCACTCCACTGGAAAAAAGAAGTTTAGGGTATTGCGGTTGTCCTTCAGTTTTTCAGTTATGTGTTAATGCTCAATATATATGATAAGGATCAATTAAAATAGTACTCTTGAGATTGGAGAAACTAAGGTTATCATGATAAGAAAAAGGTGCAAGAAAGGATAAGCCTTCAATTTGGCAAAGTTCAGCTTTCAAGGCGACCTCCAGTTTCATTAAAATGGAGGGAGGGACTACTAGGCTGGACAAGAAGGTCTCAAAATATTATTGCTGATGATGACGAACTCTTGCTTTGCTTTTTTCCCACCAATTGTGTTATACATAAGCAGAATGATTATTTCTTTTATTGTTTCAGGATGTTTCTGTGGCAGTGACAATACTACTAGCATTTCAGAGTCAGCCTAGGAATCGTGTACGGTGACATCGGAACATCACCCTTGTACGTTCTGTCCAGCATGTTCAGCGGTGGAATCAATTACATTGAGGACATTTTAGGTGCTCTCTCTTTGATTTTCTACACCGTCACGCTCCTTCCTCTCATCAAATATGTCTGGATCGTCTTGCAAGCTACTGACAATGGTGAAGGTATACATACAAGTAATATATTATTAATTACTAGCTAGAACAGCAGTAGTGATAGTAATTTCTCATCAACTGTTGGAAAACATATATACAGGAGGGACGTTTGCATTGTATTCTCATATTTACCGATATGCAAAAGTGAGTTTGATACCGAATGGACAAGAGAAAGACACTAAGGTGTCGAATTATCGGCTGGAGCGAGCAGATTGCAGGACAAAGAGGGCTTCTGGCATCAAGTCTTCATTGGAGAGAAGCCAATATGCTAAGTTCATTCTCTTGATTGTCACTATGCTTGGTACCTCCATGTTCATTGGTGATGGAGTCGTCACCCCTTGCATCTTTGGTTTGTCACCTGTTTGCTTTCTTATTCGGTAAATATGGTGTGTGTATATATGCCACAAAAAAAAAAAAAAAATCATTTCTGTCCAAGTTAATGAAAAATCATTTTCGCTTGCTGCAGTTTGATCTGCCGTTGGAGGCATCAAGAGGGCGACCCGATCAATAACAGATGGTAAATATATGAATTTACTTGCAAAGCAATACATGGCTTGACTTACAAGTAATTAATCTCTGTTGCTTGTTCGCAGATGTTGTGGTTTGGATACCTGTAGTCATCCTCGTCCTCTTGTTTGTGGTTCAAAGATATGGAACTGATAAAGTGGGAAACAATTTTGCTCCGATTCTCCTTAAGTGGTTCACCTGTATTGCAAGCATTGGTCTTTACAATTTCATCAAGTATGAACCATCCGTCATTAAAGCTGTTAATCCATATTATATTGTGAAATACTTCCAAAAGAACAGGACAGAGGCATGGATTTCTCTTGGAGGCATTGTGATGTGCATAACAGGTTCTCTACAGCTTTCATTTTTCTATATATGTTCGATCTAGAATAATAATATCTTTATTATACTATGGACAAAAGAGTAGATCATGTGGTATAGCCATCAATAATTATCCTTGCGTGGGGTTGGTGGAAAATTGCGTGCAGGAGCTGAAGCCATGTTCGCCGATGTGGGACATTTCTCAGTAAAGGCGATACAGATCAGTGTGCGCTCTATTGTTTATCCTTCTCTCATGAGAGCCTACTGTCACAATCTCTATTCAGAAAGAGAAGAAATTATAAGGTTACGGTGCTTTTAGAGACGTCCAGGACGATGGAAAGATTTTTAAAAGAATCCAAAACATTCAAGAAGAATTTAGTATGTTCTAGAATGTTCTAGAAGTATCTAAAATAATCTAGAATAATCTGGAGAAATTTAAAAGTTTTTAGAAGGTTCTAAAAGCTTATGGAGAAATGTGGAGCTATATAGAATATTCAAGAATGTTCTAATAATATTCTACATATAATTTGAAGGTTAGTCTCTAGAAATATCTTTGTAAATATCTAAATATTTATTGTAGATATTTTTATGGAACACTCTAGAGGATGAATGTAAATCGTAGGATCAGATTGATTTCCACCGTCCATTAAGGAGGTGCGAATTTTTTAAAGAAAGGGAGAGGTCTATAAATACCCCCACAACCCCTCATTTGTAAACAATAAGGAAAGTAAACAATGTTTTAAGCTCTCAAGTTCTCTCATCCAAGCTCTCTTCTTTTTTGTGTTCAAGTTTTCTAGTTTTTTTGCTTACATCTTGAGGGTTCGGCTGACTTAACAAAGATCAAGAGGTTGATCACGCTAAGACCGACACGATTCAAGGAAAAGGAAAGTTTCAAGGCTGTGATGCTATGCTGGTCAAGCCTCCTATCTTCACAAACATCCAGAGAATGTTGCTGACACCTTCTACAAGTCCGTACCAGGTAATTGAGTTTGACCAACTACATATGTACGATTCCTTTATTCTAAACCCAATCCAACGCAAAAGTCTGTGTGCTAGAAATTAATGAGTCAAGGTTGAATGATTTTGTAGGTCCTTTGTATTGGCCAATGTTTGCAATTGCTATTTTGGCAGCAATCATAGCTTCTCAAGCCTTGATCTCTGGAACTTTCTCTATAATCCAACAAGCCCTTTCACTGGGATGTTTTCCTCGCGTGAAGATTGTTCACACATCAACCAAGCATGAAGGACAAGTCTACATCCCTGAAATAAACTACATTCTCATGATACTATGTGTCATTGTTACTCTCGTGCTTAAATCCACCACTACAATTGGCAATGCCTATGGTATCCCTGCTTTTCCATCTTCTTTCACAATCTGAACTGTTTACTTGCATATATGAGGTAAAGTTAATCTGTTTGCTTCTTGCCTGTATATATAGGGATCGCTGTGGTACTAGTAATGACCCTTACATCTGCTCTGCTGGTGATAATCATGCTCATGATATGGAAGAGGAAGACCAACATGTTTTTCATCATCTGCTATAGTGATCGTTGGCTTTGTGGAGCTTATCTATTTAAGTTCAGTACTCTACAAATTTGATCAGGGAGGGTATCTTCCTCTTGCTTTTGCTTTGGTCATGATGGCCATCATGTACGTTTGGAACGATGTTTACCGACAAAAATACCATTACGAGATGAACCAGAAGATCAGTCCAGAAAGAGTAAAGGACATTGTAGCTGAAGAGACCAAGCTGTGTCGAATCCCCGGATTGGCCGTGTTCTACTCACAGCTTGTTGAAGGCATCCCACCAATCTTCAAGCATTACATGACGAACGTGCCAGCATTACACTCGGTTCTTGTGTTCTGGTGCATCAAATCCTTACCCATCAGTAAAGTTCCTGTAGGAGTGGGGTTTCTGTTTAGCCGTGTGGATACGAAAGAACTGAACATATTTCGCTGCATTGCGAGATATGGGTACACTGATATACGCAACGAGAAAGAGCCGTTTGAGAAGGTGCTAGCAGAGAAGCTAAAGGAATTTATAACAGAACAAGCAAGGGAGAAACAAGAGGAGGGGACGAGAGAGGTAAAGAAGGTGGAGGAGGCAGTGAAAGCGGGGACTGTTCACTTGGTAGGGGAGACAGATGTGATGGCGAGTAAAGGATCGAGTTTAGGGAAGAGGATTATGATAGACTATGCTTATAGTTTCTTGACCAAAAATCTGAGGGAAATTAACCACCAAGGTCTTCTATATTCCACATGAGCGTATGGTCAAAGTAGGAATGATTTATCACCTATAGAAAACGCGCGCTTGCTTTGTACTGTGGGTAAATGTAGAAACGATCTGGGAGGCGTATTTTATATCAGAATTATTCTTTTTTTTATTTTTTTTTCCATAAAGAGACCAGCATCTTCCTGTTAAGTATTGGATTTGGATACTCAATTAGTTTTCTAATTATAATCATTGAATTTCATTAACACTTTAAAATTTTCAAAAATTATGCTCCTTCAAAAATTTAAAACAACTCTCACAATGAGAACACTCCTCACTACATATACTAAAAATTTGAGATTTGTTTGGTGTTTTTTTTTAGTATCATGTAATATATGACAAATTTTTTTATATTCGTTACAATTAAATCAAATGTTTTTTATTGGAGTATGTAACCCACTTATTAATTTAGTGGATTTGTGCTGCTCACTAAAATCAAATGATTCAAATCCTGAAGTATGTGTGTATGTATGCATAATAATAATCTGTGTATGGCTGGCCCAGGGCTTTGTATTGATGTCAAATATTTGAGAAATTAATACTTTTATTGACATATAACCTTGAATAAGAATCATCTATGCACGTTGTTGCTTACCGCAAGTGTTTGGGTTGTAGTAAGTAATATAAAATGAGTAGAGTATCGTTTCCTCGAGAATTTGTTTAGAAAACTATAATTAAGCAAAAGATTAAGCAAATTTGATCAAGTTGAGCTACACATAGTTCGGTGAAATGGTTTTGCAAATGAAACTAACACGAGAAAATTAAGAAAGTGAGTGATTCACAAACTTCCAACACAAATTGAGACCTAGGATTAATTGTCCCCCTTACATTTCATAACATCAAAATTACCTCCTCTCATAAATGCTTTTAATGAAAATAAGTGCTAACCTAAGGTTTTAAAATACTTGGACAAGCTCTCTCAAGTCATGAATAAGTGTTTAGTTAAATTAATTGCCCAATCTCTTGTTACAATTAATAAAACTCAATTTTAAACACCAACCCTAATGTGGCTTTGCAAGGCTAGCAAGTATATTTCTATCTTACTAGCAAAACCATCCATTCAACATGCAAATATCAAGTTCTTACACAATTTTATCCAAGTTCTACACTCAACCTAGCCCTCTCAAGCATCAATTAAGTGAACCAAACATCTAAATGGTGGCCAATCAAGTAGAAGCATTAAAGAAAGAGTAAAATAAACACATATATATCATTAATCACAAAAAGAGAGGAGAAATATAGTGTTAATCCATACAAGGGTTTCAAATAATCCTAGAACAAAGGGTTTAGCTACTCATAATCATCCACAAGCTACAAATATATAAAATAAGTGGACCCATTTCAGATTACAAGAGAGGAAAGGGAACAAGAATAGAAAAACCAAAGAAAATGAGCTCCAAATGTCTTCAAACTTCAATCTCTTGATCCCAACTCTTCCAATGCCCAAACCCTAGCACAACCAAACTCTAAAAGTGTCTAAAAGTCTGAAGAATGCATTTTGGGTCGAGCTCTCAGCTTATATGTGTCCTAGCCAACTAATTTCTGATAAATGAAACACAACATTTTTTTGACAGCGATGAAAGTCGCGAACGAAAGTCACGACTTTAAGACGACTTTAGCAGTTTTGCACTGTTTTTATAGCTAACAAAAATCAGTCATTTTGCTCTTGATTTCTTCATCCAAAAGCCTTCCAAAAACATCCACAAAGCTCCAGAAATGCTTCTAATCAAAATAACATGAAATTAGGCCAAAAATATCAAATTAAAGCCAAGAACACAAGCCCAAAACATAATGCACAATTTCTAAATTGGGCAATAAAAACATATACAATTAAACTAAAATGGACTAAAATCTAAGGAAAATGTGATGAAATAACATGAACTTCTAGAGGTTAACACATGTCATTCTACGTACAAAACCCTAACTAGATTTATGAGCTGAGCTTATTTCACCTAAAATAACCACCATAATATTAATTAATATGATAAATAAATTTCCATATAAAATGTATCATCAATATAAAACTTATTCCTTTAATTTTGATAGAATAGTCATCAATATAGTAAAGTATAAAATCTATAAGTGATATATATATATATATATATATTATAGTTGATAGGTATCCTCCTTTGGGTGACAATCATGTTCAAATTATGGTTAATCGTTAAATATATGCACTTCTTTCATAAAGATTTGAACTTTGATTCAAAAAGTTGTGAGGAACTGCCTTTCACTAAACTTAACACCTATTGGTTATAAGAAGTGATATTATTCAAAAATAATATATGTAAAGTTTGGCTTTTCTTAAACTTCATGCATTATTTTTTTTATTCTTTTATCTTTTTCTCCACGCATTTTCTTGTATAACTTCATGGAATGGAACTTTTTTATTTGTTCAATATTTTCTTTCGTATTTTAGTAGATCGACATATTAGAATGATGAGTAGATACTCCAGAAATATTTATATTCTTGCTGTATATCTCGCAAGTGTAGAAAAAAAATCTAATTTATGTTATTATGTATCAGACCATCAGCCTCTGCCTTACTCAAAAAGGAAAAAGATATTATTTAATTTTTATTTTTGAGAAAAAAGATTTTTTTCCCTTTTTTGGGCCCCGAGAAAAGTTGCAGATATTTTGTTGGATGGTATCTAGTTTCTACGAGATTGCGCGTTAGTTACGTTCCGTGGTGCACAGGAACGAGTAGGCAAGCTGATTAATTTGCATTTAACAAAAATTCTTGTCATTTTTGTCGGGTTAAAGGACAAGTTTGTCCTTAAATTGTATGTCATGAACGTCTGAAATTCTAAATTTTTTTTTGGGTGTACTGTTTTCTTTTAATATCTTTAAATGATGTAATATTACTCCTGTCATTAATAAATATTAATTTCATTGTTAGTTAATCCAAAAAATGGTAGAGTTCAGTTTGATATCATTTTCTGCATTTATTTGATTATTTAATTGTTAAAGTTAATTTTTTATTAATAGCAAGGGCAATAGTATATTGTATCATTTTGAAATATTAAAGTGATATATCCCAAAAAAACAAAGAGTTTAGTATCTTGAGTTAAGCACTCCTGAACCTATAATTTAAAAATAAATTTATTATTTAATTCATTTTGTTCAACATTAATTAATAGTGATGGGAGGGCAACTACCAAGAAAAAAGGTGGGCATGTTCTTCATCCTTTTAAAAAAATAATACCATAAAGAGGGCATATTCTACTTTGATTCCCTTTTCAAAACTAGTTATTTACAAATTTGTATTTAATTAATTCTTTAAATATAAAAAATACAAATTCTTCAAGAGAAAGTGGCATATAAAAATAATTGAAATAGACATACGACAAAACAATTCCACAAAGTGGCCTAATTAGACTGCAATTATGAGAGATTTTTCCGACGACGTTAAATTTTATGGTCAAATTATCATATTGATCATCTCCATATATAGTGAGAAAAGAAAGCACATGAAAGCTAATCGTTTAACTACTCCGAGCAGATAAATCTTCCAATAGCATGGAAGCAAAGGTTTTAACGTCGGCCTCAACTAAACCCCTTGCCCGCAAAAAACGAGAAGCAGAACACTCAACATCAAAGCTGATAGATGATGACTTTAGCTTGCAGAATCAAGTTGATTATTGTACATTTGGCTTTCCTTTAATTTCTCTTACTATGCAAAGTGTCTTTGTGGTAATTTTGCAACAAAAATTAATATCAGACACGTACGTATATGCGTGGGACTACTGTTTGTCATATGCCCATACGAGCCTTCTGCATTTTTCAATTTGCAAATACTCCCTTAGATTTTTATAAGTCACAGTTTTAAAAATTTTCATCGTCCCGAATAAAAGTCATATATAAAATGTATAGAATATTAATTTTTCTTTCCACAAATGCCTATATATATGGGAAAGTGTTTTATTGACTTCCTCTCTCTTTTTTTTAAAAGGTGATGTTAAAATTTAATGAATTAAAGACAGTATTGAAAAATAATAATAATTTTTAAAAAATTTAAAGAACATGGAAATTTTTTTTAACTATCTTGTTAATATTGTAAAATAATTAAAAGTTAGATGAATTATTATAGCTGACGTGCATCCCGCTGTTCAACAATTTGGGCCATCTACATTGTGAAGTGACACCACTCTTAACCGATTACGACGTGTGGCTCCTTTTTTTCAAACTTGGCAGTCTCTCCCTTTGAACTTTCCTCCATCCTCCTCCTTTATGGGCACTTTCTCTTCCTTTGAACCGATTACGACGTGTCGTCCCTTACACATGCATGCCTCTTCTCTTCGAAATATTTTTCGATACTACGTACAATTTTACAGTCAAATTATTTGTTCTCCATTCTTTTATATATATATATATTGCATAAAATCTCGAGAATAAAATGCATTAATATGTACTACTCTTGATTAAAGTCGGGAATTCGGAATTCGGACAGGCCGGACTTAGCCCGAATCCAAACAGGCCCGACTCCTTAAAAAGCCCGAATCGCCAAGCCCGACCCTAATTCCTTCGGACTTCGGGCGGCCCGAATATCCGAATTTAATTTTTAAAATTTTTTAATTATTTTTTCACTTTGAAATTAATTATTTTATTTTATAAAAATATAAAATATATTTTTTAATACTTAAATGATGTCTAGGACTCAAATATATAGTATTTTAGTATAAAATAATCTAAAACTTAAAGAATTAATTAATATTTATTATATTATATATATTTTTTTAAAATATAATTTTTTTATTTGGGTATTCGGGCCAAGCCCGAACCCGATCGGGCTTGGCTCAAATTTTTTCGGGCCTATTCAAGCCGGCCCGAATAGGCCCAAACATAAAAAAATACCTTTTTTTCTAAGCTCGGTCCTAAAATTTTTCGGACCAATTCGGACTAGCCGTCGGGCTTGGCCGAATTACCGGCTCTACTCTTGATCACTAGAGTCACTACTAGTGTTCATGTTTCTAAATTTTATTTTATATTTGATATTGATAGTATCTTAAAATGATATAAGAAAAAAAAGTGATTTAATGAGAATAAAATTCATGCAGATCGATAATAAAGTGAAGCAGCACAATAGTCATTGGTTTTTGTTTGATCAGGAAACATAGGGCGGTGCGTACTATAAAATGTCGATTCACATTAACATAGAGAGCAAGTGAAATGCAAAGTAATATATATTGCAAAATACTCTTCTCATCTAATTAAACTGTAAGATATTTTTTCTGGCTGATTAAACTTGATCTAAAATATAAGAAGTTAACTTGATGATGCTTGGAGTCCTATGTCCTTGAAGGAAGAGATATGCTTGGCCTAAAGAGCTAGGGTTCTAAGGAACAAGATGGATGGCTTGAGTTAAGGGGCTTCATTAGAATAAAATTTCGAATTCCTTCTTTGATTCTCTCAATTCATGTTATATTGATTCATAATTGGTTCAATGTATATGAATTGTCTTGTACTTAATAGATATTACGTATAAAGAAGGATTAACTGGACGTAGTTCAAGATTGTGTTCATTGGATTTCTTACCTTGTAAGTTTGTTCTTGACCAGCAATGAATTTGATAATAAAATGTGTTTTTGATCCATCTTCTCTCTTGTCTACTCTCAACTTGAAGCTTGTGTTGTTCACTTGAGAAGGTCAACCTCAATCAAACTAAGTGAGATTCAGTAATTAATATATTAAACACCTAAATCCAATTGAATCAACTTTGTTCTTGCTATTGATTTCGAGCTCATCACTCAATATATACTTTTGCAATCATTTTTTTAAAATTTATTCATGTACTAATTAATGTGAATATGAGAAATATAATCTAACTAAATACTTTTTCTCACTCTTCGTAATGAAGAAGTTAAGAAAAAAAAAAGACCCATCATGCATTATATTTATTTTTATAAAAGTGAAAAAATAATTACTTTTATTGATGCCTCCTTTCTTCGATCCTTATTATAAAGTGTAGAGATTGAAAAACTTGATATAAAAATACTTTGTAGGGGTATTAAATTATTTTTTTCCATATTATCTCTATTAAAATCATTAATTATGAGAAAAATGTAACGAAAATTAAAAATTGTTCATCTAATATAGATAAAATTAAAAATTTATCTTTGTTCAAATAAAAATAATAATTTAATTATCTTTTTTAAGTTCAATAAGATGATTAGAGGTGACTTGTAACCAGAAGAAAGAAAAGGGTGTACATGAAATATGGCGAATCTCTTGATCCAAAAAGCACGAAGCAGCCAAATATGAATGCAGGAGGGCCTTCTGATTGAGTGTGGGGTTTAGGAGTGATGAGTTTGACCGGCGACTTGCGAGAAGAGAAGAGAGGGGTGATGTCATGATGAGGTTTCAGCAGACGCAAAAAGCGAAAAAGGCTTGCAACTTGCCACGCGGAAAACTTATTATCGTCACATGCACTTCCCAGCACCCTTTTTCTTGGACAAATTTTCAAACCCACAGCATTTATATTAATTTATTAAGCTCTTCTTCATGAACTACCCCCACCCCCTCACACTTCATGTAGCAATAATCATAGATATAGTATACTTCCTTTCAATTATAATATAATATAATATATTTTTTAAAAATATTATTTAATTTAAAATATAAAATATTAAATAACTTTTATTTATATATATATATATATATTTTTTTTTCTACTATGTCCTTATTTTGTTTATTACTCTTTTTTAAAAATCATACATTATAATTTTAATTATTATTATCAAGAATTTTGCAAAAGATATTTAATGAGCATATAAGTGAAAATATATAAATATTTTTTAAAATTTAAGTTTTCAACTAACATTATTCATGTAAATTGTAAATTAATTAATTATGACTTATATTATAATTTGAAGGGATAAAATTAATTAATTACTATGATAATTTTCTCACATTGCAGATAGCGAGATTCAAATTTTCGCAATACTCTTATAATTAATATATATGCGTCACATTCTTATAAATGATCAAATTAATATCCATGGACTCCATCCTACAAAGTCATTCCTATATTACTTCTGTTCCCGTGGTCGTATGAGTTAGAAATTAAGATAATTGTTTCGTAGTTCTTTTGCTTTCATCTTTCTCATAGAAATAACAATTATACTAAGTAAGATTTAATTATGATTTCAAAAATCTAACTTTCGATTCTTCATATCCACATGTTCTTTTAAAATGGCTTTCAGGAACATATAAATTAATTGTAGATATAAATAACAATTTGATCTCAATTGATGATCAGTGAACTTCGCTAATATCACTATTAATTATATGAAGCGTCTTTATTTCAATCAGTGGTTGACTAGATATTTAAAGTGACATTATGTGATATAAAATTTATAATAAATCATACTGTTATTTGCAAGTTGTGAATAATATAAATATTAGTTTTTGGCCAAGTTAAAAATTTTAAGAGGTTTTGTGTTTACTGTGTTCATGATCTATTTAACTGTTTATTTTATTATTCTCATGTACGAAACATATTATTAAAATTAAAATTTCCTCAATTACATAGACTCTAGAACTGTGCCCCCTAGCTATTTATCATTTTTTAATGCAAATTTGTCAGTTTCTCTAATTAATCAATGGACCACAAGCTTAATTTATGCAATTACTAGATAAATTGAAGAATCCCATTTGTTCAGAAGATTTTGAAATGTTTCCACACTGCTTGCATCCATTAACTCCCATTGTCTGCTTGTTTCATGCCAATATTTTAAAACACGGATCAAATAATGAACCAAAAAGATTCGCAAGTTTGGCAAATTATGGTTTTTATAGTTTAACCAGAATAAAAAATAATACTTAAATGAAAAATTAGGTTAAAATGGTCCAAGCGTGCTCCTGATCCTTGGATTTTTCTCTAAGTTTTCAAGAATTGTCTAGGTCAAAATAGATTAACTCAAGTCAATTGCCAAAATAGGCCAAATAGTTAAACTAGACTTTTTTTTTCTAGGTGATGGTTCAATCATTTGAGCCGGTTTAGGTTTGAAAATACTTTTTCAAGTACTAGTTGTTTTTCTTAAAATATTTAACTTTATTTCAGTATACAAGCGATTTCAATTCTAAATCTGTCATTTTTAATTTAATAATTGGCTTAATATCAATAAAATAGTTATACATTGGACTCTTTCTTTTGACATGCACACACAAGGTCCGTCCAATAAGAATATTGCTTCTTTAAACCCATTGTTTGACACGAAAGGGGGAGTAACATAAGCTCTCTCGATAACAATTATAAGTTAAAAGTTAAAACGCGACTGATTTCCCAGTACCTTGGATCTGTTGATTCTATTTGGATTTGAAAGGATGAGAAACTCACATGGTTCGGCCCCAAAAGGAATATCCCAGTGACACTGATAATATTATTAAATAGTATTAAACTATGACGCGTTTGTTTTTTTGCCTAAAGCTTGACGCTTCTGTTTATCAAACTTAAAAAGCGTAAAAGTAAAATATTGCAGCTTGACTTTTCCACTGTACGTGTAAATGCAAATTGATTACCCTGCATACGTTGCCCTATTTGTTGACTAAAGCATATAAAAAAATAGAATATAGATAGATCAATATAATCTATATAACAAATAAAAATTCATGAACTTATACTATTATTAAAATATGAACATTTCATTTTGTTTTTCAGATGCATAAAGAAGTGTAAGCTCGTGTTTTAAACTTGGGGACTGAAAATTCACAGTGCTTGCTTCGCAAAAAGTTCAAAACCAACCTAAAGTTTAATTTTTTACGTTTTAGAGTATGATGTAATTAAGTTTCACAATCTACTAATTAGGAAAAAAAAAATCGAAGATCGATGCATGCATATATAAACTTGTTTACCAAAAAAAAGATGTATAAACTTGAGGCAATCTCCTTTAAATAAATTAAGCTATTTTGTTATATATAAAAGCGTTAAGTATAATAATACAGAAGGCTTTAATATTCTAATAATCATTACGTGCATCTCATCAAACTTTATATATCAAAGATGTTTTTAATTTTTCAATACAAAATTCAAAACATGTTCAGGAGCTAAACTTATACTTCCTGTAATTCTATAGTCCCAAAAAATTCCATAATATCAATATGTATATGTATATATATGTGTGTACTGTAAAATATCTATATTGAGAAGTAATATCATTTACAAATTAAATTATGAATGTAGAGTCATAGAGTCTAGACTATACTATTCATTTTTTAGTTCTATTATTCTATATGTTAGATGAAGGAAGCTAGCAGAGCATTACAGATGGCGGCTAGGCGATTGGGTATTTTTCTTTTAGTTTTTCATCTGGTGGGAAAGGAAATAGGGGAAAAAAAACGGCACGTGTGATTGACTCTCTAGTCCTCATGACGTGCGCTGTATGGACTGGAAGAAGAATGCAAAATGAAAATTGCTGTCCTAATTTTTTTTTTAACACAAACATGCTCTCTTAAATTTTTAACTGAGACAATCTTTACAGAATCAGAAGTCTCGGTTATTAATAATTAATTCTCAAATGCATATTTTCGTGTGCCTCTTTTTTGTTTTTTGTTTTTAAGTATCACAAATTATAAAATTTGACTAATTAAACGATGGAGTTGTAATGAGAAAAGCGGAAGTTACAGTGAGGTAGAGGTAAAAGGCGAAATAGGTGGAAGGTAAATAAATGTTGTCAACAAGAGTTGAGGGGGACCACCAGCATGGGAAGATGGAAAATATTTTCCAGCAAGTTGGGGTGCTTCCTCGTCCCTTCCAGAGTCTCTTGCTTATATAAGCCCAGGCCTCCATCGTCCATCCCCGGCCACTCCACCTCCTTAAAACTCATTTCATACTCTAGCTGGTACGATACTCTCTGTTTACAACATATATACAAGTTTTCAGTCAATGGAAATGGCATCCAATGACGACACAGGTAAGCACGAATCAACAGTAATTATGCGCAACAGCCAGAGTGATATTGCTAGCTCAGATCATTCCAAGTTCAGCGCCGGCGATCACCGACATGATCCTTTCGACCTCGAATCCCATAGCTTTTCCGCTTCCCATTCCTTTAAGGTCACTTCATCTTCTTCTTTCATCTCGACGCATGCCTTGCCTGCCTTACTTCTTTCCTAAGGTTTTGTTGATATGTATATACAGGGGCCGGCGTTGAGGGTGGTGTTGCAGCTGGCGTTTCAGAGCATGGGCATTGTGTACGGAGATATCGGAACGTCGCCGTTGTACGTGTTCTCCAGTACCTTCAGTGATGGCGTCGTCCACCACCGCGATGACATTTTGGGGGTTCTTTCTCTCATATTTTACACCCTCACTCTCATCCCTCTCTTCAAGTACGTCTTCGTCGTCCTTCGAGCCAATGACAACGGCGATGGTAAATATCCTCCTCCTTTCATCATCATCATCACCATCATCTCATTTCTACTTGTTCTTTCCCCTTAGAAATTAGAATATATTCTCTTCGTTTAAAAATATAAAATATTTTTAATTAAATTTTATTTTTTAGTAAAATAATTATCTACTTTTAAATTAATCATATCTTTTCATATTTATTCCTGTTAAACACTCTATAATAAATATAAAATTATTATCACTAGGGACACTCTTAAAAAAAATAATGATTATACTTGAAAAAATTAAAAATACTTTACATTTAATAACATCTAATTCCTTAAAAAATAATAACGGAGGGAGTAATTAATATCAAACTCAACACCTAATATGTAATTTAACTGTGCATGTTAACTTCTGCCATTATTATTATTATTATTATTATTATTATTATTATTTTGCAATTTATTTATTCTGCATTTTCTGTTTTCCATGTTCTATCTTGATGGTTCCTTACCCCCCCAACCTCTCCATTCCTCCCCAGTCAATAAATACCGCGTGCTTATTAATGTCCAAAGATTTCAACTGTTTGAATTTAATTTTAAAGCTTTTAATCAATAGTTTTAAAATAACAAAATTATTTTTTAAAAAATATAATAATAAAATTAAATTAAAAGTGAAATAGTGTGTGTGTGTGTGGAAATTTAATTTTGACGGATGAAAATAAGGATTCGTTGCCTCCCTCTTTTTCACACGTTTACTAATTACGACAGCTCGAGAAGATTATGACGTTGTACTTTTTTGGGTAAATTTGCCTCTCAACGGAAAGCGCGTGATTTACGAGTCTTGTTTTACCCTTCCAACACGAGGCAGAACTGGGCAACATTCATCTAATATACTCCAACCTTTAAGTCCATCCATCAATAGTCCAAAGTTTTAGTCAAGGAGCATGTCAGAAAATACTTCAAGAGAAAGAAAAGTTATGCGCTTATGGGTATTATGTTTAATTAATTAAAATATAAGTATCAGGAACGCTTTCAACCTTTTCAAAATTCATTTATTTACAAGTTGCAGTGAAAATTAATTCACTACTTTTTCAGGAGGGACATTCGCTCTGTACTCTCTGATATGTCGTTATGCGAAAGTGGGACTACTTCCAAACCAGCAAGCTGAAGACGCAGAAGTGTCTAATTATCAACTAGAGTTGCCAAGCAGTGAGATGAAGAGGGCTTCGTGCCTCAAATCAAAGCTAGAGAACACATACTCCGCCAAGCTCTTCCTTCTCTTAGCCACCATGCTTGGTACTTCCATGGTCATCGGCGACGGCGTCCTCACTCCTTGCATCTCTGGTTCGTCACTAAACCAATCCCTTCTTTTCTCATCATTTCATTAGTTTATATGATTTTTCCTTATCTATTGTTAAACTTGACTGCAGTTTTGTCTGCTGTGGGAGGGATCAAGCTAGCCACACCTGCAATGACAGACGGTATGTTCCCACTCATCACAGTACTGTTGCTTAGTCTTTTATGGTTGATTTACAGTTTTGGTCTCAAGTTAATGGGAAGTTAATAACTTCTGTTACTTTTTTAACTTTTACGCAGATAGGGTTGTTTGGATATCAATAGTAATTCTTGTGGGACTTTTCATGGTTCAGAGATTTGGAACTGACAAAGTTGGATATAGTTTTGCTCCCATTATCTGTCTATGGTTCACTCTCATCGGAGGCATTGGTGTTTTCAATTTCATCAAGTATGACCCCACTGTTCTTAAAGCAATAAATCCAAAGTATATAATAGATTACTTCACCAGAAACAAAAAAGAAGCTTGGATTTCACTGGGTGGCGTGGTGCTGGCCATAACAGGTTCGTTCCTATTTACTGGTTTTATTTTTACTGTGGCTGTAACATTGATACAAGTATCTCCAATAACATTTCTCATGAGTTGTGATCTGAAATTGAGCACTGCAGGAACTGAAGCAATGTTTGCTGATGTTGGACATTTCACAGTTCGTTCAATACAGATCAGCATGTGCTCTCTGACTTACCCTGCTCTTATACTAGCTTACACAGGACAAGCCTCCTTCCTTCGGAAAAACAGCGATCTTGTTTCAGAGACATTCTACAAGTCCATACCAAGTATATTCATATTTTCATCAGTTTAAGCTATAAACTTCCACACTGTGAGTTGGCAACTTCGTATCATTCTGTGATCAACTAATTAACCATGGAAAAATGTTTTGCAGGCCCATTGTATTGGCCTATGTTTGTGATAGCTGTTCTGGCGTCAATCATAGCTTCTCAAGCCATGATATCTGGGACTTTCTCTATAATCCAACAATCCCTCTCACTCGGGTGTTTCCCTCGTGTGAAGATTGTTCAC
Organism: Prosopis cineraria; assembly: GCF_029017545.1. Lineage (NCBI taxonomy): Eukaryota > Viridiplantae > Streptophyta > Magnoliopsida > Fabales > Fabaceae > Prosopis > Prosopis cineraria. Next base: position 42,632,724 of record NW_026555332.1, read on the forward strand.
ACATCGGCCAAGTATGAAGGACAAGTTTACATCCCCGAGATTAACTTCATCCTCATGATAGCTTGTGTGGCCGTCACTGCAGCATTCAAAACCACCACAAAAATTGGAAATGCCTATGGTAATCCTTCCTCTCACTTGCCCTCTGTTGTTCACCATCCATTAAAAACAATTTCTAATCGAAAATTTTATATGCACGTGCAGGTATAGCAGTGGTGTTTGTAATGGTTCTCACTTCTGCTTTTCTTGTATTGATCATGATCATGATATGGAAGACCCACATTCTGCTGGTTATCAGCTATGTTCTTGTCATAGGATCTGTGGAGCTTCTCTATCTGAGCTCAGTGCTATACAAATTTGACCAAGGAGGATATCTTCCTCTTGCTTTTGCTGCAGTTCTAATGGCCATCATGTACGTATGGAACGAAGTGTACCGAAGGAAGTACCACTACGAGCTGAACCATAAGATGTCTATGCAGAAGCTTAAGGAGATAGCAACCAACTCCGATATTTGTCGGATACCTGGTCTTGCAATGTTCTACTCTGAACTTGTTCAAGGAATCCCTCCTATTTTCCAGCATTACGTTGCAAATGTGCCTGCTTTACACTCTGTTCTCGTCTTTGTCACCATCAAGTCACTGCCCATAAGCAGAGTCGCCATGGAGGACAGGTTTCTGTTCTGCAGAGTGGAACCTAAAGAACTCAATGTGTTTCGCTGCGTTGCTAGGTACGGATACAACGATGTGAGGAACGAGCAGGAGCCTTTCGAGAGGGTGTTGGTGGAGAAGTTGAAGGAATTCATCGCCAGGGAGTTCTGGATGTCTCAGAAAATGATCCCTAGCGACGAAGCTGAAGGTTGTATCGAGGAAAACGAGAGAGGAGAACAAACGGAGGATGAAGAGATTAAGATGAAAGAGAGTCTTGAAGCAGAGATAGAGACAATAGAGAGAGCAACTAGGGAAGGAGTGGTTCACTTGATTGGGGAGAACGAGGTTATTGCTAGAAAAGGGGCAGGAATGTGGGACAGGGCTTTGATAGATTATGCGTACAACTTCTTGAAGAGGAACGTAAGACAGAGCGGGAAGGTGTTTGAGATTCCTCATAAACGTATGGTCAAAGTTGGGATGAAATATGAGCTTTAGAACTTTGGGAGATATCTCATCAGTTCTTGATCCCGACGTAGGATGTTACAGGCTTCCTGTACAGGAAAATAAATTGCAAGAATTTGCCTACTTACGGATTGTGACATACTTGCAGTTTCCGTTTCATTTCATCGTCGCGAATGTCTGCAATCTGCTTTAGACCCAAAAAAAAAAAAAAAACCCAATATCAGATATTTATGCATGTGGGCCAGCAGGTTTGGTTTGGTTGCTCATTAAGTGTGGTGCTCACCACTTGAGCACCTGGATCGTCCGGGTTTTTTATCTAAATGATTCAGATTTTAAGATTTTATTTTTATATTTTTATTTTATATTTATTATAAAAAATAAAAAAAATTAATAATTATACTTTATTATTAATTTGAATAACATAGATTTAATTTATACAGTTTAATTTAATATTAAATTTTTTATAATTTTTATAAATTGACTATTTAGATATATTTTAGACCATTTAAATTTATTAATAAGCTTTTTTAAAAACCATCTGAATTTAACAATAATTTTTTTAAAATTCATATAAATTTTTATTTTAGTAAATATAATAGTAAAAATTAAAAATAAAGATAATCTTCAAATTAGCACTTTAAAAAAATTAAAGATAAGTTGTAACTTGAAAATTTTAAATTCAAATTGTCTAGAGTACATATGGATAGTTAATTTATAAAAATTATAAAAAATTTAATATTAAATTGAATTATTCAAAATAAATCTATATTGTTCATATTGATGATAGAATAAATTTTATAATTTTTTATCATAAATATAAAATAAAAATCTTAAAATCTAAATTATCCAGATTAAAATATAGACAGTCTAGATTGCTCATCATGTGATAAGCACCATGTTATTTATCATATGACGAGCACCAAAATCAAAACTCATAGGCCATTGCATTTAAATATTACAGTTGCCACTTGCCTATGGCTTGAATATAATTTTTGATGATTATTACTCCCTTTGTTAAAAAAATGTAAGGCATTTTTTAAGAAGTTAGATGTTCAAAAAATGTAAGGTATTTTTAATCTTTCAAGGTGTAATCATTACCTTTTTTCAAAAGTACCCCTATTAATAGTGACTTTATATTTATTATAGGGTGTTTAATAGGGATAAATATGAAAAGATAGAGTTAGTTTGAAAGTAAGTAAAACTATTTTATTGAGAGGTAAGATTTAGTTAAAAATACTTTATATTTTTGAACAGAGGAAGCATTTTTTTAAAAAAATAAAACTATTAAAATGTTTTTAAGAAGTTATGCATAAAATCACATGTCCAGATTTGCCCTATGTTTGATAGATTTTTTTAGGAGAGAATGGAATAAAGTAGGATGGCTAAAAAAAACATACATTATTTTGTTTTTTAAATAATAATGAAATGGTAAGGAATGGCCTCTAAAATCTATGGGAGGTTAAGAATGAAATAATATAATATAATTATTTTATTTATAAAATTACTTATAGCCTCGTGCCATTTTAAAAAAATCTCATCTATTATTTTTATTCTTTAGTCATTTCTCTCGTATCCCGTCATATTTCTCTCACTCCTGTCATCTCTCTCTCTTCTTGACATTACAACTCTACTGCATGTTCCTCTTGTATAATGGGTATGTTTGCTCAAGTAGTTCGATTACTTGCTTTCTCTTTTTATTCTTAATTCGTGGGTGCCATGTTTGACTATAAATTTTAATTATTATTATTATTTTGTTAGAAAAATATTATAATAATTTAATGAGTATTATTATTTTCTTTAAATTTAATCGTATGGGTAATATTGAAAGAAAAAAATTTTAATCCATTCCATTCAATCTATTTTATAATAACTTCTAAACAATGATAATGTAAGACCTTTCCTTTTCATAAAAAAAATCCCATAAAGTAAAAATTTTTGTTCTATTTCACTCCCCTATGTTCCATTCCATTTTATTCTATTAATAATAATTTTTTTCATTCTATTCTAAACTCCTAAACCACTCTTATATTTGATGAGTGACCTAAATTCACTCATTCAATAAGTGTCTTGCATACCATCATAATAACAATTCTATTTAGTCGGACATAAAATATTTTGTTATATAATATTCATAAAATATTAAATTTTAAATTTTTGAAAAGAGCAACATTTGTGAGTAGTAGTTTCATCATGAAGATTATTTTAAATTTTTTGAAGGAAATATATCTTGATCATTTTTAAGTATTTAAAATTTAATAACTGTAATTTAAACACTCATTAAATGAGTGAATTTAAAATACTCATTGAATGCAAATACTAAGTATCCACCATTGCAACAACAATGCATAAAGACGAAAATTAACCACGGAAAATTGAAGAACCATTACAGTAAGAGTTTTTTCCTTCTTTTGGGGATGTTTACAGCCCAATTTTGAAATATCAAGACTTTTTGTCATTGTGATTTTCTCCCTTCGGAAATGCTTCTTATCACTTATGCTAATGGGCATGATTGAGATGATTGGGTTATCCACTTATAATAATGGGCTTCAATAGTAGCCCAATAACATCCGGCCTATTATCTAAAGCTGTTAACCACGAAAAATATATTAATTTCTTTCATTCTTTCATTAAAAAAAAAAAAACAAAATGTTCATTTCTCTTTCACATATTTAATGAAGAATACTCTTTTTTCAAGGGGAAAAAAAATTTACCAGACACCAAAGGTTCAGGTAGTTGTTGGCCGGCAAAAAACAAAAAAAAGCCAGACTCATCTCATATATTACGTTTTAATAACAACTTTTTGATGTGCTTGTTATTTTGATAATAATTCAGAGTAAGTTGAATTCAACACATATTTATGGACATCTCAAAGTTGGATATATACCAATGAAAAAGTTGGAAAGATAAACAAATGAAGGAAACACGCAGGTTACATGGGAAGAAGAAAAACCTTGACAAGGGCAAACTAGGGCAATATTATTAAAGTTTCTTTTGTTTATTTTGGATGGAAAACAGCGACTTCTTGAAAGCAATTCAATAGCTTTAGTTCCAGGCTCTTTCCTTTTCTTATTCCCTCTCTTATTCGAAGAGCTTGGGTTCATGCGTGCAAGTTGCAACTCATTTCAACTTTGCTTGCTCAGCTCATTAATACATTATCATCATAATGACTTGATTGAAAGGGAAAGAGAAAGTAGTCAGTGTAAAGATTTATATTCAATGACTCTATTTAATACAGACATTGAGTGTTTGTAATATTTAAATTGTTAAAATTTAAATCAACTATTTAAATAAATTCACTTATTTATTAACTACAAATAGAGTATGAATTTAAAATTATTAATCTAAATTTTAACAATTTTAGATATTATATGTATTTAATGCTTGTATTAAACACAGTCACTAAACTTAAATCCTCAATGTGAAAGGAAAAGTTGCAAAGAGCAAATAAAGTCATAATAGTTATTTTACTTCTTCTTTTAATTTAAATCCTATGTGGGTATCCAACCATAAAGTCTTTTTGCACTTTCAAGATGCTCAAAGTTATTCGGGTAACAATTGACAACCCAAATTGACTTTATAAAAGTATATCTAAATGAGCTCGAAACTGAATTTGGCTAATGCGAGTATATGAAGCTTTTGAGATATACATCTAACTAATGCTTCCTACACCCTTAAAGAAATTCACAAATTCACAATGAATGATATTTCGGGCCCACACCTTTCTTGCAACCATAAGAAATTTTTTTGATGTGATCCTCGTCCATGTACAAATTAATATATATTTTGTATTTTAACAGTTAACCCAAATTTTGTAATAACTAATACTATTTAGTAATGTTAGTTATTAGCTATGAACCATTTGTTTTAAAATTATGCTTAATACACAAATTTTATCTAATTTTATTTTTAAATAAAATAAATAAATTCAATTTTTTATAATTATAAAGTGCTTTTTAACTTGAATAAGATATAAAATATCAAATAACATTAAATTTTAAACATTTTTATAAAAAAATTACAAATAATAAAAATCAATATCCTTTATAATAGTTGTACATTCAAAAGTACACTTCATTATATAATTCAAATAACTTTCAATTTATTAAATTGATTTTTTTAAAAAATACTTAAATATAAATTTTATTACAATAACTAATATTTGTTAAATTGAATTTTGTCACATAAACTTTTGATAAACTGATTTTTGATTGATAAAAAACCAAACACACACTTAATTATGATAGTTTAAAAATTTCTGTGACAAAAATTAAGAATAATGTTATTTCCAATGTTTTGGTTAACGTGAGAGCTACTTATACTCTCCTGCTATATCAACATCCTAGAATTGATAGATGTTTTTCATTATAAGTACCTTGATGATATATTGCTAATGATTATTTTTTAATATATTTTTATTTAAATATATTAACTATGAAAGAGAATATAATATAAATTTAAAATGTTTTATTTAAATATGTGTAAAATCAATTTTTTTTTTCATTTTGAATTAACCATTTTTATTTTATTTCAATAAACTGATTAGAGGTGCTTTATAATAAGATATAGAGGAGTATAACATTAAGCTTTGAAGTTTTTTTGATTGAATTTTTCATTGACCCCTTGTCTAGATTGAGAGAAAACTAGGAGGAAGAAAAACTCTCAACAACAACAACAACAACAATTACTATTTTTTTTAAAAAAAAATTCTTCTTATTTTATCTCCTTCCTATTTTCTTTCAATTTTGCCTCCATCCAAAGTCCAAACCGAGCCTTACACTCAAGTATGGTTACATGTTTAGTAGATTCAAGTTTGGAACAGGATTGAGCATACCAATAGACAGAATCCACAAAATGATGTGTTTTTTTTTTTGGTAGAATAAAAAGTGATTTGTTAAACGACAACATGTAGCGCATAAAATTTTGAAGATTCTTTTAGATAAATTCAAACATTGAAATAAATATATGAAAGGCACGTTTTAGCATTGTTTATGGAATAAAGATGCAAACTTAGTTATTAATTATTTTTTAGGAGCATATGATATTTCATACTATGAGGTGATGCAAAATAAATTATTAATCGTTTAAAACAGAATACCTAGCACCTCTTGTTAATTTGAGAGAGATGGGTGTTTATTTTCCTCGTACATTTGTTTACATTTGAAAGAGGGCGCCAAAAAGGCATATGGCATATTCTATGCCATGTGTTGCGGTACACGTTTAATGCGCCGTAGCGCATCGCCAAAATCTAGCATTTATCAAACATTAAATGCATTTGATTTCAAAAAGAAAAAGGAGAGATATTGAGCGGAATGTCTGAGGAAGAGATCATGGCTGCTAAGGTGTGATCCAAAGGGCATATTGGAGGCAACATAAGCCTGAATTATCTTTGGGTAAGTTCCATATTTTCACTCCTTCTCCTTTATATGATTTTATGACTTCTTGAGGCAATGGAGGCTTTGATTTCAGTTTTCTGAGGTTTAGACCAAACCCATTGACTTAATTAAGGTCTTGAAAAGTTAAATCAAGCCTCTAACCTTAGGTTTATAGGTTTTATAGTGATTTAAAATTTTTAACTAGGGTTTAAACGAACCCTATAACATAGGTGAATGATTGGTGATGTTAATGTGTTTGGATATTGAATATGATTGTTGGAGTGTGTTGGAAAAATTGATATTGTTAAATGAGAAATTTAGGTATAATGGGCACCCAAAAGTTGTGATTTTAGGGTTTAATTGGAGTGATAATTGACAATTATCACTTAATTGTATAGATTAGGTGTTGCTCGAGTGTGGTTGTGCGTGTTGAACATGTGGAGCAAACATAGACCACGGTAACCTTTTTTGTAACAAAAGATTGAGGTAATGAAATAATTTACTCTATTCAATAAAATGCTTAACTTTTTGTGAGTAGATGTGTTAGTTGCCTATGTGAGTTTTGAAAGCATTACATATTGCGAAACAAGGTTTTATGCATTTGAAATGATTTCTAAATGATGAAAATTTATGAAAGTCTCTTATATGAGTTAAATGTAATTTGGATACAAATATGTGGTATGTATGATAAGTGTGAGCATGATCATGATAGGGAGTAAAAGTTCACCTGTAGGAAGAAGTAGTGAAAGTCCATATGACATGCATTTCCTTAATGCCTAGTAAGGTATGGTGTTGGAGATTATTTCCTTAGTATTCATGTGGGATACAGCATTAGAGATTGATGCTTCTTAACATCAATGATGTAGTATTGGAGTTATAACACCTCGATTCATGTGTAATAGGAGAAACCATAGTCTCAAAATGAGATAGGATACCTTTAACTAAATGATCTTACCATTGAAGGTGAGCTCGAACCATTATGAATGTGCACTTGGTCTCAAAGCTATGGTTTTAGTTGAGGTAATATGGAGGCTCATATGGTAGAATGATCATGCTAAAGTGAAAATGAACCATGATTATTGAAAGGATTATGTTGACTATGCTAACGAATGTTTTAATGTATATTATCTTTACTTTCTTACGGTTGTGCATGATAATTAATAGCGGTGAATTATTTGTTACTAAGATATTTATCTCATCCCGTGATTATATTTTACATGTAAGGGCTCCAATAAGGGCAAAAGAGAGGAAGGGACTACTAAGAACTAAGGGCTACTTTTGTATAGCTCTTTTCCCTTATCATTTTGGTATTGTAATGAATATTAGGAATATTCTTCCAACTTAGAAGCATTTCATTGTTTTGTATTCACTTGCATGAAAATCATGAAGCATAAGTGTACATCTCGATCTAGATTGATGTATATGTATTAAAGTTATTGTGAGAGGTCGAGATAATTGTGTAAGTGATATGCTTGTGTTGGAATGGTTTAAATGACATTTATGATGAATGTTATCCACCCCTTTATATTGTAATGGAATGAGATTTTGGTGGTCATTTTGTGTATGGATTGTTATTTATGATATATAATTGGCCTATTAGGTTGTTTGTAGTCTATTTGAGTTTGTCCAAGTGGTACTAGGGCTTTTGGCACTTGGTTGTGTGGTTTGGATACCCTTCAGTGTGTTATAGGTTAAAAATAAATTATTTTGAGTTCAGGTATCTACTTTTTAATGATTGGGAATTTGAGTATAAGACACGTGTTAATAGCTAGAGGGCTCAAGAACTACGTGTGAACACTTGAATTGCTTAAATTAAATCTCAAATGGTGAAAGGCGCACTTCAAAAGTTAGTCTGGAGTGCTGTTATGACAGTAGGTGTGTAACATCCTAATTTTTAGATAAAAAAAATTTATGAAATTTAAGTTTTTTTTAAAATGATGATAATAATAGGAATTTACATATGGATAGTTAATTTATAAAAATTATAAAAAATTTAATATTAAATTGAATTATTCAAAATAAATCTATATTGTTCATATTGATGATAGAATAAATTTTATAATTTTTTATCATAAATATAAAATAAAAATATGAAAATAAAATCTTAAAATCTAAACCATCCAAATTAAAATTTAGATAGTCTAGATTGCTCATCATATGATGAGCACCATGTTATTTATCACATGACGAGCACTGAAATTGAACTCATAGGCCATTGCATTTAAATATTACAGTTGCCACTTGCCTATGGCTTGAATATAATTTTTGATGATTATTACTCCCTTCGTTAAAAAATATAAGGTATTTTTTGAGAAGTTGGATGTTCAAAAAATATAAGGCATTTTTAATCTTTCGAGGTGTAATCATTTTCTCTTTTCAAAAGTGCTCCTATTGATAGTGACTTTATATTTATTATTGGGTGTTTAATAGGGATAAATATGAAAAGATAAAGTTAGTGTAAAAGTAGGTAAAACTACTTTATTGAGGGGTAAAATTTAGTTAAAAATATTTTACATTTTTGAACAGAGGGAGTATTTTTTTTAAATAAAACTATTAAAATGTTTTTAAAGAAGTTATGCATAAAATCACATGTCCGGATTTACCCTATGTTTGATAGATTTTTTTATGAGAGAGTGGAATAAAGTAGGATGGCTAAAAAACACTTGCATTATTTTGTTTTTTAAAGAATGATGAAATGGCAAGGAATAGCCTCTAAAATCTATGGGAGGTTAAGAATGGAGTGATATAATATAATTATTTTATTTACAAAATTACTTATAGCCTCGTGCCTTTTTTAAAAAATCTCATCTATTATTTTTATTCTTTAGTCATTTCTCTTGTATCCCGTCATATCTCTCTCACTCCCACCATCTCTCTCTTCTCGATATTACAACTTTACTGCATGTTCCTCTTGTATAACATGTATGTTTGCGCAAGTAGTTCTATTACTTTCTTTCTCTTTTTATTCTTAATTCATAGGTGCCTTGTTTGACTATAAATTTTAATTATTATTATTTTTTTGTCAGAAAAATATTATAATAATTTAATGAGTATTATTATTTTCTTTAAATTTAATTGTATGGGTAATATTGAAAGAAAAAAGTTTTAATCCATTCCATTCAATCTATTTTATAATAACTTCTAAACAATGGTAATGTAAGACCTTTCCTTTTCATAATAAAACTCCCATAAAGTAAAAAATTTTGTTCTATTTCACTCCCTTATGCTCCATTCCATTTTATTCTATTAATAATAATTTTTTTCATTCAATTCTAAACTCCTAAATCACTCTTATATTTGATGAGTGACCCAAATCCACTGATTCAATAAGTGTATTGCATGGCATTATAATAACAACTCTATTTAGTCGAACATAAAATATTTTGTTATATAATATTCATAAAGTATCAAATTTCAAATTTTTGAAAAGAGCAACATTTGTGAGTAGTAGTTTCATCATGAAGATTGTTTTAAATTTTTTGAAGGAAATATATCTTGATCATTTTTAAGTATTTAAAATTTAATAACTGTAATTTAAACACTCATTGTATGAGTGAATTTAAAATACTCATTGAATGCAAATACTAAGTATCCACCATTGCAACAACAATGCATAAAGACGAAAATTAACCACGGAAAATTGAAGAACCATTACAGTAAGAGTTTTTTCCTTCTTTTGGGGCTGTTTACAGCCCAATTTTGAAATATCAATACCTTTTTGTCATTGTGATTTTCTCCTTTCGGAAATGCTTCTTATCACTCATGCTTCTTATCAATACCTTTTATAATATTTAAACTGTTGAAATTTAAATCAACTGCTTAAATAATTCACTTATTATTAATCACAAATGAAGTTTGAATTTAAAATTATTAATTTAAATTTTAATAATTTAAATATTATATATACTTAGTGCTTGTGATAAACACAGCCACTAAACTTATATCCTCAATGTGAAAGAAAAAGTTGCAAAGAGCAAATAAAGCCATGATAGTTATTTTACTTCTTGTTCTAATTTAAATCGTATGTGGGTACCCAATCATGAAGTCTTTTTGCAATTTCAAGATGCTCGGGTAACAATTGACAACCCAAGTTAACTTTATTAAAGTATATCTAAATGAGCTCGAAAGTGAATTTGGCTAACGCGAGTATATGAAGCTTTTGAGATATACATCTAACTAATGCTTCCTACACCCTTAAAGAAATTCACAAATTCACAATCAATGATATTTCGGGCCCACACCTTTCTCGTAACCATAAGAAATATTTTTGATGTGATCCTCGTCCATGTGCAAATTAATATTTATTTGTATTTTAACAGTTAACCCAATTTTGTAATAACTAATACTATTTAGTAATGTTAATTATTAGCTATGAACCATTTGTTTTAAAATTATGCTTAATACACAAATTTTATCTAATTTTATTTTTAAATCAAATAAATAAATTCAATTTTTTATAATTATAAAGTGCCTTGTAACTTGAATAAGATATAAAATATCAAATAACATTAAATTTGAACATTTTTATAACAAAAATTACAAATAATTAAAATTAATGTCCTTTACAATAGTTGTACATTAAAAGTACACTTTATTATATAATTTAAATAAATTTTAATCTATTAAATTAACTTTAAAAATATATACCCAAACATAAATTTTATTATAATAACTAATATTTATTAAATTAATTTTTATTAAATAAACTTTTAAAAAATTAATTTTTGATCAATAAAAAACCAAATACGCACTTAGTTATGATAGTTTAAAAATTTTTAGAATAAAAATTAAGAATAATGTTATTTATGATGTTTTGGTTAATGTGATAGCTACTTATACTCTCCTGCTATGTCAACCTCCTAGAATTGATAGATGTTTCTCATTACCTTGATGATATATTACTAATGATTATTTTTAATATATTTTTATTTAAATATATTAACTATGAGAGAGAATATAATATAAATTTAAAATGTTTTATTTAAATATGTGTAATGTAACATCCCAAAAATTAACCTAAGGTTAATTAAGTTAATTAGAGCAAATGAGTAATTTTAAAGGAATATTTAGATATAAATAATTTTAGTTAGAAGATTAATATTGGATTTAATTTAGATTAAAATCCTAAGTTATGATCTTATAGTAAATAGAAATAGTAATGATAATATTAAAAAAAAGGGAAGAAGAAGGAAAGGAACATAAAATCAATTAAAAATTGAAGGGGGGGAGAGAAGTAATTTTTACTTTGGGTGTTGAGGTGTAAATAATGCCAAAAAAAAGAGAAAAAGTGGAGGCGGAAGAAGTCATTCACATGTGTGCATTGAAGAAGACAAAAGAAAGAGAGTAAAGGCTGTGGGACCCAAGCTTGTTTTTAAAAAAATGCTTTACCTTATTTCATCTATTTCTCTTCCTTCTTTCTTCATTTGCCTCTGGTGCGAATAGAGAGTGAGCGAGAGAACACGAGTGACGTTGCGACTAGAAGAGCTAGTTTAGAAGGTGAAGCTCCATAATAAGATATTTCAGATGAGATTTTAAGTATTTTAAGACTAAGTAAGTGTTTTAAATATTTTTTTAGTTATTTTTTCCCTGAGACTGTAGATTCTGAGATTTTAAAAAATCAAGAGTTTGAAAGGGGGATGAATTTTGATGAGAAAATTTGGTTGTTGAGGTTGTTGGTAATGTAATAAATATTTTAGAGTATTATTTTGTTGATAGAATTAAAATTTGAAGCATTTGAGTTTATTCCTAGATCCTTATGGGTAGATTTTTGATTAAATTTAAAATATAAATTAATTTGTTGATATTTAGATGATTATTTGAGATGAGAAATAAATTATTATGGCTATAGAATAATGATTCTAGGCTTGAAATCAAGTTTGTAATTTTTGGGTATTTTTATGTGCGAATTTTTTTGAAATAAAGGGAAATTTTGATATTAGAAAATTATTTGAATGAAATTATTGTGAAAGAAACTATTGAACCTAGTAGATAGGTTCAAATACATGAAATTAAATTTTAGAACTTAAGAGGCTAAAACTAAGGTCTTAAAAAAATAAAATAAAATAAAATAAATACTTAGGTATTAGAGTATGAGTGAAAATTGTGTTAATAATATTATTGACACATTGGAATATGATCAATTGTAGATTAATTTCCCTTTGACACCATTCAAGCTGCTTTTGGAAGTGTTATAACTTGAGGGGTAACCTTTGACCTCTCAAAGGTTGAGGTAATTGGGGAAAATCTATTTTATGCATTTGTATGTTACTTAATTAATTATGTTGGTGAAATAAAAGAATATATATATATATATATATGTCTAAATTTTAAAATGGTTGTTTGTAATGCATGTGACTTTGTTGAGACTCTTTGACTTGTGACCAAGTTAATTATGACTTGGTGTGAGTAATGAGATTGATGGTTGATGATTAAGTGTATACTCTTGATTATAAGTTATGGATTATGCACAGTGATGAATTGTATAAGCATGTTGAGTTTTATATAATGCTAATGTGGTTTTATGTAATAATATAAAAATTGATGCAAGAGGCATGATTGAAAAATGATGATTCTTGATGTTTGTTAAGCAAGAAAGTTGATGAGCGTGTGGGAAATTGTGAATTATATATGAGTTTTTGAAATGTATTTTCTCATGAGCATTATCATATGGCGAGAGTTCGCCTTAGTGAAGGAGTTAGCAGTCATGCAAAATTCATATGGTACTTGGCTATTAACTAATAATCCTAGGGGTTATAATCGCTGCTTACCTTATAAGATACTATAGCATTGTTCCTATTAAGGGACTTGACCCTACTAGCCTACTTGAAGTTTTGGGTAGAGCTAGTTTTGGGTATGACACCCCATAGTGTGTGATTTGGAGGAAATCGTGTTCATAAGTAAGTAAGGTAACCCTGGCCCGATAGCCCCTCATGATATGATTAAGGCCTTAGGTAGTCTCACCGCATAGAAAATCCCTTTCAGTTGTTGGCCCACAGATTTCATGTCAGAGGAAATAAGGGGGGATATAAGGAAGAGATCGATCATGCATATTATTACTATCATGTCATTTGAGTGATTGATGGCTATGTTAAGAATATGATTATAATTGTAGAAATGAGAACATATAGTAATTATGCGAATAACATATATGTGGCTATTTGTGCAAATTTTGTACTTGGCTTTATTCTTCAAATTATTCACATGAGTTAAATGTTAATGTGATTAACATGTTATTAATGTGATTGTTTGAATGATCACCTTGATAAATTTATTGGCCACTTGCATTCATGATTAATTATCATGCATTTGTATAACTTGGATGTACCTTGGTTATTGAGTGATTGTACTCACCCTTCTCTTTTAACATATTACAGGAGCTAGCTCATTTTAGAAGAACAGAGAAAAAGAGCATTAGGCCAAGTGATAGTAATCACTTCTGTAGGCCTTTCTCTTTTTATTTTTATATGTGTATTTAGTTTATGATATTGCCAACTAGGATAATATATTCTTGATCCACTTGTATTATGGGTTTTGCGTTGAGGGAAATGTATTTTGGGCCCTGGGGAATGTGGTTTGATGCTTGTGCTATATTAACGAGCCAAAATATTTGTGCAAGTGAAAATAGTTAATATTGCCTAATTTGAGAACTTGAATGTTGTTATGGTCTCCCCTTGTGTTTTTGATGTCCAAGGGTGAGCAGTTGATATTAATTATATGTGAACGAAAAGAAAAATTTATGTATATGATAGGCTATTGATGAATAGGTGATATATAGAGTATGATGATTAGGTAATAGTCATTGTGATAAATGTAATTGAGACCTTGGCCCCCGCTACCAATTATGGAAGGGTTTTAAGTGGCCAAGTGTTATGTCGTAAATATGTGTATATATATATTGTATAGTAAGGCATAGAGAGAATAAAGGGGGAAGCTCTTCTCCCATGTTGATGTATTTCCTTTATCATGCTTCCGCATATGTTTAATTGAATGATACAATTTTTTGAAATATTTTAAAGATTTAGGATCCCTTTGTATTGAATCGTTTGTGAAAATACATGTTAAGAATTTATTTATGTTAATCTCTAATAGGATAATCTTTTTGGGGTTAGCCCTTGATTTACTATAGTTAGTCTGATAATTAAGTCCTAATTTAGGATACCCTTTACATGTAAAATCAATCTTTTTATTTTCAAACATAGTTAATGAATTAACCATCTTTGTTTCATTTCAATAAAGTGATTAGAGGTGCTTTACTAAGCTTTGAAGTTTTTTTGATTGAATTTTTCATTGACCCTTTATCTAGATTGAGAGAAAACTAGGAGGAAGAAAAATTCTTAACAACAACACACAACAACAATAATTACTATTTTTAAATTTCTTTCCAGTTTTGCCTTCATCCAAAGTCCAGACCAAGCCTTACACTCAAGTATGGTTACATGTTTAGTAGATTCAAGTTTGAAATAGGATTAAGCATACCAATAGACAGAATTCATAAAAATGATATGTTTTTTTTTTGTAGAATAGAAGTGATTTGTTAAATAACAACATGTAGTTCATAAAATTTTGAAGATTCTTTCAAACAAATTCAAACATTGAAATAAATATGTGGAAGGTACGTTTTAGCATTGTTTATAGAGTAGAGATGCAAACTTAGTTATTAATTTTTTTTAGGAGCATATGATATCTCATACTATGAGGTATAGTTGTCAAACTCTCGAGTTAACTCTACGAGTTTAACGTTTTTAAGTTTTTAGCTTATAAAATTATGTTAACTCACTCATAAACTCGGATTAAATATAAACTCAGTTAAACTCACGAGTTTACCTTTCAATTTACCACTTTATGTTTTTAATTTTATAAAATCGTGTCCACTAATTCATAAACTTGAACTAAATGCAAGCTTAGTAAAACTTGTTAAGCTCATCATTTTTTTAGTTGAGCGAGTTAAATATATATTATGAAAAATTCAATTCATAAAAGTTATAAGACCTGGTTCAAAGAAAAAAAAACTTAAAATGCAAAAACTAATATTAATAAAAAAGAAAACAAAAATATCAAAAATAAGTTTCCCTATTTTACAATTTTTATGTCTTACATATGATAATTTATCAATATAGATGGGTGTAATTTCAATGATTTATATTTTAATATATTTAAATTAAATCATGACCATATTTAACATGTATTTGTTAATAAAGATAAACTCTTACGAGTTTACGATACGAGTTTATATTTTTGTCGTAAATTTATTTAAACTTGTGAATTTAACAATCTTGCTATGAAGTGATGCAAAATAAATTATTAATTATTTAAAACAGAGTACACAACACCTCTTGTTAATTCGAGAGAGATGGGCATTTATTTCCCTTGTACATTTGTTTACATTCGAGAGAAGGGGCCAAAAAGGCATATGGTAGATTTTATGCCATGTGCCGTGACGCGCGGTTAATGCGCTACGGTGTATTGCCAAAATCTAGCATTTATCAGATATGAAATACATTTGATTTGAGAGAGGAAAAAGAGAGATATTGAGAGGAATGTCTGAGGAAGAGCTCGTGGCTGCTAAGGTGTGATCTTAAGGACACATTGGAGGCAACATAAGCTTGAGGCAATGAAGGCTTTGATTTTAATTTTCTAGTGTTTAGACCAAACCCATTAACTTAATTAAGGTCTTAGGAAGTTAAATCAAGCCTCTAACCTTAGGTTTATAAGTTTTATAGTGATTTAAAAATTTTAACTAGGGTTTAAATGAACCCTATAACATGGGTGAATGATTGGTGATGTTAGTGTGTTTGGATATTGAATAGAATTATAGAATTGTTGAAGTGTATTGGAAGAATTGATATTGTTAAATGAGGAATTTAGATATAGTAGGCACTAAAAAATTGTGATTTCGGGGTTTAATTAGAGTGATGATTAACAATTATTATTTAATTGTGTAAATTAAGTGTTACTCGAGTGTGGTTGTGTATGTTGAACATATAGAGCAAACATAAACCACAGTAACCTTTTTTGTAACAAAAAGGTTGAGGTAATAAAATAATTTACTCTATTCGATTAAATGCTTAACTGTTTGTGAGTAGATATGTAAGTTGTCTGTGTGAGTTTTGAAAGCATTGCATATTGCAAAATAAGGTTTTATGCATTTAAAATGATTTCTAAATGATGAAAATTTGTGAAAGTCTCTTATATGAGTTAAATGTAATTTGGATACAAATATGTGGTATGTATGATAAGTGTGAACATGATCATGATAGGAAGTAGAAAATTACCTGTAAGAAGAAGTAGTGAAAGTCCATGTGGCATGCATCTCATTAGTGCCTAATAAGGTACGGTGTTAGAGATTATCTCCTTAGTATTCATGTGGGATATGGCATTGGAGATTAATGCTTTTTAACATTAATGATGCAGTGTTGGAGTTACAACACCCAATTTATGTGTGATAGGAGGAAATCATAGTCTGAAAGTGGGATAAGATACCTTTGGCCAGGTGATCCTATCATTGAAGGTGAGTTTAGGCCATTGTGAATGTGCACTTGGTCTAAAAGCCTATGATTTTAGTTGAGATAATATGGAGGCTAAGATGATAGAATGATCATGCTTAAGTGAAAATGAACCATCATTATTGAAAGGATTATGTTGACTATGCTAACGAATGTTTTAACGTATATTAGCTTTTATATTTTACAAGTGAGGGCTCCGGTAAAAGCAAAAGGAAGGAAGGAACTACTAAGGACTAAGGGCTACTTTTGTATAGCTCTTTTCCCTTATCATTTTGATATTGTAATGAATATTATGCCAACTTAGGAGCATTTCATTGTTTTGTATTCACTTACATGAAAATCATGAAGCATGAGTGTGCATCTCGACCTAGATTAATGTATATGTATTGAAATTGTTGTGAGAGGTCGAGATAACTGTGCAGCTGATATGCTTTTATTGATTTTGTGTTGGAATGGTTTAAATGACATTTATGATGAATGTTATCTACCCCTTTATATTGTAATGAAATAGGATTTTGGTGGTTATTTTATGTATGAATTGTTTATGGTGAGTTTGTCCAAGTGCTACTAGGGCTTTTGGCACTTGGTTGTGTGGTTTGGATACCCTTAAGCGTGTTATGGGTTAAAAACAGATTATTTTAAGTTCAAGCGTCTACTTTTTAATGGTTGAGAATTTGAGTGTGAGACCCGTGCCAATAGCTAGAGGGCTCGAAGAGCCACGTGTGAATACTTGAATCACTTAAATTGAATATTGGATGGCAAAAGGTGCGCTCTGAAAGTTGGTATGGGGTGCTATTATGACAGTAGGTGCACGTTGTAGTATATAGCAATCACACTGTGATGCATTTGCCCAGCAAGAGTATGGCTTTCTATGCCATCCATCGAGACAAGAGGAGGCCTGTGCCATGGTGGATGAGTAAAATTTTAGAATTTTCCATATTGCTATAATTGTGCTTTTAAGCACTATTATGTTTTTCATACTTCCGTTATCTTATATAATTTATTTTAAACTATAATTTGAACTCAAACGTCTTTTTAAAAAAGAGTTTTCTTGAATCCTAACATTTTAAACTTTTTACCTTTAAACCTGAGGGTGTGATGACTTTGTTTAATGATTGTAATTATTCTTGATTATCACATCGATATGTTAGAATGTTGTCTTGATAATGTCAAGGCAAATATTACAATTATCGACGAGGTCTTTGGTGAGGCAGAGGAAGGTGCTGCTAACAAAGCAACTTTAGAAGTAGAGCATGAAGCATTTGGTAAAAGGGATGAGACTTGAGAACTCAATGCTAGGCATGTCGACACTGGAAGTGGAGTAGAAGATGAGATAGGTTATTTTTAATTTAGGTCTCACCCATTCTTTAATGGTGTTTAAAGATGCCTTCCCACTGAGCTTTGAAATCTCCATAATCACCATGTCCTGGCAAGCATTTAGTGAAGGTTCATTTGCAAAACATAAATTAGTTTCATAGCAAGCCGAGAATATGAAAGAGAGACTTGGAAAGAGTCTAAGGGAGAAAGAGAATGTGAACAAACATGAGCCCCACGAGAAAAATAAACGCCTGTCCCTTTCAATTTAGACGTTGGTTTTTAAATAATTGATAATTGATAATTTATTTTACATTATTCCATAATATTTGTTGAAAAATAATTTATGAGTAAACTTTGACCTTTATCCTTTTTCTGCAAGCTAGCTGAATGCTTATCCACAATTATAGCGGAAAGAATTTAACAAAAAAGGAACAAAAACAAAGGCACAAATTTTTATAGAAAAATGAGAAGCCACATTTCAATGCGCTTCAAAACGCCAATTGTTGAGCCCACACCAAGGAACGCAAGCAGTGTAGCCCTAATAAATCAAACGCAAAATCCTCTCTTTCAACATTTCCCTTTAATGCTTTTAATTACTCTCTTCTTCTTTTGGCCTCTTGACCGTCACAAAACAAAAAACATCTCTCTTGTAGTCCTACACAGTACGACTTTGCTGTCATAAAGCTTCACCTCTCTCCTGTTGTAATACGAGGTAATCTGTTTAATACCTTAGCATCTCTCATTGGCCCCTTGTTTTGTCTTCCTGTTATGTTGTCTTTAATCTCTCATCTCTGTTTTATTCTTTTCTCCTTTTCATCGCGAAGGAAGGAAAAGAAGTTGACAATTGAGGCTATTACTGGTACTCACTTCCCTAGGTCAATTTCTACACGTGGGATTTCAACGTTTGAGGTTGAAGCTATTCCCTCAAGGTCACGTCTCATTTCTAGTCTTTCCTTCCATGGTTTGCATTTTTCTTATGATGTTCTTTGACTCTATACAGCTTTTTTACTCATTTTTCAAGTGGAATTAACCATTAATTATCACGTCAAGTCCATTCTGAATTTGTGATTGTTTAATTCACCTCTATCTGGTTGCTCCTAGTTTGGTTCATATAATCTTACAGTTATTGAGTTGAAAAAGTTATTTTTTTCATTGCTGGTTTTCTTCGAATTTTTGTTCAATTGTTTGTTTTATTACTGTTTAATTTCCATTCTAATAAGTGTTTGTAGTGGAACATGCTGATTCCTGGCACGTAACTTAGAATTTCAAGATGTCCTCCTGACCTTCTTACTCGGGTGTTGTTCCTGTGCATTGATTAACGTCATTTATCCTTTTTCTCCTCCCATTTATTTTGCAATCGAGAATCAGGAGAGTAGAGTCAACCTCAGAAAACATGTTTTAACAAATTTCCTGCAATTATGTTGAAGCATTACTTGAATTTCTTGTTCATAAACTTGGTGGTTATACTATTTAGGCTCCAAGGGTTGACTTATGCCACTGCCTCGGTTTATTCATTTTCTACTCCTCCTCCTCCTACTATTTTGGAATCTTTTAATGAGATATTCATGCACATTTTAGTATATTTTGTTCAACTCTTGGTCCATTATTAGCAGATGGATGTTCTTTGCTTGGGTGACAGCAGAGAAGGTACTAAAGGGAAATCTTTTGAGATGTCCACTACTTGAGATTCCTCTGATATGGATGACAAATTTGCGGACCCTTAAGTGCTTCCTTGTGTTGGAGATCAATATCAGGCCGAAATTCCTCCATTAGTTATGGCACCTTGTCCTGCTTAGCTTATAAACAAGTTTAGAGATTCAGAAGCCAGGGTAAATATGCCAGAGTCACTGGGACTACCCATTCTTTTTATAAGGGGTTGTTGTAGAGTTGAAAGCAGTCGAGAAGCTTTAGAATCTTTCATCAGCGAAGAAGGACAAGTTATTTCTGAGAACAATTGTGATGATCAGTTTAAAGTTGAACCTCAGACTAATTTTCCTGGAGAGGGAAAAAATGTCACTGGAGTTTTAAACTTTCAGTCTTCTTTTAAATGTGATGAGATGGGTACTGATTCAATTCCAGAACTAAAAATTAAGTTGGATCAGGCAAAAGACAAGTGTCGAATCCCTGAATTGTGAGTTGAACCTTGGACTATCACTGAATTTGACAGTTTCCTTCTTGGCCTCTATGTCTTTAGGAAAAATTTTAATTTTGTAAAGAGATTCGTTGGGAGGAAAAAATGGGACACATATTATCCTTCTATTATGAAAAGTTTTATAGGTTTAAAAGCTTTCAGCGATGGTCATATTGTAAGAAGTTGAGAAATAAGCGGTGTATATAAACAACAACAACAACAATAAGCCTTTATCCCACTAGGTGGGGTCGGCTACATGGATTGCAAGACGCCATTGTGCTCTATCATTTATTAAGCTTTTAGAAATATTATTAATTAAGAGATCACGTTCAACAACTTCCAAGAGTGTTCTCTTAGGCCTTCCTCTACCTCTCTTAATCGCACTCAAAGTTATATGTTCCACTCTTCTCACTGGTGCCTCCCTTGGTCTTCTTTGTACATGCCCAAACCATCTCAACCGATTTTCTACCATTTTTTCCTCAATAGGTGCCACCCTCACTTTTTCACGTATGTGCTCATTTCGAATTTTATCTTTACGTGTATGTCCGCACATCCATCGTAACATTCTCATCTCTGCTACTCCAACTTTATGCTCTTGCTGTCCCGTTAGAGCCCAGCATTCACTACTATATAACATTGCCGGTCTGATAGCAGTACGATAAAACTTTCCTTTAAGTTTATTAGGCACCTTACGGTCACAAATAACTCCTTTAGCTTTTCTCCAATTAAACCACCCAGCTTGAATTCTATGTGAAATATCTCCACTGATTTCGCCATCATTTTGAATAATGGCTCCCAAATATCTAAACTTTTCCACTTGAGGTATAATTTGATCTCCCAATTTCACTTCCAAATTATTTTCGAATAGTCCTTTACCAAATTTACAATATAAATATTCCGTCTTACTTCTACTCAGACGAAAACCTTTCGACTCCAATGTCCTCTCCATAACTCAAGTTTACAATTAACCTCTTCTCTTGTCTCTGCTATAAGAACTATATCATCCGCAAAGAGCATACATTTCGGGATTTCCTCTTGAATATGTTCCGTCAAAACATTTAAAATCAAGTTGAACAAATAAGGACTCAGAGATGATCCCTGATGTAGTCCAATCTTTATAGGAAAATCCTTTGTTTGACCACTAGGCGTTCTTATACTAGTTTTTACCCCCTCATACATATCTTGTATGGCTTTAATATAAGCAATCCGTACTCCCTTTTTTTCCAACGCTTTCCAAAGCACTTCTCTTGGTATACGGTCATAAGCTTTTTCCAAATCAATAAAAACCATGTGTAGATCTTTATTTTTACAACGATACTTTTCCATTAATCCCCTTAGTAGATAAATTGCCTCTGTAGTTGATCTACCTGGCATAAAACCAAATTGATTCTCAGAAATACTTGTCTCCAATCTCAACCTGTGCTCAATTACTTTCTCCCACAATTTCATTGTGTGGCTCATGAGTTTAATCCCTCTATAGTTAGTACAATTCTGAATATCTCCTTTATTTTTATAAATAGGAATTAATGTACTTCTCCGCCACTCATCAGGCATTTTCTTGGACCGTAAAATCACATTAAATAACTTAGTTAACCATCTCACCCCTTCTTCACCTAAACATTTCCACGCTTCGATAGATATACAATCAGGTCCGTTAGCTCTACCATTTGCCATTTTCTTAAGAGCTTCCTTTACCTCCTTATCACGTATTTTTCGATAGAATGACAAATTTTGTTCTCCTTCACCAGTTACTAAATCCTCCAAGTTACTAGATGAATCTTCTCCATCATTGAAAAGTTTACAAAAATAAGTCTCCCATCTATTTTTAATTTCATCATCTGTAACTAAAATTCTTCCCTCTTCATCCTTAATACACCTTACCTGTTCTAGATCTCTTGATTTTCTTTCTCTACTCTTGGCAATCTTATAAATATTTTGCTCTCCTTCCTTCGTCTCAAGGTTCTTATAAAATTCTTCAAAAGCTTTGGAACGAGCTTCACCCACAGCTCTCTTAGTTTCCTTCTTAGCCATACGGTACCTCTCCCAATTTTCCTCATTGTTACACAAATGTATGGCTTTAAAACAGTTCTTCTTATACTTGATTTTGTCCTGTACACTATTATTCCACCACCAAGACTCCTTATCTCTCGGACCAGAACCTTTCGATTCTCCCAAAACTACTTTTGCAACCTCCCGTATCTTTTTAGCCATATCCTCCCATATGATGTTAGCACTTCCCTGAGAATCCCAAATTCCTTCATCCAAAAGATTTCGCTTGAAAATATCTTGCTTCTCACCTTTTAATTGCCACCACCTAATCTTTGGTGTTACTACTTGTCGACGTTTTTGGATTTTACTCATAATACACACATCAAGGACTAGGACCCTATGTTGTGTCGTTACAAGCATCTCCAGGGATCACCTTACAATTTTTACAAAGTGTATATATGGGCAAAAAATATTCACAGGGTGGAGGCAACAAGAACTGCTATCAATATTATTTTCTCTTGTGTCAAGGGAGTGTCAGAATACATTGGTAGAGGTAATCATCTAACGTACTTTGCAAATCATGTTATACATTGTATAAATATGCAGTTGAGTGAGTAATGTTCTTGTGGGATTAAATTAAAATATTAAATAAATATATTGGCTATGACCTACGAAGCAGAATTGGAATTGTAAAAATGTTTCAATTCCTTATCTTGGTGATTGTGATATTGTCCTATATTTCTGACATATTAGATGACTTTCTTTGGAGGTTAAATGTCAACAATCAGCGTGCTTGGGATTTTCTAAATGCTTGAGAAGTCTTACAATAGTGTGTTGTGCATTAAAAGAAGGTCAAGCAATAAATAATGATATAGGGCTTCTTACTTTTTTTATGCAATTAGATTATGCTGTGGCCATTGTGGTAGAATGCTCATCCTCATCTTCTATTATCGTTACTTCCTCTTGCTGCATGAGAATTTTGCCTCTAATCATTTTATTGGGGCTTCATTTCTAGTTGCTGATTAGCAGTACTAGTTTAAGGCCAATGGCATATTTCCTCATGTGTGATTATCAATGTCACGAAGGGGCAATGTGAAATTTTCAGGTTGGCCTTTAGGTCTTTCTAGCAAAGAATCAAATGCAAACTATCGATTATTATTCATTTCATCTCTCCCTAAACAATTTCTTTCCATTGGTATTTCTTTAAGATTTTGATGTCTTGGACAACCTCATGCAATCGTTTCAAACTTGATGGGCATAAGATAGTTTTATCGTTCAATACCTGCTATAATCATGTGAGGCTGTTGATAGGAAGCCTTGATTTCCTATTTATACATGCTATTTTTGGCATTATACACCTTCACTTTTCATGCTAATAAGGCATATACTACAAAGTAAGTGCTATAAAGACTGTGCAGTATATGTATTGGATAGAGAGTTTGGATGTTAATCTAAAAAGGAGGCCATGGATAGAGAAAATTCTATACAAACTAATTAGTTCATTAGGCAAACAAGGGTAATGGAATCATGTAGGAAAGAAGTAAGATAAATAATAGTTATATATCTTTATCAGGTAACCATTAGACGTACTACTTATAGATGGTTAATCCTTCTAAAGATTTTATATTTGTTTTTCATGGATATCTTTGTAGGAGACGCCTATTGGATTTAATGTTTAGTTTCAAATTTTTTATCAAACTTCACAGGCTCTTTTAGCTTATGTTGCTAAGCTGGCCCATTCGTCTTGTTGGTTTCTGTTAACTATGTACTGTATCTTCTGATTTGGCATTACTTTCTGTAGCTTTCGAAGACTTTTGTGGAGGGAAAAATGCCTTTTGAAGAATATGTATTTGCTTTAAAGAAGACTGTTGGTGTTGGCATGCTGATAGATGTTGTTGGTATTGGCAAAGGAAAGTATGATCTCAGTGATCACATCTTCTCTATTCATCGTGAAATTCCAATTGGCAAAGCCTGCTCCTCTCTTTCATCTGCAGACATAATCAAGTTTTTGACAGGAGGTTTTAGGTTAAGCAAAGCTCGATCAAGTGATCTCTTTTGGGAAGTTGTTTGACCTCGTCTTTTAGCAAAAGGGTGGCGCTCTGAGAAGCCTAAGGATTACAATCCTTCTGGTTCAAAACAACCTCGGGTTTTTCTTACTCGTCGTGTTAAGAAATTTTCAAGATGGAAACTGGTGAAAGGTAACCACTACTTTGATTCTGTAAGCGATATTCTAAATAAAGTAGCATCTGACCCAGTATTTCTTGAGAATGAAAGTGAAGGCACTGAGGGCAGAGTTGATGGGGAGAATGAACAGAACAAAGACAAACAGGATCAATATGGTTTGTTAAATAGGCAACAACATCATTATCTTCAACCTCTTACTTACAATCTGATAGAGCTGGTGATTCCCAAAAGATTTTCCTGTCATTTCCTAAGGCTTACAGTGGACAATCTAGGCAGGGAGGTGATTTAAAGAAGACTAAGACCAGTGGTCAAGAGGTTTATTTGAAGGTTTATAACTGTAAGATTCAAATAATAAAAGAAAAGTCAGGTTAGGTGCAGCCTAGGGTATGGGTAGTGTCAGCAAGGGTAATGACTACTTTTCGACTCTATAAATATCTACTTCCGTGACGAGGGATGAGGGGGGATTATTGGAGAATTGTGGTCAAGTGAGGAGAGTTCTGGCCTCTCGAATGCCAGATTAGGGGTGGAGAAGATTATCTTTTCTTCATCATTTTATCTTTCTATTTCAGTTTGTATTTGTGAGAGACCAGTGTCCGTGTTGCTGCTCAGAGGGTATAGTTTATGTTGTTTCATGCTCTGTAATTGCCATTTCAGTGTAATTTCAGTCTTTATTTTGATTGTAATCCCACTCTATTGTTCAGCAATAGTAATTGTTAGTTACATTTACAGTGTATTTTCTGGTTTTGCTTATTTTCAAGCTTAATAGAGTAGAGGGTTCCATCACAATCTAATGAAATTCACTATTATGGATACCGGCATAGCATATGATTTGGTACAACGCAAAGTGAGAGAGCTGAGAAGTTTACCTTCTGGAACTCTAAATATATCCACTTTCATTAGTTCTTCTCGTGAATCTGAGCAAGTTACATATGAAGAAATGGATCAATGTGAACAAACTAATTCTTTAAGCCTTGTACTGGAGTTTGCAGAGAGGCCGATGACCGTTGAGTCAAAAGATTGTACTCCTATATCTGAAGCACTGAATGCTGATGAGCTATCTGTAGAATATCATAAATGTGGTTCTAATCTGCATAGTGACAAGCTTTCAGGGGAGGAGAATGACTTACATTTCATTCAAAATGTTTCATATGGTTGCTTTTCACACCTCATGAATCCTGAAGAACTTAGCCACTGCAATGAAAGCACTCCTGCAGGCAGGAAGTTGGGTTAAATGAGCCTACTGCACCATCAAATCTGTGTGATGGATCAGGAGACTTGTTTCTTTCTGTGGATCTGTAAAATATGTCTCGCTCAAGTTCTCTAGTTAAAGGCAGTCCAAGTGGGAGCAACGTAGACGATGCTACTCTAAAGCACCTGGAAGGAGAAGAATGTGCAGAAAAGCCTAAAAATAGGATGTTGATTGACTTGAACCTTCCTCATGTTCCACCTGAGCTAGGAACTGACATGTAAATTGAAATACCATCTTTTATGGTTGAACTGCAAAATATCTCATCATATGATAAAACTTAGCCCAGCCAAATAGAGAAGCATGTTCACAAAGAGCAACAACCTAACATTGTCAGTCATCGCTAGAGTACAAGGAACTGCCCATTGACCACAAAAGCACTCGAAGCTCTAGAGTACAGCCTTATTAACTCAAAGAGGAAGAGAAAGAATTTGGATAACTCATACAATAACTCGAAGTCACAATGTTTACGTGCAACTGTGGAACAACTGTTGGTATTACCACTAACAATGGCACTGATAATATAATGGCAGAGGAGGTGAATGAACTCCAGGCACAAGGCACGAGCAATCTTAGTAGCGAGGCTCGCTATTACTTGTGAAAAGATTGGCCTATCCTCTTCTTAAAGGACGTCAAGTTCATAAATTTTTTTTGAGGCGCTCATAGTTTCATTCTTTGAAAGGCTTCCACAATTATGCAAGGAGATCAAAGCTATCACAGCCTATACTTGTTTTCATCAGAATGTGACAGAGAATAATAAATCATCGTATCAGTGGATCACGTGATTTAAACATGATCTTTGGTGCTGAATCTTATTTCCTATCAGACTGACGGGAGTCTAAATTATGGTTTGATGATAAAAGGTTTGCCTCACCTCAGCTTTTCATTTCATGATTTAATTAGCCTGACTGAGGAAGCCTAGCAGATATAGGTGCAAGTTAAAAGGCATTCTACAATGACTTGTAACTACTACCACAAATTTTCTCCTCATTAATAGTGACCTCTTAATAATCGTAGTTATTTGTTAGATCAATTTTATACATGTTATAAAGGTTTTTTACACATTTTGTTATGTGAGCTATAAATAGCACTGATTTGAATAGATCAGTGCAAGTCTTCATCGTTTGAAAAAAGGAAGGTCCATTCCTTTTTTGACTCACATATTTGACCAAGTCAAATGATGTTTGTTTTCGACCATGCAACTCCTAACTAGTCAAGTTCCCAATTTCCTTTGTTAGTGTCTTCATCACATTAAGTAGATAAGGGTTTATAAGTTGACAGGATCAGGGTGTGCGGAAAATGAATGTGGGTTTTCTTCAAGCCTTCTCGTTAGTGCTGGTCCTAAGGTAGTAGGTTACTTGATAGACATTCTCTTGGTTCAGGACTTGGTCAGAGAGGCCCGGTCCATCTGCAGGCCATTAGATTTAATTTTTAAACAGAGAAAGCCGTGTTTGAATATTTTAGAACAGCTTCAGTTCTAGTGCGATCTCTTCAACTCAAGAACAACGTAGCTGTGGTGAGGTAGATTGAAAGGAAAGGTGCTTGCTTATTATTATATATTGAGTAAATGAGCAAATTACTTTTCAAATTTTAAGTCCATTAATATTAAGATTTTGAACTTATTTATTGTGCAAATTATTCTTTTAAGTTAACTTTAATCTTTTTTTTTGGGTCAAAATCGTTAGTTGACCAGAAAATGAAAGAAAGTAATATAAAAAATTACAAAAAATGACCAAAAAAATAATTTTTTGGTCCTTTTTTTTTTTGGTAATGTTCAATATTTTTTTTATTTTATGGTCAACTAATGATAAAAGTTAACTTTTATTAACAACAAAAATCAAATTGCACAATTTTTAAAAGTTGAGAAAACGATTTGTATAATAAATAAGTTTGGGGTTTATGATACTATTAGATATAAAGTTTGGGGATAATTTGCTCATTTACCTTTATATATTTATGAAAAGTTTCTATTTTTTTTTAATACAAAAGACATAGAAAACCTGCATAAAAGGTAAACAGAAATCAAATCATGTCAGGTTTCATAAAGGATCTGCATCGTGAAGTGGATGATTAAAAATAATACAATCGAAATTTCCTAGAGAGGCTTGGTGAGTGAGTATGTTTGCATATTTGTTTGCTTTCCTGAACGTGTGGTTGAAGATAATGATCTAATCTTTTATGACAAATTTCTTGACTTTGTTGATAATTTCAAAGAGAGGATGATTGTCAAGAAAATTATGTTGAATAAGTGAGAAGGTTTCTATGGAATCAGAGTGTGTGCCGAATAAGTAAGCATGAAAACTTTCTATATTTTAATTGTATTTGTTTTTAGTTCTTATAAATTTATTTCCTTGTTTTTAATCTCTTTAATTCGATCCATATGTAACATTAATATATATAATTTAAAAAATGTACATAAATAACATGAGTTGTTACTGACAGAGTTAATTATTTCGATATAACTATGCTAACTACTTTGTTGATATGGTAAAAGTATGTCCACATGAAAATAGATTGACAATGTATGAATAAAAATAAAATGTAAAGGGGAAAAGGCTTTCGTATATATTAAGATTATACCAGTGTGAAAGATGAAGACAAAATTAAATGCACATCAATAAAAGGGTTGAAAAAGTTTAGTACACATCAATAAAATTAATTCTGTCAATGCCAACTCATGATCTTGCATTTTTAAAATTAAAGAATTAACGTTGCAGGTGAATCCAATTAAAAGAATTGAAAATAAAAAAATAAAATTATAAGAAATAAAAATAAAATACAATGATATCTACCGTTATATTCTCTCTATATTTATTATAAATATTCCAGATGAAGGAATTGCCTGCTGCATGAAGCCATGAAGTTATGTTTTTTCACAACTCAGACCTGTGATTAACAAGTCACACCGCGACAACTTTATCGTTGCGCCAAGGCACTCCTCCTTATAAACATTCCAATTATTAACGTTGGATGCTCAAGGTAATAAAATAATTGTTGTCAATTTTTCAGCTCCCGAGGCTCCATGCAGGCTTTGATGAGCGACTGAATACTTTAAAAAATCAATATTCAAGTACGTATTCCACCTAATCAAAACACGTCCATATCAACAAATATTAGTTTTATGAATTATCTTTCCTTAGATAATCAAATTGTCACAAAACGAATTTAATATTCTCGAGGGAAAGCATAATCCGCCATTGTCCTTTATGTCGGTTTTTTCTGTAAGGTTGCTTTGTCTCTGTCAACTAGTAATCAGGTCAATTTATAATTATCAAAAAATCAGAAAT
Source organism: Prosopis cineraria (assembly GCF_029017545.1). Taxonomy (NCBI): domain Eukaryota; kingdom Viridiplantae; phylum Streptophyta; class Magnoliopsida; order Fabales; family Fabaceae; genus Prosopis; species Prosopis cineraria. The sequence goes on from NW_026555332.1 coordinate 42,661,858, forward strand.
CCAATTTCCGCAATAACGGTTATAAATTGGGTTTACTGTAAGATAGTGATGAAGAAATTAATCTGTGGGATATATAGTTGATAACAACGTTGGGAGGCAAGCTTTGTCGTTGCATTGTTTAACGTATGCAGGGTTCGTTCATCAAATATATCGATCTATATAAGATTGATAATTCCTACGAGGGATTCTTGTTCGTCGTTTCTCGAAAGTTTTAGATGAAGAAACATAGATAGATATATATATATATATAGAGAGAGAGAGAGAGAGAGAGTATTTTCAATGACAAGGCCCTCAAAATTCTCTGACTCGAAGTTTGAAGCGTAGCCCATGTTTGATATTCTGATTTGTGTCTCCTTGTTTGCTTCTTGTTTGTTGGTAAAAGCGTGTGGGGGCTACGAAGTTCAACATAGAACAAATGACAGAAGAAAAGGGAAGAGATCTTTTTTTTTTTTTGGGTAAAGAATATCTAATTGAGATAATGACTGCTTTTATTAATAATTATGAACAACCCAAATGTGAAAAAATATTATGAAGGCATCGATTTGAGACCTTTCTACGGAATCTTTAAAAAAAAAATTGCCAGAACCTTTCAAGCAATCTTAGCTTAATATTGACATTTGCACTAATTAACTGCTGCTTCCAAGAAAAATTGTAAATTTATTTCTAGACAGAAGATTATTTTATAGACTTGCTTCGTATTCAATCTTTCTTAACAATAATAATAGTTCCCTAGCCGGGGAAAAAATTTCTGAGATTTTCTTACATTCTGCTGAAACAATCTGAACCGCTACAACATGCATCATGTGGCAATTATCAAACCTTCAACAACATATGCGTCATTCTTGTCAAATTGATCATAATATGAATATATGCTTTACATGTTCTATTAAAAAATATAAGAAAGATATTATTTTCAACATGAAATTGGACATGTACATCTCTATATTATCATATTATCTCACTTTTTTTTTAATTTTATCTTGTTCCATTTTGTTTTATATTCCAAAGAAATTCAAAAATACCCTGATTTTTAATTTCCATCTCATGACACACGCACACACTGGAATCTTAAAGAGATTATAGGATGCTCTTAGTAAATGTGGTTATGGAAAGATTGCGTCTAGGTTAACTCGGAAGCAACCAAGCATCTTTTATGTCATATATATATATATATATATATATGAAGAGATATATATTCCCCATTGCCTCGCTTTGTTTCCTTCGATCGTTTGGATCAAATTAATGACACACTCCCAATTCGGCTTCTCCAGCTGATTATTGTTTATTTATTTATTTATTTATATATCTGAGCTTCGTTGCCGTTGGTATTTATTAAGTTGCTAAATATATAATAGAAGAATTCAGGAAGCTCTTAAGTACTAGCTCCAGGCATTCCGACCAATAACGCATATGTGTAGGTGTGTTATTATTCCATTAGTCTTTAATTACAAAGTTAAAGATCATGAAAACAGCCATAGCGGGAAACAAATTTTATATATATATATATATATATAAAACAATTTATATGGGGGAAAGCTGTTGAACATAATATATTTATATATATATTGTTTTCATATCAGTTATAATACAATGTGATATAGTTTACCTTCAAAATATATTTAATGGGCTTATTTTTTTTTTAGAGGAATTTGAATCATGACAAGTGAATTTGAAAAAGAAAGACACTTGACCACTTAATTAACTAGCTAAAATAATAATTTGGTTGTGTATACGATGAACTTTTAGAAATATTTTCTCAAACGCTAGTTGAGCTGAAAAAATAGAGAGCAAGAGGATATATCATATATGGAACACTCAAACTGTCGCACTCTATCGATCGGTTACTGTAAAAAAATAAAGAACTAAAACAAGATATTGATACAAAGAAAGAAAGGGGACATCATCGGCCTTGCAAGTTGTCTTTCATATATAAATATAAAAGGCCAAGGTCGATGACTTTTGCTTCCAATTACTGCCCGCCTCATCAAGAAGATCAGAGCGATCCTCCAACACTTTCTGGGTTTTTGTCTTCCTCTTCTGCCAGATAAAGAACGTACAGGAACGAAATAGAAGAAACAAGACCGACAGAAAAATGTCAAACGTTTCAGGCGATGAAAGAAGCTTCTCCTCCGGGAACACGGGAGAAGTAGAAGTCCATCAAGAAGTCAACGACGATCAACAGCACCAACACAACACCACTTCAGCTCCCAATAACTCTGCTCCTTCCAACAGTAAGAAACCACCACCCAAGAAGAAGAGAAACCTTCCCGGAACACCAGGCATGCCCCACATACATATTTCTCGTTTTTTTATCATCATTTAATCTCTTATAATGAAGTCCAAGTAAACTGGCCGGTGAATGAAACAGATCCGAACGCTGATATTGTTGCGTTATCACCGACGGCACTCATGGCGACGAATAGATTCGTGTGCGAGATATGCAACAAGGGGTTTCAGAGGGACCAGAACCTGCAGTTGCACAGGAGAGGGCACAACCTGCCATGGAAGCTGAGGCAAAGGTCGAGCACGGAGGTGAAGAAGAGGGTGTACGTGTGCCCCGAGCCCTCGTGTGTGCACCATAACCCAGCTCGAGCTCTGGGAGACCTCACCGGCATCAAGAAGCATTACAGCAGGAAGCATGGCGAGAAGAAATGGAAGTGTGACAAGTGCTCCAAAAGATACGCCGTCCAATCTGACTGGAAGGCCCACCAAAAAACCTGTGGCACCAGGGAATACAAATGTGACTGTGGCACCATTTTTTCCAGGTATATATCTTCCCCTAAGAGTTGATCGCACCCAACCAGTTTAACCAGTAAACCATACCTTGATTGGTTCAATAAAATGTTTGCTCATGACTACTCTTACCGGCTTCCATGTGCCTTGACCAATCTAATTTTCAGTAACTTGCTTGAATCGTTTATTGATAATAAATGAATAGTGCAGGAGAGATAGCTTCATCACGCACAGGGCTTTTTGCGACGCTTTAACTGAAGAAAACAATCGCGTGAACCAAGGATTAACCAGCAGCATGCAACCAAACATGCAAAATCATCTGACAGATCTGATGCCCGCCCTCTCCCCGGACCTCGGTCCAAGCCCATTCAAGCCTACGAGCATTGGGCCCATGTTCTCTACCACGTCAGGATCGCTCTTCTCTGGCCCAAGGCCCATCTCTCCCTCCTCCTCCTCGGCGCTCCAGCTAAGCCCCAACGCTTGCTCCACGGCTTTCAATTACTTACTGGATAGCAAAAACTTGGGCCCAATGATTTCTGGATTGGCCCAAATGTCTGCGACAGCTTTGCTACAGAAAGCAGCCCAAATGGGTGCCACCGCGAGCAACAGCATCAACTCTCCAATGATGCAGAAGAGCTTCGTCACTAGCATGGCTGGTCCTGATCATGTCTCTTCCATGAACAAACTACCATTTTCTGGTGCTGATCCTTCCTCCTATGATCATTTCCATCATCCTCATCGTGATCAACCCGACATGGCTGGGAATAGTGGCGGCGGACCATTCACCAATCAACTGTTTCACAAAAGCCCACAGGAAATTTCACAACTGTTTGATGCCACAAATGCTGCTGGATCTGCAATTACTGATATGGGCATGTTCAGCCAGATTTTCCTCGCAAGTGATCAGAACCCAGGATTGATGATGAAAAACAATGCGGAAGGAGAGAACAGCGGTGGTTCAAGTTTGATAATTCACGGGAGAGATGTGGGAGAAGGGAATCCGATGGGGCCAAATATGGCGACAGTACATGATTTCTTGGGTGTTGGGGAACCACAGCCACAAAGGTTGGAGATAGAAGCGATGAATCAGCAGGGGGTATCAGTTATGAATCAGTTTGAACACCATCTTCCTCGTGGGGATTCAGCTTTGGATAAATCCATTTGGGATGTTTGAGTTTGCTTTTAATTAATTAGTTGGGGCAAGTTTGGCACTGGGACGTCCTTTGGGATTGTTGGTTTCTGGATGGAACATGCACTCAAGGATGTTAGTGAAATGGGAAAGGAAGCAACAACATTTGAATGGTGAATGCCACATTCTCAATTATCAGAGGAAGGATTGTGTTTTTACAGAATTGAAATAACAGATTTTTACCTGCCAAGACAACGAAATGTTTTATTGCGCATGTGTCATATTGTTGATGCCATGAATCATGTCTCGATGTCTTCTCTCTCTTTCTCTCTGCTGTTTTGGAGGCAGTGATGCTAAGATTTTAGGAAGAAAAGAAAATTGTCACAGTTGCCCGCTCACTCCCTCTTACCACTCTCTTTCTCCGCATTGTCTTCAACTTTGTTCCCAACCTGCGTTCTCATCAATATACACGATGCCTCATTCCCATCCATGCCCTCCTCTCACCCCCCGCTTTTCTTCTTTCACATTTATCGACACATGATTAATTCTACTTGCCTTGTTTTTCATATATATATATATATATATATATATGCGATTACTCAGATGAAAAAATGTATTAGAATTTTATGGTTTCACCTTCTGTTTTTTATTTCTTTTGTATCATTATATACATTTTTTACCAAATTAATTTTTTTGATATAAAACATGAAAATATATTTTGAGACAATATATGATGATTTTTAATATCAATAATTCAGTTTTAAAATATTTTGATGAATGGTAATTTTAATTGTAATATGATCTTTACCTTCAATTTATTTTGATAAAGATAACTACATGAGACAAAATATATTATAATATAGGATATTATAGTCATTGTGTCATTTGTTCTTTTTATATTTTTTTTCTATTCATCCAAATAGGAGTGATGTTGTATCATTTTTCAACTTTTCCTAAACTCCCAAAATAAACTTTTACTTGTACAGATTATATCAATATTCATTTTTTATCTCATAACTCTACATCAGTATCAACATCAAATATTAATTAGCAACCCCACCACAGACCACAGTCGACATAATACAGGGCTCTAAATCCCTCGACTATTTTTCCCCAAAGCGTCAGCCACTTCGTTGTTCTCTCTAGGCACCTAATCTCGAGGTCTAAACTCCTTTCTTATAGGAAGTGTGAGGTTTCTAATAGTGCAGCAATTTTTCCTTCATACTTTTATATATTGGAGCTTCGGACTCTCAATAAGCGAAAATAGAGCCACCTGAAAAACAAAGTACTTTCATAACAAGAAAGAATCAAACTCAAACAACCTTATGGTATGAAGGAGAAGATCATTCCTGAGTTCAAAATCACTTTCAGCTATATTTATTTCATTTTGCATACCAAACAGATACCAATGTTTTTGGCGCTTAAAAAAGGTTTATTACACAAGGTTAGCAAACAATTAAATGCACTATTTCTGTACATGAGAAAGAAACCAGTGGATGGTAGCTGCAAGGTTGGAATGTCAAAATTGAATTCTCTGAAGTGAGCTTATATATACTCAACGCCAAGCCGGGGACATCCATGTAATAGTAATACAAATAATCAAGGAAAACAAAAATCTCCTGTGAAGCGACAACCGCAACCGCAACCGCATCTAAAATTTGACTCAGGCGCTGAACCTGAAAGTGAAACCAGAGATAGGTTGCGACCCACAGATCAGATGACAACAAATGCCACGCACAGTGCTGTGGACAAAAACCATATGAAGCAAACAAACGCAAAAAGCACGACGCTAATAGGAAATAGTGTATCACCAAGCATTAACTTGTCGAGATACAACCAAAACCAACATCATGCTGAGCACGGTAAGGTCAATTATTCAGATGAATCGGACAAACAATACTACATGCATCCTTTTCTGCGGTTAAGACTTGCCATGCAATCTGACAATATTGATATAAATCCAAGCAACATGAAAAAACTTGCATAACTCCCTACGTTTGGTTGCTTTTTTTTCTTTTTCTTTTTTTTTTTTTTTTTTGGGGGGGGGGGATGGTTATCCTTTTCCAACGTATTAAAAAAAAGAGATATGCATTGCTAGTTATATTCTTCTTGTCATTACTCCGTCTTTTATTATTATTATTATTATTATTTTTACTCCTATCATTTCTCACCTCCAAGATTTTTTTTCTCATTATATTTTTCTTTCAATTCCATTTCATTCTTTGTATATAGCATCCTAAAGAGCAAGAAACTATAAATCAAAATTTATGCAACAGCATCGCCTAATGACAGGCAAGAACTTCACTTTCTCATAAGTTGACTGTATAATAGGGTATATGACGGAATGCCAAAAGCTGGGACAACATACCTATCAGTTACCGCAGAGGAAGCTATCACAACAGCTTTAACATGAACGAATAGCTTCATAAACGCCGGTGTGTAATTGATTGTGAAAAGCTAATTTACATATCCGCTACTTTCATCAAAAGCACAAAAAAGAGATGGGGGGAGGATGCAATTAGACATGCCTCAATCGAACACAAATTTCATAAGAAATAATTCTTGTATACCTCTAAGCTAACAAAGTATTGGCGGGCTGGCAGCATACTGCTGTGGACTCTAATGTATAGATTTCCTGCTGTACATCCTATTTCCTTCTGCTTCCTGCTACTTATCAACAAAAAAGTAATTGAAAAAAAAAAATCCACCAGCAATCCCAGAAATTGTATATGACAACCTGCAAAGACCAATAAAAATAAATCAGAAAGAAATGGCTAAATTGTAAAGAAAATATGTATAAGCATTTTTCAAAGAACAAATGCATATTTATGGTATTCATAAGAAAAAAATAGCAGAAACGCTTACTTGCATGACTCTCTCCTACCTGTCTTCCTCCGAAGAGCGCTTTCACCACCAAAGAGAGTACAAATTTCACATAGAAGGATGATCAGCAAAACCCACAATTTCCTTTACCCATTGGTTAAAAATTTACAAATTTACAGCTTGAAAAATTATAACTCCTCCAGTATGTGAAACCACCAAAAGATGGCCAGTAATATCAAACTTCAAATTCAAAGTCTACTCACGTCCACTGATCAAATCTTTAACCAAAATGCATCAGCTTTGCTGACTTGTGTTTCCCAACATCTCCACAATATCTCAAGGTTAACCATAACTGTCATTCTTAAAGGCATAAAAAATGAATTGAATGCCCTGACTTCGTTGATTCAACAACTGTGGCAATCGAGCAAAGGCAACACTAGCTTTAAAAGTTGGCAAGAGTGGCTGGTGTTCAACATTATAAACACAGCCCTTCATATCACCATCCAGGTCATCTTTACCTCTGGGAATCCTATATGCAGGATCATGAAACATGCTCTTCCCAAGCAAGGACCATCTTTAAACTAATTGGACTTTTCAACGATTAATAGCTTCCATTGCAAGCCGAACTAAGCGTAGCAAACCCTCCACATCTTGGAAGTTAAAATCAAGAGCTTTCTTGATAGGGGAAGTACCCTCTGCATGCTTGACCTCACATGAACTTGAACTGGCAACTGCAAAAGCAATCCGTGATTTCCTTGAGGCTTCCATGGCAAAATTCACATCCTGAGCCTGCAATCATTAAAAATAAATTATACAACCGAAATAGACCAACTCAAGTAAGTGCTTAAGCTAGCATATAGTGGTGCATGACAGTTTCCAGTGTAAATGCTACTCCATGACACATGACAATCAGTGAATTGATAACATGGTGCCTTTTGCAGCCGCATAATCATAAAGAGAAGTACTGTCTTTCTCCACAATTTCAATTTTTTTAAAATTTGAAATTACATACATATTCTCCAACAGGATTCCTATTTAAGTTTCTGAGGATTTTCCCCTTTAAAGGCCTTCTTCTCTGTGTAAAAAAAAAAAAAAAAACTGTTCACTTACAAATTTAAGCAATCGCATTACTTTGGGGCGATTTTGGGCAGCAATAACATGGTTTCCAACAACCTGGGGAGGACTAACACCCTTTGACAAGGTTGTCTTGTCTGCTGCTGCAGAGTTGTTAGCATTGTCAACATCAGAAGCAGATGATGAGGGAGACTCGCCTGACAAAAATACAAGGTCAAAATTCATCACCACCACATTCTCACAAGTGATGGGAGACATGATCAAGAAAGAATGGTTGAGATGATAACAAGAGATAAAATAATTAACATTCATCAGCATCAATAAAATCAGATGTATCTACTTTTTCGTCTCATTGTTGCATTATATCACACAGCCGCAAAACTAGATAGAGATGTATCATAGTATAAGCAATTTGGCCATATTTCTAAGAAAGGAAGGTCCAAATGATCAATGATAGTTTATATGCCATTCCAATTATTCTACAAGACAGTCAAAATATTTACCAAGTATCATCACCTGAAGCTGAGACAAATACATGTTCAATTAGTAATTGGAAAAGAGATTGGTAGGTTGGCAAGTAAATTTTTGGTAACCAAGAAGGTTATGATTTTCATATGGAAGAAATTCTCCGTGTCAATCTAGGGAAGAAATTTCTGAGGTTACAAACCCAGAAAAACTACAAGCAATAAGTGAATTTATTGGGGAAAAGGGGGAAAAAAAACCTTCTGCTATGTCATAAATTTCATTACCAAGAGGAACGGGTTGCAAAGATGCCTGCAACTCACGTTGATCTCTGCTTGCGCTAGTGTGGGAGGAATATATTACCCTCATATATGCCACCTCCATGCATTTGTAAGCCAGAGCAGCAGCAGCCATGTCTTTCAACTTTTCAAATTCGTGGGCACAAAACCTACCAAATGAAGGTGTCAAGAAAAAAAAAATCCACAAAAAGATTCAAAACCCAACTATGAGCTTAAAATGTATAACAGAATCAACCAGGATAAGGTCATTTAAGGTTCACGTTTATGCAGATGCATCATCCCCAAATATGCTCACTTAAGAAAGGTTACAAGAACAGATTAAATAGAAAAGCCAGGGACCTAATATTCTAATTGCAAAGGAAAAGCAATAAAGAAATAAGTAACACAGATAGCAATAGGATAATAGTGAAAGACTATATGCATGGGTGAAGAGAAGACAACAGATATAAAGTTGGTAAGGATAATGGCGCAGCAACAGCAACAATAATTGATAATCTCAATGGCAGCCTGTATAACATTGGTCCTCCAATCTCTATTTAGATGAAACTACAGCAACACAAAGACATGACCATTTATTTTGGGTGAACTACTAGGAAACATCACATTAGCCTACAAGACAATACTCTTACACTCTCTATCACATCTGAACTCCATCACATTACTCCGTAGCTGAAATTCTGCCCAACCTTACAAACACAATATGCATCCAAGGTTTCAGATAAGAGCCCCAGAAAAATGAGTCCCGGATCTCATGTATAATATGTCAAATTAAGAAAATCTATGGAATAGCTAAAATTATTAACCATCAATAATCCAAATCTAGACACTTGTTAAGCTTTGAAAAATACATGATAAAATACACAACACGATGTCTTCATGTAGTGCCCAAAGTTTTTGCCAGCCCCTCTTAAAGAACAGTTAGGTGCTTTGCCTGTTTTTTGGCTCCAGAATCTCCAATTATATAAACTAATAATAGCATACCCAAAGTCTAAGGATGTGATAACAATTAGATGGAGTGGGAAGCATCCGCAGATGACTACACAATCATTTGTATGTGCATTTCACTCAGAGCAGCATGTTGCCCATATAAATAAAGTTATGCATGAAGCAGGAGGAAAAAATGTTAACATACTCGCACAATTTTGCCGTGCTACTATATATTTGCTTTGCTTGATTCATCTCACTGTATTTAGCATTATCATTGTTCCCAGATTCCAATAGAGAGGCTCCTTGAAGAAACTTGAGGGCTGCCTCAAAGTAAAGACCAGTGCTCTCAAGAGAGGATCCTGAATTCTGCAGTGAACCCCAAATTTCTTATTAAAACCAAGAAGATCGAAAGACTTATTGTAGAAGGTACTATATAAAAAAAGACCTTAAGACGATCAGCCAAATGCTTTAGATCTTTAGCTTCTTTCATAGCATTGTTAGCAGCATGACCGGAAGATTCCCTTCTGATTGGACTTGGGGCATCAAGCTCCTTGGACCTGTGTCCATTAAGCATGGAATGTCTTGAACTAATTGGCTGAGTTACATTTTGATTATCAGCCTTTCTGACTTGTTTTTTCTGCAGTGTCAAAGCATTATCAACTTTCCAAGGATCAACCACCATATCTCCATTTCCTTGGTGAGGACCACCAACTGGCTGGGGGCCATGACACAATGTCTCAGTTTGAGCCCCTCCAGAGGGTGGCAACGGGAGAGACTTCCCTTTACCAAGAACTTCTTGATCACTTCTTTCAGAAAGAGACTTCCTGGAAAACCTTTCTTCAGCACAATCTGGAAAATGATTCTGGCCAGAAGCAGACAGCTGTTCCGGTTCACAAATGGCATCTAGAGCAGTATCTTCAACAGCATGGCCTCTATTTAACTGATTGTCTTTTTGCCTGCTATCATTTCTGGCACAATCTTTCTTGCCAGCAATTATATTCTCACTTCTGTCAGATTTGAGTCCAAGCTTATCCTGCAGCTTAACTTTGCCATCCCCATGTTTTGCCTCAGATGAGGGAGGTTGATCTTGCATTTGAGAAAGACTAGTCTTCTTGACCTTTTCAGCAGTAGATTCTGATTTACAGCTCATGCTGTTGTCCTTCAAACGTGATGAAAACCCTTGACCAGTTTTCCTTGGATTAGACATATTATTAGTACAACAAACATCATTTCTGTCTTCACCTTGGCATTGATCCTTTATCTGATCCCCGCTGGAATATTTCCTGTATTGGTCTACAGTGTCCACTCCACCATTTGTGAAGTGACTAGATGTGATGTGAGGAGAGGGCAACATCTGAACTTTAGATTTTCCATCTAACACATGATTAACATCCTTCTGAAAATCAAGCATAGAAGGTCCACGGGAACCATGATGGACCACAATAAAAGCTTTGCCCTTCCTAATTGTCCCAGATCGATCACTCCCACCATCATCTTCACCATCTAAACATCTGATTGGACTACCTATGGCACCAGCATCATGAGAATTGTATTTCCCCATAAGTTCCCCACTTGTAAACTTCTCTGTATTTCGACTTCTCAAAGGTGAAGAAGAAACTGATTCCACTGGTGAACCTTTCACTTCCTGAAAGCTGGCTTTCGTTTTATGTGAGCCAGAAACCTTAGAAGAGCTGGAAGTGGCGGCAGCAGAAACTTGCACAGATCTCAAGTCCCTTTTCATGCTGTCCGCACCGTCCAAGCTCTGCTGTGACAAGGTATTCCCTGGATCTTTCCTGATTTTTTGATGTTTAGTCTGACTAGCTCTTTTGTCAGTCTTACCACTGCCTTTACTAATACTTGACTCTCTACCCTCTGACTTTGATAATCTTGCCTTCTTTTCTTTCCTGGAAAACTCATCCTGTGCAGAAATCTTGCTCTCCTGTTGGTGGTGGTGACCTGAATCCTGATACTCCTTCAATTTCCTTTTCCTTACACTATCAATGGTATCACGATTCCTCAAATCCAGAGACTCCTCATATAAAGAAAGACAGCCTTTATCTCTTGTTTTTTCGACAGAAACTTGCAACCTGTCCTTTCCATCATATTTTGAGTCTCCTAATGATGAGCGATCTTTATGCTTAGGCTGTTCCTTGCCAGCTGCAGTAGTCGGAGAACTGCTACTCAAGCTATGATGGAACTTCCTAGTAGCCCCACTTGGGTCAGGAATCCACTGCTGATCAGTAAAATGCATGTTATCAGTCTTGCCTTTTTTGGATTGTCTAAAATAATCTTGATCAGCATCCCTACAGCTTTTCGCCTTCAAATTCTTAGTATCACCTGTCAACAAATTTCAAGTAGTTAATAATATTACTCAGAGCAGTTTAGCAGGTCCTCCATCATCATTAATAAGATAACCAAAATGAATATCAAGTTAACTCACCTCTATCAGAATAGCTCTCTGGTTTCTTCTGCTTGGTTTTGTGCTTTTCCCCTCGGACATCAGGTTCACTAATTGCAGGAGATTTGTTCATATCACTTATGCTTCTACTTTTCATTGATGACTGAGAGTTTTTCTTTATAGAAGATGACAACTGAGATGAGCCATCTTTACTCGCCAAATTTGATATCTCTTTAACAGTTCTTTTCTTCCCACCAGGCATTGCATTTAAACCATGATTTAGTTGGTTTTGGTTGGGATACAGGACTGCTGATGAAGTTTCCCCCATCAAAACACTTCCAGAGATACTTTGACTTTCAGGCAGAGGAACTTGGAATAACGCAATGTGAGCTTTTGTAGTTTCATCTTGACTAACACTACAACTATTCATGCCAGGCCTGCACAATTTTGTACATATTGTCAGAGCTTTTAATTAGAAACACTTGGCCTAAACCTAGTACATTATGAATCTGATATAATCAGGATACCTAGTTGTCATTACACGTTTTGAAGCACCTGTTTGTTTAAACAAACAAAATTGACTTTTAGACAGTTTCGAAATTTTATGGAATGTCATTTATCACGTAAACAAATTATAAAAAGCAAAACTTATTTTGTGATTGGTTACCATCATAAAAAAAAGCTATTTAGTATTTAGTCATTTTCAGATGTTTCTGTTCACAAAAAATGATTTACCATCTAGTCATTTTCAAAATTCATGATATCACCGTGTACCTTGGTATTTTTAAGTGCATTATCTCTCATTTACAACATCTGATTATTTTCATAATTTATCCAAAGTAACTTCTCAAAATTAAAAAAAAATGCTTTTTTTCAATTCTGATTATTTTTAAAAGATTCGAGCCCACTTGTTTAAAGCTTAAAAAATAAGTCATTTTTAGATAGTCTAATATAAAAAGTGATTTATTTTGTAGAGATTTTATAAAAAGCAGAAATTATTTTATGAATTGGTTACAATAATAAAAAGTGATTATTATTTAGTAATTTTCAGATTTTATATCTTCATGGATCTCTGCTCATAAAAATTGATTTGGTATTTAGTTATTTTAAAATTTTATGATATCTTTGTGTATATCCATATTTTCATGATATTCTCAATCATCTACCATATCAAATTATTTTCGCAAACTACTCAAAATAGTTTTTCAAAACAACCAAAAATCTGCTTATTTTTGTATTTTGATTATTTTTAAAAGCTTAAACAAACATCATAAACTTTCACCAAATAGATTTTCTTCAAAAAAATGTGATTTTTCATTATATAAGATTAAACAAACAGGCCCTTGAACAAACATTGGAATTTTTCTCAAAAATGATTTTTTCCCAATAAATAAGCAATTTTTTCAAGAAAAAGGCTTAAGCAAGCGGGCCCTAGGTAAAATAGCTACTTCAATATTTTTGCTATGGACAGATCTATCAAATAATAGTCAATGGAATAGAGCTTACAGCCAGTTAAGCATACTACACAGCCACTTTTCAGGAAGGCTTTTAGGATTTGTGCCAGGAGGGAGAATACGCCATTTCTGACACTTATCACATTGTACCCAAAATTCTTCTATGACAGCAGGAGGCACAGTTACAGGAGCCCCATCTCCATTGGTTGACTCAGTAGCATGCATGTTTCCAGAGCACCGGACTAAATTTGTGGCTGTTGTAGGATATGCTTCAGATACTAATGGCTTGTCAAATTTCTTACCACCTGATCTCTCTCTTACTGCAGAATTAATCATGGCTGTACTCCTCTTAACCACTTCAGAGTCCTTCAGCTTATCTTCATGAAGAGTTTCCAGTGAATCCATTCTGTCCTCATCATCTTCCAAGTCCCCAAAGAAATCTCTATATGTGTCTTTATCCTTCCCATGATCTTTCTGTAATCTGGCATCTTCTATCTCATTTTTAGACATCAAAATATCGTCAATCCTATTCTTAGTCTTTGACATTAAAGTACCAGCCCTTGAGGCTTCTTTATTGCTCTCTGTAGCCATAGTCTGATTACTTCCCTTTAATTTTTTCTTTCCCCCAGGAAATGAATGTTCTGTAACATGTAATGCTGTGCTATCATGTTCACACAAATCACCTTTTTGAAAAGTTTTCTTTGGCAACTCTACATGTTCAATGCTTAAATCTGCTCTACCTCTGTCAACATTAGATTCAGCTGTTATTGAGTGAGGTATTTCATCTCCATGAAAATTGTCTTTCACTGTATGAAGTGGTGCGTTATCAAGAAATTTACCAACTTTATCTCCTGCAACTTTCCTTCCGGAACCACCCTTCATCTTTGATACAAAACCATTCACTTCAACAGATGTTGGATCCACTCGTTCCATTTGCACTTGTTCAGTACAAAAGGCTTTCTCCAGCACCATATCCTTGTTGGATTCCTTCAATGTATCAAAAGGCCCACCCACATCTTTTAATGACTCATCACTGGAAGAATATGAACTGGATAAAAGTGGAAGCTTCAGGGTTTCTGAAACCAGCTCCTCAGCAGTCAATGAATCAATAACTTGCTCCTTCGTTGATAAAATTCCAACATCATTTCTTGCACTTTCATGAGTGCCACCCTTAACTTCTATCAAGGACCCATATCCATCCACATATTTCATTTTCTTCCCCCCTATTTTTTTGCTGTCACCCTTTATGGTATTAGAATCAAGTTGCAACTTGAATGAACTTTCTGGGCCATCCATATAGATAGGAACAGGTATGCTATCTTTGGCACATGTTTCTTCTCCAGCCAATTGAAGAAGATCATCAGACAGAGGAGACAATGGCATAGGAAGAGATGACATAATCTGTACCAAGAGACCACTGTAAACACTTAATCTCTTCAAGGACAATGTGAATAGAAATTTAAATTGTAAGTAGATAATTCACCTGAAGAATACTAGCTGGGGATTCAAATGGAACATCATGGGGCCCACGAGAAATTTCTTCACTTTCTGAGGAGCTATCATCCAATGATGATGGTGACACATCAAGACCAAGTCCACTATAGATTGCAGCATTTTTCCGGGTCGACAAACTATCAGTGCCCATTTTAATTCGAACCTTCAGTGTCTTCTGGTCTGATATGCTCAAAGATTTTCTATTTGCAGATTCGTAATTAGAAGTGAATGCCTCAGCACAAGTAGACGTCATGCATTTTTCTTGGTTGATTCCTCCATCAGTGGAGAGTGCCTTAGCAGCAAGTGGCCTAGAAGAATTAACAGAATTTGGCCCAGGTCTCAATGACAGGGTTGCCATTGAATAATCGACAGAATCTCCTTGCCCACCCTGTTTACAATACAGTATGAGAAGTTGAAGTCAAACCTAAATGGGATATCATGCTATGCCAAGTCATGAAAATCTCATACAATCATCAGTTTAATTATGAAATGGACTGCATAATAGCATGCCTAGAAAGAATATACCTCTAATCGCAAATTGTTGGGAGATTTTGGCATAGTTTGACCATGAACTTTTGGTGGAGTCCTTGGATGAGACCAAGCAGGAGAGCGCTGATAGGCAGGTAAGAATGAGCCATAACCACCAAATTTAGCCCCTGTACAATGAATAGTTTCCCAATACATTAGGGTGGAGTTTCTTGATCATGTAAATTTACACTCAGATAAATTATGATTCAGCTGACTTACAACTTACCTAGATTCGCTGCTGAAACTCCACCTTCAAAATCTTTTTGGAAGTGTCCCAGGACAACTTGAATTTTTTCATCCTAAGAAAAACAAAATACCAGAAGTTCAATGTTTAAAAGAAGAACCACTAATTCCCAGAGGAGATGAAATCTAAAATGACAAATCTCAAATAGACGCAGATTAATTATGGCAGAAATATAAACATTGTTCCCTTGCTGGAAAACGTAGGCTAGGATGTATCATAAAGCTGCACAATTAGCAAGATATGATATGCATTTCATGCTGTCTTATAATTAATCAGGAGAATAGGAGCAGCACAACTCTAATATATTGGGGTGCAAAGCAGGCATTTGCATGGATACCATTCTGAGAAGAAACTTGCATTCCAGAGTTATAGACAGTAATTAAAAATCCGGGAGAAATTATTCCTACGTACAAAATTACATTCAGATTTCAGGCTGAGCCTGATTCGAAATCACCATCTGTTTGAGAAGTGGATTAACAGGAACTCTCTCCGTCCTCCTAATGCTTCAAGTTGTGATAGAAAAGGCCACTAAGTCTGCAATTTTCTAAAACATCCCTTGTGTAAAACATCGTAAAATCTACATCCTTTTTCCGAGTAAGAAATTTAGCTCCTCGCATCTCCAAATGACAAAATTCATACCATATACGGAAACAAGATGTTCAATTGGATCTAAGGCAGTTAGACAAGTAGAAACCAAAATTAACTGATAAAAAATAATAATAATAATAACAACATAAAGCCCTTACAATGTAAGAGAGGGCAACGTCAGGATCGATGCTGGCATCAAAATCTTCGTTGTTTTGATAGGAGCATGCCTCGCCTTCCTCAAGCTCGGACTCTTCCATATCTGCCCTACCACCACCAGCACCACCAAGGCTTAACCCTAACCCCTTCCTCGCATCACTACTTCCCACAGAAATCATCCAAACAAACACCAGAATATAATAAAAGTTGACAACTTCCCACCGTCAAAATCCCGGTTTCTATTCGACCAAATTCGTGGGGTCTAAAAACTACCGCTGTTCGTGCCCTAGATTACTGGCAATCAAAACGATTGCGTAGAAATCACAAACGCAATTTTGTATAACTAAAATCGATGAAAACTCCCCTCTTGTTCAAGAAAACCTCAAACGCTCTGAATCTGGAACCTTACTTCGGCGTCAGCCCCGTTGTTTTAGAGCTGCGATTGATGAACAGAGTTTCCCCGTCCCTACCTCTCCCCCTCGCTCCCTCCACCCCTCTCTCTCTCTCTGATTTTTGGCGAATACAGCAGCCGCGTTTTTGTCCCTTTGTTTTTTTGGTTGAATAGTAGTAATATTTTTTGTTAAATATAATTTTAATCTAAGAGAAGAGAGAGACCGGCGCAAGAAGACTAGTTGGGTTGACAAGGGAAAGTGAAAGAAAAACAAGCCGCTTTGCCCTTCACGGATCTCTTACATGAACTTTCCCCTACAGATCCCTGCCTCCAGGATCAGATCTAACCATACTTGGACCTGTTAACGAAGCGCGTGGCTATAACATTTTTTAGAGAGAATCCCCAATTAAATTTTTAAATTTTAACTTAATAGATCTGACGGTATAAGGAGGCTCTATTTTTACGTAGTTAAATCAGATTTCAGGCCCAAACAAATATCTCATTGGCTTACAGTTATCTTGTTTTTTTATTGACGAATTATTGGGGATTGCATGAAATTAACATTATTAATTTTACAGAAAAGCCTGTATTTTATAATGGATAAAATCAATCAATCAATTATTAATTAATTTATATATTCAAATGTTATCGGAGAATACTCAATGGCCAATTACTTTAGTATCACGTCCTTATTTTTTGCCCTTCATTTAAATTTAATCTTTAATTTCTATAACTATAACAAAGACTAATTATTTTTTAAAACATTTGTTATTAATACTGCTTCACTCACTGTAGGGATTCATTTTTTTAAGGCTAAAATATATAAAACCTCCCTAAATTTTAAAACAATTACATATAATCCCTTCACCTTTAAAAGTTTAAAATAGCTTCTCTAACTTTTAATTTTGTTTTTCAAAATCCTCCATTGTTAATTATGTTAATTTTTTATGAGAATTAAAATGTTATTTATCTAAAAAAATATTATTAAATAAAAATATTATATTGTATAACTATTTATAATAAATTTTTTATATTTTTTAAATAATTGAGACATTGATAATAGCTAAAAGAAATATTATTATCACCATATAAAATTTTAAATATTTACTTTTATGTTAGTTTTTTGTATTTTTTTATTAGCAATGGTGTCTAGTTTTCTAGTATTAAAAGAAAAAATTAATCTAACAAGATAATATTTAAAATTTTAAATATTTTACCTATGTGTATTACATTAATCTAACATGAAAATATAAATAAAAATTTATTTTTTAAAATAATAAAATTATGCACCATTAATAACAAAAAAATGAATAAAACTAACATAAACATAAATATTTAAAAGTTTATGCAGTGATAATAACATTTTTTTTTGTTATCAATGCCTCAACTATTTAAAAAATATAAAAAACTTATTATAAATAGTTATATAATATAATATTTTTGTTTAATAATATTTTTTAGTTGAATAATATTTTAATTCTCATAAAAAATAACATAATTAATAATAGAGAGTTTTGAAAAACAAAATTAAAGGTTAGAGAGGCTATTTTAAAATTTTAAAAGTGAAAGGGTTATATGCAACTGTTTTAAAGTTTAGAAGAGTTTTATATATTTTAGCCTTTTTTTAATGACATTTTTGTAAAGGTATGTTGATTATTTAAATTAGGGTTAAAAAAGTTTTTAATTAATTGGTTATTCAAATATAATTTGATTTTTTTGCAATTTCAACTTTCAATGCATGTCATTCCTATTTTATTCTTATTTCTATAGAATAATTATCTGTCGTGTTATATCATATAATCATATAAGTCATATTATAATCTAGTAATAATTTAAATAACTATTCATTCAATTTAAACTTTAAAACATAAATTAGTTAGGTTTAGGTAGATTATGACATTTAATATATGTGATTATGAAGATTGATATGAATATGAATTTGAAAAGCTCTTACAATTATAAAATTTTAAATTACAAGTTTATGCATTAATTTATTGATTTATTAACAAATTAATGGAATAATAAATAATATATTGAAGTGCAGTTGTTTATATGGCAGGTGAATAAAATATAACAACCAATTTAAATGTGGCGGGCTTTGCATTGGGAGAGCAAGTTCATTTAAAAATTAAAAATAACAATTTGAAATAAAAAAATTATTTTTATATATATTAAATGTCTAGATGCTCACACAACAAGGTCTAGAATTTAGACTAGTCTAGGAGAATTGCGATAGCCCCACTTCATACCAAGCGGTGAAATAAAAAATTATTAAATTATGAATTAGATAGTTTAAAATTTTAAATTTAGAATCTACATTAGGAGTGAGACTCAAGTGAGTTTAAGAAAATAAAGTGTAAAATATAAAGCGGAAGAGTGAAAAACAAATTTATACTTTCTATTTGTAATTTTTCTCAATTAAGGGTTGCATATACCCCTTATGTGTACGTGCCTTTGGAGCCAAAAAATATATTTCAAAAAAAATGAAGTTGGGTTTTGGTTACCCAGTTAAGTATGTTTTTATTTAATTCTCAAAAATTGAGTTATTTTAAATTTTTAAATTAAATTTAAATTTTAAAATGTATGCTTGTACTTTAAAATTATAATTTATATTATCTATTTTTAATTTTTAACCTTATATTTTAGAGAATTGTTATAATATAAAATTTAAATTTTAAACAATTAAAAAGGCAAAAAAAAAGGCTCGCACATATTGTTATTGGCCTCAATCAATAATAGTCAAACTTAAAAAAGTTATCACTTTTAGGGTGACAAGGTTTTTAAACCATGAGCTTGTAAGGATCGGGTTTATATGAATTAGGTCTATCTATTTTTTTTTAACTCCATGGCCCTTTTTGGTGTGAAGGATTGGAATCAGAATTAATTAATCCTATCTTTTTAATGTTTGATGCGGAGGAATGAGCTTTTCAATCTTAATGCCAATCTTATTTTATATAAAATTATTCAATATTACCACCCCTCTTGGTATCACAAAATTATTCTTGAGATTAATTTTTTAAAAACCAAAATGCCCTTCCAATCTCTTCACCTCCTTCCCTTCCTCTCAAGATGAATCCAGCACTTTTATGTAGAGCCCATGTCTCAACCAAAGGTTCTTCTCGTCCAGATCAGCAGGAACGATGCTTTTGACTTGTAGAAGTGAGCTTTAATGTTCACCCATGGGTTTAACTTCAATGCTTAGCCCATTGATGAGCTCTAGAAGATGTGACGCAAATCATCTCCCTATCTTCACTTCTTCATTTTGTTGGAAGTCATTCATGTCGCCATCTCTATCACAAGTCATCTCCCTCCTTCCAAAACGTGTCTTTGTCATTTCTGCATCTCCTTCCATCTCTCTCCATTAGCCTCCCATTAGTTCAAGTTTGAATATGCTCGCCTTCTCCCTTTATCTACCTCCCTCCAAATCACATCTGTTTTGAGATTGTTGATGATGTCCAAATCTAGTTCACGAGTTTGATGACATTTCAAATCTAGTTTTGAGATTGTGTTTGATTCACCTTATAGTTTGAGTCTAAGATATGATTCTTTAAATTTAGTTCATGGGATTTACCAAATTGGGTTTGAGGCTTTGATTTTTTTGGTTAATAATAAAAGCTATAATAGCCTTTTAATAATTTTTGATTGATTATGAAGTAAAATTATTGCAAATATTTCATTAAAATATTATTTCATACCAAACATACTTTTAAAGCATCAATTTTAACTTGAATTTTAATATCAATCTCAATTCCAATATCAATCTTAATCCATTAAAATTCATATCTTCATACCAATTAGGCCTATACAATTACTACCAACTGTTATGTATGTGCAAACTTAGTTAAAGAGGTTTATTCTTTTTTTTTTTTCAAGTAAGAAAATAATTTCTGTTGTAGTCTACCTTTTATCTTTTATGCTAGTAAAAAAATAAAATATACTTAAAAATAAGTTATAATATAGTTTGTGTCTTTTTATATGATTTTTATTTTTAATCACATGCACAAAATTAGATTGAAGCATTCCTTTTACTCCTGCAATGATATTTTTTTTGGGACGCAACCCCTTTAATCTTTGCCTGTAAAACATCATACGGTGTTCAAAAATAGCCTCCAAATTTTACAGTCAACGTTTTTGAATATGTCTTGAGCGCGTGCTCCACCAACGGCATTAATTGCGCTTAGAAGAATATTAGTCCAGTTATGGTTCATCCTAAATTCCAAATCTTGGCCCGGCAATTATCCCTTTTGTTTTTTAGCAAGAGGAATAGATATTAATGTCATGAGTTGATAAACGGGATCAAACGTGAAACCTTTTATTTAGAAGAGAGCTTGTTTGGAGTATATCACTAAATTACAAGACTATTTACAGTAATTATCACCTTTTTGAGTCTTTCATGACCTTATTTTGGGTTTATTCATTGGATGAACCCAACTTTTTCATTCCCCTAGTTTTTATTATTGATAGCATTAAACCCCTGCCAGACAAATATATATTTTTAAAAGAAGATTTGAAATGCAAGTAATTTATAAACATATAGATATAATGAATTTTTAATGAAAAATTGAGAGAATATTATTATGTGGAACATTTTTTTTTCACTAGCATGTGGCACATAATCTTGGAGATTGATACAGTTAAAAAATTCCATACAAAATAGTAAAATATCACAATAAAAAATATAATCGATTAAGATATGATATATGGTGGCTTCCAATTATATATACGGATGGTTAAAAAGGTCGACAGTGATGATGAAATAAAAAAAAAAAATACCACGATAGTTAAATGTTAACTAATTGGCTACTCTAGAGTCCTTATACATGTACAGTGAATTTATGGATCAAATTTTACAATCTCACGTTTTTTTTTTTTTTGGATCATACAATCTCTCGCTTCATAGTATACTGCAAGTGTGAATGTATGTTTGCAGGGTACGAGGATGCATATTTTCATTTGACTATTATTGTCCCAACAAAGTCACTACTAATGGGCATGATAAATGTGTAGATTGTTATTGAAACCTACACAATTATCATTATTTGATAAGAAATCTCGCCTTTTTACTAAAAACAAACAGAAGAAGAAGAAGAGAAACATTTACATAATAAGTATGTAAAATTTGTTCAAGTTAAAATGGTTTATTATTTGAGTTAAATTTTATTAGTTTTTTTTAAATATTAAATGTTTGAGTTAGAGAGTTCCTCCAACTCCTTGGTTCCAAATAGCCTCCCAGGTCCCAGCAACATCCTTCGCATGAAAAATAACGAATAAAGAAGATTTTAAGGTTAAATGAAGACATGTCAACAACAAAAATACATTAACCCTTTCAAAGTAGTTGAGAACACAAAATTAATTTAACGTGCATGATCGGTTGATCTATATAGAATCAGATTCTAATATACCCCAACCTTTAAAATTTCATGGACCTTCCTTTCTTACAAACTCTCATCAAAATGCCTGAAGAATTATTTCCAAACAATTACAAAAATCTGATCGTCCTCGAGAGAGAAAGTAAAGCTATAAAATAAAAAATAAGACAATAAAATTTGACATCACTGTAGTGAATACCAACAAAAAATTTATATCAGCCTTGTTGAGCTTCACATGAATATATTCCAGATACGAATAACCTCATCTTTAATGCGAATGCCATAGAGAAACGCAATGTTAGTGCATAATTATTGTTATTAGTTTCTAAAATTCAAAGCAAGTGATATCTGTATACGAGAAGGACCCTAAAAATAATGACATGTTAATTCATACAATACACTCACAAGATTCAATACGAGATAAAAGGTAGATAAATAAATTTGTATTGTGTGTACACATATACACACGTTTATTTATATGTGATGTTTTGGTTTGATGTTACGTTGGAGAAATTTTTGAATTTAGACTATCCGCAAAATGAAATTCGAATTAAACCCTCGACAAAATAACTATGCGATATACAGAGGATCATCATCTGAAAAAAATAACCGTATGATTAACAACAGAAATATAGAGGATTATTAATATTTAGTTTTTTTTTTGGATTGAAAAATTTGAAACCTGAACAATCTATTTGTGCAGTTAAAAACTATTCAATTATCCAATTGAATACATAAATTAATAAAAAACCTTTAACTATTTATTTATTCAATAAAAAATAAAATTCTACTATATCCAAATTTAAATGAGACTGATATATAGATCATCAAGGAATAAGACTGACAATAATTTAGACCATAATATTCAAAAATATGTGTCGATTTTAAATCCTGGTTGAAGAATATTTAAATTTTTTAAGATAATTAGACGTGACAAATAAATTTTGGAAAACAAAAATAGATTACTAACTTTAATAGGCTCATCACCAATCTGAATAAATTAAAATTCGTAATTTTAAAAAAATATTCTTACCATAATCAACATTCAAAAATTGTTAGATTTATCCTTCAACTATATATATATATATATATTAAAAAACTAACTTAAAAAATAGAAAATTTATACTTAGATTTTTCAAGATAACTTTAAAATAAATAGATTTTTAATTAAAACAATAATTAGTTATCATCATTAAATTTATCTAAAATCAATTATTAAACCTGACTTTTAAAGATAAAGAAACTCGGAAACACAGAACTGCAAAAAACACTCCAAGTCAAACCATACTTTTATATGATAGAATGATTGATGAACGCATATTATGCTTGCCATCAAGGAGACTAGTTTCAATACACAGATTATATGCTTTGCCATCAGTCGGCGAAATGCTTGGTCCATCTGCTAATTAATTATTTTTTTTAAATGATAGATAACTAGAAGGGAAATTTCGCCTTATGACCTAACCTAAGGGAAGACTCATTCTGCATCAAAATGTGTGGAAAAAACACACACACTACGTGATGACTTTTTTTCAAAAAAAAAAAATAATGTCATCAACTGCTAGCAGTCTAATACGTTGACCTTAAAATTGATGCTATGCAACATTTATCTCGAGGAGCGTATTACTTGGACGTGTCTTGGACACTTGGACCACCGATGGTTGTAACAACTCTCGGTAGCGAATTGGACAATTGGTGCATTTTTAAAATAAAAATAATATATTTAAACTTTAAAGCAAAGAGTTGCAAGGTATTAAGTTGGATTGAGTACTTATCTTTCATCATATTTACCTTATATTTAGGTTGGACTGAGTTGCCAGGTATCAAGTTGCCAGATATTTTTTTTTAATTCATAATACAGCTGTTTTAAAACTTTGATGTCTTATTAACAAATAAAAAAATTACCTGATAATTTAAAATGTAAAAAATATTTCAGCAAGAATTAGAGTTAAACTCATTTAACTTGTAATTCAAACAACAAGGAAAAAGAACACGCTTTGCATTTGGATCCCTTTGGATCCGGGATCCCCTTTGCTGTCCACCTTGTAAACCAAACAATATTGTGATTGGAAAGTTTCTGTCAAAAGAACTTGAAAAAAATAAAAAAAGTTAAACAACGTCACCCTTTACGTTATCAAAACAAAACAATTCAAAAATGTCCGTCCATATAAATAGAATTTTGAAGGTCTCCCTCAAATCCGAAAAGGATTATCCCCACTTCCCAATATTTTCACAGAATTACAATGTCCTGCACACTTGTAACATGTTAGATGTAAAACAATGTTTCATTTCATGTCATGAACTTTTTTTTTTTTTTTAATCATGTCATGAACTTTGAAAGCAACCACAGGAAAATACAAACAAAATGGTAAATGAGCCCGAAGCCGAAAGTAGTGGTTGAAGTACTGTATCAACAAACGGACAAAATTTTTGGCCCCAAAAAAAAAAAAAACAAAGGACAAAACAAGAAAAAGTGAGAATTGAAAGGGAAAAGAAAGGATAGATGTATCCACTGGTTGACCAATAAGAAAACGGCATAGGCGACCAATTTTCATCCACTTGACTGGAAAATTCATGCTTGGGGTCCCTTGAAAGGGAGGGAAACCATATCCACCAAATGAATATTTAACAATTTACCTAAAAGCAGTGGAATATGCATTACTCTTCCAAAACTAATGGACCAGAATATGCTTCAGGAGTTGCGCTTCAAACCTTCAAATGAAGTAAGAAGGAAGGGTGACGCACTGAAGAAGATTGGAATCACCCACGTGACGCCCACCCCAGGGATATTGTCAAGGTATGTTGAAGATATGTGCAAGACAAGACAGGAATATTCCTTTTTGTGGGAACACATGACCGATGCCAAAATAGCAACATGAATAATTACATTTTATTTTTTATTTTTTCATTCAAAATTGATCATTCATATTTATTATGGTTATTGTCTTGGTTTTGCAGGAAAACGAATCATACAAGAGTAAGATGGATTATTTTGACGTCCCTTCAAACTGATCTCTCAGTTGCTCGTACTTTTTAAGCTCAGCCATAGACAGAGAAGGAGTCAGCTCCACCAAGACCTGAAAATCAGAAAATGGCAGTCAAACAAACAACGGAATGATATAGAACCAATAGAGAAAGCAAATTTGGCAATGGCTTGGTGCTAAAATCAAACGTTTTTAAATTTTTACATGTCCCTATTACCAACATGTATGAAAGGCACTGGAGAGTGTATCCTGTTAGTAACTGTACATCTCCAGAGAATGTCAAAATTCAAACTGTCAACCATCTTCAGGAATTTGACTTACTCTTATTAAGATATTAATAAAGTTCCCTACACCTGGGGCTAATGGGAATGTTGTAGGATGGGGTTGATACATACATATACGTATAGAAAATATGTTGAATCATATTAAACTGGGTGAGTGATGCAGGCCATTTTTACACTAAATTTGATTGATTAAAGACATTTCAAGCACGTAAAATAAAAGATATAGTGCCGATAAACTTTTACGCATGATATTGTTGCCAATTAAGGGCCCAAAACCAAGTAATTTTACGATCTCCGCTGGGGGCACCAGAATTAAAGCCAACAATAGCAAGTTACCTGGACAAAATCATCGTATTCAACAACAACAGAATCTGCTTCGTCATCCTTACAGGAAGATTCTGGATCTGCACTTAAAACCTAGAAGGTGGTGTCAGGATTAGCAACTCCTAAAGCACAGACTAAATAATTCAACATCAAAAGAACATTTAGGTCTCTAAATACGTCCCCTGCTTGCTAGGGTAAATAGACAACTCAATATTTTCCTATAAAATTGACAGTCCCATCATCTCCACTACCATAACAGGCCTAATGTCAAAATGCAAATAAAGCAAGTAGGAGACATTGTCATCCAGGCCAAACTTACCTTGCGTTTTGCAGCCTGAAACCATGCATCTGCACACAAGGCGTACATGTCTGCACCAGTAAAGTTTGGCGGACACTTTTTAGCTATTGAGTAAAGTGACACATCTTCTGACAATTTAAACTTTCGGGTAAGTGCTTTAAGAACCCTGGGAAAGAAGAATAATTGAGGTGAACAAGGCCGTGTCACATACAACAAATACATCAAAACATAGAGGAGGAGGAGAAAAACTTACCGCTCTCTATAAGATGCATCAGAATTAACTCCAACATACAGCAGTTTATCAAATCTGCCAGGGCGTAAAAGTGCAGGGTCTATCAAGTCTGGCCTGTTACTTGCACCTATAATAAAGAGATCCTAAAGGAAGCAAAAGAGATTCCACATGTCAGAAGCAGAGTAGGGAATAAAATATTTTATAATGTTTTTTCAAGCCATAAAAAACCTGTGCAGAATCATTCAGGCCATCAATCTCTGCCAGCATCTGATGAAAAAGGAAAATTTACCACATTAGGAAACCCAAAGAATTTACAAACACCATGGTCCCCCTCAGAAAAATAAAATCACCTGAGAAACCACTCTGTCCATAACACCCCCAGAATCCCCAGAAGCACCTCGAGCAGGAGCAAGAGAATCAAGCTCATCAAAGAAGATAACACATGGTCGTGATGATCTGGCCTGCAATGTGCATAATATTGATGTTCACTAAAGCAAAATCTGATAATGAAAATTGTCCCCCCCTATTCTTAAATTTCTTTTAACTTCAGAACTACTAAGAAAGTACAATACCTTCTGGAAAATGTCTCGCACATTCTTCTCAGACTCTCCAATGTACATGTTAATCAGTTCAGGCCCTTTCACACTAAGAAAATTTAAGGAACATTCGGTAGCAACAGCTTTGGCTAATAATGTCTACAATCCAAAGAAAGAGCAAGAAAATTAGGAGACGAACTTCAGTCAGAAGTACTATAGAAGGTAGAAAGGTGAAGTAGGAACTGTTGACACTCTGCAACTTACTTTGCCAGTTCCAGGAGGACCATACAGAAGAACACCAGACCGCTTACGTAATCCAGATGAAAACAGATCCTTATGCAGGAGAGGCAACTGAAATGTGAAGCATAAAATGAAATATTTAGAAATAATGGCCTGTCAAAGTGTCAACAACTTTTCCAAGCTTTTATCTATATGTGACAAAAACTTTAACAAATCTTCGTAAGTTATTAATAGGTGACTTATTTCACAAACTTTCTTTGCCCAATGCACGAGAATCACATTAGTTTAAAATATGAAGTCTAACAACCTGCATTATTCACTAGCCATGAACATACATGACTTCTCTCTATAATTTACTATTCACAAGCCACATGAGCAATGCAGTTTGCATTGTTCTTTGTACTTCTCTTTATTCCATTATTACTATTAGCATTATTCTTTTTCAATTTCTCTAAATTCTCAACCCGAAAATTAAACAGTAGCAGGATCTAAATATTTCAACAATTTCATATCAAATCTGAATTAGTTGGACAAATACATCAGGAAAGATGGCATCCTAAGTCCTAACAGGAAATATATCTGAAATCTCTATCTGGCGTCTCTTGATTATGAACTTCAGTTACAAGGCTGGAAGTCTAACGCCAAATCAGACAAATTAAATATCCGGTAGAGATTTAACAGAGCTGTAAAAAAATTACAAGAAATATGTGACTATTAAAACAGTTATGCTGGACAAGAGGCCAACCTGAACAGTATCCAGGATTGATTTTTTTACATCTTCAAGCCCACCAACATCTTCCCATTTCACATCAGGAACCTGAGAAAAAAATTCAATGTCAAATTTCCTGCATTGAGGAATATATTCTCCAAAAGATTACATTGCTCATTATTTGTAGCAAGAACAGAGGTATCTCCGGTCTGAGCTTTTAGCACTGCTCAGTGCCCAATGCAGATGAGAAAATAATCATGGAAAGCTGGTTCACTTAATGTACCTTTGGAGCACCCAATGCAACTGCATTTCTTTTCTTTGATCGATCCAAAGCTTTTGCCAAGTGTTCTTTGCCATGAACCTCTGGCGCAACTTTCCGGTGGTTGCTCTCCGGCATCACTTCAGAACTAAAAGAACCATCAATATCCTTAGGCCTGGCTTTGTCTACAGCTTCGGAACTCCTGGGAAATAGGTTGGCACCAACATCAGCAATCAAAGCACACATGTCCCGGGGCATAAAACCAGATGTCTGCCCAACTATTTCTTTTACAAAACTGTCAGCATCAGTCTGCAAGAAGCAATGATCTGATTACTCATAATCAACAGTAATGATCAAAGTAGACCAAACCATTATCAAGTCCCTATCTTTTGACTCGAAAAGGGGGCTATTCTGAGAATAATCAATGTCTAAAAAATATTAAACCACAGAAGCAAGATGCAGCTCCATTTTTTACTTACATTAGAGAGGAATTCAGAGACACTTTGCAGTGACTGGGATAGCATTTCAGCCCTTTGCTCTTCAGTCAAAGGCCCCATTTTTATTTCATGGCTGAAGCAGCGTCTGATAGTTGAAGGCAGACCTTCTGAACTAACAGCAGCTGCAATCAACAGGATCTGATGCCCACTTGTCTTTTCAGCACTCTTCTCAACCTTCACCAGGATGTTGTGAAAGTTAAGATCCACAAAACTATATTTGTTTAAAGAATCACAATTCAGTTACTCTTTCGATTCTTGATTCGGAATCATTCCTTGACTGGCCCATTGGAAAATGACGTGTAGGGATTTATATATGTACTTCAAAATTGTATTTCCTAGACCTTAAAAGATGTTATATAAGGAGGACACATTTTGCAGCACATTGGGGAAGAATATATAGACAAAATTATGGACTACAAGACAATGGATAGCAGCAGTGAAACTCAAGTTAGATCTTACAAATTCACCATTTGGTTTCTCATGGGAGTATATGCCACCATCTTTAGGAGTTGGCTCAGTGAATTTCCTAATAATTGATGCAATTTCAAATGTATTTCCTCTTTGATCATTTACTGGACCCTCATTAGCTTGCATGTCTCGAAAAACTTCAAAATGACGCAGAAGAAGTATAGTTGGTGAGTATCTGTAAAAATACCATACACTAAGTGCAGGAATCAAAATTTACAGATAAGACAAAACTCAATGAACTGAGTTTCTCAAATCCAGACAAAACCTAATTATTTAGTTCATGGCTCAAGCAAGGCCAGAAATCTCACAAATATTATGTCAGAGAAAGGATTCTGTGTCTGTATGTGTGTGGATTTATAACAAGACATGTACTTGTGATCATGAAAAGAACATCCAGTTAACAGAAGATGGTAAAGTATAAGTTTCTCTTGACAAAAAACATAAGAAATGCTTGGGAATATAACTTCCAAAAGAATTTGCATCTGTATTATTTGTAATGTTTGAAATATAAGAACCTTCGAGCTGTCTTGAAAGCTTGAACTAGCGCAGCAGATGTGTTCCTCTCTGACAATGTTAAATCATGACAGTTATATTCCACCACATGCAGGCCCAATCGATGAGCAACATATCTAACAACAGTCCGCTTCCCACAACCTGTATTATCATGCAATCAGGGATCAGGAAATGCAAAATGCACTGCCAATGCAATTCAGAATAACAATTCAAGTGATATTTTCTACAGAAACCACTCAATATATTATCAATAAATAAATTAACAACTAAATTAATCAAATGCCGATCCCATAACTTGCATAATGATGTGATCAGGAACCAATGCAATTCAAAACAACCATTTCTGCAATGCCTTCTTATGAAAACCATCAATATAATAACATATCATCAATAAAAAAGTTAGCAACTGAAAATATCACATGCCAATCCTGATCACAAATCTTTTTACAGGACATGGAACTGGTATTTAAAGGATGAGAATCAGTTACCGATTTTTGCAAAATACAAAGTCTAGAACGCACCTTCCAATCCATACAATAGAACTGAAACTCTGAATTTTAAAGAAAGTGCTGATGGACAGCAAGCTGGTGTAAGCACTGAAGCCAAAATTTTTACTGCGTCCTGTTGTAAAGGCACAGGCTCTTCTGGTCCAGCAATTAACAAATCTGGTGGAAGAGCAGAAGAGAAGCTCCCTCCAAGCACCAAAGCTGTTGACGATCGATTGACACGAAGAATTGGTTCATCTGATGGTTCCATAGCAATGACCTGAAGGTATAAGTTACATTCTAACAGTAACCTGGGATATACAGGGGTAGGTCTTGAGCATTTATAGGGAAGAAATAAATAGATTTACCTTGAAAAAGATGAGATTTCCATTTTTCTTTTGTGATTCTCGGTTGCATGGAATACATGCTACGGAATTGCAGTTCCAATTTATGCTGATGCTAAAAATATCTCCTTTTGTCAAATATCTATCCACTTGAAAATAGTTTTGCAATGCCAAATCAATCATATTCTGGCGGTCTTCTGATTCAATAGGTGAACTTCCCCTTATTGTTTCAAGGGTACCACATTGTGGTATCTTCACAAAAGAAACCCTTAAATGTGATGCATACCTAGGAGCTTGAACCAAAGGTACCAATTCTATGTTGATGACAGAAGTCTCCGTGCTTTTTGCAGTAGCCTCACCATCCACTTTCAGGTTGAAATAGGATGCTAATGCCTCTTCCCCTTGGCATAGAATGGATTCTAAGCATGTTATGTGCAAATCGAGGTTAAAAGCTAAGAGAGGAGATATATAAGCAGCTTCATGATCTAACGTGTCACCATGAGGGAAAGCACAAGAAGGAAATGCAAGCATTATAGGGGGAGAGGGCAATTTAACACCAGATGTGCAGTCATTGCTGCCAGGAGGATCTAAGGCAACTGCCTGAGCAATTCTCTGGATGTTCATCTCAACATTCTTGACAAGCACCTTGCATATTAAGGGGGGAAGATGTATTAATATTTGCACTTTAACAGTAACTAATTACAAGGAATGGATTGTAGAAACTTAAAAATTTCCCGCAGTTTCACGTAGGTCACATTGGATGTCTTCTCTGAATTGTTCAACAGCGCATAATTTTTTATGCAGATAAAATAAAATCAATTCCCGTCTCCAGGTAAATTTTTATAACATGGAAATATAACCGTATGCTACGAAACGCACTTGGATTGCTTCTCTGAATGTGATAGATCATAGAACCGTCTCATCACTTTCGTATATCATGCTATCTTTTTTATAGGAAACAAATCCCCGATAAAGCAAATTACATCAGTTTAACATATACATTAGTTCAGTTATTTGACATTCGTTTGAGGTTCTATACTGTACATAATTGGAGTTTCAAAGTGGCACCCACTGCAAAGGACTAAAAAATGGGGGAAAGAACTACTAGCATGTCATGCAGAAGAATTACCAGTGAACCCGCAGTAATAGTAAGCCTTCTCAAAAGCGAAGTTGATAGGCCGACCAACGCAGAATCGTCAAGAGCAGCCGATTGAGGTTCTGTTCTCTCGTTTCCATCCTCCGAGAGTCGGAGAATGCCCACGGGTAACTGCAAATTCCTGAGAGAGTCGTCATCGAAGAGCTTGTCTCCGGCTCCAGGGCTTGCTTCCGCGCCTTGTGATGAGCTGAGCACAGAATTAATTAGCAACTTGGTGGAAGCGAGTACCAGAGGTTTCCTCCTTCCCGCCATTTGATGATGATTAAAATCATAAACCACCAAGAAAACCCTAATTTGTCAAATTCATATGCACGGTGGAAGAAAACCAATTGGCGCTGTCTCAAGTCTCAAATTGAAGTGGATGGTAAGTTCGGAAACGATGCAGGTGACGTTGGTCTCAGCTCGCTTGCTCTGACGCCACTTTTTTTTTGGCTGGTTTACAATCGCACGGGATTGCAGTTGCCAGTTGCCCTTTCGATATTTTCAATTACCAGCGATCAGCGAATGAAAAAAATTTGGGTGAAGTGGGGCAACAATATTCATTGTATTCGAAGGAGCAATGCTTAAAAAATCAGAATAATACTAAAAACTGATTAGGATACTGTTTTACAGTTTAATAATTTAAAGCCCGTTTATTTAAAATCAAAAAATAAGTAATTTTTAAATAATTTAAAAATTTTATTGAAAAATTATTTTATTGAGATCTTATAAAAAAGATAGTATTTAATGTTTGATTACAATAAAAAAAGTATTTATTAATTATTTATTTTTAAATTTTATGATATTTTTATAAAAAGAACTTATTATTATATTATTTCAAAATTTTATATTATTTTTATGTATTTTTTTAAATATTTTTTATCTATTGTATTAAATTATTTTAAAAATTACTTAAAGTAAGTACTTAAAATTTTTTTTAAAATTTTGATTATTTTTAAAAATTAAAACAAACATAATAAAAATTTACAAAATAAATTTTTAAAAAAATAAGTAATTTTTTATAAAATAATTTGATTCACAATAAATATAATAATTGTTTAAAATTGTTGTTATAAACAAAAGCACCAAAGTCCAGCGCATCTCTGTTGAATTTTATGGGGACCGAGTTAGCTTGTTAATTATTGATTCATATATAGTTAGAATTAGAATATAGATCAAGTGAAAAAAATTAAATAATAAATAATCGTAAGCCAATGTCAGATACAAGGGCGGAACCGGGCCTTAAGTTGTTGGGGGGCCGATTTTTTAAAAAATAAATTTATATTTAACATTTTAAAAAATTAATTTTATTAGTTAAAATATATTTTTATATGATAATTATTAGAAGTATAATTACATAAATATTTCAAGAAAATTAAAAAAATACAAGATACCATATATCTAATATCTAATATTTTAATTTGAAGAAAAATTTAAATATAATATATAAAATGCTGATATCACAAATATGTTTTCATTTTGTCACTACGTATTGATGTTTTTTTTTTTTAAAGGATAGGACATGATAAAGTTTTATGAAAAAAATTAACAAACCAATAAATGCATTAAAAAATTGAATGTTCTTTTTATTGAAATATATTCCCTCCAATCTTATTTATAATTCACTGTTAGCATTTTTACTGGAACCAAGAAAAACTTAAATTTTATTAATTTTGTCAAAAAATTTGACAAGTTTTAAACTTTATCCTCATTGAATATACATATTTTAAAAATAAAATATCTATCATTTATAACACTCTCAGCATTTAATAAAGAAAGAAGGATAAAAATAAACACGATAATTATTAAAGTACTTTATAAATAAGATCAAAATAAATATTTTCTCTTTACTTTATAAATAAAATCAAAATAGTACAGATAAAAGAAATGTGTGTATATTATATTATCTACATATTAAACCTATAAGTATATTTGTATAAATAATTAATTAGGATGCAATATTGTACTTTATTTTAACCAAAAACTAAGATGTGGCGCGACTTTGTTTTTCTCTAATTTTTTTTTTCCTGTGGGGTTTGAGCACTACCCTATATTTGTCGTGTTGAAGGGTGGTTGTGCTAGGGAGGCTGTTGGTCAACGTGGGTCCGCCCCTGGTCAGATGTTCATATATGAAACCTATCACTAAAAAGAACGCGGATGATATAGGATTTCACATCAAAATATGCTATTGTAGATGATTTGGATTGGCTGCCACCTCTATCTCCATTCCTCACGGGCTTGTGTTGTGGCGGTGTTACCAGCTAGCTGATATTTGGAATGCCCTAACGGAGAGTGAAGTATTGGGCATTTACTACTTCTCTTGATTGGGGAATAATTAAGGCCCAACTCAATATATGAAGGAATTCTCACTATGTAAATGGAATTAGAAATGAATTCTTAATATAAGCTTATTTGGTATTATAGATTTTGAATTCTTCAAAATCTTAATTCCAACAAAATAGCTAGAATATAATTCTATCCAAAGCATGATAGAATCAATCCAATTCTTTAAATTTTGTTCAAAATAGCCACTTCTATCCTTTTCATCGTTAGTTTCCTTCACCTTAATCCATCGTCGTTCTCTCCTCCACCTTCTTCTACTTTCAACTTCTCCTATAACTTGTGTCGACTTTCTCTTAGAGCTCATCAAACTTCATTGCTTGCAACAACCAACACCCATTATGCAACCGTTTTGGTGACTTATGAGCTTCTCACCACCATTGCAGGGTTGGTCATAGATCTAGACATGCAGTCTTGAATATGTTGGCAGTTTTGTGGTGTGGCGGGAGGAGATTTGGTTGGAAGTGTGTTGCAATAGGTGATTGAAAGAGATTTGGCTGGTTGGAGGTGTGTTGCAACAGGTCTGGTCATTATTGATAGGGTTGTTAGGGTGGGCATAAGTTTCTTTTTAATTGTGAAAATAATACTTTGGTCTTTCTCATTTTAAGTACATATATTTCATTTAAATTATATAAAGATTCTATTCCTAAACACACTTTCAAAGCCCAATTTTATTCCAATTTCAATTTTGATTCTTATTTTAATTTGAATTTTAATTTCATTAAAAACTCCTCTATCAAACCAAAAAGGGCCTAATAGTCTTTTGCTTGTCTAGTCCAATTTTTTTTTTTTTTTGCATAAGCTCCAACATTTGTAGGTTTTTAACCTAAGCTAGCTTGGTTAACAACTTATGTTGAGAATTTAATTGTTATTATGTATTCAATACTTGAACACACCACTCCCTCATTGAAGAGTAAGATAGTGAGATTGCAGGATTTATCTCATGAATATGAGTTGTGTTGTATGAGTTTCCATTACAACTTTGAATGTAAAAATTCACATTATGACTCGAGATGATGTATGCAATAGCAAGCATATTTAGTCATTTAACAACAAACAACCATAGTATTATATTTTCTTAGTGATAAGGCAAGAATTTATAAAATAAATTATAAAAAGAGTTTAGATACAATTTTCTTGGTAATAGCAAGGCCCTTGGTTATTATTCTGAAACACTATTTGATTTGAAAAGTATCTTACTATATTATGTATAACAACTATTATAAATTTCCTCTCATACCCTCCCTGCTCCCTAGTCCTCCTCAAGCTTGCTCGGCATGAAGCAATGCAAGTTGATCATCTTTTCCCTTAAAAGTTTAGTTCCTTTTTTTTTTTTTGGAAAAAATGTATCTTTTAATCCTATTTTGAAGCTTTTAAGTGATCATATCCTCCATGCTTCCAAGCTCTTTTCAAAGTTTACTGGCATCTTCATGGCTCTATTTGGGTGGTTCAAGAATAGGGTCCTTTTTTTGGGGCATTTTAGTGTGTTTGGATAAGGAAAAAAATTGATCCCCCCAAAATTGATTTTTTTAGCAAATTATCCAAATAGTCAAAAAAGGACAAAAATTGATTCCAAGGCCGTACGCATGCTTTCCCGTAAGCTCCGTCCATAAGCTTTTGCCAAAAGTTTGTCAAAAATGTTGGAAAAAATTACAAAGACAGGTCCAAAAAAAATTATAAAGAAAGCACATAATTTAATAAAAATAAAATTAAACTCTATGCTTTTTTCTTTTTTTTCTTAATAAAATTTAAACTTTGTATCTTTAAAAAATTAATATTTGGTATTTAAAAATTAAATCATATAATAATTTATATAGCTAAAAATTAATTTTGATTAAATTATCCAAACATCTTCAATTATGTTAAAATCAATTTTAGAAAAATAATATCTGAATAGATTGTGTTATAACATAATCAATTATGATTAAAATCTATCACTTAATTAATTATTTTTATAATCTATTATATCCAACTGAAACTCGACTTTTATAAGGTTTTTCTTTACCTGTCTTCCCTTGGCTAGAATTCTTTTATTTTTCTCTAGACTCGTTCCTTAGTTTTAAAGTTTGGATTCATTCTCATGGCCTTCCTCTTTCTTACTATGATGAGTCCATTGCTGCTTTTATTGGTAATAAAGTAGGCAAGTTTTTATCTTTTGAACATTCCCGTCTTTCCTTTAATGCTGGCCTTTGCTTATGTGTCTTTGATTCTTGTTTTTCGTTGCTTCCCTCTTCTTTGATTTTGTTTTCACATTTTGGCGAGTCTTTCACTATATCTGTCTTCGTGGAGAATATTGGTTGTGTGCGTGTGTGCTTGTTGTTTTCATGCTGGGCACACATATGGTTTGTCAACAGTTTCTTCTCTTAGCATATGTAATATTTAGGTTAACTACTCGAGTTTCTCTAAATCGGTTCAAATTGTTTTTATCGAGCCTGGTTATTCTTTGAAGGGATTTGAGGTTGTTTGGCCCAGCCTTAAATGTTCTCGAGATGGTTTTTCCTCATCTTCACCTCCAGTTTCACTTCGTGTTGTTACGCATTCTTCTTCTGCATTAGCTTGTTCTTCATTTGCCACTTCTAGGCGCAAATTCCTAGGGTGCGATCGTGGTCTTGATTTAACATTGTAGCCTGCTATGAAGTTTAAGCATAATCATTCTTCTGAAGGGTTTTCATGTTCTATTGTAATTGTAACTGCGTTCACCTCAATAAACCATAGTTGGGAATTTTTTTAACTCTTATGAGGTGTCATTTATTTGGTCAACTCAGATGTGATTCCCACTCTTGGCTGTGTTATTCTTCATGTGTTGGTTTAGTTTGATCTTTCTCTGCTTTCAGTGTCTCTCTACTTCAGCCTCATGAAAACACAAACTGGAGATAAAGCCTGGTTGGACTTGTGAGCTCTCCTCTGCTATAAATTTTAATGGTCTTTCAATGGGTAGATTCGGACATGGTGGTTGTTCAAGATGTCATTCTGTAGACCAAATGGACGAGGATCATCTTATGGAAGCTTCTGATATAGGGTCAGGTCTTGGTTTTACGAGCTTTTATTCTAAAAAAGCTCACCTTTCAAAATGATGGGTCGTTGGTTGGAGGGGTGTTATGAAATGGGTAGTGTTATAGTATCTCTGGTTGTTTCAGGCTGCTTACTTCTCCGTTTTTTTTTTTTTTTTTATAATTGCTTCTGTCGTAGTTGGTTCATGTTTGGCTCTCAGAGTTGCTTTCCATTTTTCTTACAAGCTTTGAAATTACTGGCTATTGTTACATTTTGGTGGCAATTGAGCCAAAATTCTGAGAACCTTTGGCTCTCATTTCTATGTCTGCATGGTATATACCTCAATTTGTGGAGATGGTTCTTCATTGATCGTGTAGGTTCTGGCGTTCTGCATTGTTGCTGGCACGTTGATCCTCTAGTGACTTGCAATGATAATCTTGAACATTACTTACCAAGTGGATCAATGCTCGGGGGTCTTTTTTAAAGTTTTAATGTTCTTTTGTTTGGCCCATATCTCTTTTTGGTTGGGCCCTTTGTTTGTTTGTATTGGATTCATGTTTATTGTTTGAATAAATTGTCCCTTGGTGACATCAAAAAAAAGAAAATTGCCTCTATCAAAAAAGAAAGAAAAGAAAAGCAAATTGTCTCTTAATGAAAAATGCGTATCTTTATGCAATAGCTGGTTTCATGAGTTCCATGATCTCCCAAATACTTCATCCAGCGCTTAATACAGGACAAACTTGATCAATTTCATGCTTATTAAGGAATAATTATTATACTTTTTAAATTGTTTAAAAAATGTAACTCTTTAATTTTTCATTCTCTGCATTTACTAACCACAATAAGTTACTTTCTCTAATTTTGGTAAAAATATAAACAATTTAGTCTTTATAGAAATTGTTTTTTTTTCCATTTTACCTATTGTATTTATTCACTTGGTTTTTGTGTTTACCCGTCATTCTTGATTTCTTCCTAACTTAATTCATTATTGTTAGTTAGGGAGGGTGAAAAAGAAAAAAACTATAATATATTTTTATGAGAATAAAGATATATTTAATTTTATTGACATGCTAATTGTAATTGAAAATTGCTTACATTTTAAACAGAGAGGAGTATTGTCTATAATTTCAACTGATAATAAATAAACAAGGGGTGAAATTATAAAAAAAAAATCAATTACTCTAATTTTGCCTTATCAAGGATAAAACAAAGCTTCCAACATTTCCCCTATATTAAGAATAAGCCGGAGTATTTAATTATTGTTAGCAATCTAACTAAGTCGAGACAAATAGATCTGATTTGGATTTCATTCAATGAATAAAGTTTCATAAAATCTTCATGAATGCTCGAAAGTTCAGTGAATATATCAACAAAAACTTCAGTGCGAAACATCAATTCAATCCTCTGCATCGTATCATTTTTCAGCGTTAAAAAAGGAAGTCTGGTTTTGGTCAACAGGGGGAAGAGATGCAGCTTGCTTGCCTTCACGCATATTCTTGGACCTCTCAGGTAATAAATGTTTCCTGTTGTGATTGAAATTTTTTTATTGCAATCACCCAATATCATAGGGAATTGGAGTATTATCATCTCTTGTCCAAATTAATTGAAACTTTGACAATCTTACAAATATTTTAGAAATATTTTCAACATATTTATCTAATACTATTGCTTATTTTGGTACTCCTTTCATTTTAAATTATAAAACATTTTTAAAAAAAATATCACATATCAATAAACTTCACTAAATATATTTAATAATCTTATTTTTTAAAAAATAAAAATATAAATTTTTAAAAATATTGATTATTTAATATATTAAAAAAAGAAGGGATGTAAATTAATTATAAAGAGATAAAGTATAATATTAAAATTGATATATTTAATGAAAATTTAATTTGTTCAAAATATTTTATATTTTAAAATAAATTTTTTTTTTAAAAAAACATTTTATAATTTGAGAGAGAGGGGGTATTTAAATTTAAAATCTCAAAAAAATTTGATTCACTATTTTTCATTGGTCAAACCAAATACCTTCAGACATGGCTGGAATTTCTATCTCGCTGCACTGAACCAAAATCAGCGTTGTCGCACAACACGACTTTGGTTCGCGCGTGCCATACTGCCGTTGGCTTATCACTACTGCCGCAGCTACAACGTCGCTGTCCGTTGTATCTTTATAATCCATTCATGTTTCTTTTGTCTGTTTGCATCAGCACAAATACAATGTCCTCCGTTTTCAGATATACAATATCTCTTATGATACTTTTAACATCATTGCTTTTCTTTTTATTATTTGACCACACACATGTTTTATTATATTTTATTTTGTGAACCATACAAGGAGGTAAATGAAAAAACTTTTTCATTATCGCTTTCTAATTCCTAATTGTAGCGCTCGGGGAACAGGGGCTTTTTTCCTTCCTCTTCGTTTGCTTCTCCAATCGTCCGGCGAAATTTAAGACCTTGTTATTCTTATCACCTTGTTTTTTTTTCCTCGCCATAATTCTTCTATTTCGGCAAAACTTTCAAGTGTCATTAGTATCCGACCATGCAGAGATTTCTAAATGGGAATCTTAATAAAGAAAATTCCAATTGATATCACCATATTCTCCCCCACCAAAAAAAAAAAAGAC
Source organism: Prosopis cineraria (assembly GCF_029017545.1). NCBI lineage: Eukaryota > Viridiplantae > Streptophyta > Magnoliopsida > Fabales > Fabaceae > Prosopis > Prosopis cineraria. The sequence goes on from NW_026555332.1 coordinate 42,701,199, forward strand.
AGCCGCCATTCTCCGCCATCGGAACGGACCAATAATAAGGAGTCTAGGAAAACTATCTGCAAGTTGAAATGACAAATTTGTCCGATCCTATCATATATGAATATGAGATATACCTTCAGAACTGTAAAATGAAAGCCTACTTTTGTTGCCGCTCCACGACAATCTTCCAGGGACGAAGATTCGAAATATAAGGATATTTGCGTCATTTACGAAGAGCGAGTGTCGGTTACAGCTCGCTTCGCCCAAACTCAAAACTCGCGTTTAAACTTTAAACTATTTCGTGGAAAAGTATTTCTCCAGGTGCGCTATTTGGCGGGCAGCCGGGCAACCCAGCAGCCTAAGCACACGGACAAGGCATGAGCGAAAATTTAAATTAAATTAAAAATAGAAAAGAGAAAAATAAAAAGAAAAGGAAAGAAGCTGGAACCCAACCCCAAAGCCAGACCGTACACACTGCCCTGTCCTAGAGAGTGTGCGTGCGAGGCAGTGAGCTAGTGAGAGAGTAAGGGGAGGAAAGGAAGAGCAGAGACTCCGTTCTTGTGTACACATCTCCGTCACTCGGAATAGCGACGCAGCCGAGCAAGGAACAAAAGCGTCACCGATCTCTCAGAACATTCTAGACCACTGTAAATTTCTTGTGCAGTACCCTTTCGGGCCTGTAAAGTTTGTGAGTTGTACAGGATTCTCAGTACAAACAACCATTTCCATGGAGTTGTACGGTCGGAACCCGGCTAGGAATGGGTCGCAACCGGGTAATCAATATGAATGGCACGCATCAGGCGGCGAAACTGGGCTTGAAGGTGATTATATTAACTCTAGAGTTTCAAATTGCCCCGTTTTGTTTCAAATTTGGTCTTTTTACGATGTTTCTCTGTTAGGGTTTCCTGAATGCGGAAGTTAAGTCGGGGTTTGTGATACTTTATGTTTTAATTTTGGTATTCATGTAGAGCCGATGTGGCAACTAACCATCGGTGGCAGCGAATCTTACCCGGAGCGACCAGGCGTGCCCAATTGTGTGTATTACATGCGAACCGGGTTCTGTGGATACGGTAGCAGGTGCCGTTACAATCATCCTCGTGATCGTGCTGCGGTATACATTGATAATTTTAAATTAGTTGTTTTTGGTCCGATCATAGTGTTAATTTCTCCCTGATGCTTTATCAATATTTCTATAGTTGACATACCCTTTCCTTGCTGCTGACTTCAGTAGAATGTGTTGAAAGGTTAATCAATGTTCAATTTTTATGTGATCGAGAATCGTAGTTCTTCTTCTTCTTCTCCTCTTTTGTTCAATTTTTTCGGAATTTACACCCCCAAAAAAAAATAATTGTGGTATTTTTGTCTGAGTTACTAATTATCAAGGAAACTGATTCTTGAATTGGTCACTGTCAACTGATCTTTCAAACAGCAATCAGCTGAGAGGATAAATTTATTTCATGTTGCATAAATGCACATTAATAAGAGGAAAAATAATAAGAAGGTGGATATGGATAAGTTTTCTTACCATCTTCGGGTTTGAGAAGTGATATTTAAATATATGAATCTCAATGGAGCCAAAACTACTCAGGTAGCAGCTGCTGTTAGAGCTACAGGGGAGTACCCAGAACGAGTGGGGGAACCTTCATGTCAGGTACTGTTCTTTATGATCTTCGCATTGTATATTCCTGGAATTGCCTCACCTTTCACTTTCTCTGGCCAATTGTTGTTGCTATCTTTACATTGTAGTTAAAATAGCTTTGTTCTGGTTGGACTAATCTGGACCTCTTCTCACGAGCAGTATTATTTAAAAACGGGGACCTGCAAATTCGGTGCATCCTGTAAATTTCACCATCCAAAACACGGAGGTGGATCATTAAGTCAAGCTCCACTAAATATTCATGGATACCCGTTACGCCCGGTTTGACTCTTCTTCCTTCTCGTGTAATTGAGGGTGAATCATGCAATAGTCAAATCACGTGTTAATTTTTGCAGGGTGAGAAAGAATGCTCCTACTATTTGAAAACGGGGCAGTGCAAATTTGGCATGACCTGTAAATTCCATCATCCTCATCCTGCTGGTGCATCAATGCCAGCATCTGCACCTCAGTTTTATCAACAGGTGCAGTCTCCTACAGTCCCTCTAGCTGAACAGTATGGGGGGGCATCCAACAGTTTGAGAGTAGCTAGGCCTTCAATGTTGCCTGGTTCATATGTGCAAGGGGCTTATGGTCCTGTCCTTCTTTCTCCAGGGGTTGTTCCCTTTGCAGGATGGAGTCATTATACGGTATAATCACTCTGAATTATAGTGTTAGTCATCCTTTTTTTGTTTTTTTAATGTTATTTAGTACTTCTTTTACTTAGGATAATTAAATTGTGCAATTGGCACAGGCACCTGTGAGTCCTGTGTTATCACCTGGTGCTCAATCTGCTGTTGGGGCTACTTCTCTGTATGGAGTGACCCAGTTGTCTTCAACAACATCAGCTTTTGCTAGACCATATACTCCTCTTCCCTCTACTACTGGCCTTTCGGGCAGTGGCCTGAAGGAACAATTATTTCCTGAAAGGCCTGGTGAACCTGAATGCCAATACTATCTGAGAACAGGAGACTGCAAATATGGATCAGCATGTCGATATCATCATCCTAGGGACTGGACTGTGACTCGGCCACTTCTCAGCTCCATTGGTCTTCCTTTACGTCCGGTAAGTATGGTCACATGCTTGATTCAAAGTTATGTTCAACTTGCTTTGTGCTCTTTTGTAGTTTGGTTAAATTTCAAGTTATATGCGAGGTTGGGGGGATGATATTTGATGCTATCCATAGTTTTTTAAGTTTGGTTGTTCTTGTCTAACTGCTTATCTTTGGACAAATTGTTGATGAATTTTTTAGTTTTTGTTATGTATATATATATTATGACATGTGCGAGTAAGTTTAGCCTTTTTTTGGTGTGTTTAGCTTCACAGTTGTATGTTGAATGCTTAATCCCTTGTGTTTATCAGTCTATGCTTTGGATAAAAGAATGGATTCAGTTATATTTCCATAAACTTGTCATTTTGTCATTAACATGCGTTTCTGATAATTTCATTTTTCCTGAACTTGTCTTGAAGTTGAACTCCACACTGACCATGAATCTGAAGGTCCCCATTTTATTCCTTATTTATGCACTTCTGGTGTTGAGTTTAAATCAAACACCTTCATAAATTCTAAATAACTTTGATGTAAATATGTATTTTTATTTTGGGGCATGCGTCTTAGCAGCATGCTTGAGACAAGCAAACCCATGGAGAAACCAAGGGCGCACTTGAGTAACAAATTTTTGGATTCCAAAGCATCACTCCTTATTTTTGAGTGCCTGATCGAAGAAGAGCATGGATGGGAATATATTCTATCAAAGGTTTATGTACATTACATGTACAGCATTATAAATTTTGGTTGCAACCAAGTTTTTCGGCTTGTAATGGGATAGAGAACGTGAGAAGCAGTTTAACACATTTTGGGGCTGTAATTTTGTTTACAGAAAGCTTGCATTCAGAACTGCAGTAGTGACTTAATATGAAGTCTAATGGCTTTACTTAAACTTATTTATTTTTACTTTGCTCTACCACTTTTCTTAGCTGTGTATATCAGTGGCTTTGAGAGTGTTTCCTTGCAGTGTTAGCCACTTTTACAGGCACTGAAGGATGGTAATAATCTTTAATCACATTTAAATAATGGGGTGCTTTCCCATTTTCCTTGAATTTAGATTATGTTCTTTTAGTATGTACATCGGAGCTAATATATATTTTCTTTGCAGTTAAATGCCCATCTGGTGTCGCTAAGATCATTTATATGATTTTTTATTCACTTGCATGTGTGCTAGTGTTGGCCCAGATTTTCCTAGCCTTTTCTTATCTTGCATTTTATTATTCTGTGAATGATGTTTTGTGATTTTTTTACTTCTGCTGTTTAATTTGACGCTACCTACTTGTTGAAAGAATTGCTCTGACTGATCATTTCCAAGCCTGCTGTGTAATAGCATGTTTTGAGAGATAATAAGAAATGGGACAAATATAATGTTATTGGATATTATTTGTTGCTAACAACACAAGGATTAAGTTCTAAACATTCTCATGTTGTTTTGCTGCATTACAATTAATGTTCTTTCTTTTGGGAATTTTTTCTTAATCAATCCCTTTTCTAGAAAACAGGGGGTGCAACCTTGTGTTTTTTATCTACAAAACGGGCATTGCAAGTTTGGCTCCACTTGCAAATTTGACCATCCTCTGGAGTCTGTGAGATACAGTCCGTCTGCATCCTCTCTCATTGATATGCCAGTAACTCCGTACCCTGTTGGATCCTTGCTGTCTACCCTGGCTCCTTCAACAGCATCTTCAGAGCTGATGTCAGGCTCAAAAGTGGAATCTTTTTCTACTAGAATGCCATCCTCCGGAAACGGTTCGAGCAATTCTGTCAGTTTAATTTTCTCACAAGGTGGGACCGTCTCTCTTTCTGATGTGCAATTCTCAACTCAAAGTTCTACTCCTTTAAGCAGTAGCAGAAGCACTAGACAAAGTGGTGACATACGATGATCAGTCTAATGCTAAACTGACTCCTTATGATCTATTGGATGTGATTTTCCATTGCTCCATTGCTCCTGTCGATAATCTTAGTGATTTCCTAGTGGCAACTATTCAAAGTTTCAGTCCCAGCCGACAATTCATCAAGTTCTGGTTAGCCCATTCTAGGTCATTCTCTTCAATGCTATTCTCATCTGATTTTATATCATCTGAAATAAGCTTTAACAGGAGAAAACTTGCCTAGGTTTGTCTTCTGCCTTGGATGATTTTTGTTATTTTATTTTTGGTACTAGTGTGATATTTATCATACCATGTGTATATTATATTGTGGCTGTTGCGTGAGGCCATAGCCATTTATGCATACGCAGGTTTAGAACTCAGATTACAGTTTTACTACTGCAGTGAAAAATAACTGGCAATTGTGCTCTCCTTGTTACAGGTTAATTAATGTGATATTCATTTTCAGTGTTGATTAATAACGAAAAATTGTGTGTAGTATATATGTTTGCCCTCGAGATTATACTCACCTCTCACTTAGTGAGAAGAGTGCAATTTCTTTGGCATAATGCCAGGGAGCTTGGTGCAAGGAGTTAGATATTATGATTACTGCTGGATTATTTTGAGATCCATGTGGAAATAAGTTAATTTACATAGATTTTTGAAATTTTTTGGTAATTTTTTAAAAATATTTAATGGCAGGAGTACATGACTCCACAATAATAATATGCCAATTTTCTCTCTGCAGGGTATTTGACACCACGCAGGGAATGAATGAGTGAACGACCCGCGTCCTGTTTTGAAACTAATTTGCTGTGGAGGTAACAAGGGAATTACGGAAATGACTCTTTATTTGCGCGTTAAGTAGCAAACTGCGGGCCTTTGGTGTTTTGGTTTTTGGGGTAAAGACGCGGGCCTCAAGTCAAAATCAAACAAAATATTACTCTGTTTCACAATATGGGCCTTTTAAAATTATTTACACGCAAACTAAGAAATACAATAAATGCATAAAAGTATGGGTTAAGTTGCCTATCATCATTTGTTTTCTAAACTTTGACATTTATTTAAAAGTGTTGAAGTATTTGCCCAAAAAAGGTGGAAAACCAGAAAAATATTCATTAATGCTGCTTTAGATTTCTTAAAAGGCTTGTAATGAGAAGCACCATTTTTTTTTCCCATGAAAACCTACATTGTGAAACGAAGGTAGTTGAGCATGGAATAGATTTGGAGCATATGATGTTGCTATACCTTTATGCTGTTACTTTGCTTGTGAGTACGACTGGAATATGTTAAATGTGCAAGAGTTTTGGTTCTAATGGGCAATAATATTGAGGAATATAAGAGAGGTGAGGAGGTTATATTTAGAACTGGTAAGTTGGGCAGAACAAGCTTATTTGGGTTGAGTTTAAAATATCTTATCATTTTTAAAAAGTCTAAATAGTCAAGTTTGATCATTATACTTGTAGGCTTATTTAGGTCAGCCAGAATTTTCTAAACTTTTTTAAATTTTTTAAATAATTTTAATTTTTAAATAATTATGTTACTTATAAAATATTATTTTAACGTTAAAAGAATAAAATAAAAAATAATAACTAATTAATTTTGTATTTAAACAGTTCTGTTATTATTTTGTTGTATTATTACAATTTGTTTATGAATGTTTTTTCTACTTATAAATTAATATTTTAATTATTTAAATATTGCTCTTACTATGGTTATATATAAATATTTTATATATTTTAATTAAATTAAATTATTTTAATTACGATTAAGTTTATCTCAATTTAATCATGTTTAGACTACTAATTTAAAATTATTATCTTGATTAGTTTAAATTTTTTAATAACTTTTGAGTAAACTATTTTTCATATTTTAACAATATAAAAAAATAGTCATTATTATATTATATAATTTAAAATAATTTTATTATGAGTAAAATATTAGTTTTTTGAAATTGTTTTTTTCTTTAACTTTTCATATTATTTAACCTCTACATATGAGGGTATTTATTCTAATTTATTCTTAATTTTAATCAAGTTTGACATGGACAATAATCATGTAATTATTTAGAAATATTGTTCTATTTATTCTTTTTATTTAATGGTAGAACTAAAAATTCGTACATGCTCAAATTTTATTTTTACTTTAAAATTAATTATCTTATTTTATAAAAAATATTTTTTTGATACGCGAATAATGCATAGGATTGAAACTTTTTTTAAAAAAAATTGTATCTTAAAATATAAAAATTAATATTAAAATATATTTTTAATATTATTTTAAGATATTTTATAGGTTAAAAATAATAAAAATATGAAAATATAAATATTTTATTTTTTTCAGAAAAGAATTATAGTAATGTACTCAAATATATTGTATTTTAGTATAAAATGACATAAAGCCTAAATAATTAATTAATATTAATTATGTTATATATTTTTTAAAAAATTTAATTTTTTATTCGGGTATTCAAGGCTCGAATTTTTTCAAGCTTATATAGGCTGACCCAAATAGGCCTGAACATAAAAAATTATTTTTTTCAAAGTCCAACCTTAAATTTTTTGGATGAGTTTGGATTGGCCCGTCAGGCTTAATCTAAATTACTGACTTTAATTAAATTTGAGAATTGCTCATGGGGATTTTTAAAATTTTTCCACCTATCTTCAACAAGAGGGCCCAAAGCGCTCAATTGATGCCAGTCTGGACAATGAAGATGACAATGACTCGATGCCAAATGCAAGGAAAGAAATTTCATTTCCTGTGTGGGTGTGTTTGGAAGATGAGGAAAGTTAGCAAGAGAATGGGTGAGGGAAAGCTCTGTAAGAATGTGTGGTAGTAGGGGTCACTTTGTGATTCCTTGGAAGTTTGTTTTCTTTCTTTTGGCCAAAGGTAATTTCTTGGAAGTTGGAATCTTTACTTCTATTTGTTTATGGGGAGGGTTCTCCCCTCGAATAAGGAAGGCCTAACCACCCCTACCCCAAAATTTTTTCCCCCTCTTGGTGGGTCCAAGGATGAGGAGATTAAATGCAATTATATGGGCCCAAGCCACGTGTCACGTCCCTACCCTTACAGCGTAAGAAAAAATTGGCTACAATATCAAAATGCCCAAATATTTGGGCATAAGCCTCCCATGTAAAACCTGTATCAATAATTATGATTTTATGTATGAATAATTTCAATATCTTGTTTATTCATAACAAAATATTTTCTTTGTGCGGCAGTAAAAAAAAACATACTTTTTTGAAGAGAGATATTATTTCACCAATCAAATCACAGGTATTTAACATTTTCATACCTAATGATTTTCCGTGAAGTGGTAACGAAAGGTATAACTTATACAAATCTTTTTATTTTTTAATTAGTAAAACTTGCAGGGAATCATTGGTCGAAAGTGAAAATATTTTTTTTTAGAAAAATAACAACATTTCATTTCTTTATTTTTTTTTTTTTGCTTACTTGAGGACATCCATAAATCTTCAATAATATATATGTTTTAGAGACGAGTGGAGAAAAGGGAAGGGGATTTTGATATTTTTGCAAAAAAAAAAAAAAAAAAGTCTTTCAAAGTCTCTGGTTTCATCCAAGATTTGTTTCTACATTTGGGACTTACGCGATTTGCCTAAATATTTAAGCTTTTTTGTCAAGGTCGATTTTCCCTACAATATACTTTCAACAAACTACATGGTGCTCCCCTACCATGGGGTCTTGCCTCACAGTTCCATCAAACTCATTGAAATGTCACGTCCCTTTGAATCAAATGAACACACGTATCTCACCCACCTGCAGTAATTTCCTATCACGCATTTTTGTTTCCCAGCATCTTTCCAAAGTGTATCTAGTGAGCAATGATTCTTGTATTTTACTGGCTTCCTTGTATGAGCAATATACATCGAAGAGATAGCTACATAACATACTAATAATTATGTGTTTACATGCCTTGCTAGCATGCGTCGAATTATCCCCTTGAGCTTGATTGGTTGTTGGTGATCAGTGGTGGAGCCACGTTTGCGTGAGAGTAGGCAAATGCAGCTCCTCATTTTGAGACAAATTACGAGCAGGTATTAAATTTTGCAATTTTACATCCTCTACTTTTGATATTTTACACTCTTTGAATTAAATAAAAAATATTTATGCTCAAAAACTTATTAGATGTATATCATTTTAATAATTGAGATAAGATATGAAGAGTATATTTGTATAAAAAATCATATTAACATGTCCAATATAATTTTCTAAAAAAATGATAATCATTTTACTAATGTTATTATAGTTATAGTTGGTGTAATTGTTATTTTTAAAAAAATATTAATTTTTAAAATTAAATTATCTTGCACATCTAACTCTAGGCCCTGACTCTGCCACTCTCAATGTCTTGAGTTTGAAAGTGCACGAACAACCATATGCATATCCACAATAGAAAGTATGCGTTCTCGCCAACTTCTGAAGTTGTTGCCAAGTATCTCAATCCTGGGGGTATCTTGGAGAGGCTTGGCAATAGGGACGATTGGAAAAACAATTGGAGGCACATTCTCCCTTCAAATAATAATATAAATCATTTTTTAAATGTATTCCTAGCTTAAATATGAGACATTGGGTGAATTTTATATTTTTTTTTCATTTGTACCCTTGCTTTTTTTTTTATTCTATCTTTAAATGTTCCATACTTAAATGTCATGCACATATTACTAGAAACTCTTGAAATAGTAAATAAAAAAAATTTGAATATTTTTACAAAATCAAAGTTTCAATTAATATTTTTTGTAAATCATGAATTAATTAATACAAATATATACGGTGGTTTGGAGGAAATTGTTAAGTTGATGAGTTGGTGGAAGCATTAATGTTTGTACAAGCAGTAGAAGTAGCATCAAGATATCAACATTAAGGACAACGTGCTCCATAATCCTTAGGATTGTTGGTGAAATAATGCAGTTCCTTCTATCATATACTGTAGATTTTTTATCACAAATTTTTCATTTTACTTTTTATAAAATGTTGATGAAAGAAAGTATATGCATTTAATATGAGTATATAAAGGCCACCTTGGATGCTTGGGTGTGGAGGGTTGTTTTGTGATGAAGATAGGATATGGGTGGTTGATTGTATGTGCGATTTGGGACGTTGTTTTCTATTAGAGGTTGAATTATGGAGCATTTATCATGGGTTCAAGGTTGCAAAATATATTAATTTCAAGAATCTTATTTGTGGAGAGTTATTCAACAATTATTTGTCAACTTCTTCAATCCTTCCTTACCTTAGGACAAACAGATTTCTGGCAACTCAGACATGATGTGATGTTCTTAATCTTGGTGTTGATGTTGTGGTTAAGAATGTTTTCAATGAAGGTAATAGATATATAGATTGACTTGTGAAGAAGAATGTAGACCAACCTAATAATTGCCTTACTCTTGAGATGCCTCCAAGAAAACTCGTTTCTTTATTGTGTCAGGATTCTATGAGGGTTTCAGTCCCTTTTTTATGTCTTAGCTTTCTAGTTGTATGGGATTTGCCTCATTTTCTTTAAAAAAAAAAAGATTAAAAACTTATTAAATTTTTTAGATAAAATCAATAAATTTTAAGATTTTTTTTATTATGGTGAAACACAATGGATGTGATTTCATATGATGCTGTTTTTAAAGATTATTAGGCCAACATGAACCTTCTTCAAGATAAAACATATTTTTTTAAAGGAAATTAATCATTTAGTTTATGTATTTTTAATTCAATTGTAACTCAATTCTAAACTTTGACTTATTATAATTCAGTCTCTGAACTTTTTTAATTCTATTATAAATTAGTCCCTAAACTTTGCCTCTTATAATTTAGTCTCCAAAGTTTCAACCTCTAAAATATTGATCCATTTATTTTAAAAAATAAAATTATAAAGATTAAAAATATTTTAAAATTTATTACTAATATCTTAAATTACTAAACATTTTTAATATTTATAAATATTAAAATTTTAAAATATTTTTAATATTTATAATTTTATTTTTTAAAATATTTAAGAGATTGAAACTTCAAGGACTAAATTATAAGAGGTAAAGTTCAGGAACTGATTTATAACAGAGTCAAAACTTTAAAGACTGAGTCATAATGAGTCAAAATTTAAAAACTAAATTATAATTAGATCAAAACTATAAAGATTAAATGATTGATTTTTTTCTTAAATTGGAGTCAACAATGTGAGGAAAAAAAGCTTCTAACCCAAAAAGGAAAGAGCAAACTGGTAAGAGTGAGGGAGAAGTATGGGAGCAAAAAAATTTCAAATATTATTGGTCCCATTCAGACCAACCACCTACACACTCGTACAATATCATTCCCTTACCCAATGGATAAAAGTAGTGAAAAAATTACATGTATAAAAACCAACGGGTATTACTAAGTAAAATGTTAATGTTCAGTAATACATTTGTGCTGTTCAGTTTTAACTTTTGATACCCACCGAACTTGCATTTGGAATTTAAATTGTGCTTCCCTAAATCATTATATTGAAATGAATGCTATTTAATTAATGCAATTTAACTTCTTGTAGAATACCGTTGGTGATCTGTTTGGAATAATTTATTCTAACATAGTACTATCCTACTGTAACAGCATAACAAATGCCTTGTACAGTTGTAGTATTGTCCTTCTCGAGACCTCAACCGATTTTGGCGGGGAAAAAGCCAGGGGAGGAATGATCTAAAAAAATTAATTAATTTAAATTAAATTTTAAATATTAAATTTTAAAAATTTATAACTCATTCTTTTAATTTTATATTTTTATTATAATAAATTTGTAACTTACTCCCTCTGTTTTTATATATAAAAAAAACTGTATCACATCACTTAAAAAAGTTGATTAACCATAATAATAATATTTAAAAATAAAAAAAATTAAAATACCCTATATTAATAAACATAAGTACGTATTAATTATTTTTTATTAATATAAATTATTAAAAATAATTTAAAAAATATATAATAAATGTTTATTGAAATAGATGATTTTACTTATATAAAAAAATAAATAAAAAGTGATAATTTCTTCTAGAAATAAAAATGGAAGGAGTATTTTTCAAGTTTTAATGAAAAAAATAATTTTTTATTTTCAACCATATTAACATTTAAAAAATAAATTATAAATTTATCATAACTGTAAAATTAAAAAATTGAGTTATAATTATTTAAAGTTTGATATTTAAAATTTAATTTAAATTAATTGATTTTTTTAAAAAAATTTTTGTCGTTCGTCCAAAAAATTAAGGAAAAGTTTAAAAGTAGGGTTGGGCGAGCTCAACGTTCCAGAATGCTTGCCTCTGCTTGAACTATCTGGAGTCACTGGACTAGGCACGAGGCTAGGGTCATGTCTGGCTCACACACACACACACACACACACTATTTTATAATATCATGTTTCTTAATATATTTCATGCGACATTTTATTTTTTATCATCGTCATTAATGTTTTTATGATTCTAATTTTTTAACCATTTTCAACATTTTAAAGTAATTTTAAGTTAGTAATATATAAAAATAATAAATACTTCTTAATTATATATAATTTTAAAAAATTATTACTTTCCATTATAATATTGTTTTCATATAAAATTTATTTTAAGTAAGGATAATTATGTTTTGTGACAAAAGTTCTTTTATCATTTTAAAAATATTTTATTTTTTAAAATTAAATGAAGCACAACCCTAACAATTGAGTATTTGCTAACCCAAACTGCAGATCAGGCAGGGCATTGGATTAGGAAATGCCAATCCAATTCATGTATACCATTAATTAAAAGTGTTGTGTAGCCATATAAATAAATAATAAAAACAAAGTATGGCTTGATATGAAAAATTTAGATGAGATTTCAATTGAAAAAAATATTAATATATCTTAAATAAGTTGAGAAAACAAATTCTCTCTTGCTTAATGGACAATGACTTTTAATTTCTCAGTTAAATTTTAAAATTAATTTTCTTAAATTATCTCAAACTCAAAGCATATAGGCAGGCAAGTGAGTTAAGAAATCAAATTTTAAAGAGATATAAAAATAACATCAGTAGAAAAAATTTTAAAATTAGTTTTCAACTTCATACAATATGCCAAAAAATTAATATATCTCCCATAAATTAAAAGTAAATTAATAAATGAGTCATATAATTTATTATTTACAAATGTCGGTGTAGTCAATTATATTTTTTGTTACATTAAATAATAACATCATGGATTGTATAAAAGAATAATGAAATTAATAGTGTAACCAAGAATCAATAAAACTTGACAATAATAGCAGATTAATACTTTTTATATCTAGATTGAAAAAACTAAAGCATGTATGGAGCACTGGACATTATCCAATTATATAATTTTTTTAAATATGTAAGAACTATTCTCAACTTTTAAATTTTAAGTATTTGAAACCCTAATGTTAATTGGTTGAATATTGACCATTACACGTGATGAGAGAGAAGGCAGTTTGAACAAAATTTGCACTACAAAAGTAACAATCATTTTTCATAACTTAACATTAAAGTTTCAAGTACTTAAAATTTAGAAATAGAAAAATTTTTTACATATTTTAAAAATTTAAGATTCAGGATGCTATTTGCGTAATCTTTTAAGATCTAAGATGTCTATTAAACTTTTCAATTTTCAAAATTGAAAAAATAAAAAAATGAATTTATAATTTTTAAAATTAAAAAAATATGTTTTAATGGCGGTTTGGCAAAAAACAACTCATTATAATGTGAGTTATGCCAACCCACTCTATTAGTGACTCTTTGCTGGTCAACCTACTATCAATAGGTTGACTCATATTATCAATTTTAAATTTAAATGTAAAATTTGAACAAGTGGTAATTTGTTTTTTTATTTTTTATTTATATGTGTGAAAAATGACATCCGATGGCCTTGATACTTCACTGTATTAAACAAATTTATAAGACTAATTTGTAAATAGGTTCCTTATTTGGGTCTTATCCGTAATTTCACTTTCTTAATAAAGTAGGAATTAATAAAATGATTTGAACAGACCAACAAAATAAGAGCTAAGGATGGCCACCTGGAAGTTGAAATGACAAAGTTGTCCAATTCTATAAATATATCCGTTTAGAACTGAAGATCAAGGCCTGCTTTTGTCACATCTCAATAATAATTCATAACTCATGACTTCAGAAACCTAAAGCTATTTGCTTCATTTGGAAAGAGAGAGTGTGGGTTATCGCTCCCATTGTCAAAAACTTGTATTTAAACTATTTTATGAAAATTAAAATGGGAAAATTTTATTCATGTCCCTTATTTGAGACCTAATTTAAAAATAAATCTCATAAATTTATTAAAATAGTTTTAAATTCTTCAAAATTTGGTTGAAATTAAGTTCATGTGTAAAATAGCCGATATATCCTTTGTCTTTGTCTAACATTGACTATTGATCGATGGTTGATGTTCCTTGATTAGTTATTAAGTAGAAGAATCGATTGAAGAAAATACATATTTTAATTTTTGTATTGATAAATTTTAAGTCAAAATATTAATAAATTTGACAGTCATTAGTCAAAATTTATAGACTTACAAGTAAACTTTTTGAAACATTAATGTTTTTAAGAGGTTGACTTGCAAATTTAAGAAGTTGACTTATATATTTGAGATATTTACTTTAAATGAACAAAGTTTGTAATATATTTAAATAAAAAATATTTAATAAAAAGTAATTTCTTAACCTATAAATTGACAGTGATGAATAAATGTCGATAGATAATCAATCAATATCAACTAATAATAGGCATATCATATCAATGTAAATGGTTTATGTTACTCTATCCGTTTAAAAATATAAAATATTTTTAATTAAATTTTATCTCAATAAAATAATTACTTACTTTTTAATTAACTCTATATTTTTATATTTACTCCTATTAAATATCCTATAATAAATATAAAGTCATTATCAATAGGAGCACTTTTGAAAGAAATGTAATGATTACACCTTGAAAGAATAAAAATACTTTATATTTTTAAATATTTAATTCATTAAAAAATATCTTATATTTTTAAATAAAGGGAGTATTTTACATGTGAAATTAATTATCATCAAAGTTTAAGAGAGTTTTAGGTACTTTTACCAGATTTTTAAGACTTAAATATAAGATTAAAAAATGCCCCATGCTTGGGTGTTAAATATAATTTTCTCAATTACAATTTCCTCGCGCGCGATTTGGCGGGTACCCAACGACCAAAGCGGACGGACAAGGCTTGAGCCAAAAACCAAAACGGGAAATTTAAAAATTAAATTAAAATTACAAAGAAAAAGAAAGAAGCTGAAACCCAACCCCAAACCCAGACCGTACACTACAGTCCTAGAGAGGGTGTGTGAGTGTGCGCGAGCCAGTGGGGGGGAGAGAGAGAGGAGGAAAGAAAGAGCAGAGACTCCGTTCGCATCTCCGTCACTTGGATTTGCGACGCAGCCGAGCAAGGAACAACAGCGTCTCCGATTTCTCAGAACATTCTAGACCACTGTGAAGTTCTTGTGCAGTACCTTTTCGGGCCTGTAAATTCTGCGAGTTGTACAGGATCCTCAGTAAAATCATTTCCATGGAGTTGTACGGTCGGAACCCGGGCAGGAATGGGTCGCAACCGGGTAATCCATCTGAATGGCACCCATCAGGCGGCGAAACTGGGCTTGAAGGTGCTTAGATTAACTATGAGTTTCAACTTTCCTCGTTTTGCATCATGTTTGGTCTTTTTACCAAGTAGCTCTGTTAGGGTTTCCTTAATGCGGAAGTTAAGTTGGAGTTTGTGACCCTTTATGTTTCAATTTTGGTATTCATGTAGAATCCATGTGGCACTTAACCATGAGGGGCAGCGAATCTTACCCGGAGCGACCCGGTGCACCCAATTGTGTGTATTACATGCGAACTGGGTTCTGTGGATACGGTAGCAGGTGCCGTTACAATCATCCCCGTGATCGTGCCGCGGTATACATTTGTGATTTTTAAGTAGTTGTTTTTGGTCCGATCATAGTGTCAGTGTCTCCCTGATGCTTTATCAATATTTCTACAGTAGACACACCCTTTCCTTGCCGCTGACTTCAGTAGAACGTGTTGAAACCTTTATCAATTTTCAATTTTTAAGTGATCGAGATTTGTAGTTTTTTTTTTCCCGTGATAAATCTTGCTTGGAATCCTACTTTTTTTTTTCCCCCATTTGCATATTTTTTGTCTGAATGACCAATTATCAAGGAAACCGATTTTTGAATTTGTCACTGTTAATTGATCTTTCAAACAAGAATCAGTTGAGAGGATGATTTTTTTCTTTTAATGTTGCATGAATGCTCATTAATAAGAGGAAAAGGAACAAGAGAGTGGATATAGATAAGTTTTCTTACCATCTTCGGGTTTGAGATGTGATATTTAAATATATGAATCTCAATGGAACCAAAACTACTCAGGTAGCAGCTGCTGTTAGAGCTACAGGGGAGTACCCAGAACGAGTGGGGGAACCTTCATGTCAGGTATGGTTCCTTATGATCTTCGCATTGTATATTCCTGGAATTGCCTCACCTTTCACTTTCTCTGGCCAATTGTTGTTGCTATCTTTACATTGTAGTTAAAATAGCTTTGTGCTGGTTGGACTAATCTGGACCTCTTCTCACGAGCAGTATTATTTAAAAACGGGGACCTGCAAATTCGGTGCATCCTGTAAATTTCACCATCCAAAACACGGAGGTGGATCATTAAGTCAAGCTCCACTAAATATTCATGGATACCCGTTACGCCCGGTTTGACTCTTCTTCCTTCTCGTGTAATTGAGGGTGAATCATGCAATAGTTAAATCACGTGTTAATTTTTGCAGGGTGAGAAAGAATGCTCCTACTATTTGAAAACGGGGCAGTGCAAATTTGGCATGACCTGTAAATTCCATCATCCTCATCCTGCTGGTGCATCAATGCCAGCATCTGCACCTCAGTTTTATCAACAGGTGCAGTCTCCTACAGTCCCTCTAGCTGAACAGTATGGGGGGGCATCCAACAGTTTGAGAGTAGCTAGGCCTTCAATGTTGCCTGGTTCATATGTGCAAGGGGCTTATGGTCCTGTCCTTCTTTCTCCAGGGGTTGTTCCCTTTGCAGGATGGAGTCATTATACGGTATAATTGCTCTGAATTATGGCACTAGTCATCGTTACTTTCTTTTTCTTTCTTTCTTTCTTTCTTTTTTAAGTAGTGTTTTCAGTGTTCTTCAGTACTTTCTCTATCTTGGGATAATTAAATTGTGCAATTGGCATAGGCACCTTTGAGTCCTGTGTTATCTCCTGGTGCTCAATCTGCTGTTGGGGCTACTTCTCTGTATGGAGTGACCCAGTTGTCTTCAACAACATCAGCTTTTGCTAGACCGTATGCTCCTCTTCCATCTACTACTGGCCTTTCAGGTGGTAGCCTGAAGGAACAAATATTTCCTGAAAGGCCTGGTGAACCTGAATGCCAATACTATCTAAGAACAGGGGACTGCAAATATGGATTTGCATGTCGATATCATCATCCTAGGGACCGGACTGTGACTCGGCCACTTCTCAGTCCCATTGGCCTTCCTTTACGTCCGGTAAGTATGGTCACATGCTTCAAAGATATGTTTAACTTGCTTCATACTCCTCTGATGATTGGTTAAAATTTAAGCTACATGCTAGATTGGATGTTCGATATTTGATGGTATGCATTGTTTTCCGGTTTTGTTATTCATGTCTAGCATCTTGCTTCTGGACAAACTTTGAACGAATTTATTGTTAGTTTTTATTTGGTATATTGTGACATGTGTGAGTCAGTTTGACCTTTCCCCCCTTCTTTTGGGGTGGTTTCACAGTTGTGTGTTTAATGTTCAATCACTTATGTCTATGCTATGGATAAAAGAACTCGATTCAGTTATATTTCTGCAAACTTTTCAATTTGTTAGAGAACTTCAAGGTAAATATGTGTATTTTTATTTGGGCAAAAAGGCAAAAATGCCTTGGAACTTTTCTCTTAGGGGCACTTGGTATCTTGAAATTTTTTTTGAGCAATATCATCCCGGAACTTTAAAAAAGAATGCAATATTACCCTGTCTTCAATGTTGACCGTTATTTGACTGTTAGCTACCAGGTTGGCAGCCATGTGGCAATTTGAAAAATAAAAAAAATCCACGCAATCATTCTTCTCAATACCAAATTTCCCGAGTATTATTTCTTTCTGTCTATCTCTAAAGTTTCTGAAGAAGTTTGATCACTAACAAATGAAGAAAATAGCAGGAATAACAATTAAGACTGATAGACCTTGAATAGACACAAAAGATCCATTGAATCTGAAAAGCGAGCATTGGATTAGGTTGGAGCTATAGCCACTGGGAATGGGCGGCAAGGAAGAGGGGGAGAAGAGGATTTAGAAGGAAGATAAAGAGAGGACCAAATCGATTGCTCTCAACTGGTTACTCACACCTGATGAACAAGACCATAGCAACGAAGGTGAAGATGAAAAAGAAGAAAAAGGAGAATCAAAGGACGACGATCCTTCATTCCACTTAATATTCCCCTTTGCCTCCTTTAGCTTCACCATCTTCATAGGCATTTGGAGAAATCTGAAAGCATTATCTAAACCAGCGTTCTTGGGCTAGATGGATATGGCTTTTACTTGAATAAATCGAAGTCTGAATGGTGGACTGATTATTCAACACAAACAAATCCATGGTTTATTTCTAGAAACACACTAGAAAAAGAAGAAATTCAAAATGTTCTCTTTGTTCATTTCATGAATAAGCTACAACAGTCGTCTCTTTCTTCCACAATCAATCTCAATTCAAATTAGTCCATAAACAAAAAATCTTGATTCAGTTACCTGGTGACGCCTCTGTAAACAGAGCTTCTTCATCCATCGTTAATGATGGAAGAGCTTGAGCTTCAGGAAGAGCGCCAAAGTGTGTCAACCAACAACGAGAGAGGAGTGCTGACGAGATCTAATGAAAACCTGACCAGTAAGGAGAAGATTGAAGGTGTGCTACAGGTGGAGAGAAGAGCGTCGCTAGCCACTGTGAAAGGGGAAAAGAGGTTTTGAGTGGCAAGAACTTTGATTCCTTCTATGATTAGTTGCTATGTGTGAGGATTAGATATGGGGATTTGAGTAAATCTGTTCTTAGCACCATGATGGAGATGAAGATGGCTGTGAATTTGGTTTGGGTTACTAACTTACTTTCAATGGAGTAACAGCCTTTGAAGGCAGCAGCGGAAGCTATTTCCACAGCAAGGGAGGGTTCTGATGTAGTCATGTCTACGAGAACTCCACTGAAGATAGGTCTAGAGAGAGCACCAGATTTGGGGTCTACTGGAAGGAGTGAACACACATCAGAAGGGTAGTTGACGATAGAGAAGACATCAGACTGGGAAGCCATTATGTGAGGATACTGAGCCACCTGAGCACCCATTTTGAGTAGGGGTTGAGCTTTAGAAACAGTTCGATTGAAGATGCTGAGCACCAGATTTGGGGTCCAGCTGGATTTTTTGTTGGTTTTTTTTTAATTCCAGGTGGATGCCACCTGGCAGATAGGGCAAAATTGTTCTCTTTTTGAATGGTCTGGGACAAAATTGCTTTAAAAGAAATTTAGGATATCAGGCGCTCCTTGAGAAAAAGTTCTAAGGCATTTCTGCCCTTTAACTTTTTTTATTTTTTGAGTGCTTGACTGAAGAAGAGTGTGGATGTGAATATATTCTGTCGGAGGTTTATGCACATGTACAACATTATAAATTTTGGTAGCGCTCGGGTTTTTTGCCTTGTTATGGTGTAGAGAACGCAAGAAACAGTTTAGCACATTTTGGGGCTGTAATTTTGTTAACAAAACAGTTGCTTTCTTAACTACTGTAGTGACTTGAGCTGAAGTCTAATAGCTTTACTTATACCACTTCAGTAGCTGTGCATATTTATGACTTTATTTATTTATTTATTTTTTATTGGAGTTAGTTGCTTTTACAAGTATTGAAGGATGCTAATAATCTTCAGTCGCATTTAAAAAATGGGGTACTTCCCCCTTTTCCTAGAAATTGGATTTTGTTCTTTTAATATAAACCTCAAAACTAATATATAATTTCGTTGCAATTAAATGCTTGGCTGTTATCATGAAGATCATTTATAATTTTATATGGTTTTCCCCAGAATTTTCATAGCCTTTTCTTTGTATTTTATTATTCTGTAAATGTGGTCTTGGTATTTATTACTTTTACTGTTTGATATGACGCTAAGTACTTGTTGAAAATAAGTGCCCTGACTGATCATTTGCAAACCTTCTGTGGAATATGTGTTTTGAGAGATCATAAGATATGAAAAAAATTCAATGTTACCGGATATTATTTGACGCCATTGAGGTGATTATAGATATAATATTGGAGTTCACCCAGGTATGGTGGGGTCGTTATTTATAGCTGGACTTGTCAATTTGGATCATTTTGTTTCTGGTGATTAGAGATGCTAATGGGATTTGGTCCAGTGCCAAGACATATTTTTTTAAACTGGACTAGCAGGTGCTAGTAAAGACAAAAGGAAACTCAAGTATGCTAGAAATCAGTGGGACAGACCCCCACTATAGTCAGACAAAATGAGCGCCTCACAACCAGCAGGAATATCCTTAAGAATGCCAAGACATATTTTAGAGAAAGAATTGTGCGAAAGAAAATGGTGAGCTGTGTGTGTGTGTGTGAGAGAGAGAGAGAGAGAGAGAGAGAGAGAAGGGAAAGGTCAGGGGAATTGTAACTAACTCTGACAAGGGAAAATAGGATAGGGGAGTGTAGGAAGTAGGCAATTGGTTGAGGAGAGTTTAGCCTCTTGAATACTAGAACAATTGTCTGAGAGTCCTTTCAATAATTCCTTTTAGCTGTCTGTGACTGAAACTCTTTAATTTCTTGAGCTTTATCCTTATTCTTTGATAGAGTACCAATTCATAAAGTCACGTGCACAGTAAATTAGGGGCTTACGTGGAAATTAATTATTCTGATGTTATTATTTTATTAATATTTATTTTAGTGGTTTTAGTGATTAGTTTAAGTGTTGCATAAGTCTAGGATAAAGCGGTGTCTGTTTTGATTGTTTACTGAGTTAAGTATTCATTTTAAATATTTTCATTAAACATGTTTACTCTGTTGTTTTCCATTTCTAAGTGATGCGTTAGTGGTTTGAAGTGAATCTCAGCTTTTGAATAATAAAATAATACCGAATCACGGCTGGGTTCCAACAGTTGCTGGTTGATTGATATAATTTGTTGAGAATGAAGCTTTGTTTTCCTCGAGTCTTATGAAAGAGAATTCGCTTCGTATCTCAGCATCAAAGGAATAACTCTAGTCAAGTTTTATGGAACACTTTGTTGCATTCATGTGATAAAGACTGCACTACAATTTCTTTTTTCCTCTCTTATTGTAACTGGTGTTGATAAGTTATTTGCTGAGCTTGCACTTTCCTGCTTTACAATTCCACTTCATATATTGAATTATTCCTTACATATGCTTTGTAGTTACGTTCCATTAGTTAATCATACCTGAATGGTGATTAGTCATAACTGAATGGTGACTTGTAAATGGGTTTGCATCATTAAGTAGTTTTGTTTCTTCTCATCTTTGATATCAAAGTAATTTAACAACATGAAGATCAAGTTTTAATGACATTCTTATGTTTTTTTGCAGCAATACAATTAATGCTCTTTCTTTTGGGAACTTTTCTTAATTAATTCCTTTTCTAGAAAACAGGGGGTGCAACCTTGTGGTTTTTACTTACAAAACGGGCATTGCAAGTTTGGCTCTACTTGCAAATTTGACCATCCTTTGGGGTCTCTGAGATACAGTCCGTCAGCATCCTCTCTCATTGATATGCCAGTAACTCCATACCCTGTTGGATCCTTGCTGTCTACCCTGGCTCCTTCAACAGCATCTTCAGAGCTGATGTCAGGCTCAAAAGTGGAATCTTTTTCTACTAGAATGCCATCCTCTGGAAATGGCTCAAGCAATTCTGTCAGTTTAATTTTATCACAAGGTGGAACCGTCTCTCTTTCTGATGTTCAACTCTCAAGTCAAAGTTCTACTCCTTTAAACAGTAGCAGAAGCACTAGACAATGTGGTGACATACGATGATCAGTTTAATGCTAAACTGACTCCTCATGATCTATTGGATGTGATTTTCCAATGCTTGATTGCTTCTGTCGATAATCTTAGTGATTTCCTAGTGGCAACTATTTAAAGTGTCACAGTCGCAGCCGACAATTCATCAAGTTCTGGTTAGCCCATACTAGGTCATTCTCTTCAAAAACAACTTGCCTAGGTTGGTCTTCTGCCCTGGATTAGTTCTGTTATTTTATTCTTGGTACTAGTGTGTTGTACATCATACCCAGTGTACATTATCTATAGTGACTTTTATGCGAGACCAAAGCCATTTACTATTGCAATGAAAAATAACTGGCAGTTTTGCTCTCCCGGTTACATGTTGATGTGATATTCATTTTCAGTATTGATTAATGACTAAAAATTGTGGCTGGCATGTGTTTGCCCTCGAGATTATCCTCACGTCACACTCTTGGTGCGTAGGGTGCAATTTCTTTGGCATAATGCTAGGGAGCTTGGTACGAGGTTATTTTGAGATTAATGTGGACATAAAAAATTAATGTACATAGTTTTTTTAAATGAATATGTAAAAAATATGTAAAAAAAAAAAAAGAAAAAGTTGGTTAGTGTAGAATATAGAATATAGGTAGATGTAGATATTGTACTAATTTTCTCTCTGCAGGATATTTGACGCCACCCATTCTGCTCACCCAGGGAATGAATGAGTGAACGTCCGGCGCCCTGTTAAGAATCTGATGACGGTAAAGGTAACGACGGAAGTGACTCTTGACTCGCGCTAAAAAAGCAGAAACCTACGAGCCTTGAGTTAAATCAAACCAAATAATGAACAGAATCTTGTTTTTGGAGGGATCTTGATTTTCTACTGCCGCTTGTCACGATATCTCTTTACATCCTCTCACGATCATCTAAATCAAGGGGTTTTCTTTTATCTTTTATTTTGTTAAAAGCATTGTTTGTGAGGGGATACGGAAAATAAGTATGGAAAGTAATAATAGATAATCAGAAGATCCGTTTTGAAGCAGCTGGCATTCCACCTTCATGTCCTTACCAATGTTGTTAATGCGACACCAAGAAGATCAAATATGCAAGTTTTATTGTGCACTAATATTAAATAAGGAATGTTGGACAGGCGAGGCAGAGTTAAATGTGAGAATTTGTCTAGATTTGGAGGCTGCTAACTAGCTACTATTTTTGAACTTGTTCACACGAAATAAGTGATAATTAAATTAAGTTGTCCCTCTTTTCAGTAAGATTTAAATTTAATGAAAAGATTTCATTGATGCCATATATTCTCTCTAGTTATTTTTTATCAGTCATATCTTGGAAGGTTTTATTAATTCTTTATATAAATCACTTTGTCTTGTTTTTTTTTTTGGTAATTTTTGATGCACAATTTCAAAATTATCCTCTAGCAAATTTTTTTAAAAAAGTATATTATTTCAATTCTCAAAAATACATATAAAAAAATTTTAAATTTATGAGCAAAATTAAAAGGTAACTTATTTTTAAGATAATTTTATTATTTTAACTAGCTCAATTTAATTTTGATAAATTAGTTAAAAATAATTTATAAAAAAAATGAGGTAGCACAAGAAGCAAAAGACAATTCCTATCCTCTAATAGTCTATGTTTGGTAGAGGGGGAATAGGTGCCAGTTGCAGTCATGGTTCCCATCTTAA
The DNA here is from genome assembly GCF_029017545.1 of Prosopis cineraria. Taxonomy (NCBI): domain Eukaryota; kingdom Viridiplantae; phylum Streptophyta; class Magnoliopsida; order Fabales; family Fabaceae; genus Prosopis; species Prosopis cineraria. The sequence goes on from NW_026555332.1 coordinate 42,724,501, forward strand.
CTTTTTTGGTTTGTGGGGAGGACTTTCCACTCAAATCAGGAAGGCTAATTTTTTTTTGAATCCAAATGGTTAGGAGAGCTTATGCCAAATTACGTGGGCTTTGACCTTGTGTCACGTCCCTTTGCTTCCATTCCAATCTATTTTCAACAAATTTTATTTTATTATGTCTGCCCTCGCTGACTATAGGTTCTACTTCCGTCTTCTTTCTGTCCTTTTTTCCCTCCCGGAGTATTAAATATGACCATGAGGTCTAGTGCCTCACAGAGTAATACTAGATTCATTGAAATGTGTTATATTCCTCTTGTCAATAAAGATTAATTAAGTTAGTAAAAATTTGAGTTATGACCTGTAAGATAGTGAAATCAAATCCCCTTGCTGATATAATAACTTTATTGATAGGTAATTTGTTTGTAAGTATCTCTATAAACATTATTTGAGCCTTCAGACATGTTTTAGTCTTAGTAAACCCTTGATATCAAATTCACCTAAACTTTTTTTGTATAAAAAAATGTTATTTCTCCATCATCAAATTAACATGCCCAGGTGCAGGGTTGGGGTCCCAACCTGATTGCGATAGCCTCCCTCCTTGGATTTATTAACTCGATATGCCAATTGTGCACTAGAATCTTTTGAATTCTAGTAATTGATTGGTTAAATATGTGACAGATCTCTGGTTGCTTTGGCCAATTTGCAAAGCACCTGATATTTTAATTTTTTCAAGGGAGCCTGAGAGGAAAATACTGTTTTTTTTTTTTGGCATAAAAGAAGGCCAAGCCCATAAATAAAACACTAAAACATGGGGGATTGAGATCAAAGACTCGTTTTGCACTAAGGTCTGTATGTGAATTGGAGCCGGCTGGAAAATAGCTAAGCCATTAAGTTCATATTTTGCCATTGCAACTGTCACTCTTTTTGTTTCCCCCTTTTGCACCTAGTATCTTAAAGTGTTTGGGTATATTAGATTTATTGTCCGTCCAATTCATTTCGGACTAATCCTCAATTGCACTGATACATATCTTAAAACTCAAACATAAGATCCTAAATAAAGTTATTCAAGCCCTTAACTACTTGAACTAATGCACGTTGATTTGCACTTGCCACTCTTGATAGATTAAAGACTTGCGCCTGCCAAGAGTGGACATAGTTTATAAGTGGCAGTTTGGGAGGATATGAGCGTGAGAGTTTTTCCCCCATTCTAGGCCTGCTCTCAGGTTTGGGTCTCGTCATTAGGGTCTACGCTATGTTATGTTTGTGGACCCCAAAAAATGTATGACGTTGTAGACATGAATACCATGAACCTGAAAAATTTAGGTGTACACATCGGAGTGCCATTTGAATAGGTCTACTCTATTCTATGCATCACCTTTTCATTTTTATCCCTAAAACAATAATCCACCCGCAATAATTATTCCACTCACAATTGCCGCTTGAAAAACCACAAACAACGAACCCTTTAACTTTTACGCACACATGCATTAATTCACACACGTGTGCGTGTGCGCGTGAGAGACGCAGAGAGTGCTAGATTATTATTTTTATTATGTTGTATAAAAAGTTATTCGTAAAGCAAGACATAAAATACACAAGTGTCTGCTCAATCTTAAAAATCAATGCTTTGCCTATCACCACAAACTTTTTGTTGTTGCATCTTTTTTTTTTTTAAAGTGAAATTTTAGACAAATTGAATTCCAAAGACTCGCAAGGACTAAAACATATTTTTAGACTTAAAAAATATTTACAAAGATTCTTACAATTCAAATCATTCACCAACGTTTTGTCTGTTTTTTGTTTTTCTACCAACATTTTGTTGGTGTTGCATGTTGTAAAATAGAGAAGTGTTGATAAAAAAAGAAAGCGGAGGGGAGGGAGTAGTATTGCCATAATCTCCAACTAGTATATATCTCATGCAATACACATAAAGGTGGAGTCAGGACTCTTAATTTTTTAAATTTTTTAATAAAATATAAAGATTATATATTTTCAGTCCTTTTAAGTTGTCTCGTTATAGAAGCTTTGAAATACTAAAAGAAATTCTCATTTCAATTTTATAGTAACCTTTTATGCATACATAGTTCAATCATTGTAGTAGCTTGAAGATATAATAATTACAAGATCTATTTATTTTCAACAAGATAACATTATAATTGCTAAAGCGTTCATATCATTTAATTTTATTTTTATTTTATATTTAATGAAATAAATTATGAGAATTATCACTAATAAACTTTACAAAGCATTGCAACAAAAATTTCAAGACATATTGAATGAAGAATATATCATTTGAAAGCATTAAATAATAAATTTAATAAGCAAAGAAATAGAGTTTTTTTTTATTGAACAAAAGTTTAGATCTCAATAATGAATTTAAATAATTCAATGCCTATGGGGAAGATGAAATTTTTGCCCAATTTAAAGAATAATTAATCATTATAAATATGATAATTAATTATTTTTATATCATGAAAAATTAATGAGTAAAACTTAAAAAATAAAGATGTATATTTATTATATATGTGTGTGTGTGTGTGTGTAAAATTAAATATAAATATATAGATTAAAATATTTATGTTATGTTAGTGATATATATATATATATATATAATTATCATATATGCTTTGTCTTTTCGATCCCCTCAAACAAAATTTTTTGGCTCCTCCCCTGGATGCACAAGTATAAAATAATAAATAATGATTTAAATAAATAATAAGAAGTTAAATTATAAACTCACAATGTTATTAAAAGAATGGAATGAATTTAAAACTAAATCAAATTTTATAAAATATATTTAAATTATAAATAATATATCCATGTTGTACAATTAAATTATAATTTAGAATTAAAATTAATTTCATGAATGCAATTTGTTGGTAGAAAAGTTATGATGCTTGAAAGTTGTAAATAATTTTAAAATTTAAATTTAGAACTATGAATAAGAAGTTTAAAAACTGTGATAATGGATAGAATTGTGGAAGAGAAAATTTAGAAAGAAAAGTAGTTTTTGATAGTTTTAGAAAAAATACTGCTTTATTTTTCAAAATATATTTTTGATGAATAAGATAAGAAAGAGTTACAATCATGATGGAGGGTAGATGCTTGAATTATGAGTATGGGGAGAAGATTATTTATTGCGATTTTCTCAACTAAAGCACAATTTAATTGTATACACACATATATAGATATATATATATATATGTATATATATATATATATATTCTTTATTATACCAAATAATAGATTATTTATATTATGCCATGATCCCTCGATTTTTAAAATTAAAAGTAAGAATAATCTGATAGGATTTTACAATTAAAAGTTATAATAATACTAGAATACGGGATAAGGGTTGTCACACCCTGAAATATGGGAGTGACCGGCATGAGATGTGCACTTAAACACGCATCCCTTAAAGCCTTGATTAAGAAAAGTTCTGAATTAATACATTTGACTTACTATCTGTCTAATTGTACGCATCAAATTTTACATTTTAAATAATCAAAATATCAAACTTTTTGTAAAAATTTCAGCAATACCTCCCTATAAGTAAGATCTCTCCAAAATCTTTACAACAGAAATTTTACAATTCATAACCAACAATACGAAGCTCTACTTCTCAGCAATAGATGGACAATATAATAAAGAGAATTAGAACCCTAACTATAGTTTATGTGGAACACCTAGTCATCTTTCATGACATAATTCATAAATTCAGATTTACATGAGTAGAAAACATTTACAGAACAAATCTCTACTAAGCTCAGTATAAATTTCCTCATTAAAAAGCAGAATGTACAGTATCAGCTACGCCATTCGAGATTAAAATAATTTTTTCAATGAATAATGTCCCAACCATAATATTTTGTAGAATCACAATGAATAAAATACAATAATTATATAAAATACATAAGAAAGCAATTCAATGGAAGCAAATTTATCAACTTAGAATAAAATTTCTATATAACTTCCATAACAAAAATATTTAAATTTATAACGACTAAATAGCTTTAACATTTGATCTTGACAAATCAAAATAATTAGATAATAAATAAGAATAAAAATATTTACTAATTTAAAATCATTAAATATGAAATCACCAACTAACTAAAAGTTCATATTTTTTGGGATTTATGAGAACATTTCACAAACGTGGACATACAGTCCATGAGAGTAAATAACCAAACACGGCTTATACCATAAATACAAACGTGGACACATAATCTACGAGGGTAAGTAACCAAATATAGTCAAAGCTACGAAACAAACGTGAACACACAGTCCACGAGGGTAATGCTAACCAAACATGGCTCAAAGCCACAAAAATAAATGTGAGTACGAGACTCACGAATAACAAACGTTAAAACAAAACTCACGAAAATTAAATTAGCTAGTCATTTGATTATGGCACGCTAAGGGCTAATGGGACTGCCGTTAGCAATCAGTGTTCTGTATAAAATCCTCTTTAAAAAATTATTTTCAAACATACGAGAAAATTATCACTTTCAAAATATAGTTCTCATTCTTAAAATCAAACTTGCATGAACATTTTAAGCATTAAAATTTGCCAAAATAAAAATTTTAAATCTAATGGTCGTGCTTGTAACACACCCAATTTTTTTTAAATAACTTAACTCAATCATAGTTGGGTTACAGCCACCCAACACATTTTATATCAATAATTTTAATATAAAAATATTTTATAATTGACTTCAACTCGCACAATATAACATTTCAGATAAATTTTTACCTCTCACATGCCGTTAAGCTAAATCACCTTTGTCCATCCTTATACTCCCAACAAGTAAACTAAATTACATTTGTCCATCCTTATACTCCCAACAAGTAAAATAAATAATTTAGTTAATTTTCAAAACAAGCCAGTTATTTGGCCTCATAATCATGCCATTTTAACCAATCAAAAGTAAACCAAACATTAAAATTACAGTCATCCAAAGTGTACCAAAAATAGAAATAGTTTGAAAGGCATGATTACATTTATATATTCATATAATTATCAATAAACAAAAAGCCCTAATATTGGCAATATAACACATTATAGATTATAAATCAAATACCTAAAAGAGACAGTGGATTTATGCCACTAAGCCTCTGGGACTCCTTCACGTGTCACTCGTGGCTTTTCTCTTGAAAATTGTTAACCACATAATGAGACTCAAAAGTCCCAGTAACCATAGCCAATTTATAACAGTATATACAAACAGTTAAGTGTGTGCTTATTAAGTGAGAATTAAAAATAATATAATTCTAACAAATATAAAAAATATTACAATACACACAAATAACCATCCTTATATCCTTCAATTAACCTCAAGCCGTAGCCCTCACTCGATGCTAAATTACCCGGCCAAAGGTAGATTAGCCCGAGCCCTTACAAACCACCTATTGAGCTTCAATAGGGGCGTACCACATGGCACATAAATACAACAACAATAGCAAGTCTCCCAACACCTTCCACAATAATCAAACAAAATCATAATAATATTGCACAATTATACAATATTACAAAATTCATAATTTTCTCAATAATCACTCAATTAACATGAAGTAACACTAATCACAAATTAAAAGCATAGTTACCTTGTGGCTTTTTCAATAAATTATTCCTTAAAATTTCTCTCTCACCACAATCTTCACCAATAATACAATCTACAAATAACATATTATTTATAAATATTAGTTTCAATTTTTGAAACTAATAAAATAATTCTAATAATAGAATTAAAAATATAACATAATTCCTAATCTAAATCTTAATACAAATCTAGAGTTAATACTATTAAGTAAAATTTTTAACTTCTCTTTTAATTATTAATAAACATTAATAATCTAAAAATCAACTTCTAAACTAATTTCTATTATCAAAATTTTCTTTTTATTTTATAAATTCGCACCTAAAATACCAAAAAATTAAAAATTGAATCTCTAGCTTAGAATCATAATCCTATAGCCATAATAATTCATTTCTTATCCCAAATAATCATCTAAACCTCAATAAATCAATATATATTTTCAGATCTGGTTTAAAATTTGATCCATAAGCCACAAATTCAAAGATCATCAATAAATTTATACTCTAGAACATTTATTATACTACTAACAACCTCATAAATCATATTTATTTAATATAAATTCATCCCTCTTTCAGATCCTAAATTTTCTACCACCACAAAATTAGAAACCAAAGAGAAAGGATGACTAAGAAAAAAATTTTAGAACACTTACTTAGTCTTGAAAAACTTGAAATCACACCCTAAATATCCTATTAAAAACTCTTACCTTAAAAACTCAGATCTTTCGCACCGGCGACTCACTCTCACTCTGCCTCAGCTCGCGCACGAAGGAATGAATAAAGAAACGAAAGAAACAGGTGAAATTTTATACAAATTCAGTAGGTCCCATATCTTTTTTTTTATTTCTTCTTTTCTCTCTCCCCCTTATTATTATTATTATTATATACATAATGATTGCATCGAAAGCCATCACGTTTTCTTCTTTATTTCCTTCCTCTTTCTCATGCCTTTTCTCTTTCTTTCTTTTTATAATAATAATAATAATAATAATTTAATAATATTTATTTATTTATTTTTAATTAATTAATAATTTTTTAATTAATTTTTTTATTTTAATTTAGAATTATATCCTAAATTAGATTTAATAATTATTTTCTACTAATTTGCTTACCTCTAATTATTTTTTAAAATTTCTATTAACTAAAATTAATTATTAAAATTTAAATTGGGATGTTACAATGCTTCCATTTATTGAACAATCAAAAATTATCAAGGCTAGTGAAAAGAAATTTTATCAATCTTGAAAGGATATCTCATAAGGGGTAAAACATTCATATGTTATGATGAATTATTTTTCACCACCATCTTAAAACTTAAAAATGAAGAAGTTTAATTAACAAAGTATCCACTAATCAACATAATTGTTATTAAAATAATCAACATAACAAAATAAACTCCAATAAGAACAATTAATTGATAAATTAGTTGGGACGCTATTCACTTACCCGCAGTATTCTCAAATGCAAAATTCACTCTTTAAAGCTTCAATCCTCCCTTACTACCTCAATTGAGATTTTCTTTTTCCAAATCTCCTATTTAATAATACAAAATTTTAGTGGCCTTTATCCATATTTAATAAACTCTCTTCCTATAACAACGCTATAGTCACTAAGTTCTTAAATCAATTTGATATATAATTAAAATCCTTCAGTCCTTGCAATAATTTATGTATGTATATGTCTAAAGTTTTGTCGATATCAGACTTGTCTTCCCAAGTCACCTTAAGCATGAGTAACTAAATTTTATTTAAAGTGTATACATTACAAGCATACACACCCAATAACTACATAATCAAAATTCTCCACAAGGCTAATTTGACTTAAATAGAACCCATACCAAATGCATCATCACAAGAATTAATAAAATTCATAAATTATATTATTAGATAAAACTCTTTCAAGTAGACATTTTTGTCAAACACCTTTTATGTATTAATTATTGAACTCAAATCAAAAATTTTCTCCTTAATTCCAACTCCCAAAAATTTTATAAATTAGATATTTGAATAAACTAACTTTCCAAATTCTATAAAAATAATTGTCTTCTAATGATGGTTTTATTTAATCAATCAACAATATTCTCATATATATATATATATATATATATCATACCATTATATTACAAGACTCCCTCTTAGTCATTTCGTTGTACACCAATCTCTTACTAAGCTTCTTCTTATTCAATTCAATTTCCCAATATCAATCTTTGAATGACTTTACTTTTAAACAACTAAACCCATTTTATCGAACAGCTTAGGTGCACCCTTTAAATTAAGTCATAAAACAATATCATAGTTTATAATCACCCACCATATAACTACCAAGACTCAACTAGTTATAGACTAATTCATAATCCAATTTCTTTACAGCACCAAGCTCAAATTTATAAAATAATAGCATTTAAGCTTGTTGTGTTTCTTAAGAGATTAATGAGATTGTAGGAAATACATAACCCAATGAGCTCCTCCTAATACACATTTAATCAAACACCTCATAGACATCAGTTTTTAAATCTTAATTTTAAGCTTTTGGCTTGAAATTCCATCCTAACAATCTATGGGTTTGTTATATTTTAATTTTTTTTCTTCAATCAAATTTACCAGCAAGGGTTGATTAAACTCAAGAAAAACTCAATCTAAACTATCCTCATATTAAATCATATCTCTTCCCAACTGAGACGCACGTGGTAGCAAATCAAATAGTAAGGGTAAAATTTTAAAATCCTAGCCACTTAAACGTTTATACTCATGAAATTGTCAAGAAGCAAGGTTCGACACTTCAAACCTGAATCAGCGACAGCAAAGAAAGGGAAGAGAAAGAAATCGACGAAAGCAGGGGAAAGAATCATGAAACCATGGCAGCACACACGCAGTAATGCACGGACAAAGCAGGAATAAGGAGGGAGTTTCCTGCCACTCACACTCTCTGATGGTAGTACCTAGAGTACAAAAACAACAGTGACTTCAATAAAACCTCCACCACAGCAGCGATCATCAGCGACAAGGAAAGAAAAAGACAAGATTACAGCTGATGTTGCAAGACAGGATGAGCACCATGGCCATCAAAGATGCAAAGAACGGTGGAGGAGTGCAATGGCGATAAAGAATCAGAACATCTATGTCGATGAAGGGAAGGAAAGAAATGAGCTGCCCATGCTCTGTTTTTGCATGAGAGATATAAATTTTGAACCAAAAAGAATAATTGCGAAAATTACAAGAAATGGTACAAGAAAAAATTACAAAAGAGGCACAAAATATTTTTTTTCCATAATTCAAAACAAAATAAAACCACACTTTTTTTCAATAAAATTCAAACTCTGAACAAAAAAAATATTAGATAAGTTTTTCTAAACTATCACTCTCTACTTACTATAAAATTAATTTAAATAAAATATCTATTATTAAAAAATTTATTTACATTAATTCAAAAAAATTTGGGTCATTACAAGGGTGTTCTAGTCCCATTTTGAAAAATGATTAAGATTAAATTTTATCTCGTATCTCATCTCATCCTAAAAGTTATCCCATCCCTTTTAGAATCAAGATAAAACCAAGATGTCTTGATAAAGTGGACAATATAAGAGAAATATCTGAATAACAATATAAATTAAATATTAAATCACATAATTTATTAAGTTTAAAACTAAAATAATAAGAGTATATAAATTGCAATAATTTAATGTTAATTATTAAATTACATTAATTACAACTATAAATATATAACTTAAAGTCAAGTATACATGAAACATAACATATCATAATAGCATTTATAAGAGTTATAAAAGTAACAACAATAGACAAGCCATGCATAATATCAAATCATTGTTCTTCTTCTTTAATTAAGATATTTTAGGCTATTGATTCTTTTGAAAATGAAACAAGAAATATGATATAAATAAAAATTATCAAATATATATATATAAGAATAAATTATATTAATGTAATTAATATATTATAAAAAAAGAGAGATTACCTTGTAGTGCTTGTTTTGTGTCATTAAAATTATTAATATAAAGAATTTTTTGTTTTGAATATGAATTGAAAACATTGAAATTATAAATAATATAATTTATTATCAATATAATTAATATAAAAATAAATTTTATTAATATAGGAGTAAATCAACCCAATGTTCGCAAAAACTATATTAACTATAAATTATGGTGGAAATTTTTAAAATTCTAGAATGTGGCCCATTTTTAATTAGTTAGGGTGCGATTTTTCCTTTTTATCCTCAAAACAAATAAAAAAACTTGTATAACAAAATATCAAAACTTCCATAACTAAATTATTATAATCATGACCCATTTACAACCATATATCACTTTAATATTTGAATATTTTTAAATATTTCACTATCAGTTTAGTAGGTTTAGTATATTTCAGTTTTCAGAATGAGAATAATATTTCAAATTTGAGGAGAAGAGGTGTTTTTATCATTTCAATTTTACTTAAATATTAATTTGGCAACATTGTAAAATATCTGAGGAGAAGAGGTGTTTTTATTATTTCAATTTAACTTAAATATTAATTTGGCAACATTGTAAATATTTAAAATGTTATGTTATTATTTTTATTTGGTCCTATTAAATGGGTTATATGTGCAAAAATTTCTTAATATAGTGTGTGTGTGAGATATTTAAGATGGGACAGGACATTCCAGGGACAATCTCATGTCTCATCTTGTTCATCCCAAATGCCTCTCCTGTCTTGTCCTGATATGATTGGAATGGCATCAAGCTAGCTTGAATGAATATAAGGTTAAACACCTCTAGTTACAATAATGGGAGGGTAAGTGAGATAATGGAAAAGAAATGATGAAAAAATATGAATTACGATAAATTAATAAATCATTTTAAAAATAACATGGGTGAGAACAATAAAATATTGAAAGGAGTAGGGTTAGCTATAGACACAGCATCAGAAATTGTGATTTTAATATTAAAAAATTTGAGAAAATGTAATATAAAAGGAAAAATTACATATAAGTTCCCTGGAGTTGACTAATTTACAAAGAAGTCTCGCAACATACTGAAACCATAACTAGGTTTCGTGGGATTTGCGTGTAATTTAAAATTTAAATAAAAAGACAATAATGTTCCTATTAAACATATGCATGTTCATCAGCCAAATAATTTATAATTACTTCATCACTTCAACTGTTATGCTCTGCAAGTGTACGGGTCGTACCAAGTAATATAAGATGAGTAAAGTATCATTTCTTTAGGAATTTATTTAAAAATAATGATCAAACAAAAGACTAAACAAGTTCGATCAAGTTGAGCTAAATACAATTAGGACAAAGTTGATTTTGCAAACTAAACTAATAGTAGAAAATAGAGAAAAGCAATTGATTTATATACTTCAAACACAAATTAAAACTTAGGATTATTAATCCTCCTTATATTTCATAACATTAAAATTACCTTCTCTTATAAATCTTTTTAACGAAAATAAGTGCTAACCTATGATTCTAAAAATACTTGGACAAGCTCTCTTAAGTCATGAACAAGTGTTTAATTAAATTAATTGCCCAATCTCTTATTATAATTAATAAAACTCAATTTTAAATACTAACCCTAATGTGGTTATGCAATGTTAGCAAGTATATAGAATCTTACTAGAAAAACTATTCATTTAATATGTAAATATTGAGTTTTTGAACTATTTTGCCTAAGTTCTACACTCAACCTGACTCTCTTAAGCATCAATCAAGTGAACACAATATCTAAATGGTGGCCAATCACTTAGAAGCATTAAGAAAAGAATAAAATAAACACACACATATATCATTAATCTAAAAAAGAGAGGAGAAACTTAATATTAATCTATACAAGGGTTTCAAATAATCCTAGAATAAAGAGTTTAACTATTTATAATCATTCATAAGCTACAAATACACAAAATACTTGGACCCACTTTAAATTACAAGAGAGAAAGGGAAGAAGAATAAAAAAATCAAAGAAAATGAGCTTTAAATATCTTCAAAACTCTAATCCCTTGCTTCAAGCTCTTTCAATGTCCAAACCCTAACACAACCAAGCTCTAAACGTGTTTAAAAATGTGTAGAATGCCTTATAGGTCAAGTTCTCTACATATAAGTGTCATACCCAACCAATTTCAGATTAATAAAATACAATGTTTTTCTGACAGCGGTGAAATTTATGAATGAAATGACTTTAAGATGACTTTAACAGTTTTACACTATTTTTATAGCTAAAGAAAATTATTCACTTCGTACTTGATTTTTTCATCCAAGAGCCTTCTAAAAATATTAACAAAGTTCTAGAAATGCATCTAATCATATTTTAAACCAAAATAACATGACATTAGGCCAAAAATATTAAATCAAAGTAAAGAATACAAACTCAAAACAGAATACACATTTTCCTAATTTGTGCAATAAAAATATATGCAATTGAGTCAAAATGGATTAGAATCTAAGAAAAATGTGATGAAATGACATGAAATTTTAGAAGTTAACAACAACAACTTTAATTTTTTATAACTATAACTTTATATATATCCAATAATTAAACTGATTAATTTAAATATTGAATATGTGAAGTTATAATTGAAAAAATTTAAAATTATAGTTGTAAATTATAAATGAAGTAGTTGTAATCCATGATTATTTAACTATTGAATATGTGGAGTTATAGTTATAAAATGTTAAAATTATAGTTATAAATTGTTAATGAAGTAATTATAAATTAATTATTTAATTGATGTAATGTATGTTTAATAGGAGATATTATTATTTTTGTAGCCTAATTTCAAATTACACTCAACTTTAAAAAAATCTAGTTGTGGTTTTTGAATTTCATGAAACTTATTTATAAATGAGTTTGCACCATAGGATCAATATGTAATTTTTTCATTAAAAAAAAATCTAATATGGCACATTGACATCGCAGAGTTTACAAAATAATAAATTATATAAATAGTATATATAATTATATGAAATTTTTAAACCAATTTTTTATAAATAAACAGTTGCTATGATACATATTTATATAAATAATATTTTATTTTATTTTTGAAATAGTATGGTAATAAATACTTTGCTATCTTTCATGGCTTCCATGTTCCTTTGCTCCTAGCCATTTTTGTCCTCTCTTGTACTCTTTCTCCTTACCAAGGCGCTGCCATTGCCATCTCTCACCATGTGATCATTAACATCACCAGCACCTTTCTTCATGGACAAGCTTGTTTCAGGGTGTGTTTGAATTAAAAAATTTACAATTGAGGTTAGGATTTAACTGAGGTTAGCAAACTGAAGTTAAAGAAAAAGTCAGTTAATGTAATGTTTGGATACCTTTTTTTTAAAGTTAATTAGATAAATTAAAATTTGTTTGGATAATTTGATTAAAAAGTCAGTTGAGATTTTTAATAACAAAAATAAATATAAATTTTTTGTATATGTTTTTGTGACTAATTTGATATTTTTAGGAAAAAATACTTAAAATTATAATTTTTTAAAGAATTAGGTTACAAATATAAAATACATCGATAAATCAAAAGTCTGAATTTTCAAATTGCCAACAATATATATATTTGTTTTAGGCAACATAAAGTGATTTGGTTAATTAATCTAAGATATAAATTAATTGTTCAATAAAATTAAAAAAAATTATATTCAATGTCTTTTTTATCATAAATTGCCAAAATATATATAACCACACTAATATCCTAACAAGATAATATTATAATTATATAATATAATTAAAAAAACATTTGCAAGTGTGGATGCCTTCGTAGGTTGTTATGACATACCTGGGATCATCCCCCTTTCTCTCCACTTTCTTTTTCATAGGGCATCCTTCCTCTTAACACTTACAGTAATTCCTCTTACATTCATAAATACACACAAGGTAATCATCACACAAGCAAAAGTTTCATGAACAGTTAGCATTTCTTTTATTTGCTCATATTTCCCCTAGATACCTAAACTGGAAGCACGAGTAAAATGTGTGGACACACACACACACATGTATATATTTCTCGCAAGGTACACCCACCCACCTTGGATTTGGGCTATCCTTCACCATTTTCTTCCCATACTTCCTCTACTTGTAGCTATCGTCCAATGCTTCAACCTCTGACCTTGTTTTGAATGCAAATCTCTCCCTAACTTCCTTCTTCTGGTGTCCATTCATAATAACGTCTCCTAATTAAAACACAGCCAACCAGTGGGGGCCATTAGTACTAAAATTGAGAGATAACTGATAAATCACACTTTGAAATATATGCTGTACATGAACATATTTCTCAAGAGAAACAAATTGAGTATAATAGCACTGGCCTAGGTGGGCTTACTTGTACTACCACAGCCTGTAGACCCTTCAACGTGGCTGCTACGTCCTCCCAAGTCACTTACTTCAACGGAGCTCTGATAGATCAACTGGTTAGGAGCATGCCCGCCAGAAACAAAACATTGATCTTGATCATTGTCTGGCCAATGATCACCATCGAATTTCAAGTACTCAGAGAGCTCCAGAGGAAAAGAAAAACTATTGCCATGTCTTGTCCACTTGTGCGTACCTGTAAAAGCGTGAAGAATCAACGGAAAAGCAAACTATATGTAATAAAGCCTCAAGTTCAAGAACATATTGAGGCAGGGAAGCATAGATCCGACAGGAGAAGAATGTGACGACCACGACTACACTTTCAAACTAGGGAAGCTCTCAATACAAGAAGAAGGACGACGGCAAGCAAGAATCAACGTGAGTAACACTCACGGTTGAGATCGGACAGCGATGGTGATGATCTTTGGTCAAATATGGCAGAGCAAAGGAGAAGGAGGTGGAGAGATTAGAGCAAAGGACTGTTAGGAGGTGAAGTAGAGCAAGGAGACAATCAGGTAGTGAAGAGAATGAAGAGAGAGAAGCCCAACATCCATTGCCCACTCAATGTAGCGTTGTAAAAGCTGGGGTAATTGGCTTTGTTGAAAACGCCCATTTAGACCCCAACGTTGGTTGCAATTTTTTTTCATCCAAACAAAATTTTTTAACTTTTAATATCTCAACCTAAGTTTGGAACATCCCAACTTAAGTTAGGATGTTATCCAAACACACACTTAGTTTTAGCATCTACGTTTGACATTGCATCTTAACAGAGTATATTGTAACAGCCCTCCGCTCACCCCGCCTCCTTGAGGTCTTTTGCGGCGCTGGACACTCTCCCCCCAGGCCCCACAACAAGGGCGACCCCACCCCTTACGGTGAGCATCAGAAGACAAAGACTTCCCCGCAATAATGTGCAGGATTATTCCCCTTGCGGAGAGCCTCCCCAAGTTCGATCCTTAAACCTTTCCTACATAACAAAGTTGAGGCTGAACCTGATACCATTGAGTCAAAGATGCTCACCGTAAGGGGTGGGGTCGCCCTTGTTGTGGGGCCTGGGGGGAGAGTGTCCAGCGCCGCAAAAGACCTCGATGAGGTGATGTGAGCGGAGGGCTGTTACATATATTGCTTAGGAAAATTGTTAACAAATATTGCAGAAAGATGAATAATTAATTAGTGACATTATTTTTCTCTTTTCATTAATCCATAGAATCACCGGCTCTTCCTCCTCTAAAAAACTTTGCAATTTTGAGGCTCACAATTCCTTCTATTTCTAATGGGTGATCCATCATGAAATGCATTTATGGGATGGATAAGTTTTGATACTTGAAAATTTCAAAAGATTTTAAAATTTAAAATTTAAAATTGTGAATTTGTTGAGAAATTATAATAATAGACAAGATCATGTGGGAGAATATTCAGGTATAAGGGAAAGTGATTTCTAACAGTTTTAAAAATAATAATAATATTATTATTTTTTAAAAATATTTTTAAAAACTAATGCTGATATAAATGGTTAGAATTGCAGCATTCCTGAATTGTATACGTGCCAAGTCAGGAATATTGCTTGCGGTTGTGTCTTTATATAGAGACAATCATAGATGATGTGGCACAGTCTAAAAATTTCTTTTGCGCGCGCGCAAAGATGTGCCTTTCATATGCTTCGTCACTAAATCTGTTTCCCTTTTCCCTTTTGTTTACCCAAGAAAAAAAAAATTCTGTTCCCTTTTTCTTCCCGTAAAATGTCACTCCTTTCTGTGTTTCAAATACTTGTTTAATACTTTCGAAAAAAAAACTTGTTTAATACATACGACGAAATAAATGAAAAATAAAATAGTTTTAGAGGAAAATGATCATCATGTTTCTATCATTCAAAAACTAATATAATACTGTTAAATACTGATAACAACAACATAATAAATGCTTAAAAAAAATTCTACTAATATACCAAACCGCTGGTAAAAGATATTTTAGGAGCACTTTCCCAACTATAAGAGAATTATGCTGTGTCTAGACTTGGAAAAGAAACTGACTTTTTTATTATCTCTGAAGGCAAAGTGCTTAAAATATTACATAAGATAACTCATTTGCGGTAAATTGAATAGTTTGTAAATTAGTAATCTCTTACACTTTTATCTGTTTCACCAATAAATAGTCTCTTGGCAGCGAATTGAATCTTGAAAATGCTAATCATTAAAGCTGAACGGCTTTACCCTCCAACAAATTTGACGACACCCAGTAATTCAACTCCCTTTTTGGTCAATTTTGGGCAACAACAAACATAATCTCTGTGATCAGGACAGAGCAATTTAGGGGGAAAAAAATCCTAAACTTTACATTGTTCTACATGAAAAACTAGGGTACTAAACTAGGGCCATCATGAATATTCTCAAACTTTTTCATTCTTCTTTAGATATAGAGTTTGATTGAATCCCAATTAGCCGAGTTCCTTGAATGGG
The DNA here is from genome assembly GCF_029017545.1 of Prosopis cineraria. NCBI lineage: Eukaryota > Viridiplantae > Streptophyta > Magnoliopsida > Fabales > Fabaceae > Prosopis > Prosopis cineraria. The sequence continues at coordinate 42,740,888 of NW_026555332.1, forward strand.
AAGGCACGCTTGCTCATTGTTGATTTGAGTGGGACCGCTTCACTTCAGCATCCCATGCTGCTTGCGCAAGTATCTCGCACAATTCTATTACAGAGCCTCTTATTGGGCCCACGGCCCGGACAAATCTACAGGCCCAAATTCACTATGAAAAAAGACGGAAATTTAAAATTAGAAAATATAATAATGGTGCAGGGCATCAATAATCATTGACTTAATTGTTATCTATATTTTCTCTTATCAGTATATTTTCTGTTTAATTATGAAGGGACGCGCAGTTTGAAAAATCCACGAGTTATTGATCAGGTGCGATAAATAATTGAAGTGCATATACACCAATCTGTTCAAGTAACATATTATTAGTTATAATGCCATGAATGTATAAAATAATAATAATAATAATAATAATAATAATAATAATAATGTTGTCATGAAGGCGATGAAGTGTCCAATTTTAATTCTAGTCCCCACTTTGTCAAAGGATGGGGCCAGTTGTCTTCCTTGTGTTATAATTGTGGCCACTATCTTTCCACACATTGCACTCATGCCTGACAATAATCTCTTTGGTATCACTAAATGAAAAGAAGCAAGATGGTTTTCAGGTGAAAATTTTAAATAGCAATAACTCGTGCATAAATTTGTGTTTTATATCTATTTATGGGATTAATAAATTGTAGCGCGGAACCAATAGTTTTCCTTCTTAAATGAAACTAGGTCCATGATTAATTCTGTGAGCTTTCCACATGTGTTTCATAATTGATGCTTGTCTTTTAATTGCATTTTGCTTTAGCAAACGATTATTATTTATTTTCATGAACTTTAACGAGCACAACAAGCAAAGCTACTTTCTAAATTGAAATGTAAAGAGAAAAAAGGAAGCTCATTTTTAGTCTCAGTTTAAACAAATTGGCACAGATTGATGGAGAGGTGATTCCTCTGTTTGCACACTTCATGCGGGAACCTTCTGCATTGCTATGACCTGCAAATCCAAAACAGAGCAAATAACAAATATGGTTTCCCACACAAAAAAAAAAAAAAAACAGCCTTTGTTCTTTTTTCCCTCAAGTACATTTTAATCATGCTTTGGGATCACACCAGGTCCACTTTGAAAATTAGAATGGTTAAAAGGAACAGAGGTTAAACACAAAGTTCATCTAAATCTTAAAAAATCGATCCAATAACTGTATTGTACCAGTAAAAATGTCATGCCAAAGAGCCAAATTTAGACATGAGAAGTTTGTTCAAAAAAAAAAAAAAAAGACATGCGAAGACTATTACAATTTCTAATAGACAAAAAATCAAATCTTAAATCTTAGATATAATTTTCTCAAAATTATGTACTGTTTCTGTCCTTTTTTTTTTAATATAAGCTGTGGATATTATTTGTTTAAATTTCATTCATGCGTAGAGAAACATTAACCTGACAGAGATTGTTGACAGAATAACGTAGGACCACGTGCCAACTGTTAACTTTTTTTCAGTTAAGATAAATTGGTGACATGTAGAGAGTATAAATAAGCAAATTAAGGTAAAATAATACGATGATGGATTGGAAAATTGGATGGAGGAAGTCACAGTCCACCACAACCAACCACTTCATCAAAACATCTAAATTTTATGTACTAAACTTTTAATAATTATACCTACCACAGACTACTCAGCCATACAGCAAAAGGAATTGATGGCCTCATCATGACCACCAAATCAATGCAATCCAGTTACATGATTACTCCCACAGTTGTCACATTCACAGTGTGATAACCACATCACTGTCCATATCATAAGCAGATATTATTTTAATTCACATTAATTCTATTGCCATCCATCATCCCTTCCTCTTCTTTCACCCTTCTTTTTTCTGACTCACTAATGCATTCATGTTATGCACTTGAACTGATCTAACTCATCCTGTAATTACCCACTTTGATGAACTTTAGACATACTATTAGCCATACTTTATGCTAATCTCTTTGTATATGTAGCCTAATAGCATTCGTTAGCCATGATGACAAACCCCAAAAGCACTGCAGCTCTTCAGGATTCCAGCAATTTCTCAAGACAAATAAAATAAAATAAAATAAAAGCCTTGTGAAAAAGGAAAAAGGTGACTCGGTCACTGCCTTTCACCGAAAAGTGCAAGCATACCTGTGTTCGCCTTGACTTTAAATTAAGTTGAAATTATAAACAAACATGCCATAAAGTATGTTTCAGAGTCATCTCCATCTTCTAGCCCTGCATGGGTTCATGTGACTTTCACTTCACCACAACAACTTTCCCCAGACATACTAGGAGGAGGGAGGCTCAACAAGTGGTCCTCCAAGCATCTGTCAGAAGAACAACGATGCACTTAGTTTTCTTATGGTATGGAGTGGATCTTTAAGATAATAGTGTGAAAATTCTAAGTGGGGTTGGTGGTGTAGACTGTAGAATAATCACATTTGCCAGGTCTCTTTGAGATGGGCGTCGTTACAGTTGCTGAATTGAAGCCTAGTATTTCAGGGAAGAGGTCCTTTCGTCCAAATTCAAGCATAAGGCATGCCACTGAATGGTAATTCTTTTTTATTCTTTGAATCCTTAGTATTCATATTGCAGTTCTGCTTCTCTATATAGAATGTCAGGTGCTTGATTCAAGTCCAAAACCACAGACCTGTTGGTCTTAAAAATGTTTCCAATAATAGAATTGTTAAGTGTTATTTTTGGAGTCGTTTTCACAGACCCACACAAGGAGGGGATGGTCTACTTACAATGAACCTCATCTTGGAATCTAGCTCTCCGTGGAGAATTCCCTGCAGTTTCATGTTGTGTGTCTATTTCATTGTCCCTTTTCTGTTGGATTCTGAAGGGCCTGTTTCCCTTCAATCTTCCATGAACTCGCCTTTTGGTTTGCCCAGCAATTTTCCATTCCCTTGCCATCACAGCCTGTAAAAATTTATGGCAGAGAGCAACGCTTAACTGTTCTGGTATTAATTAAAACCACTGATTGTAGAGAAGGACGTAACCTTGACATTGATGTAGTCCTTTGTGTAGCCGACAACGACATGAAGGCGTATAGTCAGTGTCCAGCTCTCATCTGTCACCAACGTAAGCGCCAATTAATGTTTGTCTGTCAATAATTAGGCAGCAGATGTCATATAAGATTTATCACCGACTGTGTGAAAATCTTCTCCACATAGAACGGACAATTATATCCAGCTATCTGACAATGCTAGCATGGCTCATGTTTTTCCCCCACCTTTCTTATCTTGGGTAGTCAATGATTCTGGGTTAATGGGTTCCACTATAATGGTTCAACCAGTCCTGCCATGTTCAATTTAAGCTTATGCTTGTGAGTGAAACCATACTGTCTGTAGTACGGCTCAAGTAGTTCCACATATTCAGTGATAATTGAGTTGGGGCCAATCTCACCTTGCTCCTTGATCTAGGAAGATTGTGTTGTCTTTTGGCTTGTGGTGTTTAAAGCCCATAACTTTGAACTACATTTCTGTACGTTTAATTATTCCCAGTACCTGCCACATGAGGCTCCTCTGGCAAGGTCTCTGACTATCTCGTTTCGGTACCGATTAATAATATGCATGCTAGCGGTTGTTGCTATATATTGAAACTTCCATGTCTGTCTCCTACAATTGTTCAACTGGACTTGCTTGTTACAGGCCAATCTCTGATGTCTCTAGCGACCTCACCATTGAAGTTGGAACATCAAGCTTTGCACTCCACAAGGTACACGAAACAAGCTGCCTTTCTCATCCTTACAGCATATCCACCCTGGATTTCTTAGCCAGATAACGTTGCCTTGATACTTCTTTATTTTGATTTAATCCAATTTTTACCAATCAAATCTTTGGAAATTTTATTATTTTACTTATCCATGCAACACATTAGGCTACCACATATCAGTAATCCCTAAGAGTTTAGGAATACTTCATGACATCTCTTGATGCCTCAGCAAGAAAAAGAGTGGAATGCAATATTGCAAATATTTTCTCTAAAGCATATGTGAAACTGAAAAGAAGGCATAAAAATGTTATATCATGACGTTGGAAGCATATGAAGTTTTTCTCTTGAACTTCTAAGAAGATTTTGTTTTATTTATCCATGCAGTTTCCTCTAGTTTCTAGAAGTGGAAAAATTCGGAAACTGTTGTTAGAAGCAAAGGATTCAAAGGTTTCGCGGATAAGTCTCCCAATTGTGCCAGGTGGAGCGGAGGCGTTTGAGCTTGCTGCTAAGTTCTGCTATGGAATTAATGTCGAGTTCACTCTCTCAAACATCGCTATGCTACGTTGTGTTGCCCTTTTTCTGGAAATGACTGAAGAATATGCTGAGAAAAACTTGGAGACTCGAGCTGAAGCATATCTAAAGGAGACAGTGCTGCCAAACATTTCAAGCTCAATATCTGTTCTTCATCGTTGTGAAGTACTTTTGCCTATATCGGAAGAGATCAACCTTGTTAGCAGGTTAATCAATGCAATAGCAAATAATGCCTGCAAAGAGCAGCTCACCTCTGGCTTGCTAAAACTTGACCACAATTTTCCTTCTAAAACCATCTCAAGCATGGAACCAGAAACACCCTCAGATTGGTGGGGAAAATCTCTCAATGCTCTTAACCTCGATTTCTTCCAACGAGTCCTTTCTGCAATGAAATCAAAGGGACTAAAACAGGACATGATCAGCAAGATTCTGATAAACTATGCACATAATTCTCTTCAGGGGATTATTGTTAGGGACCCTAAAGTGGTGAAAGGAAGTTCATTGGACTTGGAATTGCAGAAGAAACAAAGGGTCATTGTTGAAGCCATAGTTGGTTTACTTCCAACTCAGTCAAGGAAGAGTCCAGTTCCGATGGCATTTCTATCAAGTTTGCTGAAAGCTGCAATAGCAGCATCAGCATCTACTTCTTGTAGGTCTGATCTGGAGAGGAGGATGGGTCTTCAACTTGATCAGGCCATTCTTGAAGACATCCTAATTCCTGCCACCTCAAGTTTGAATTCCCACTGTACAATGTATGACACTGATTCAATTCTGAGGATCTTTTCCATTTTTCTAAACTTGGATGAGGAAGACGAGGATGATAGTCACTTGAGAGATGAGAGTGAGATGGTATATGACTTTTATAGCCCCGGATCTCCAAAACAAAGCTCAATTCTGAAGGTGTCCAAGTTGTTAGACAATTATCTTGCTGAAATAGCATTAGACTCAAATTTATTGCCGTCGAAGTTCATAGCACTAGCAGAATTACTCCCAGATCATGCGCGTATTGTAAGCGATGGACTCTATAGAGCTGTTGATATCTTCCTAAAGGTCAGTATCCCATCTCTCCCTCTCTCTCTACTGTTCCATTATAAGTTCCAAGTACTTCTGGAGTATATTACCATTTGTTTATTTTCTTACAGGTTCATCCAAACATGAAAGACTCAGAGCGCTACCGGCTTTGCAAAACCATTGACTGCCAAAAACTGTCCCAAGAAGCTTGCAGCCATGCAGCTCAGAATGAAAGGCTTCCAGTGCAAATGGCAGTCCAAGTTTTGTACTTTGAGCAAATAAGGCTAAGAAACGCCATGAATGGGGGACACAACCAGTTATTCTTTGCAGGTTTCAATGGTCAGTTTCCTCAACGTTCAGGAAGTGGTGCTGCAAGTGGAGCCATTTCCCCAAGAGATAACTATGCATCAGTGAGAAGAGAGAACAGAGAGCTGAAGCTTGAAGTTGCAAGAATGAGAATGAGACTGACTGACTTGGAGAAAGATCACGTGTCCATGAAGCAAGAGCTTGTGAGGTCTCATCCTGCCAATAAGCTATTCAAGTCATTTACAAAAAAGCTTAGCAAGCTCAATGCGTTGTTTCGGATGAACAATATTAAGCCGATTGGAGCGAAAGCTAGCGCTGACAATCGATTTCCTTTTCAAAAGAGAAGGCGTCACTCAGTTTCATGATCATGAATGTATAATATAAATATGTATGTCAGAATTGATGTATAGTATGCGTAGCGTGATTTCGTGTTTATTTTCCAGTCGATTGTTTGAATTTTGGCGCTGAGTTCGTTGTGTTCAAATGGCATCATCAACCAAACATGTGGGCTGGATTATTTGAGAGTGGATGCTTAATGAAGTAGTGTCCTCTGATTGAGAATTTTGACATTACTTAGTATATAAATCCTAACGGTACAGTTGTCACGCCTTAGACGCAAAAATGATATTAAAAAATATCAATTTCATGAATGGATAATAATTAAATGACAAGGACATGATTATGATATCCAAATAGCTCAAGTTAGTGCGTTCATTCTTTATAGTTTTACATATCAAAGGATCCATTTAGATGTAATAGCCAGTATATTTATTCATTAACTTCCTTTCTTTTTTTAATGGTAAGATAGGTTTAATATAAATTGCCTCAAACTTTTCTCTATAAGATTGTCAATATTTCAATCAAATTACATCTATTTAAATTAAGCATTTCAACTTTCCCGTGCAATGTACGGTGTGTTTAATCTAGTTACTTAGATAGTATATAAAGCTGATTCTCTTTCTTAGACATTAAAGATTTGAAGTTTTAGTTTTCCTTTTTTAAATGAGGAATTGTGACATAAATAGATTCTCAAAATAATATCAATATTTATAGAAAACTTGAACTTCGTTCTTGTAAACACATAAAATTTAAAGATACTGTGTTCTATTTGAAAAGAAAAATTGATTTAAATGAAAGATATAGTGCATCCTTAAACTTACATTCATATTAACGTCGAAACAATTTCAATTTGGAAACTGTAGGAATAATGAATACTAAACTAAATCAAATAAATTAAAATGATACCAACAAATGACTCCGTGGCCCAATGGATAAGGCGCTGGTCTACGGATCCAGAGATTCTGGGTTCGATCCCCAGCGGAGTCGCTTAATGTTTTGGTTTTTTGTACTTCCATAAAGAATTGGACAGCGCCGTTTCCCGTTTGACCTGAATTGGGCATACACACGACACCGTCTGGCCCTAATAATTTTATGCAATCAGTGTCCGGAATCGTAATTTCAGTTAAATTGTGCGTTGTATTTAAAAATACAAAAAATTCATTATGTAGATATTCCAAGTTTTTTATTGGCAAAGAGGAAAAACTTTTCGAGAGGGGAATATTTTAATCAGAGATGTCATAATTTACGTATTAATGAAATTTTAAGAGGCCTCACATTGATTTGTGGAAAATCTATTGATCAACTTGAGAAAGAACCAAACACGTGTATATTTTATACATCAACATCTGAGTCTGACCTGCTTTTGTGACATACATGCATGCATATAATTGAAGCTTTCGGTGATTTTGTCTGCTTTAAGCTACAAGGAAACCGTGTTCCTTGATCTGGATTCCAAAAACTTCAGACCTCAAAATATTTGTCTTAATTATGAGTCAACTTAACTTTGCTTATTGGTTTATTTTTTAGTGTACAAAATATGTGATCCATTCCATTTAACCACGCTTAAAATGCTATTCCCAACTAAATTAAGCAGCAAAACAAACAGATATATTCCCAATGAACATGAAAGCTAAGCCTTGCTTTGTGCAGAAGACTAATTTTAAGTTGGTTCAATTGAAAAGGATGGTTTAGCATATTCGTTAAGCGAAGCAGTACAGAATAGAAACGTTAGTGCAAGGGCAGTTCTTGGCATCACATAAAGTGATAGTGCGGGACCAATATAAATGAATCGATTCTCGGAAAAGTTCTTGCGATCCATGTTCATGTCCTTTTTTTTTTTTTTTGGTCCTACTTTCCTGTGTTCTTAGGATATCCCACGTATAAATTCATGTTTTCCATTTGAAACACTTGTGTATTACTTAGTAGCCGAAAGAACAGTTGTACTAGTGAAGAAAGTTTAAGGCGCAGTACATATATAGCAGAGCATCTTCATTCTTCACCACGCATGTGGTATCGAATTTTACATGATTGGACTAGCTTCTTTTATTAATCACTACTATTTGGATGGACCTGACCTTCATCATTTAAGACTAAACTTAAATCCTCACTACACTACAATCGAATCAAGTTCAGTCTAGATGTCCTCAGGTTTGATTCTTTCATTAAATAACTTGAGAGCGAGTGTGTGTATGTATACATATAAGAATCCACTCATGTTTTTAGTTTCATTTTAGTCATTGGCTCACTGCTGACAAGACTTTTAAACTGAAACATTTTGTTTTCAGACGATCAAACGTAGTGGAATATTCTGAAATACATACACAGGTATTACATGTCTTATACTGTGAAGCGTACACTAGATTAACTCTAATGACAGCACGCCAATTTAATACTTGCGTGGGGATTGTGTGCATATATACCGGATTTCTTGAAGTATTATTTTAATTTATACACTGCATCAATATGATAATCTGGGAATCATCATGCATGACTGAAACAACCCACCTCAATACATAAAATTCGCACTAAACTGAGTCATCATTTGACAAGTTTCTCAAGCAACATGGTACAATGCTGCCTCAGAAGAAAAAGTAGAGCACCAAGGAGCTCTATACAATAACAAGGAGCAAAACACGAAAATATGAAAAGCTACGTAGTAAGGAGATTAGAAAGTGGTTATTTGAAATCTGAAGAGATAGCTAGCGAGCCCAGATGAAGATAGCTTTAGCACCTAGAAGCAACTGGCCAAGCTTGTTCTGAACATTGAGGCTGATTACTTCATTAGCACCTCCTATGAATTGCTGACCTATGAACACAGCAGGAACACTTGGTCTGCAACCTAACTGCATGAGAGCTCTCTCTATGTGTTGCCCATTAGACAACTTGTCAACCTCTATCACAGTAGGGTTTGCCCCGAAGCTACATATCAAAGCCTTCACTGTATGGCTCATGCAGCAACTGCTTTTACTGAAAATCACCACTGGCTTGTCTGCAATCAACCTCGTCACCATTTCCATTGCTGATTGATTATGGTAGAGATAATAGATGGGTAGGTTTAGGCTTCACTTTGAGTTTGGTTTGTGTTGTTGAGGTGATCAGAAGCTGGTCTATTTATATTAGCTCACTGGTTGATGGAATTGGATAGTTTGCTCCACAGGAAAACATATTCAAGAGAATAAACTCTTTTCATTGCTTGATTCCCAACTTGACCTTTATGGTAATCCCTCCTTTAGCTTTTTCCAGTTTCACAATGAATCTGACCCTATATGTTGGCTATGTAAAGGTTAGCTAGCTCTGTCATTTGCCATTATAAGAACATGTTTACGACATACTGGTTTAGTATGCTATGCCCAAATTTATTGTTCATCATTGAATGCATGCGAATAATCACTGATAGCATTTGTTCTGCTTTCACATAAAAACAGAACTGTTTGGGGAGCATCTGAAAAGTGAGACAGAAGTCTGGGATTACCCAATTAGTGCCCTGTAGCAACTTTTCATCTCTTGGCAAAATTCGCATCAAGTTCAAATCCCAAATTCTGAAAACTAAAGAAGATGCTAATTTAAAGGCAATTAAACCCTGCCCCCCCTTTTTTTTAATTTATTTCTCTTATTTCCTCTTTTGGGTTGCTCTGGCCTTTTTTTTTTTTTTTTTAACCATAGAAATCCGCTTGAGGGCACTGGAATAGGAACGAGACAAAGGCTCCATTTTTTCCCTCCGCCCATTGTATTGATCAAGGAAGATGCTCTGTACTAAAAGCATAAGATTTATGATCAGCAAATTAAATAAAAACGTTTTCTCAAGCCTCTGGTGCCTTCCTCTTTTTGTGTAATTTTGTCCACTCCATTTTCTGTTCATGTCATGTCTTCAATCTGTAGTTGCAACTGATGTTTATACAAAATTATGTTAAAACCTTTTTAACCTAGGATATGGTAGAAAATTAAGATTTGCAACTTGCAAGATAAGGATCACAAGTAACGACCCTTTCTTGGTCATCTTTTGTTGACATGCAAAAGTCTAAAAGATATCGACAAAATTTTGTTTTGCAAGTCACACCGAATGAAAAATGTGAAAAACCAGTAATTTATCCAGATCAGTAGAGTCTCAATATGATTTATGGAAATCAGTTGATTTATTAAAAAAGAAAACTGCTTTTGGTGATTTTCACCCATTGTTCAGTTTTAAAATAACGTTGGATAAAAATTAAATTGTCACCCATACTATGTCAGCAATTTCATTGTTTCAGCAGTAAAAGTAGGGAGAAAAAAAAAAAAAGAGATTCCTAGCTTTAGATCACAGAAAGAATTCATGATATAATCTCTCATCCGGTAAGCATCCAATGAGATTTTATTTTTTGCTTTTGAAGGAATTTCTCTGCACAACATGGAAAATAAAATGTTCATATACGGACAATGTTAAGGTAGTGTTGTTACCACAGAATTTTCCACGTGCCTGCAGCTTAGGAAGGAACCCTAGTTGACCCCTCATCCCAAATTCTGTTGTCTGCTGTGTTGATTCTCACAATAAAAATGGCTCAACCTTGAGGCCAGGGGTCAGTTGACTTCGATATCCCTTTATCCTCATTACATTTTCATTAAAATTATTAAAGCAACAAATTCACAAAATGAAACATTAAAAAATATAAGGTAAAGCGTGAAATAACTCATTAGACGTCCAATCTCTTTCTGAGTTATATTAGTTTTCTTTTCTCCCCTTCTGATTTTATAACTCACTACAAAACATGATATATTTTTCATATGGTCATGACAAAGTTTCATAGATCATGCATCAGTGAAGAAGGAAATATGTGTGTGTATATATATATATAGATATAGATATATTGGCGTGAAACAGAAGCTTCATATTTTCTTTATTACAGCTTTTATGGCCGATAATCTCTCACAATCTATTATCACATAGAGGAAGTTTCCTTTCTCTTCATCTCTAAATCATCATCCCAGTAAGAAGTGGAATATTCTGTTGCTAAATAGTTATCTAACGTGGGATCTCCTATATTGACTTAAATTCATTTACACTTGCACAACCTAACCATATATATTGAAGAGCAGTGTTAGCACTTCTTTTGAGAAATAATCAGCTGGAAGAGCATACTCATTTAGATTGATTACAAGAGTACAGGCATAAATATTTCACTGTATCAGTTCTTGGAGTGGAACTTCAGTAGTCAGTTTGTTGCCATGACGTAGGAATGTTTACATGAAGCATCAAGGCTGTCTAGCTATGAGAGATGGTTTTTAGTACTCTATTTCTAGTACAACTCATTACAATATCCTCTTGTCATGATTTTTTAAAGAAAGATACCATGAAATTAATTGTGTGGTTTTAAATATTTTTTCCTTTTGAAATTCATAAAAATACAAAATTGTATTGTTTTATGAGCTAATTATCGAAGAGAAAAAAATTGGGAAGGTAGGGTACTTCCGAAAGTATTAGAAGTTTGGGGTATTGGAGGCTTCAAACCAGCAAAATGACGAAAGAGACAACAAAAAGAGATTCCTTATTAGCCTTGATTACAGAAAGATCAATCGAACAAGATCTTAGTTTATCTCTTGAAGCCATTGCATTGCATGACAACATTAAAACAACATGTCCACGAGCCTGCAGGTTGGAAGCCCCCAATTTCCGTGGACTGTTCTATAAGTTCTCAAAAAATGGCTCAACATCAAAGCAATGGTTTTCACTTGTCTATTCCCTTGAATTTTATATTCAAAGCATCTGAAAATAATTGGCGGAAAAGAGAGAGAGAATGAAGACAAGAATGAAAGCACGAGGAGATGGTTTTTTCATTAATATATTAGAAGTAAAAGATGAAATGGAAAGGGAGTGAAGGACAAAAAATTAACCAGAGAAGAAACAGCAAGAACGTTTGCTAGGTCTCTTAAAGTCGTGGTATATATTTAAACAAGTAATACAATGATGAGTGACATACGGGCATGTACTGCCTAGCTAGAAGCAAAACATCAAAGTAAAGGCTAGTTTAGGCTCTATAATGATAGACAAGACAAGAGCCTGGATTTCTACGAATCATTTTTTGGCGTCCAAATCCAAATGGCTCTGGCATTCAAGAGCAGAGTTGGTAACTCGTTGCGGACATGGAGGCTCATGATTTGGTGGGCACCGCCAATGAATTTTTGGCCAATGAACACAGCAGGTACACTTGGTTGAGTTCCCAATTGGAGCAATTCCGTCTCTATCTGCTTCCCATTGCTAATTTGGTCAATCTCATACACGGTGGGATTAGCCCCAAAACTGCATATCAGTGACTTGATGGAGAAGCTCAGGCAACAGCTGCTCTTGCTGAATATCACCACTGGCTTTTCTGCTACCATCCTCGTAACTGTGTCCATCAACGCATGTGAAGGCTTGTCAGCTTCGCTGGCTGTGTCATGAGTGGAAACTGAGCTTCACAGGCGATCTATTTATATGCATGGTGGCTCATATCAATCGAATGGTGACTGGAGTGGAATAAACAAGAATATGATCGGATAAGAAAATTCTCGAAAACAAGCGACCTTTTGGTCTGTGCTCATGTGTTGTGGTGTGGCCGTAGGGCTCACAAGTTGCCCAATTTTTTTCGTTCAATCTAACCAGTGCAAAGCTTTCTTGGAGAATAATTAGATTCACGGTCGTGCAATCATGCATTTATCTTCCTATACTAAATCTTATCACTATGATATTTTCTCTCTCTGTTGGCTTTTTTTTTTTTAATATCTTAAGAGAAGCTATGACAAAATTGTGAAAAAATGGTTTCTCACGGTATTTTATCTCAAACAAAAGAAAGGAGAGAAACAAATTGTAAGAAAATTTATTTATGCTCAGAAAATTCTGAGAGAAAATCCTTTTTCTAAATTTCAGAGAAAAAAAAGTATTCCTCTCTGAGCAAAATTTAAGGAAAAATATTTTTATTTTTTTAAAGTTTCTTATAGATATAATATAACCGTGACCCAATATTTAATTTGTTTTATACTATATATCTTGGCTATGAATGCCTCTTCTTGGTAATCCACTAATGATAAGCCGCTTTGAATACTTCCTGATGGTAATGTATTGTAGAATTCAAAATTTCAAATGCTTAAATAGCCATTTCATCAAGTGTCCACAACAGTATAGACGTGAAAATATGGGCCAGGAAAAGACTATGGGATGGGATCGATGGGCTAGCCTGTTTCTTCTAGGGTTATAATTCCAAGAGGTCGATCCCCTTGACAAGCCAAGAGGTCAATCAACAAAGGTTGATTATTTTGTGGTCCATAATTTATAAGATTGTGATCAAATTTGATAATTGATATAAAGATTTTTTTAATAAATAATTTGTAAATATTTTTGCAAGTATTCTTTAAATTTAGAGAAAAGTCTTGTCCTAATAGGCCCTCAAAATTCAACTTACTTTACTTTTTTTTATCTTAAAAAAGCTAATAGGACAAGAAGTTAGCCCTCGACAATCTTTTGTATTAATTTTTTTATTTAAATTCATATAATTCATACATATATAAAGCCTTGATCCTGATGAGTCTTTAGGACTCAATTCACCTTAATTTTTCACTTTAAAAAAAGTATTTAAGTTGATGCAACTCATACTAATAAAAAAGGAATGAAGGATAATATATATATATATATATATATATGTTTGAATCTTCACTTAAATTCATACCATGATTCATTCAAAATACTAATATTATGAACATAAGACTAGCTATTAAATTGGTCAAGGTATTGATACACCATTCAATAATAGGATCACAGTCTAAACTGTGGTCACTAATCATAAATAAATTAATTTATTTTAAATATTATATATTTAAAGTAGCAAGAAATGATCATATATAGTAAGAAAAATGAATATTTAAATTTCAAACAAAATAATAGACAATAAAAAAAGATAATATCTATCAATATTACATCATTTTCATCTATATAATTATTTCATAATTTATAATTTATAACTTTAAAATATATACATATATACATAATTCACACATATTTCTTACATTTTTTTTTCATTTCATAATACTTATTAGGCATAAATATGTGTAAATTATAATTTTAAAATATGAACTTAAAATAAAAATAAAAAACTAACTTATTCAGTTCAACCAGTTTGTTGCCAGTTTTGGCCGGTTTAATTGGTTCATGGAGGGTTCGTAGAATGATTAATTTTTTTGTCATAGTTGGACCAGACCTATGATTGATTTTTAGTTCAACTAGTCAAATTAGTTAGTCCGATCTAGTTTTGATGACACTGTAAAATACCAACAAGTCTTTCATGTGTGCGCGCACGCGCGGGTAAATGTATATATAATGCACAACTCAAAAATGATATTTTAATGGGATAAGAACAATGTATATGACGTATTATCAAAACAGATATAGCAATTTGAAATTTCATTGCAAGATATTGGGCTTGAATTGAAATAAACTTGTAGAATAAAATAACCAAAATATCTTTCTTATAATATGTCGCAACATAACATAAGAAAATTAACAAGTAAAGCTTTTAACAAGTTATATGGTTTATTTACAAATTATACTAATAGCTTGATAAGTAATGAATTTAACTCGTCACATGAACTTCACAAGTAAAGTAATGGTTGACAAATAATGTAAATAAATAAATAAAGTTAAAGAATTAACAAGTCTTTTCTTTTTAAGGATTAACAATCATATTAACTAGAACACACTAGACATAACAAGTAACACAAGAGAATTAATAAGTAAAGTTATGATTTTAACACGTAATGTAGATGATTTTATTAGTTATGGTAACGGTTTAACGAGTAACAGATTTAAATTGCTGATTTCATCACTTATGATAACGGTTTAACAAGTAACGGATTCAAATCACTACATGGACTTATACTGTTAATTAACCACGTTAATTGTTAAATGCTTTACTTTACTTATGAATTCCCTTGTAGCTCGTCACTACAACATATTGAAAAGGATATTTTGATCGTTTTATTTTTGAATTTTATGTCAATTTAAGTCCAGCGTCCTGCAATGAAATTACATCAGGTCCAGGGTCGTAGGATGAAATTCTCCCTATTTTAATCATGCATGCTCATGTTTCAAAATATAATAGGCTCTGATATATATGTGTTTTCCGAGTTCATCATTTCTTGGCCAAACGTCAAGGGCTGTGCACTAATCATGTTATACCGTGAACAAGAAAATTCATACTCATGCAGCGTTGCTTTTCCGCAGAGCAGAGCAAACATATATATTCAGGTGCAAGAAATGGCCAGCTTAATTATGTAGCCGCATCAAATTTAGTCCGTCTATATTTCGACGAGAGGAATATGTGTGTGTGTGTGTGAGTGTGAGGTAACAGTAGTCGAGAAAAGGGAGAAGACAGCGTTGAAAAAGAGATGAAACGAATATATATGATCAATGTAAAATGTAGTGGTGGTGGGTGTACTGTGACTGAGCATAAAATAACTTATATCAGGTACCCCTTTCTCCCGTGCCTTGCACAAGCACGGTTCATTAAGCGTGTGCGTGCACTGATGAGTTCTTTCGCATGGACGTGTGTGTAGAACGCGCAACTTTTCGTGTGCATGCACGCGCATTTTTACGTACTCTCAATCCATGATGTGTTGGATAGGAATATTATATTGTACTCTCAAGCAAAATTGTTGCATCTGTTGCGTGTTAATTTTAATTTGTGCATTCAGTATCGTATCATGTGTGTGTGCGTGGGTGTGTTTCATGTTTGTGGTAGGTTAATTGATGCCTTGTGAAGCGTGTTTGATAAATAAAGTAAAATGCGAGAGGGATATTTTAGCATAATGCAGGTCAGCTATCCATGTCAGCAAATGTAGTCATTATTTCAGCAGTAGTAGTGGACGAACGAAAACGCAGAGAACAAAGGAAGATATTCCGACCGAAAGAGTTTCTGATATAATCTCTTATCGTCTCTGCGTCCAATGATATTATTTGTTACCTTTCCACGTGCCTTCAGCTTGGGGAGGAACCCTTGTTATTCCAAATTCCGTTGTCTGTTTCTGTCAATTCACACAGCAAAACGTGTAAAAAAAAAAAATTGGAATATGTATGGTAAAACATCAGAAATTAAAACAAGTTGACAGAGATCTTAACTGTGTTGTCTTTGGTGTACGTTATGCTCCATATCCAATCTCTTTCTGGGATGTCATTATTATTTTCCCCTTCTGATTATATAACAATTCATTACAAAAAAACATCATCTTGCAAGTATGGCTAGCTGCGCCCCATATAGATCCAATCTCTTTCATAACAGGCGCTTCATAGTTTCTTTGTTTGTTACGTATATTTCATGGCTGATCGATCATACGTAGTCATCTATTATTATGTAGGAACTTTGCTTTATTCTTCAACCATGTGTCATGATTATGCAGTTAAAGGTCCTTTCACTTTCCTGGCCACCGAGTTAATGATCATTAGAAAACCAAAATTTCATGCATGTACCTTGGAGTGGAATCTTATTACCCATTACACTCACAAAGTCACAAAGAGTGGCGGAGCTAGGATCTTGGAGCAAAGAGGACGGGGCCAAAACTTTGGTATAAGAAAAACCTTTCTATTTCTTTCAAATATACTATTTCTCCTTTTTTTCTTTTTCTTTGTCTTTGTTTCTTAATTCAACCTTCAATTACAAACTTGCAAATGCAGCATGCTGGCAAAAAACATTCAATGAGTTTACTTTTGAGTCTTCAATCTTTATTCTCTATTCTCTTTTTCTTAAGTAGTTCTTGACTAATATTTTCAAGATGAGGACAACATGGGTCTAATTTGGTCAAATTAATTTTTTAAATTTTTTAAAAGACTAATACATAATAATGATATTTAGGTATAGTGAAACCATGAGCTAATATTCACTAGGTTTTGAGGTTAAAAAATTAAATTTTAAATTGGGGCTAAATATAAGATTGAAATGGGTTTAAAGTTTAAAATATTAAAATAAGGCATGTAAAGTATTAAAAAAAAGGAGGATCAAACTGTAAAATATAAAAATACATGCCCCGTGTTTAGTAGTTTTCTTATCAAAGGAGGGCTTTGCATGCAATGTAGCTCTCACAACCTTACTGAGTTAATCACCAAACAGGCCATCAAACATGATGGCGTTTACGTTCGTCGTCCTTTCATCCTGTGACACGTTGCAATTTGCAAATAATGATTTTGGTAGGAAGAGTTCATTGTGGGATTTTTTTTTTTTTTTTTGCCAAAGTCGACATCATGTAACTTGATCGCTAATACCATGGATCTTTTTTGGGGTTTCACTTTTCTCTCTTTGAGTTTGGGGGCATGATAGTGGAAGAAATTCTCGCACGAATTCAATGCACTATGTTATTCTCTAATAAAATTTTATATATTATTATTTTAATGGCTTTATTTTTGACTTTTTTTTTTGCCTTTTTTCTCTTCATCATTCTTAATGATGAAATAAATTTATATTTGCAACCATCTTACATAACATTTTTATTAGACAAATTATAAATAATGTAATGCACAGGGAAATGTTTTTTTTCTCTCTCTGCTTTTTTTTTTTCCAGTTTGGGTACCATGAAGCAACTTTTGTTCCCTTAATAAGATTCGCTTCAACTCCCAAATCCCCAAAGCTGAGTGGAAAAAACATGCTGATTTGAAGGTAATCAGTAGTCACCCTCTGCTTTTACGGTTGCTGTATGGCCCTTTCTACCATGAAAAAAGAAAAGAAAAGGGGGGCAATAAAAAGTTGATTTAATTGCCCTGGCCCGGAGCTGAGTGGAAACAGAAAGAAGTTCTTCCCCCCCCCCCCCCCCGGTGCTTATCATGTAGAGTAAAGAAGATACTGTTTACTAAGCCATGTTTGGACGAAGAAGTCATTTGTAGGGAAATAAAAAAGGACAAGGAGATGGAGGGGAAATGGAATTTCATAAAAATGTCATTTTTCAGCCAAAGATGTGTTTTCTTATTAAAAATTTTGATTTTTTATTAAGAGTTTGATAAGACATTAATCCTCACTTAAATACCCAAATTGAGTTTTCAAAGGCACTATTTAGAATACAAAAAATAAGGTTGGTATTTTTAAAAAATAAAAGTACCATATTTACATATTTTATAAAATTATTACCATTTTAAAAATTAAAATTAGAATGTTTTAAATGTATAACGTATTAATTTATTAATTTTTAAAATTGTTGTTAGTATTTTTTATATAATCATTCATATTTTTCAAAATTATAAAGTCAATATTTTTTTTCATAATAATCAAAATATCAAAAACTATTATTAAAAAAAAAGAGTGATGAGTTGAGGTTATTAGGGCAACACATTTTTTTTTTAATTTTACGATGTAAAGCTCACTTCTTAAAAACCCTAATAATGTATATACCAAACACTCAAGATGATAAAGCTTCTCTCGTTCTTCCCAAATAATGTGCATGCCAAATATGACCAAATTAATACCATACCGTTTCTATTTTGGAAAATATTGAAGATTTAGATTTGTGAGGAGTATCCTCCCTTGGTCAAAATCACCACTTTTATTATTATTATTTTGGGGGGGGGGGGGGCGCGGAGATCTTTTGTTGATCAAATGTCATGGGGAAGACTTATCAGGAAATTGTGTATCAAAGCAAAAGACTCAGATTAAAGAAAGATCAAAACCTATTTTACAGGTCAGTCTTTACTAGATGAGCAATGTAATAAGCTAGCAAACTTTGACCAGAAAGTTAAAACTTTGCTTTCGGTGACCTTTTCTCATTATTAATGTTAAAAATGGCGTTGGATAAGCATTAAATGGAATAGTAAAGCTCCATTTAGTTCATAGTGCAAGAGGTCTCCAGCAAACAATAGAGTGAAAAAGAGATTCCATGGACTTTGGACAGAGAAAGATCAGTTCGGCTTAGAATCTCTTATCAGCTATATGCATCCAAATTAAATAAGATCTTACTTTATCTTTTGAAGCCATTATATTGCACTGCATGATATCAAAATAACATGTTCACCTGCAGACAATAGTTTTGTACGTAATGTTGTATAGCCACAGAACTTTCCACGTATTCCTCAACTCTGTTGTCTATGTGCTGTCATTTCTCATAAAACAACTCACCTTTAAAGCAAATTAGAGGCTTCGCTTGTTTGTTCAATTCAGTTATCTGAAGCATCGAATCATGGCGGATTGCTTCTCTTCAGCAGACTGCAGAATCAATTAATTAAACACAGGTGTGATTGAAATATCAGAATTCTAACAATAACAATAAGAACTAAGATGGACAATGATGAGAATTAAATCAGAGAGATGAAACACCAAGCATGCAGCTCTTGTTGTATATGGTTATGAGTAGTACAATTATAGGTGGTGGCTTGAATTTATGGCCCAGCAAGAAGATGCAAAACATAAAAGTACATACAAGCTAGTTCAGGCTCTATAGAACACAGAACACTGATTCTCGTTCTTGTGAGAACTGGATAGAGAAACATGCTTATGCCTAAAATCTATAACGTTCAAAATGACACTACAAACTGGATTTCCGGGGATCACTTTTTGTTCCAAATCCAAATGGCTTTGGCATTCATGAGCAGAGTCACTAACTCGTTCCGGACATGGAGACTCATGATATGGTTGGCACCACCAATGAACTTTTGGCCTATGAACACAGCAGGTACACTTGGTTGACATCCCAATTCAATCAATTCCCTTTCTATCTGCATCCCATTGCTTATTTGATCGATCTCATACACAGTGGCATGAGCCCCAAAACCGCTTATGAGTGACTTGATGGAGTAGCTCAAGCAACAGCTGGTCTTGCTGAATATTACCACTGGCTTCTCTGCTACCATGCTTGTGATTAAGTCCATCGCATGTGCTACGTGCAACCTAAGTTTAGCTTATAGATATGTGAAGAGTTGTGAGGTTTGGCTGTGTCATGTGTGGAGGCTGAGCTTTGTCAATGGTCTATTTATATGGTGAGGATTAATTGGAGAGGAGAAAGAACAAGATCGGATATGGGAAATTTTCAGAAAATACTGGAACCTTTTAGGCCTGCACTGTGCTTTTTGCGGATGACAAGGTTTTTTTTTTTTTTTTGGTTCATTCCAATGAGTCCACAACTTTCTTGGAGAATAAGATTCATGGTCGTGCAATGAGGCATTTATTTTGTCTATACCAAATCTTATTGCCATGAGATAGATTTTTAGAACACGTAAACGATTTCGATGTGCTGCTATATACTACTAATAATTGGGCTTTCTGCGTTTCTTCCACGTCAGTGTTTTGGAACATTAACGTGGTACTATATATACTAAGCAACTTTTTATTCATCATGAGATTCGCAATCCTAAATATTTCAACTAAGAAAAAAACGAGAGAAAAAGGGAAATTTTGGTAGTAATAAGCATGCTTTTCTCATGTGCTGCACGTAATTTTAGAAATAAATTTATACTTTTTAAGACTTATGAATAATATAATTTATTATAAATGTTACTATATATATATATATATATACTCTCAAACCGTATGTGTTTTTTCACTTCTCCATACCCCAACACACTTTATGCTTAGCTATTCAACAAAGCATTGATTCGGGATTTCACATTTTCTGATTAGACATTAGTGTTTTTGAAAATTGAAGAAATATCGTTTTATTGTCACATTATATAAATCCACTTTTAACCATATGTGGAATGAACTTTAGAAAAATACTCCCATCTATATTCTTTGGAAAAATTGCACACAAGGACCATTCACAAACAAAGATCAATGAGGAATTGGTTGTTGTCAAAATGGAAATTGACTTGTTTTTTCACGAACGGTGATTTATGTAACATCTTGAAATTTTAATCCGAGGAACCAATTACTAAATGAAGGGGAAATTAATAATTTAATGAATTAATTAGATAATCAGGATTTTGGTTGGCAATTTGAGATTTTGACTTTTTGGGTTGTTGAATAGATAAGATTGAGTGAATGAACGGTATTTCAGAGTGAAATGTGTGAGCACAGTGAAATTTTCTTTACTATGCCACATGCTGCGTCATATGCTTTATATGTTGTGGTGCATGGCACAGAAAATGTTAAAGGCTTGTGAATCAGCTCGTGGATTAAAGAAGGAAAAAGGGAAAAGAGATACAATGGAGGAGAAGAGAGGGAGTTATGCTAAGGCAAGGAAATTTGAAGCCTTGGGAGATATTTTCAACTTGTCACTTATTGGATAAATTTCATACTGTCCTCAACTTCTGTTTTACACTAATTTTTTAGTTTGAATTATAGAGAAATTGAACTGAAAAATTTTAAGGGATTATTTTCTCATTCTTTTGTAATAAAAAGACTCTTTGGAGATGAATTAAGATTTTGCAACTATTAAGTTTTGAAGTTATAGGCTTAATTTAACCTAAAATAATAGATCAAAAAGGCTGAAAGTTTGATAATAAGTGTATTAGGGCTTGAAAAAGTGATAAGAGGACTTAGTAGGGTGACAAAAAACTTAAGATGAGTAAATGAAAGTATTTGAACACTTAATTGTGGCAATTAATATTTTTAGTTAGTTTGATAATTAACTTAGAGTGCTAATTTGTGTAGATTTTAGTAAATTTGTATGTTGATTAAATGAAAGAAATTTGAGAGAGGCTTTAATGCCACAAGTAACCTTTCTACGTATAGAAAAATTGAAATAACCGGATAATTTATTATGCCTATTAATTAGTTTAATTGTTTATAAGTGGATGTGATATTATAATCTTTGGTATAATAATTGATATGTTTTTTGTAATTTGCATCTTTTTAGTATTCAAATGAGTTTAACATTCATTTAAAGTATTTACTTATGGTTTTAAAAGGAAATTGAGTATATATATGTATATAATGTGTGAAAATGTGCAAATGTGATTTTGTGTAGGTGGGTGGGGGCGGTGTGCATGCGTGTGTGTGTGTGATAGAATATTTTTGGTCGGATGTTTCTACCACTGAAAGTATGTTTGGATCAATAAGTGATTATTCTAATAGAGTCTATGGGTTCGGTCGAGGAGCTTGGATGTTTGATGGATAGATGATCATGTAAGTAAGTTATGGGTTCAGTCGAGGAGCTTGGATGTTTGATGGATAGATGATCATGTAAGTAAGTTATGGGTTCAGTCGAGGAGCTTAGATGTTTGGTGGATAGATAATTATGCAAGTTATTAATTTTTGTGAAAATCATTTTATTATGTATATATATTTACATGCTTATAGGTTTATTGATTTCAAATATGAAATAATGGTTTTGTTTACTTAGTTAGAGTTAGTCTTGTTAGTAGACATTTAATGAGTTGTCTTGGTTATTGAAATTTTTATTTCACTCGTTGTTACCATTTTATTTACAGGTTCTAACATTGGGAGTTGAAAAGGGAAAGAATCGGGCCAAGATTATTGGATCTCTTATTAGCCCATTAAGGCTAGTGTAATGAATTTGTTTTGTTATAGATAATGCATTATATATAAGTTGCCATAGGATAGCTCATGCATATAAAAGAGATATTGTGTGTGTGTGTATTTAGATAACCTGGCCTTGTAGTATGTATATTTGTGTTTTGTGATTAATACTCTAATTAAGGGCTAAGATACATTTACAAGTGCAAATGTATATATGCGTTTGTTGTGAAAGTATGTGAAGTTTGGCCAAGTGTGATATATGTGTGTGTGAATGTGTAAATTTGTCTACGTGTGTGAAAGGGCAGTTTAACGGTCAAACTCGTCCGTACATGTGCGTGTGATATTATTTATATAACTGGTCAAGTAGATGTTAAATGTTTTATTGGATGTAATCAAGGTCCTAGAAGTGGTCAATGAAACTTGGTTTGAAATTCGAGCGCTTTGGTGAGCAAAAATGACTTAAAAAAGTTTTTTTGTATTTTGGTGTCTAATTTTCAAATGAAATATTAGATTTGAATGAAACTAACGCCATTAGCTAGATTTTAAAATAAGCTTTGTATAAGTGTTTGAATCACTTTAATTGAATATCATACTAAAAAACAACCTAATTTAAAAGTTTGTATCAAAAGTGCTGTTCAACAGTAAAAATTTGATACGTGCGTAGAATGAAAGTGGTGGCTTTATACCATATGCCACGGCATATGGCTTAATATAGTCCAAAATTGTCATTTCGCTTATTTTTTTTTCTTGTGCTTTGCATATGAAATGTTCATGCTTCCGTTGTGTGTGTAAAACTTTTAACCCATTTGAAATGGCTTAAAAAAAAAATTATTTGGGGATTCCAATTTAATTATGGTTTTCAGTTTTTAAGGTAAGTGTGAATTAGCGTGTTGATATGTAATGTCATTGTCATATTATAACTTGTTATTGATCTTTATTTGCAAATCATACATTTTAATGGTTCTTGTATGCGATTTTCTCAATTTTGTTTTCACCCAAAACAAAATTTAGCTAAAAGCCCAATGTAATGTACCAAACAAGCCTTTACATGAAGCCCACCGCTAGCCACTAAATTTTATAATATCAAAATCCTGAAATATAATTCTTCCTTAAAGAAAACGCCTGTGGAAAATTAAACGTCATTTTAAAAAAACGGCTCAGGCCACAAAGCCTCACACGGAGGCTTGGTCTAGTCGAGTTACTTCGACAAGAGGAATACATGGTGAAAGACGTAGAGAAAGGAGACAACGATGGGAGGACATGAAACGAATATATGAAAAAATCAAAATGCGGTTGGCGGCGGCGGCGGATACCGGTGAGGACCACCAAATAAGGGAACGAAGTCGGTTCTCCACACACTGGATGATTAGCTCAAATAGTGCACTTAGACACTACCACTCTCTCTTCGCTTGTTGCAACCAAGATTTGTGTTCTTCCACTTTGACTCTTTCTCTATATGCCAGGCAGCATGTAGAATCACTTCACAATTCTCCACAGCGACGCAAGGTTACATATTTCAAACAGATGATTGATGACGTTTTCTGCAGCCCAAAATGTGATATTATGTTTGGCCTTTGCATTTTAGCTTCATCACCATGATCATATACCATCTACACTGGATTCTTCAGGTGGAACCTTCCTTTGTGTTGTTTGCTTTTTAAGTCCCGATCATGCGGTTCCACGTGACAGACTTTAAACGCGAATGCTAATGGCGAATCTGACACTAATATCACTGATCCGTCACTTGAATGAGAACAAGTTATACGATGTTTGAGCTACTTGAATTGGCTGGATTGAGAGTTTCATCGTTGATTTAATGAATACATTGCACACTGGGAAGCACAGTACATAACTGTACAGTTATACCCATTTGGGATTCAGTGGTTCCAATTTCAAGCATAAATTGTTCAGCTTAAAGCCTAAAAGCTTAACCATAAATGAAGTCACGCATAACAGGATCCTCATGGTATACCTAGTTGATCGGGTCTGGAACCAAAGAATTGTAATGCTCGCCTAGTCCAAAAGCATGCTTATGGTATGACAGCATGATACTCGAGTCTGAGGAATCAGCGATGCCTTGAGATTTGTACTCTTTCCCCATCTCAACGTCTGGGAAGGAGCCCGAAAATATCATAATATGCCTTTTCAGGCAGTGAGTCAAGGCGCCTAGCTCTAGTTGTCCGCCCCATATTGCTGTTGACTCCACCTCTTTACAGTAATTTTCAAACTTCTGGGTAAGCGATTCATCAGGATCACCTTCTACCAGATTCTCTGACAGGAAAAATGGAAGAAAATCAGATGCATGCTCTCTCATATATTCCGCCGCCATTTCTCTAAGTTCTTGGTATGTATAAGGAGATGCACCCCCTGAGAGGAGGGCCAGCTGATCCTCAACAGCTCTATATAGGCAATGCCCGTCTGGCTTTATTTCACTGACAGTCAAGCCAAGAGGCTTCAGCTTTTTTTCCAACTTCTCGTTTTCAACCATACGATCACTGACAATGTCACTCTGCTCAGCTTGGATTCTTTGCTCCCTTTCTGCTTCCTGTTGAGCCCTTCGGTCTCGCCTCTGTTTGGCCTTGCTGACCTTTGAATGATCGGGTTGACTGGTAACTGAGACTCCAGCTATGGCCTTCACCAAACTGTCCAAACTGCTCTTTTCATTTCCATTACTACTGCCAAAGCCTAATGTAGAGAGTTCGTCCGCATGCTTCTCTTTAAGCTTGGCAGAAAGTTGAGCAATCTGTTCCTCCACTTGCTTCTTCTTGGCTTTCTGCTCCGCCTTGCTACCTCTAGCTGCTGCCTTTTTCAGTTCAACTTCCTTCTTCTGCAATTGTGATATCTCTTTCCTGCACACATTTTTATCATGGGATAATCACAAGAAGCAATAAAGAACCTAAAGGCCAACACAAAGCCTCAAGTATGAACCCATAATGATGAATATATGGGAAACCACAATCAATTAAGGGTGTGATCAGAATGAACATCTTTAATTTACATCAGAATCAAATACCCATACATTAGGCAATTTGTTGGGGGGGGGGTGGAGTTATAGCTAAGAAAATGCGTATTGTCCAAAATAGATGCATTTTCCCAATTTTAAAATTGCTATATGTGCGCACCTGTTCAAGTTATGATATTGTGTTATATGCATACATATGTGCATGTGTGTTATGTCATTACTCATCATATCATGTTTGAGACTGCGGAAGTGCATGTGCTTAATGTCATTTTAGAGTTTTGCGTCTTGTTATATGCGTACACATAAACATGTGCATGTACAAAGCTGTATCATGTGAAAGCATGTGGACGCATCTTGTTGTTTGCATGCATGCGCATGCACACATGTGATGTCATGTTGTGTTATACATGAATGTCTGCACGGCAAGGGTGCATCTGGTGAGTATGCATGCACATTCAATAACATATCATCTGCATATCTGCGTTTTAAATTTTTTTTCAGGTCTGGCACATTTGAAGCATGCTAGAAAAACTGAAACTAGGTCAAAGAGGGAGAAAAAAGTATGCACCAAGAAGATAGGATAGAAAATAAGACAGCATGCAACATTTGGGATCTTAGTACCCGAGTTCTCAGTATAATTGATTTAAAAATCAAGATTACCAAACACAGTAATTTTTCCTCTTTCAACTCTAAACATTTACAGTATATTAAGTAAAGTAGGACGTCTACAACGCAAAATAAATGCCTCTAGCAAGAGTTGGCTAGTTTATTGAAATCGACCATAACAGGTTATATGGTTAGATATTGACTACATTCGCATAATAAATCACTAAATATCATTGAACCAAAATCAATGATAGCAAGCTTAGTTTAATTAATAATTTAACCCAAAAGTTACATCATACAATGCAAAATAAATGCCTCTCTGATCTCAGGGCAAAACAAGTTAACAGGTTATATGGTAAGATATGCACTGCATTTGCATGCTAAGTCACCGTGTCCTCTACACCTGTAGGAGGTCAGAACCCCAAATACCCAAGATGCTAAGGCAGGAGATAGAAGAACCATCTGAATGAATAAGGAGCTCTGTTTTGAATTCAAATCTTGAAAGACTACTAGTTTTCTGAAGATGAAAATAGGGTTAGAATGGAGTTGAAAACAATGAATGTAAAAAGATCTTGCTCTGAAGAACAGAAACAAACAGATTAAATTCTGAAGTCTGTAAAACACACCTAAGCCATAGTTTCGGCAACCTTTGAACTGTTATTATAGGATAGAGAACCAAGAAATATGCACTGCAAGGTTCCCCAATAGAAGGATTTGGGGACTTCCCTGGGTACCTGGCAGCTTAGCCAATGCACACTCCCATGTGATGGTTAGTCCAGCCCTAAGGAACCAAGCACTATCCTAAGAGAGACATGGCAAAGACAGTGGTATGATTAAAGCATCATGAGGTCCAGCGACAGGCCAAACAAGTGTAAGGAAATCATTTAATGCAACAGCCAGGCAAAGTGATTTATGTTCTTGGGTGATTGAAAATCACTTGAGCTGTATTCAAGAATAAATGAATCCATACAAACAATGAGGCTTACTACCATTGATTGATTATATGAACCATGAAGTGCATTACCTGTGCCGAGAAAGCACTTCATCACAGGTTTCATCCTTCTTTTGTGATTCTTTTTCTGCAATCACTCCCTCATACAACTTATTCTCCAACTCTTGGGCGTCCTCCATCGGAGCAACCCTTAAAACCAACAACCACAGTTAAGGAAAGAAACTACAACAATATTTCAATTTTAATTCAATACAAACAATAAAATCAGTTGACACGATCAATTACATTGCAGCAAAGACTTCTGGCCATTCAACAAGACAAACACAGAAGTGGGATGTGTTTGAGGAGCGGATATGAGACATAAAAAAAATTATTATTCAACATGGAAAACACAGGACCACTGCAAACTCAGTTGGCATTGAGGGCAAAGGTACCCTAGTTTTCTAATCATTGAAAACTAAATTAAATTTTTGGGCATGGCATATATAAAAAGAATATCCCTATATTATATAGGTAATTTACCGAACTTCAATCTAATTTTTTCCATATTCAGTATGATGACAGACAAAGCAGGTTTCAAAATTCCACTTGCTACATGCCCTTTTAAGAAAAATGCCTCGTATACACATCATGGGAATGAATTAAAATTGGATAGCAATCCAATGGGAACTTGCTCAATCTCCTTAAAAACAAGAAATCAGCACAATGAGTGCAAGGAAGATGAGCTTCCCTCAATAAAGAGTTGAAAAGAATAATCAGTTGTTGCAGACACTACAAGAGTTAAAGAGAAATTAAGATTCAACTTAATAGCATAAAAGGACTATCTAAAGTGAAAATGAACTAGTTAAGTATACATGTGAATAGTGCATTGCTTACAGCCACAGAAGGACCTATATTACACTCAGTTCAGGCATCTGCCCCCATTGAAATCTTTGAAATATGCATAATTGATATAATACCCTTTTAGTTTGTGTTCCAAATACTTTGGCACAGCTGGAGCCAAGTCGTTTACAAGATCATACATCACAAATAACTTGAGAATTTTTTAATTTGATGATAATATAAAGAGATGAATCAACAGAGTCAATACACAACAAATCCAACATTGCAAAACAACACAATCCAAAGCATACAAGTCGCTAGTAATAAGAGGAAGATGGCAGAAGTATAATAGCCAATTACACACCGTTCAAGCAAAAACTAGTAAAACAGAGAAAGAAATTAAACTCAATCCGTAAATATTCCCAAATTCAAAAACGTCAATATTCAAACGATAGCACGACCAGATTCGAAGCCAAATCAAAATGGAACATTTAAAACAACGCAAGAACGACCACGCAGACTGATGATGCGGAAACCAATTCAAAGCTAGATTGAACAAATCAATCTCACCGGGTTCTGGGAAAGACCTAGAGTTCGAAACTTCTTCACTACTTGCCTGAGAATAACCACGCAGCGCTGACAATGGTGGATAGCGTCCGACGGAGTGTGAAATGCTTGTTCGTCGAGAAGAAAAATGGAGCCGCTGCTTCTTACTACGAGATTGTGTTTGGTCGGCGTTATAATTAATATTGGGAAGACTTAGGTATAGGTCGAAAATTAATTACTTAAATAATAAAATTCGTTTTATTAATCTATGCTATAAAAGTATCATGGCCTTTTTAGTTTTTTGATTCTTTTAGATGAATACTTAAATACTTAACCTTGCAGTATATACTTAATTAATATAATTTATTCAAACACTTTAAGATAATTATATTCTAATGTATTAATAATAAAAATAATAATAATAAAATCTCTTTAAATTATGTAAATGATATTTTAATTCTTTAAAATATCATAATTTTTTTAAAATTCTTAAAAATTTTTCTGTCATTAAAAAATTAATATAAATAAATAAATATCTTTAGTTCATAAATTCAAATGCGAACTTATAAGTTGTTATTGTATTATTACTATTTTAAAAAGAAAAGTTGTACATTTTAGAATAAAATACATGAATGAAAATTGATATATGCAACAATTAAAATAACATGATTTCAAATGCGAATTTGTAAATTACTGTTGAATTTTTGTAATTTTAAGAAAAAAATTGTGAATTTTAGAATAAATCTTGTGAATGACAATTGATATTTACAACATATAAGAAATATTAAAATTTTAAATGTGAACTTGTGAATCTTGAATATACTTTATGAATAATAATTGATATTTGAATTAAGAATAATTTTATCATTTATATTAATTCTTTAATAATAAAAAAGTTTTTAAAGACTTCATTGATATTATGATATTTTGAGAAATCAATTTATTATAAACATATTTGAAGGGATTTTATCCCTTAATAATATTGATAACAAAAATTTATTACAAAATAAATAAATATATAAAATATTTACTATCTTTTTTTTGTGGCAAAATAAAATATCTGTATCTACTCCTATATAATTGGAAACAAGTACTTTGTATAGGATTAAATATATAATTTTTTTTCCTTTTCATACAGCAATGTGACAATATTACAGCATTAGTAAGATATTATTGGGCAGCTTTTCAAAACCATTTTTTTCATACTAAACTCCTCCTTGCCAAATAGTAACCCAAAAAAATATTTTATATTTAATAATATAAGACATTTTTAAAGCTCTTAATAGAGTAATTAATTATTTTTAAACTAACATGATCATTTCATATTACCCATATTTAATTAGGTATTTCACTTTAAAATAAATATACATTAATTTATTTATTGTGGACACTTTTAAAAAAAATATATTAATTATATTTTAAAATAAGAAAAATATTTTATATTTTTTAAGGGATGGAGTAAGATTTTTAGAAGGATTTCATTAAAATTTTTGGTTGCATGGATATACTAGTGAAGCATCTATTCCAATAAATGTGCGTTCAGCCTCCCCTCCAATGGCCATTGCATTTCTCCATGACTCTTTTCCATATACTAATTACATCGGGGAGTAAAAATTGGCTAGTTAAAGTTAGGTTTTGGTTGAGCAAATGAGAGCACATATGATAGATTAGAGACTTAAGTATGGTCTAAAACCGATATGATTGTTTTTTTTTCCCCTGCAACTCATTTTCCTGGTTTATCTAAAACTTAACTTAAAAGCTTATCTATAAATAGGCTTACGTAATAGGTTTTAATGATTTCAAATATACTTTAAAATTATTAAAGCTTATATATTCATAATGTGATTTATCAACTATAATACATAATAAGCAAGAGGATTTACCAGCTATAATATTATATAACAATGTATCAATGATATTGAAATCAATACATAAAATCCAATTTGATTGAAAACGTAATTAAAAAAATGGAAATAAAAAACAAGTTAATTAAAAATCAAATGATAAAATCAACATATAATCAATTCTTCATGCAAAAACTAATAAAAAAACATAGGCAAAGAATAACTTATCGAGTGCTTTTAAGTCTCAATTTGAAAGATAAACAAGAAGAGGGAGAGGGGGAGAGTAGAGTATATTATCTCATAATTGCTAAATTAAATATTAGGAAAAACTAAAGATTTGATCATTTTAATTTTGATATAGTTATAACTTAATTTTTAAATTTTAACTCATTATAATTTAATTCTTATAGTTTTAACTCAATTATAATTTATTTTTTAAATTTTATCTCTTGCAATTCAGTCCCTGTAATTTCAACCATTTAAACATTGATCCTTATATTTTAACAAATAAAATTATGAAATTAAAAATATTTTAAACTTTTAATATTTATAAAGATTAAAATTATATAGTAATTTAAATTATTAGTCATAAATTTTAATATAATTTTAATCTTTATAATTTTTCACAACTCTAAAAACCAAATTTCAACATTTAAAGTTAAAAATTGAGTTACAATTGAGTTAAAACTATAAAAATTAAATAATAAATTTTTTTCTAAATATTATTGTGTGTATTGAGAAAATTACTAAGCACAAGTAACATAATCAATCACAATACAATCACCTAAACTTAATATTCCTCATCTATAAAATAAATTAACTTTTAACTTCATTATTCTTATTTTATTATATGTTTTTTAAATTTTCATTCAAAAATTAAACAAAAAATTAAGTTATGAAATAATAGAAATCTCCCTTAATCTACAACTTAACAATTGTTTTTATGTGAAACACAAAAAAAAAAAAAAAGTATAAATAATCACTCAAGCTAGGTTAAATCACTCTTAAATTATTATATCAATTGATTATAACAAATAAAACTTTAAATAAAATTTATAACCTAAAAATCATGTAATAAAGTTATTCTAATTAGTAAGAACAATTAAAGAACACAATTTAAAAGTAGAGAAAAGAAAAGCAAATTAAAATATAATTAAAATAAAAGCTTTTCTGAATATTAAAAACTATAATTAAATTTTAAAATTATAGTTTATGATTGATTACATTAAAAAAATTTTTCATGAAAATAAAAATGAAACAAAAACAGTACGAGAACATGAGAATATCCATCGTCCAAAAGACTGAAGAACAGAACAAAAGACGAACAGCAGTCTCCTTAGCTTCCCTCCAGTTACTACGAAGCCTGCTCTCTTTACTATTAAAAAGTCCTGCTGTGCGTCCAACATTAAAGAAAAACTTAATAATTTATTAGAAAGATAAAACTATCCTTAATGACCCTAATTAACAATTACATTAAAAAACACAAAATAAACATAAATAAAATTTATAAGATTCAATTCTTAACTTTATTTTTAAATATGCTATATTTTTCTATCTAAAATAATCTCTATCAATATCTTTTAAATTAGATTTGGAGAATCTGCATAAATAAAATAAATTAAATAATAAATGTGTATGAATATTAAAGATATTATTTATATTTTAAAATTTCAGATTTAGTTAGTTAAAATTTAAAAGTTGAATATTAGCTAATAAAATCAACTAATATCTAATTAATTTTAAATAAATATTTAAAAGTCTAAATTAAAAGGGTAAAGATGTATAAAATTGGTATATGTCAATGATGATATTTGTACAGGTAATGTTTAATCCTCAATCTGTCGTAAAAATAATATATATATATATATATATATTTAATCCTCGTACCACTTAAATATATCAGGAGATGACATATATTTACATTTTAATATTGCTAATTTCGTTGAAAGAAACAAAAAACTTCAGGAAGAAGATTGGATGACATAATTTGGGCATAAAGAATCAGCCAAAGCCACGCCATAGCACGAGGGGCAGTTTATCCCCCAATGCAGAGAGTTCTCAAAAACAAAGGTTAGGAGATATAAGCGAAAACAACGTATAATTGGGTAAATCCATGACATCCGGTGCCTAAGGGGAGAGATCCACCCTGCATGACCAAGCCAGTGTTTCTACGCCACTTGAGAAACAAGAGAAGGTTTAAATCTCGGAAATGAAAGCGAACAAAAGGTTAAGGGAAAATCAAATTCAAGTCCCACAAAAAAAATAAATAAATACAGCCAAGTTCTACAAAATAAAAAAAATATTTTGGAGTTCCTTGGTCCTTAGGTGTAATTTGGATATATGAGGAATGACCGAAATTGAATTCTGACCCATGATTAAAACATCCCACTCAAAGCCTATGCACCATTTATAGAACAATCCCTCTCAACACTCTTGCCTGTCGAACAATCCCTGAGTTGCTTTGCTTCTTGATAGCTTTTCAGTGAGGGAATCAACGTCTTCAGCCTAGTCGACATCTTCAACTCACTCAACATTTTCTTCCAAAAACTAGGGTATAATTGCTCATCCTTTCATTATTAGACTTACTTGACTGCTCTATTCGCATATAAATCAAAACTCTCAATTATGTTTCTCTAACACTACTTACTTGCATTTGCTATTAACGACTTTAGATTACTTGCATTTTCGTGTGATAAGCTGTCTCTCTCGATGGCACTAGGTTCATTTTCCACTCTTTTTAGTGCTTCATAGAAAAATCTTGTGAAATGGAAAAATCATTCTATGGTTCTAGTTCTGAAATGTAATTGATTGTGTGCAATATATATATATGTGTGTGTGTGCGCGCTAATAAAACAATAATAAGTTCACTCAAGAAAATAACAAGTAATGTATGAGGCATTAACTGTTAAATGAGTACATGCTAATGCCAAGTAGAGTACTGTAGAGAGGTAGTATGGACAACATGGCTTTCCTATATAAATGATGTAATATCTCCCTTACCTAACACATTTAACACTTAAATCCAAGGTAATTTTTGGATTAATCCAAATTAGATTACTAAGCTTGTAATTTGTAAAAATTATATTTCAAGTTTTTATAAATCACAAATCACTTAAACGTCGTTTAATCAATCTCAAATCAAAGTAGAAAAATGTTTTAAAAGCATGGGACATCTCGAAGGAGTGAAAATACTTGAAAACAATTGAAAATTTACAAGACAAGAAAAAACAAAGCAACATGCCGTGGCTTATGCACATGCGTCATGGTTTCCCCTTTCTTGTGCCACGTGTGTATTGCCCATTTTCACACAGCAGTTCTGTTGTCATTTAACAACAACTTGAGCAACTTCTGACATGCTTCATTTTTTCATTCGATGTCCGAATGAAGTGGTTTAGGCTTTTATGGAAAGATTTTTTTTCATAAACTAGCTAATGACACAGGCTTTACTTTCAAATTAAGTCTCACAAAGAAATTGGACACCCAACACATTTTCGCAACTTTTCTTACTTTTCATAATTCTAGGGCATTCAAAACCCCACACATGTGTCAAAAGCAATTCCTAACACTCAAAACACACTTAAAGGACTTAAGACTACTTGTACAACACACCACATATACATATACTCATTGATATTAAATTTTCACTCCTCAACCCCTTTGATAATAAGAACAAAAGGAGGAGGTTGAAGCATTGCATGATTCAATCATTATCAAATCAACAATATGATAATAGTTACTATACTTGTATTAGTATTTTGCCCTATTGATTCTTTAACAATTTACATATAACATTTCAGGGCTCAAAATACATCTCAAATTTATTATCAACAATATACTACATGTATAAATAAAATGCATCATAATTGGCAATATATCATCTATTACACAAAACAAATCTAGGTAACAGGTTTTATAGGAGGAATTTCATATTGCTAAGCCTCTCGAGGTTTTTTCCTTTCCATACCAGGGTTAGAATTTATAAAATATTAAAAGATAGGGGTGAGTCTAGCCACTCTATAACCAAGGTATACCTATCCTGTGTAGTTATATATCAATTGATTTAAATACATAAAAGAGGGTTAATTACCTAAAATATACTATTATATGTAACATAAATTATCGTTTCTCAAATTAATTCATTTTCATGTTTCACATCTCAAACCATAAAGTACATTGCCATAAAACACACAAACATAAAATAGTGACCCAATTCATTAGTTCTATACACATTACCATAATACAGACAATCATGTGACAATGACACATTTGCTATCACAAATTGTCGTAAACTTAACAACCGTGCGACATGTCGAATAGACACATATGCATGATCAAATCATTTTTATTTCCTCTGAACGAAATCATTAGCTATAATATCAATAAGGATCTATCCATGCGACTGGACTACTCAAGCTCATCAATTGTGAGTTTTGATCTGACCAAAGATCACGGTACTCACTCTCGGATCACAGCTTCCCCTACTCTCAAATCTCTGGGGTATCATATACCTTAAGCTAGCCTTATCAATAAACAGGTATAAATAGCTAGGTTTTAATCCCTCAACAAACTATGAAATAGTCCTTCAACAAAATCGTGGGACAAAGCTTAGTCTTCATGCATAAGAAGGCAATCAAAAATACCCTATGAATTTTATCTACTACTTTTCCTAGGCAAACTCCGTTTATTGAACATGCAATATATAATGCTCACTCATTTCACAATTTCATTAATTCAATATTAACACATTAGGTTTATGATGATATGTTATCTAAGTGAGCATCAATATTATTTTCACACCTATCACATATACTGACCATTGTTAATTTCAACACAATTATCTTTATCCCACTGTACTTAATTATAAATCAAATTCATCATTCCAATCGTCAACTCCTCATTCCAATACGACATTATAGTTTGAAATTTATTTCAAATTCACCTTCACATTTTAGTTTAAATCAAAGTTAACACACTATCGCATGGTTTATAACATGTTTCAACACTCACAATCACAATTATACATGCAAATATACACATTTCACATGACTACGCAGTTAATAAACAACTACTTAAGATAGAGTTCCCCCGGTTACCTCAAACTTTTGAAAAGTTAAAGGTTTACCCTTTAATAACTTGCTTCCAAGCTTGTTTTCCAAGCTAAATATGGTGCCCGGATGATTGATCTATAATTATTCAATTCCTAACTCAATTAACATTACCAAAAACACATTTTCAAGTCTCATTTTCCACTTTTAAAATACTCAATACCCTTATTTCTCATATTTAGGCTTACCCATTAGGTATATTAACTTTATTTAGTTCTCAATAACTTCATTAAACTCTCATATTATCATTAATGGCCTCCCAACCAATTCTAGCAACCACAATAAATGGCATTTTTGGCTGTTAATGCATTCATAACCACCAAAACGTGTAAATCCTCTATCCTCAAGTTTAAATGTATCAAACAACTTTCATTAACTCTATTTAAGTCAATGAGTTTAGACCCATAATCTATATGGATTGAAAATTTTCTCCTATCATCTAACCTTAACTAAAAACTTCAAGAAAATAGATTGAGAAGGGAGAATAACAAGTTAGGAGACTTTCTCTTAGGGTTTAATTTTAATAACTTTAAAATGTCCCTAACCTTCTTAAAATTGAAGCCCTAACAGAGCTAAAGCGAGCTCCTTCATTTTCTCCTTCATTCTCTTTCGATTTTCACATCAGTTCACATCTTATTTTTGTAGTAACATTCATCACAACACATGTGTACAAAGAAGGCTATTTTATGTTCTAATGGCCCGTGCATCATGGTATACCATATACATGTCGCGACATGTGGCATAGAGCTATTTCTCCTTATTTTTCTTAATTTTTCATGCCTGGGTAGCTTGACTTCACTTCGGACTCAATTCTAAGGCTGAAAATACAACCCAAAACACTTGTTAGCTTTCAGTAACCATATACCACATAAATTTTACCTAATTACTTTTATTTATTCAGCTTATTTGGGGTTAAATTTCTTGGATGTTACATGTAAGAGATCTTGATTCTTTACTACCACTTTCTATACTACCTTTGTACATTTTCTCACAACCAACACTTTACAAAATTATAAAAATATAAATTTAAAAAATCCTTGGTTTTGATGATGTTTTATGAGAGGAAGTAGAAAGGTAGTATAAAAAGTGGTGGCAAAGAATAAAGACCTATAAAGGAGATAGCATTATTCAAATGATATGATGGTTCATTATCATATCCTTATTCAAAGGAATTTCATGTCATTCACTTAGGCTTGGATTGACCCAGCACAAAGAAGGCTTCTAAAATAGAATCATTTAAGGAAGCCTAATTATTTTAGGCCTATAATGAGGCCCATTTTGTGTACAAGATTAGACTTGTAAAGTCTTCTTCACTAATCTCCAACCAAGGCCTATAATCTCATAGTGCAAGTAAGCTAAAACAATGTGAATTTTTTCTAGTTGGTAATGCCATGCAAGATTTATACACATTAATATTCAAAAGGAAAATAAGGCTTGCAGATAGGATAGTAATCATATGCCTTAGACTATTTTCTTCTATCTTGTCTTATTGAACTAGCTCCTGTAATATTGAAGATAATAGGGTGAGTATAATTACTCAGCAACTAAGATCCATCTAACTTATACTAGTACATGTCAATCAATTTAAATACAAGTAGAAAATGTTATTATACTTGTGAATGCTGTATTTTGTTCATGCATTTTTTAATAAAAATAATAATAAAATCAACCAAAAAAATAAAATTTTAATAATATAAAAAATATTTAATTAATAGGGTTTAATTTTATAATCTTTTGATTATAATTTTATTTCTTTTAGTTCATTAAAATAACCAAAAAATAAAAAAAAATAAAATTTAATCCTTTTTATGATTTGATTTTTAAAAAATAATAATCTAACAAAAAAAATATCTTATTTAAATCTTGAAAAATCTCTTAAATTATCCCAATCATTAAAAAATATTGATAATTAACTTTTGAGAGTTAACTCTTTTAAATTAATTTTAGAAATTAGATCAACAAAAAAAGGGCATTAAAAGACAAAAAAAAATATGTGGGCTGTGATGAAACGCTGGCTTTTTCCTCAATGCAGAAAATGGAATGCAATAGACATGAAACAAAGTGGAGAAGAAATAAAAGTTAGGAAGGAAGCAAAGAGCCAAAGATATGAAGGCATGTAAAGGAAAATGCAGAGGAGAGCAAAAGTGAGGAGAATAGACGCATAATAAAAGACCAGAAGCGTACACAAAAAGCACAAAAACATAAAAGTAGAGAGCAAAGCAAACTCACAAAGATATAGAGAGTAAAGCTTCGGCCACTAGTAGAGCACTCACACGAAGGAAATAGAAGGAGAGCAATCACAAAAATGTAGAGCAAAAGCATAAAAGAGAAAGCCATCCTCAGATGAAAATGAAGAAAGCAAGTAGAGCATAACACACCTAAAAAACACAGCAAAAGAAAGGGGAAAAGAAAAAGAGAGAGATACACGCAATCAGGAAGAGCGGAACAGAGACGGCAATCTGAGATAGAAGCGTGTAGCGATAAGTAATCGTTTATTCTTTATATAAAGCTTGAGAGCTTAGATTGAAAGGGAGGATTTTTTCTGGAGGAGATTGAGAAATTTTTTGTAAAAGAGAGAGAAGATCGAGAGCTTAGACCAAAGGAGAGATTTCTGAAAATTTTAGGTGAGCAGTTTTGATTTTCTAGAAAGGAGACTGAGAGAGAGATATTTAGAGATCTGTGTTTTGAGGCAAGACACGGGCAGAGTTGAAGACTTGGAAGAGAGTAATCAAGGCAGAAGTAGAGGAAACAATCAAAGAATGATTGAATCAAGAGATTGAAGGTGAAGAAGACACCCATTTCGGTAACAATTTCAGGATTAATTCTCATGCTTTAAATTATGGTTTCTGATCAAGCCTCTTACACCATGCTATAAAAATTTAGTTTTAAAATGTATCAATCTTGTTTGTAAAGCTTGATTTCGATTAGTGGGAATTTTTGCATTATTTAAGCAATTTTTTAGGATACAGATTTGGTTAGATATATGATTTAGATGTTAAAAATAGTTATTTTTAATTGAGGATTCAATCCTAGCTTGTTGCTGTATAAACAAGGATGGATTATATGCTCTGTTCACATTATTCATGTGTGTTGCTGTGTGGTGAATGAAATCTAGTCTTAAATTATGTTTTTGATTATGATTAAGGCTTATTTCGTAGTCTAATAGCTAGCAAGTTATTGAGGAACTTTTAAGATTTTGATTAAAGGTTTATTTAGAGTTGCCTTGTGATTTATAACCTTAAGCTAGTATGTGCATGTACGTGCGGTCTAGGGGAAATCATTTTTGGATTTTAGATGTTGTGTATTTAGGTTCTTATTGCAATATGTGGCTGGATACTAAACATAGAGAAATTCCTAATGGAAATTTTGCTTATAGTCTCAACTGGCTTGATATGATTTTAGGAATAATCCCATTATAGTTTTATCTTAAACAATGAAAGAATTAGTACAATTGTTAGACTAGGTTTTTGAATTGGACTTTAAACATATTTTTAGCATGAAAGGGCATGTAAGTAGGTGGTGGTTTAGCTTTGATCCTTATATTAACAGAAGCCCTTTATCTATTTGTAATATCTCAACATGATTCTCTACTTTCTTTATTTATTTATGTGCTCATTATGTCACTACTAGAAGGGAGTTCCTTGTTTTGATGAATTTTGTAAGTGAAATCCAATATATAAGAGAGTATATGTTTGTTTGTTAATTATTTGTCATGTGAGATTTTCAAAATTTCCATAAACATTTAAAATGATCTCATATCATGCAAATCAATAAGATTTCATAAGTGTGAGAATCAATCTTTTATATAATAAACATGGATTCCAATGGCCCATCATTAAAATTAATTCTCTTTTTATAATTTATTTAAATTTTAAGAATCATTGTAGAGGCTTAAATTAATCACATCATCGAGTGAGATAATATGTTCTCACAGTTGTCGTGATTATCAATTTCTATAATAAATAAATAATTTTTGTAAATAATAATATAATACACAATGTAGAAAAATTAATTAATCAAATTAATGTATTTAAATTGTAATCACATTAACCGATTATATCTTTTAGTCACACAAGATTTTTGAATCTTCATAAATCTTTAAAAATAATCATATTATCATATGAGTCAATAAGACTCTACAGATATAACGATTAGGTTTTTAAAGAGATATGTAAATTATATACATACATAATAAATCAATTAAATTAAAAATATAGCTACATGTATATTATTTAATCTTTTATTATGTGAGAATTTTAACTCTTCATATTACTGTATAAGTTAATAAGGCTTTACAGGTATGATGTTTAAAAGTCATTAAATATATATATATATATACATGCTTAAAAAATTATTAATATTTAAAAATATAAATAAATAAATTAAGTTGTTAAATTCTTCTATCATATGATATTTTAGAATCTTTGTAGATATATAAAATAATTAAATCATCGTATGAGACAATAAGACTCTGCAGGTATAGCAATTAAATTTTTAAATAAAATATTAAAAAAATAATTTTAAACTCTTTTCCTTTTTCTTATTTCAAAATTTCAAAAATTGAGGAAATAATTAAAATTAAAATACTTTTTGCAATTTAAAACAAACATATCAAAATTTTAAAAAGTTATTTTATTTGAAAAATGATGAATTGTTTCTAATTAATTTCTTTAAAAAAATATTTTCACCAACAAATTTATAATTCTGAACTACATAGACTTTGATCCCTGTCAGAGGTATATAAGCCTCAAAGTTAATTCTGAGTCAAGTCTCCCCTTATAAATAAATAAATATTTCTCACTTAATTATTATCATTTTTTATATATCAACACGTGAATAAGAAAGGGATAATTAAAAGAACTTTAAAACTATATTAATTTAGCACAATGAACTTCAAGTAACCATTCCTTCGAACGTGTGTTATAGGGTACCTAACACCTTCCTCACACTCAATCAATTCTCGAACTTGTTTTTGATTTTGTAGACCATCCTTATTTTTCTTTAAACGGTTTTCCAAGATTTTTTTTTAAATTTTGATGGCAACTCCTATTTTATTGATTTTTGCCCTGAAAGCCGAAACCTCCTATCTTGCATACCATCCTCGTCACATTTTCGATTGCAACAATACTCAAATCAAATCAACATATTCAAGCACATATTTTCTTTTTTCATCATCAATGGCATAAATTCATGAGATAATATCATAAATGTCAATGTTCATGACAATATAAGATTAATCCTAAGATTTCATCTTAAGGGACATAATACAGATAATCATGCGCCCTTCATATCACATTATACATGATCACACCTCTCTTATACCCTCTTTATGTCTCTGACACGAAATCGTGGGCTATAACACACTAAGATTGTCTAAGAACTGATACTACCCTGGCCATTCACACATGAGGGGCTACTCGGCTAAGGTCACCTATCTCACTTGTAGTTCACATTTTTCCGTAACTTTCATATTGTAGGGTGTCATTCTCCCTAAACTAACTTTCTTATTGAACAAGTGAAAAACTAGTCAAGTCTAAGTTTCTCATTGAAGAAGTGGGATGGTCCCTCATCGAATAAGTGAAACAATATGTATAAATAAATCTAGGCAAACTATTGAACTCCAATGGTAGCCTTACCTTATAGATTTTAATTCTCCACTCTTCTTCATAGGTAAACTCCCACCTCTCATGATCATATAGTGTATCAAAATATAATTTTTCATGACATGCAAATTTTTACTATACAAGCATGCATAAAATCATCATCGTACTCAAGTCACCATTGGACATCACATAACACATATATACTAATCAATGAACACCAATTCACTCCACAATTAATCACATCATTGAACTTCACAAATAATCATATCATTGAACTCTATAACAATCATATTGTTAAACTCTACTTATCAAATCATTAAATTTTAATAATCATAAATAATCATTGTGTTGGATAGGAAGGCACAGTAGAAGATTAAAATTTTAAAGTCCCTATCCTGATAAGGACCGAATGAACTCGTTTAAGTTAAGGTCGATAGAAGAGTTATCTTTTAATTCTTTGAAGTTTACACACGTTTAGATCTTAGGAGCTAACATAGATATGCTCCTTCTACCAATCTCCACACGAACAGCTCTCTAACTCGAACAGCATGCTAGCACTCTCAGTGTCCATTCTTCTTTGAACGTTAATTTTCTTTCTATAGAGTGTTTCGTAGCTCTTAAAGTGTTTTTTACCGTCAGAACTTTTCTAACTCTCTCTACTTTCATTAGGACATCCTTATCTATATATAGTATAAATAAAGATTTTCGTCTTCCACTTAAAAGCTCATGAAAATTTAATTCAATTTATCTCATAAATTTAATCCATAATATCATATCTAATTTGAATTTATCTTATAAATTCAAATTATAAAATTGATATGATATTCTCTCTTATCATGTTAGTTATTAAATTTAATCTATTATATAAAATTAAATTTAAAACTAATATAATATAATATAATATAATATATATCACATATACATATTATATTATATATATACATGAATATATATATATACATATATATTTTGAATATATATATATATATTATCTATATTTAATTTTATATATCATATATCATATATATATATATATGATATATAAAAATTATATTTTGGATTTTATATTTCATATAAATATATATAAATATTTATTAAATAAATATTCAAAAAATATATATATATATATAAATATAATTCATTCACCCTATATTACATTCATTGAATCTAGACATATTTTAAATTTAATGAACTTGGACATTATAGCTCGAGTTAGGCCATTCTTGTGTGACCCTGTAGACTTATATGAAATTGACAGTAGGCTAATTACGCTATTAGCCTACAAGTCATAAGCAGCCTCTAGTAAGACATTGCAACTACCCAATTCATATGGGGATAGATGATCTAATGTAACCTATCATGCAACCATATCACATCCCTTTTGTCATGCAATATTTCGATCAAGTACGAGATATGAAATTATTATTCTCCTTTACCTAATCGTTACTTTCTTGATCTCTGAGTAGACTGATAGTAGCAATGAAAAAACCCTTTCTATTGTAGTATGACCATACATTTTCTCAGTCTTACTTATCGAGGGGCCTAGTAATATCTCTCACTTAATGTGAGGAAAAAATTTCATCTTGACCACTCATATTTCTCTGCATAAATATTACTAAATTCAATCATAGCCTTTATGATCACCTGGTCAAAGGTGAATTTTGATTGGATCAAAGTTCAGAGGTCATCATATAGGAATTCATAATGATCTCAGGTTAAAGGACCTAGTGATATAGTTACATATGAGATAAACTTATGACTTGTATTATACAGCTTTCTCATAGTGGGTTGGTCCAGCACCTCGTACTCTTTCAAGTGCTTATAACTTTAATTTATATCTCTATAATTAATCAAAGTCATACTAGTCTTATTTCATCTATGATCCCATAAAGATGACCAATCAGGGACATTTAAAATAATCACTATAGTTTGTCTAAAGATATAGTTATCATATTGAACATGCAATTGTTATGATAATAAAAAAAATTTATTAAATAACAATATATATAGTACAATGATTGGCCTTAGGGTACAGTTTCCAACACATTAAACTTTGTAAAATCATAATATTGGATTTTTAAATATTTTATGCCTTATTTGCATTTCAAATAATTTCACACATTTCAATTAATATATGTAAAACTAATAGATTAATTAACACACAAAAGCACAAGAAAATTTTTCTTAGTTACCTTAAACCTTTGAGAACTCAAAGGTTTTACCCCTCAAACACATACTCCTAAAGCTTTCATGAAACTTAAATAGTGCCAAATGTAATCACTCTACATTTAATCACAATAAAAACCATCAATATTCTTTCTTAGATAATTTCTAATATTTAGCTCTACACTTCAACAATTTCAAAATCCAATCTCTTCAATTATAAAAATACCTATAGGGTTTATGAGCTTCTACTAACTTTCATTAACTTTATTGAACTCCTAAATAATCATTCAAGGAACCACATTGCTCCAACTACCTCATTTATGGTGGATTTTTGGGTATTTATTATCCCACAACCATCAAAACTCAACCATTTAGGTTTAAATAACTCTCATTAACTCTATT
Organism: Prosopis cineraria; assembly: GCF_029017545.1. NCBI lineage: Eukaryota > Viridiplantae > Streptophyta > Magnoliopsida > Fabales > Fabaceae > Prosopis > Prosopis cineraria. Next base: position 42,784,182 of record NW_026555332.1, read on the forward strand.
TAAGTTAATAGGTTTGAACTCATAATCTCTATAGACTAAAAATCATTCCCCTTAACTAAACCCTAACTTCCCACTTCAAGGAAAATGGAAGAGAAAGGGAGATTCAAGTTTAAGGAACTTACCTTTAGTATTTGAAAGCTCTAAAATACTCTTAATGCTTCAATCCTTCAAGCCTTAGTAGAGCTCTTTATGGAAGAGAAAGGGAGATTCAAGCTTAAGAAACTTATCTCTGGTATTTGAAAGCTCTAAAACACTCCTAATGCTTCAATCCTTCAAGCCTTAGTAGAGCTCTTTCATTTCTCTTCCATTTCTCTTTTGTTTCCTCTCTATTGTTCACATCTGATACACTTTTATTTCTACAAAATTTATATCGTGCATTGCAACGTGTGTTCCTATACTATGTGACATATGGTACAGAGAGGGTGTTCTTGCCTTCGGGTGGCATGTGCACCACACCATGCCATGCTCATGCTCTAACATATGTCACAGAGCCAGCTCTTAGTTTTTCTCACTTTTTAATGCCCGTGTGGCCTAACCTCACTCTAAACTCTATCCTAGGGCCGAAACCACAACCCATGACACCTGTTAGCTCTTTGTAACATTAGACCACATTAATTTATTTAATTAATCTTCAATTATTCAACTAATTAGAGATTAAATTTTTAAGGATGTTATAAAATTGGTTTCTCTTAGAAAAAATAAGAATAAGAATTTTGAGACCCATCTTCCTTTTTAAATATTTTCTTGCATTTTTCCTTCATTTGGTTGTAAGCTAATGCCTTTTTTTATTCCTTACAAGTAAAGTTGAGAATAAAGGCCAACCCACATATGAGTTAGCTTGGGTTCAATTCATTTTTATATGCAAGAATGACAGTTAAATATCAAAATACTAAATTAATACCAGTTAAGTCCCTGAATTTTTTTAAAACAATAAGTTAAAAATATCGATTCAAATTATTATAAATTTAGGAGTTTCAATTGAAAATAAGTATTTAAATATTAAATATAACTTTTAGATAGTAACAAAAATTTATATTTATAACTGTTTGGATTGATAATTATAATTCATTTTGTTAAAAAAATTTATCGAGGACCTAACTGTCCTTAATTTATTCCTTTAGGACCTAACCACCATCCTCCCAGTTATATAGGTTAGAAAAATTTCAACCCATCTCTTGAGGGTTGAAGGGTTAAACAGACTAACTTGCTAATCTATTTATTTATTTTTTAATTTATGTTTTCATGAATTAAAAATACACATAAATAATAGGTTTTAATTTGATATTCCTTCATCATTCATTATAGATATATCAAAATATCAACCCATAATGTTTGTATAAATATATGAATTGAACCAACTTAGTAAATAATGCCCTACATGGTTTATACCTAAAAAATTTCCCCCTTTTTCTTTTTTATTTTTTAAATAATATGGGTTAAATGAGCCAATATTAACCTATTAGTGTTAACTTATATGGTTCATGGGATATATGGTATGGGCCAAAAAAAATATTTTTCATTTAGGTCATTTTTTTCCAACTTAACCTGACTCTTATCATTGGTTATTCAAGGGCCAACTCATATAACCCGACATAGCTATATTCTTAACTCTACTTACAAGTGTCCTTCTATTAAAGGCAATCTTGTTTAAAGTATGATTAGGTAATTAATAAATGTAGGCACCTCTCTCAGCAAGGTTTAAACCTTGATTTACTGCATTGTGAGGGGTTAACTTCTTCTGCTATCTAACATCATTTGTAATGATTTTTTATTTTTGACAAAGTAAGATGAAATAAGAAAATAATAGTTTTTATAAAGATAAAATGTATTGTTTACCAAAGTAAATAAAATCTAGGCACATTTTTTGTTAATATAAAAGTTAATAATTTTATTATGAATATATTATTTTAATACATAAGTATAAATTTTTAGGTTTAAAGGTCAAAAATACCCTAAAACTTTTCCACTAGAGGTGCCTGATATCCTAAACTTTTGTTTAAAGCAATGTCGCCTTTGAACTTTAAAAAGAGAGCAATTTTGCCTTATCACCAGGGTTGGTCATGAGTATGTTTTACATGCTAGGTTGGTAGCCACGTGGCATTTTAAAAATTTTTAAAAATCTAAGCATATCATCTCTTCCCATTTCCAGTACACTGAATCACTACCTATCACTAATTTACCTTACCTAAGGTTTGATTACAACAAGAACTTAAGACTAGCAAATACAACGAGCATAAGCCCTTTGACCATACCTAAAGGCAATCCCTCTGGCAATATTGCAGCTTATTCAAAATGCCTATCACCAAAAGAGCATAGCCAGATGCATTTCAACCTTAAAGTCAAAACCAAGAAACTAAAATATTATGAAATTAAGACTATTGACAACAATTGATACAAAAGTTTTTGTTGAGTTGACTCAATGCTGTGGCAGAAGATGAAAGTATGAAGGAAGTATTGAAGTCTAGTGCATAATAAATCAGAGGATTCTAGAATGACAAGCTCCATTTCAAGCTTCAAGGTGTCAAGAGTGACTTTGTTAGATCTCATTTACCTAAAGAGGAAGAAGATTCAAATGCATTAATGACTGACGAGATAAGGGATAGGTTCGGTGAGAGAGTTGTTCTACAAGTTGAGCACTTAGAGTATGTAACATCCTAAAAATTTAACCCAAATTACCTAAATTAAATGGGGTTAGTTAAGTAGATTAATATGGTTTGTGGTTACAAAGAGCTAATAGATATTTTAGATTGTGATTTCATCCCTAAGATTGAGTTTGGAGAAAAGTTGAGCCACCCAGACATTAAAAAAGTGAGAAAAACACAGGGAAATGAGTTTATGCCACAAGCCATAATGCACAAGTTATTAAAGCACAAAGATCCTTTCTCTGTACCACATGCCATGGCGTATGGTATAGGTGTCATGGTGCATTGTCATGATTTTATAGAAACAGATCTATGTCAGATGTGGAAAACAGAAAGAAAACAAAAGGATAAATAAAGGAAACACGAGGAACTCTGCTAAGGCTAGGGATCTGGAAGCATTCAGAGTATTTTAAAGCTTTTAAATACTAAAGGCAAGTTTTCCAAGTGTTTATTCTCCTTCCTATTCCATTTTCTTAAATTGGAAAGTCAAGATTTGCTAGAAAAGATGAGTTTCAGTCTATAGATGCTTTATGGGTTTGAATCTATTAAATTAAATAGAATTAATGACAGTTGTTTAGATTAGTTAAACCTAGAATTTATGGCATTATAAGTTTTGATAGTTATGGGGTAATAAATACACAAAAATGGACTATAAATGAGGTGGTTTGAGTAATAAGGAGTTATTAATAGTTAGTTGAGAGTTCAATGAAGTCAATGTGAGTTGAAGAAAACTAATAGACCTTGTAGATACTCTTGAATATGAGGAGATTGAGTTGTGAGAGTTGGAAATTTTGATTTAGATATTGAAAATTATCCTAAAAAGGATATTAATGATGGTTAATATGATTAATTATAGATTAATCACATGTTGGCACCATTCAAGCTTCGATTAGCTTTAGAAGTGTGTATTTAAGGGGTAAACATTTGACTTCTCAAAGGTTTGAAGTAATTGAAAAAAAATTCTTACACTCTTGTATGTTAATTAATTATTTGAATTGTGAACATATTATCAATTGTGAAATTTTTCTAATGCAAGTGGCTTATGAAATTTTACATCTTCCTTTGATGATAATAGGAAGTCTTGAAAATGATATACTTTTGTTATTATTGTACAATGAATGAAATTAAAAAATAAGGAGTTTAATGAATGCATATGGAGAATAGTTCAATGAAATGTGTGTAATAAGGAGTTTAATAAATGTGTGTAATATAAAGGTTAATGAGTACATGCAATGTGGAGTTCAATGATATAATATTTTATAGATTAAATGAATGTGTATGGTGATGAGTTCAATGATGTATAGTTAAAGTGAAGTTCAAGATTTATTGTTATGTGTTTATGTGATGATATAGAGCATGCCTGTTACTGAGTATGTTGTATATTATGTGATATTGTATTTATGTATCACATGATCAAGAGAGGCACGAGTTCGATTAGGAAGAAAAGTAGTGAGTTAAAATTCACATGGTAAGGCTATCATTGGAGCTCGATGGTTTTCTTGGATATTATATATATATATATATATATATTATCCTACTTGTTTGATAAGAAATTGTCCTATATATAATAAGAGACTTAAACCTACTTTAGTTTTCACTTGTTCATAAACAAGCTAGTTTAGGAAGAATAACACCCTACAGTATGAGATTTAGGGAAAACCGTGATCCACAAATGAGTTAAGCAATCTTAGTTAAGTAACTTCTCACGTTAATTTGACTGGCTAGGGTAGCCCTATCATATAGACGATCTTAGTGTGTAATAGCCTATAGTTTCATGTTAGAGGCATAAGGAAGATATAAGGGAGTGTGATCATGGATATTATAATTAAGGGCACATGATTGTCTTTTTTGTGACCCTTTGTGATAAATTATTATGAAAATACTTGTTTAGCATTGTTTAAATGTAAGAAGTGCTATCATGTTATTAGAGCATATAGTTGTGAAAAATTATGTATTGCGTTAAAGAAGCGTTTAGTGAATTAGTGTTTTCATATGAGTATGAAATTATTTTTTCCACATGCATTTAAATTAATTGACATGTATTATCATAAGTTAGACATACTTTGGTTATTGAGTGGTTGTACCACCCCCTTCTCTTCAATATTGCAAGAGCTGGCTCATTTAGTCAAGATAAAGGGAAACAGTCTGAGGCTTAGGATAACTATCCTATATGCAGGCCTCATTTTTATTTTGAATGTTATGTGTATAATTTACATGATATTGCCAACTAGGAGAGTACATGATTTTGGCTTACTTTCCCTATGATAATGTTACGTTAAATTATGTATTTTACATCCTAGGGTGAATATGTATTAAACGTGAAGTCTAAAAAAGTGCTAAAATATTAATGTAAGGAAGAAGTGAGGAAAAATATGATGGATATTGATTGATATGATTATTTATGAACTAAGACTCCCCCTTTTATTTTTGCAATTAAAGGAATTGAGCATTGAAGTTATGTTAGATGTTAAGATATGGTATATTATACAAGTTTGTTATAGTCTATTAAGTAAGGTCTAAAGTGTATTTTATGCTTTTGGCACTCAGATTGAAATTAGGGCACCTAAGTTGTGTTTGAATTTTGAAAAGGAGTGAATTAAGAAATGGGTGTGAAATTTTTGACTAAAAATTAATTTGATTATAAAACTTGTGCCATCAGCTAGAGTTAGGAGAAAGCTCTCTATAAATACCTAGATTGCCTCAATCGAATGTCGGATGGAGAAATATGATGCATTGGAAATCCACCCCAATTATTTTCAAATGATAATAACAATGCTATCAAAAATGTGCAATGCATTGTGGTGTATGACACAGAGACAAACGTGTCGCGGCACACATACAATAAGCTGCAACACACCCATGTTTTTCCTACACTATTTTACTAATTTTCATTAAAATGAAAATGCCTTGTCTCTTTTTGAAATCCAATGCTTTTGCCTATAACTTCTACTCTAATTTTTGACTTATAAAGTATTTTAGAATGATTTTCAAAAGGTTTGAAATTTGGGATCCTGATTTGAGAAATTTACAAATTGGGTAATCCTTTTAGGAAAATCCCTTAATTATTTTAATTCTGGAGTTAATGTAGAGAACTTACAAAGCTTTTAAAGACAAAACGGAGCTGCAAACATCTATTCCCCATTTATTTTGGCACAACATTCTTTATCCCTATGTGTGCCACAGCATTGATAAACCTATGAAAAAGGAAGCTCTTCTTCCCATCACAAGAACCAACTTGGAGTTATTTGTGATGAGCACTAAATGCTCATCATGCATGGCTGAATTTGAGCTTTCCATTTCAATTCAAAAATGATTTATGCCATTCATTTTAATTAACTTTTAAGTATCTTTAAATGTTGTGATTATTAATATAAAAATTATAAAAAATTTTAATATTAAATTTGGATTGTCTTTAGTACTCATTAGAGAATGAGCACCATGGCACTCATCATCTCTAACGAGACTTGGATAATCTAAATTTAAAAATTTTATTTTTATTTTACATTTATTAAAATAAAAATTTATAAAAATAAAAAAAATTAATAAATTTATTTATTACCAATTTGGTCAATGAAGATTTAATATGGACAATAAAATTAAAAATTAAAATTTTTTATAATTCTATTTGACTATTTAGATATACTTATGATAGTTCGGATATAATTTGGATGATCAATTAATATTAAAAAATTTATAAATCTTACAAATTGATCATTTATATATGCTCTGGATAGTTTAAATTTAATATTAATTTTTTATTAATTATTTATAGTTTTAATATTAATAAACACAATATTTAAAAATACTTTAAAAGTAAATTTAAATGAATGAAAAAGATCATTTTAGAGTGAAATGGAATGCTTAGATTGAGTCATGCATGTTAAGCATGCGGTGCACCAAATGCAAACTGTAACATCTTGATTTTTAAATTTTTAGATTAAATGAATTAATCAAGGATCATTAGGTAAAGTTGAATGGCTTAATAATAGTTAGTGATGGTTAACTGACTTATTAGTTATGGATACAGGCTTTGGATAGGGCCTAAAATTATTTTTAGGCCACTTAGGCCTAAATTTGAGGAGCATTTTATATTTGCCCTTTTCTATGCCATCTGTCATAGCAAAGACTTCATGCACCATGATAGATGGTTAAAATTTTTAAAACATCAGTTTGTCATTGCAAACTACAAAAAAGAAGAAAGAAAGTGAGAACTAAGAGGGCGTGACGGGAGATGACTTTGGTTTGTAACTGTAAGGGCTTAAGTCTAAGGGTGATTTGGAGAAAGTTTGAGCATTAATTCCTTTAGGTATATATGCCTTTCCCATTCCTCATTCTTCCCTTTTCACTTTTTTTAGATGATTTTTGTGGTTGGAGATTAGGATTTTGGGACCTAAGGCTATGGGTCTGAACTCATTAGTTCTAATGAAACTAATAGGAGTTACTTAACTGTTTAAACATAGTTTAGAAGATTTAACAAGGTTATGTTCTTAGGTCTAGGGTTTTAGATGAACCCTAATCACTTTAAGTAAGATTTTGAGTTGTTAGGAGTTGTATTTGATGTTATTTAAGCTTATAAGATCTAAATAGAGTTGATGACAGTTAATAAACTCATTGATTGTGATATTGAGCTTGTGGTTGGGAATTCGGATTGTTAAAATGTGAGTTTAGGAGTTGAAATTGGTGTTTAAATGGATTACTAGTAATGATGGTTTTTTGTAATTATAGATTAACATTTTCATGCATTGTTTAAGCTCGATCTACAAGCACGTGAAGCAAATTGTGTGGGCTTAAGGATTTAAGGTAACTGGAGGATCTCTAACTTGTGCTATTGCTTATTAGATTAGTTATAGTCGTTTTAGAACTTGTAAAATATGCTTTCAAACTTAATTTAATGCTTAATAATTTTAGAAAAAGATATATGCAAGTATGGCCTTTTACTAATAAATGGAACAAACTCATTTTCTTTATATGTTTTCTATATCATCGAATAAGAAATATATGGTTTTGATTGATCTTGTGATGCTAAGATGTTGTATGCATACTTGGGGTAATTTCATTATGTTATGAGTTATGAAAATGCATGATGTTGCCATCTGCATAGTTGTATGATCATATGCTGGGCGAAAGGATGCCTTAGGAGGAGTTAGTATTCACTTTCCATGTAAAATCCTATTACGAACACCATGGGTAGATATAATGTTTTCGTTTTTGGGTCAGGTCTTCTTGAATCTCACTTAGCAATAGGTATAAGTGTAGGTTGCCTAGACCCCATCCTTAACCTTACCCTAGATTGGGTAATTAGTGGGACATACGACACCTTAATGGATTTAAGGATTAAAGGAAACTGTGATTTGAGATTGAGCAAAGCACTGTACATTTAGCTAGGTGACTCCTCATGATTAGTGAGCTTAAGTAGTCCATTCATACAAACTCAATCCTATTAAATTATCAACCTATAAATTTAATTGATAATATCTGGAGGAGGTAAGGAGTATTGATTATGCATTTATGATATCATGGGATGTGATATTGTGCTATATATCTCTAGTATGGTTTCTTTTAAAAGATCACTTTGCATGCCTTGATTGATTTGACTTACGTGTGCGTGATTTAGAGTTTTTCTTGGTTATTGAGTATACTTGTACTCACTCTTATTTAGCATTTTATAAGTACTGGCTCCAGTAAAGACAAGGGGAACTCACCCCTATTTAACATTTTACAAACACTGGCTCTAGAAAGACAAGGTGAAAGTGTCAGAGGCTAAAGAATTCACGATTCCTATTGTATAGCCTCCTTCTTTTGTTGTTTCTTTATGTGTAATTTAATGATGATGCAATTGCCACCTTAGGATGATTATATTTTGAGTTACTTACACCAAAGCATATTATATATGATTAATGTTGTATTTAGTGCTCTAGCTCTGTGTATGTGCTATAATGAGTTTGAAACAAGGCCTAAATGCCAATGCAAGTAGGTTTATTGTTGATCTCATTAATCCGTTTGAATTATGTAAATGAATGATATTATGTGGTTATGATATATTTGCCTCCCCTATGGTTTTTATTAAATTAGGGTTGAGTAGTGAAATGTTATATGTGTGATATTTACATGTTATTGTGCACTATATAGGTAGTCCTAAGTTTTGGGGACTTGGTTTAGGTGAATGTTTAGGTTCTTGGCACTTGGTTTAGGTTTAGACACCTGGAAGGATTTAAGTGTGAAAAAGGAGTAGTGTTGGTTTTGAGTGTCCAACTTTTTAATGTATTATGAATTTGAAATGAAACTAGTGCCATTAGCTAATATTTGGAATAAACTCTCTGTAGACACATAAATCACCTCCATTAGATGTCGGATGAAGGCTCCAGATGCGTTAGAAGTTCACCATAGTATTGTGCATTTGACAGCAAATGTTGTCAACTATGTGTAATACATCATAGTGCATAGTGCTTGCATCACAATGCAAGACATAAAGAGGGTAAGTTGTGACGCAGGCATGATATGCCATGGTGAATTCCTCTAATTATTGGGAAATGACATTTTTGACCTTTTTGACTATTGTTTTCCAATCTAATATGTATCCCATGCTTTCAAATGTTTTGAAAACTTTAATTTGAGATTTAATGGGCCTTGTTATGCTTGTGAATTATTTTCTAAGTTGGGTTCCTGATGATTTAGTGGGCCTTGTTATGATCCTTGTGAATTATCATCTTTTAAACAAAGAGAGAATTAAAATGATAATGTAGCATAATGATTAGATATGTAAAGGCTTTTTTCAAAGTTCATAATTTTGTTTTGATAAAATAAGTTCGTAAAGTATCATTATTGTATTTTATTAGTATGCATAATCTTATTTTAAATTGCCTTATAACTTGAAATGGAGGGAGTATCATTTGATTAGACGTTTCAATAAATTTTTATGCATATTATGTTTTTATTGAAAGATTCAATAAGATATCATACATTATATCAAAATTAATTTTATAATTTAGAACACACGAGCGAATGTCAAGAAACACGTCGTACACCTCCTTTTTATTTAGACATCCTGACATAAAACAATTAAAACATTGATTTTTTTATTTAGTTATTCAAGTATAACTCTAGATTTAAATTCTAAGGTTTTGAATGTTGTAGCTATTATTTTCCTGTTGTCTTTGCGGGCTGTGGAATATCAAGAAATGTAGGATTTCAAATTGAGTTTTACCATTAGAGACGTTATAAGCCCATAGCTTTGAACATTGAACAGTTAGAAATATACCTTATCCTTCTATCAAATCATCGCTTTCAAGTTGACATTCATTCCCTGAATAATTTGGTGCTTTCCATGCTCATAAATGACGTCAAAGAGACCGTATGCTCTGGATATGCTTGCACACTCATGTATACAAGCATGCTCAATCACTAACGTTAAAATGGTTAAGCAAACAGTCCTGGAATTTATACTCAATCAGGAAAGTTTTAAACTCATCAAACTAGAAAAATCAAGCCACACACCGGATTAGGTCTGACGAAATAATAATCAAGAAACTGGTCTTTCATATATATCATGAAAAACTAAAATTCAAATCTCTATCAAAAAAATATACTCACATTTAATATTTTTGACTTTACCTCCAGTAAGATTATCTCTAATACAAATATATTTGTGCTCAATGAAAAAAGAAAAAGGAAAATCCAACCCTTAATTACCAAATTGGGATTACCAGAACATATATTGTTTCACACTTCAATTCTCTAAGTTGTCTAGATCTTTAATTTTTACAATCACTCGGAAGGGGAATGGACGCAAACCCTGTCAAATATTTTAAAATAGATGAAATACTTACTATATTGAAAGTTTGATAACTTTAAACAAAGGGCAATTCCTAGATATTATTCTGTGGAGTTTTTTAAAAATGAGCCACCATATAACTTGCATGCTATTAAATTTTATATTGTACATTATTGATTTGATTCTCTCAAGTTACTGTAAGAAATTCTTGACGATTCTTTTAACTTCACCGTTACCGAACACTCATCTTATCAGTACTATTTTTTAATTTTTCTGGGATTCCGTGAATCTGATGCGAGACCAATGGAGTGGAACATGGATATAGTGGATAGGCTCTATCTTTCTCCGGATGGTGAGCCACGCAACCCCCAGAAACATTCAGCAGAACGTGCTACAGAAGAAGGATATATATATATATATAGCAAGTTCATCAATTATATTGAAAGATCATCAGTTATCTCTCAATTAATAAATGTTAAACCACATTAGCGTCTTGATAGATTCTCTTTGTTTTTAATTTGTTCTGGCTCCTTTCCCTTTTGATGAGATATGGTGGGCAGCTCAATCTACGAGAGCGAGATACATGCAGCATGCAATTGATAGACTTGGACTTTGTCTATATATTAACGTTCTCTCCCTCTTCTTCTAGGCCTCTGACTTTGGCCATCTATAATTATCATCTATTGGATATTTTGTTGGATTCCACTCGATCTCACTGGCAGATTTTGTTGACAACGCAGCATTGAAACATTAACACATTCATGTGACATAGAATAATCTATGTGTGCTTTGATGCTTCGAACTTGGCCGAAAGAGAGTTTTTTTTTTTTGGTTCCCGTCCCTAAAACAATAATATATACGTTGTTCGATATTCCAGCATTGATCTCTCCCTAAGCTACTGCCACCCTCAAGAACATTTCAATTATCATGCACAGTAAATTAAAGTCTGATGCTAAAGCATCAACTTGCTCATTCCTGGGGTCACCGTGGTCTAATTCTCCAAGAGCATTCCCCATTTCCCCTTATCCAAACAAACATCCGAAAGCTACTTTTCTTCTCTCTTCCTCACTCCGATCTATTTAACCATTGCTTAATGCTATCCACTTCCTCACCAACCCCTATAAATAGGGGACATACCCATGTTGAAGTCCAACACATCGAACACTCATCACCAATCGAGTTTCATTCTGTGGAAATCTATAGAAACCAGCTGAAGCATATAGCTGAGCAGGTATGGATAGAGTGAAGGATTTGGCATCAAAGAAAGCGGCAGTGATATTCACCAAGAGCTCGTGTTACATGAGCCACAGCATTAAGCAGCTGTTTTACGAGCTAGGGGCAAGCCCTGCAGTGCATGAGCTTGACAAACACGCGTATGGGAGGGAAATGGAACTCGCTTTGAGGGCTCTGGGTTGTAACCCTTCAGTCCCTGCCGTGTTCATAGGTGGCAAGTTCGTGGGTTCTGCAAGAGATATCATTTCCCTTCATGTTGATGGCACTCTCAAGCAAATGCTCATTGATGCTAAGGCCATATGGTTTTAGCTACCTACTTACACTCCTAACAACTATACATAAAGAAGCAGCTTCACGTATATACTACTACTACTGATATATATATATATATATGGGTCTGCAAGTATAAATATATATCCACGGAGCTGTCTCGTATGCATGTTCTAGAGTCAATGTTTTACTAGAGACACTCTTGCTTTTTCTCGAGTGTCCCGTTTTGATTGTATGCAACGACAAGATACAAACCGATACAAAACACTGCTTTTTCTTTTTTGGTATATTTTTCGATCTGCAAGTCTGACTGTGAGGGATGGCTGCTCTTTTAGTTAATTACTAACTTGATCTCGTGCTGAAGAAGAGAGCTTTGAATGATGACATGGTTGATAACGCAACTTTGAAGTCATAAGATTCATCTTTAGTTAGTTATACTAAGACCTTTAATTAATTTAAAAACATGCTTCATTGACACACTTTTATCCGACTTCATTGTTCAATATGCCCGCGCAATTATTAGAGAACAACTAGTCCTAATAAAATCACCATTGATGATCATAATTATAAAGGAATCTTACTGCGTCATCAAAATCTATCCAATCTACGGAAAACATAAAAAAATATTATTATTTAAGTGAGTAGTAAAGAGAAAAGTAGATGCGGTTCTTCATTTCTTAATTGGGGCATCTGGTGCAAGGGATGGTCTTGTAATTCGTAGCAAGAAAAGAGGTGATGCTAGAACTTTTTGTTGTGTCTCCATGCTTATTCTTCCACACCCATGAAACCCAATGACACGTTTCCTGTTTGACTTCTTTACCTTTTACACTACATATAGATATACAGGGCATCGTTTTATAAATTAAATTATCGAATACCGAAAGCGTGGATTATTATTAAGGATGGGGAAAACAATATTAGCTTAGATTAAAATGGGACTTAAAAGGAAGTTATTAAAGCTATAAACTCAATGTTTTACAGGTTTCAGTGAAAAAACAATATAAATTCCACTTATACATTTCTTTTTACAGAAGTATGAAAGAAAGGGCCAATGATAATTATACTGCTACGTGAGATTCTTCGAACTCTAGCAACTACGTGCAGGTAAGACATGCACAGCCATGGATGATCCTTGTGCATATACTTTATATATCTTGCATGCAGTCACACAGAATAGTGTATACATAACAAGCAAGGATAGTGAGAATCATATATGTTCGAAATAATATTTGTATGTTCACACATAGGCACACACTCACACACACATATATATATCTGTCTGAAACAATATCTAACCCGTTTTTCTTCCATCGAAGTATATATCAGTATTTCAGCGTGTTGCAAGAAATATTCATGTACAAGATGATCAGGGATAGGGATAAAAATGCTTCAATTCTTTAATTTGAGGGATCGTGTTAGTAAGGGAATTCATTCCCCTCCTGTTCTAAAGCAAAAAGGACTTTGTAGTCTCTAACCCTTCACTTTCACCAAAATAGAAACAAGAGACCTTCCACTACAAGTCATACACGTGTAAGGTCATCTACAGTAATTAAGTGCGAGAACACTGTATGTTTTGCTGCATCATCTTCACAAGAGTCCCACAACATGCTTGTGGGAGAGAAGGAATCAGGCAAGTTGTTGAGTGCAACACCAACGAATCACGCACGCGCACTGTAAATTAAACATCTCAGTCACAATCGTTTCATATTCAAAGCAGTTGATATATAGTGAGAATCTGTTTGACCAACTGGCCTAGAATTTCCACTTTCCTTGCCTTTTCAGAGAGAGCCAGCATCGGTGAATACGCAGTACACGTCTCCCATAAAGTATAACTCTGATTAACCAACTCGCTAATAGGAAGATACTGTTTTGATCAGTCCGCGTAAACAAAATCTTCATACCCTACGTCTACCAATCTGTGTAAATCAAGCGTCTCTTCCAAATTCCAACTCGTCGAGTCAATCAGATTCATATCAGTGCTGATCTCAAAGGGTCTGCTTTATACTCGGGCATCTCAATCACAAAAGCTCAGCTTTTCATATGTTCTCCATTCAAAGATCCTTAAGTTGTCCCTATAAATAGTCTTAGACCCCAAAGCTCCTCCTTATAGGCATTCAAATCCTGACCCAACTCAACCAGTGACCGATCGACTTCGGCTTAGATCGATTCGGTCTGGTGGTTTTGGGTTTGTAACAAGTCCAAAGATACATAACCAGCTCTCATCAACGTACACACCTAGGTTTTCCATTTTCGAGGTTAAAATTCTTCGGGGAAACGGAATATCATTGTAAAAATATGGAGAAGGTGACGAGGTTGGCGTCGGAAAAAGACGTGGTGATATTCAGCAAGAGCTCATGCTGCTTGTGCTACTCAGTGAAAGTTCTGTTTCAGGAACTGATGGTGAAGCCTAAGGTGTACGAAATTGACCAAGACCCTGAAGGCAGAGAAATGGAGAAAGCTCTCGTGAGTCTGGGCTGTTCCACTCCTGTGCCTGCCGTTTTCATCGGAGGCATTTTCGTGGGCTCCACTAACCAAGTCATGTCCCTCCACCTCAGCGGAACCCTCACCCAGCTCATTCAACCTTATAAATTTGCCTGACCCTTCACAGAAGATCACTACGTTCACACAACCCACAAATATATATATATATATATATATATTCCTCCTACCAAAATAAACTCTGTTGAAAAGTCTGTGTAGTGATCGACGTTCTAGGTATGATTATTATATATGGATGAAGTGGTCTGTAACATTTTAGCTATACTTTAATCTCTTGGTATATTCCATATGGAGTTTCTTTTGTAAATCCTGAAATTGCACCATTTATATGCATGTCAAGTGGCCCCACCACTTCGTTCATGACTTTCCTTTTCTGCTGTGAATTAATTAAATCTGCTTTTTGCAAGTTACTTGGCAGTACTTGGTGCGAGCTTCAAATTAATAATGGCATGTAAATATCCGCAAAGCAAATATTTATGCACAACCAACGAAAAGAATGAGCAGTATGAAAAACCCATGATGATCATGACAAATCAAGAGAATTGAATTAGTTTATCTTAATTCTATAATTTGAGTTCTAAATATGCAGTCATATTTAATAAATAAGTCAAAGATATATCCATGAAACCACTGTTAGTAACTACAGTCACACATAATAGCTGTTTGGATTAGTCTAGGTGTGATGGTAATACCCATGTTTCCCATGATACTAGAATAAAAAAAAAAAAAGAAAGACAGCAAGAGAAACATGCAGCCCATGAATTTAGAAATTGAAGTGTGTTATGAGTATAAACTCAAAAGGAGAATCCATCCAAAAGATTAGTTTATTAAAACCCTTCATGAGTAGGTAGCTAACCAATTCAAAAAAAACTAGTCTATTAAAAAGAAAACCCTTTCATACTTGTAAATCTCGTTTTAATTTGAGAAGCTTTTCAATGGAAGATCCATTACAAAGTGTGAAAATCTTCAGTGCATTGACATTTTGTTAATTCCCCAAGGCCAAAACAACTAAAAACAATGTTTCACAAAGCATACCTTGCCCATCAGGGGTGAAAAAAGAGGGAGACCGGCAAGGGTCATGACTCTCCTAACTTTTTAATTTTTTCTTAATAAAATATAGTGATTATATATTTTTGACCTCCTAAGTTGGCACATTATAGACATTTTGAGACAATAGATGAAATTTTTATTTCACTTTTTATATAGTCTTTTACGGTATGTATAGTGCAACTGTTTTAGCAGCTTGAAAATATAATTATCATAGAACTACTTATTTTCAATAAAAAAATATTATACATACTCTAAAGTATTGATTTTATTTTATTTTACTTTCATTTAATATTTAATCAAAGAAATTATGAAAATTATTATTAGCAAACTTTCAAAAATCTCAAAATATATTAAATGTTATGTAGTTGATATCTATTATAAAATCACCTATTCAAAAGTTAAAAGGTTATGGTTTAGGTGTTTTCATTAAAAAAAATTACTTTTTTTTATAATCAAGCTATAATAATGGTTTTTACTTGATATAATTCGATTTCATCAATATAAAGATTTTGTGATAATGGAGCATCATTGTTGTATTAATATATTTATTTACAACAATTATCATTTATCAATTAAAAGAATTAAATAATAAATTTAATAAGCAAGTAATAAAGCTTATTACATTGAATAACACTTTAAATTTCAATTATACATTTAAATTATTTAATGCTTATAGGGAAGACAAAATTTTCATAAATTTAATGATAATTTATATTGAGAATGAAATTATTACAACATTTATCATAGACATAATAACTAATGATTTTTATGTCATGAAAAATTAATAAGTGAAACTTAAAAATTATATATATATATATATATATATTTGTTTGTTTTATACATGTAAAATTGAATATAAATATATATGTTGAAACATTTATCTTATGTTGGTAATATATATAATTTTAACTTTTCTTTAATTATCATATATATTTTGTTATCCTGGCCCACCTTAATAAAAATTCTTGGTTTTGCCCCTGTTGCCCGCAAATCTACAAGATCCAATTGCATCTGTGCAAAACTAAACTTGTTCTGGTATCATATATAATACAGAAAGAAATTTTTCATCGCTCTTAAACCTAGAGAGAACTATTGCAACAATAAATCAAAGTAGGTGGGGCTTCTTCACTGATGACCGGAAACATTTGCAGTAAGGCTAATTTTTTTTTTTTAAGGGAAAAAAAACTGAAAGCGATTTACATAAACTACAGAATACTAAAGTCATAAAAACGATGCTTAATCAATTAACTACTTTAGAGGATCTTTCTGCGTTGATCATATAAGTTAAAAAGTGAGTAGAGAAATTCGTATATTTTCTAAGCAGACACGGTGCTGGGAGATTCTTCAACTTTATCCCCACCCCATAAAGAAGGGCATCGCATTCTTTCCTTCTCTTAACATCTTGCATTTGTTTATTCTCTTCCCAGCCCCACTAACCCCACTCAATAATATCATGCTCTAAATGATTACGGCTTGCTATCCAAGAAAAACATGTTCAGCATCTAATCAAAGAGTGCTAAATGTAATTAACAAAATACCAGTTATTTTGAAAATGCTATCAGCATGTTCTTTAAATTTAAAATGGACATCATCAAACGACTTCAAATGATGCAAGAGATCAGTAGATCCTATACTTTTATGAGATCTAGCAAGCTAATGTCACAAGTGCGTCCATTATATTATACTTTATGAAACTTTATCGAAGGCTCTACTCATTACATGTCTGATTTTATCTTGAAAATAAACAAAATCATAGTTTAGGTGAAAAACAATTTTAATAATTTTCAAAACGAAACCTAACACGGTGACGATGTTGAATAAAATATCATGACTCTATATTGAAGAATTTGATGACTTGATCGTTTGTAAGAGCTAGTCATCAGCTATTACATCAAGGGTACGTTTGGTCCCCTAAAAATCTCATATACCACGTAACATTCCCTCTTAGATGCCTCGCTGTTCAACGCCAGCAGATGTGATATTGCAATGCGTTTGTCGATTTGAGTGGACAAAAATCAATTTTGTTCACAAGGTTATATGTCAGAATCTTCAGTTGTGAGAAGCAGATTTCTACCTGATGCCCACGAAAATTAAAATACACTGCAAGTATATGAGTCATAATTGAAGCTAGCAGTAAATCAAGATCAATCTCTTAAAGACTTAATTAAAATGACGACTAGGCATTAAATTTTTAAATCCATTCACGTAAAGCTAATAAAACTTAAGATTGATTTTAGAATAATTAAAATAAAAATATTAAAAATAATCAATTAAAATAACCTTCAAGCCACAAGCAAGCTAGAGCCAACCAAGAGAAGAACATTCTAAAGTCCTAATCTTCTATTTGCTTCCTAACCCTCTCATTACTATATTAATGGTCTTAAAACTCAGTTTTAATAATTTGAGAATTTAAATTAATCCAAAGTATCTTGCTATTACCAAGAATCCTAATTAATTCAATTAAAGCAAAATATTACCTTAACTAATTAGTTGCATTAGATATCCAAATCCATGAATATTACCTAAATCTATTAGATACATTTATGTTCTAATGGCAAATTAGCTAAATTAATCCTAAACTACTAGTTCTTAAAGTTCAATTTTAGTTTTCTCTTTCAAGGTTTAACAATTTGAGTTTCCAAATCTCACTTAGTGGTAGCCAAACACTAAATAAAAACAAGAAAGCTCAAGAATAAGTAATCAAAACAATTATATAAACGGTTAATCAAAGGTTATTTACATAAATAGATTCATAATCCTTTAGAACAAAAAGATTTAGCTATACATAGCTAATATAAACACTGTAACAACAAAGCAAAGTTTGAATCTATCAATATAGAGAAAAAAAAAAGAGAAGAGAAAACACTGATTTAAAATGAGGTAGAATAAATATTTGCTCTACTTCTTCTTGATCCCAAGCTTTAAGATTCTCTCTCTTTCTCTCTTAAGATTTTCTTTTGTTGCAGCAACTAAAAGATTGCTCTTATAGTCCAAAAAAATGAGTTATGTAGGGTATTTTTTCACAAAAAATGAAACTATGCATTTTTTATATTTTCATCTAGCGTATGCGGGAATTTTTGCTTTTATATCTTGGAATCAAAATCACCTTTTTTTTACTCCTTTCTCTTTCTTGCTTTAATGTTTTCATACCCCACCTATCAACAATTAATAAATATGTGTGGAATATTTACCAACTTTAATTTCCATCATTTTAAAAAATTTCCTTAAAAATATTACAATAGATCTACATGAGGCTTTTTTTTATAAAAACAAGAAAATGCTTCTCTTTTTTATTGATGACTCTCAAAATATAATTAAAAATTTGTCAATTATTACACAACATAGGAAGTCTATCAATACCCAAAAAAATAAATTGTGAGAAGCAGATAGAAGCATGTTATACTAAGTGATTGTTTGGTGGTTTGACTAGCAAACGCAGCAGACTATAACATTATAATAGAACATTGTCTCTAACAACTACCAATAAAATCTAAGTCGTAAATTCGCGCTGGCCTGAATGTAAGTTACGATGAATTAGGTTTCAACATAGCTCAATGTTCAACCATATATATAATTTGGGCTTGCTTAGTTTTGGGCTCTGTTTGCCCGGACCCAAAATATATCTTAAAAGATATTTAAAAAGTATGAAAAATAACTTTGTGGGAAAATAACAATATCATCCAAATTATATAAAAAACAATTTAGTTTCTCAAAATATTATAATTTTATTAAAGTCTCCAAAAATTTTGTATCAATAAATTTTAAAGTAAAAAGATTATTTTATCTTTATTGAAAATAACAAATTCCAAATACAACTTTTGTTTAAAGAATAAAAACCTTTGTTTTGTGAATCGCAAAAATTGAACAAGAAATTAAGACTTATCAAGTGTAATTTTTATCTCAAAATAACAAGTTTCAATCACTATTTTTACTTAAGAAATAATTACTTTTGTTATATAAGTCGCAAAAGCTGAACAATAAATCACTTGTCAAGCATATTTTTTGTTATTGAAACCAAACTCTCAAAATGATTAACCTTGATCACAGCTTTTATTTAAAAAATAATAATTTTTATTTAAAAAATTACAAGAATTGATTCACAACTTATTAATAAAAGTAAAATTATTTTTTCAATTTAAAATTTACTGACACAAAAGTCATTAGAGACTTCAATGGAATTATAATATTCTAAAGGACCAAATTATTTATTATATAATTCAAAAAAAAATTATCATCATTTTTCCTAATTTTATTCATTAACTAAAAATGTAATTACCATGAGTTAAAAGGCATCCTTAATACAATTAACATTGTTATAAAAAGAAATTATTTTTAAACTTAGCAAGTTAAAAAATAAATTTGAAATTTTGAAAAATGATTAAAGAAATTGAAATCATAAAAAAAATGTTCGTGATGATCCTAGGAACAAAAATGTTACATGACAAGTATCAAGAAATAATACTATGAAACAATTAGATTTTACAAAAAATAAATAAATAAAGAAAGAAACACGAGGCAGAATTTAACACCAGTTGGATGAGCTTGAGGAGCTCGGAACGTTTTTTTCTTTTTTTTTTTTGCTTTTTTCTTTTCTACTATACTTACAAGTAAGCAACTGATGTCATTGACTCATTTCAGACATTTTATTATAATGGTGAAGCATTCTGTTACAATGTATTTCTTTTTGCCGACGACATTCTATTTCAATCTCAATCTAAGAAACCAATACCAACTTCAAAGGATTTACAGTACAGGCTTAATTTTCCATAAAATACTGGCAAGAGCGTTAATTTTTTTTTTTTTAATTTCCATCATTAAGCTACTTTGCTTACAGATTATTAATTACCACCAGAAGGCTTCTTGGCAGCATAGGCAGTGAATAATCAAGGACAAAATCATTCCGGGACGAGATTGGCTTAAATGAAATCAAGAACTGACTAGATCATCGTAGGCCCTTTATAATTACAGAATGAAGTCAACTCATCATCATTTTACAGCAGCAAGAGTCAAACCTAGATTCTGCCTAAAATATCAAAAAGCTGAATTCTGAGTTCTGAGCTGTAGAATTCCTTGGGAGTTGCGAAATTCAGCTACTAAGCTCGGGCCAGTTACTTCTGCTTGATAACAACTGCTTCAAAAATGCCGTCAGACCTAAAGTTAGGTGCCAAAAGTCTCGGGTCAACAGGTCCAGGAAGACTGAAAGAGAGGGTGAATGGTCCAGGAGGGCATAAGGACCGGATTTTGATCTGGAAAACACGTGAGTTTTTCCTTATAGTTCTTCCACCGGTTAACAACCCTTGGATATGAACCTTCCCATCAGATTCAATCTCACAACTGAACTGACTAGCTGCAAAGTAAATTGAGTTAATTTAAATGAATGAGTCAATCAAATGGATCTTCTTGGAAAAACAAGCAGTGAAGCACACATGTTCAAAAAGTAATGATCCGGTGAACGTAATGGCCATTGCTTAAACAAGATGACTTGAATACAGTCTTAGCCACAGCATACACAAAAAGTCATGATTGAATGCACGCATGTTGTAATGGATAATAGTAATAAGCAACATTAAAATTACATGTACCAACTGATCTGGACTTCCCTTTACTGAGATGTATTCTTTATAGCCGTTGCTAAGAATTCAGAGGTTCCCAAACACGTACAGGTTCTCCAGAAAAAAGAGTTCCATTATTGATGGAACAAATATTATTTCAAAGAGGCCCTACAAAACCAGAGGCTGTATACTACCGATATTGATCTGAAAATTTAAAAACCATTGCTCCTAATTAATAACGTATTATGCACTAAGAGCATCTTCTATCCATCATAATCTTGGAAAAGGAACTCTCTAGCAGATAAATGAAATGCAACAAAACAGAAGGAAAAATCAGAAACAGATGAAGACATGGTGATTGACAGAGAGATACCATGATCTTTCATCACCCCAGGTAAAGAAACTCGGAATAGATATGCAACTTTGCCGATACCAATATCCACAACACCAACAGGTGGACCTAACAATCCTCTTCTGGCAGTGCCAGTTAAATGAAGAGAAGCATCTATATCACAATCATCTATGCCTGGAATAGGGAGAACGGGCATCAAGGCAGGTCCATCAGATTTGCAAACCCTCTTGGAAGAATCTCTCTTACCATCACGTTCTATAGGAAATACACCAGTAAATTTAGTTATTGGTGGAGGATCATTAATACACTTCTGCTTGTTATTTTGCTGAAACTGAGGGCATTCCCCATTTGAAATAGCCGTCTGATCTTTGTTGACATGATTATGCTCACCTTCCTTGCTCGCTTGAGAACCAAGTTGTGTATGCAGACATGCATTTATATCTATCTTCAAACTATTTACACCAGTTAAATATTTGAATCTTTTAATATCCTCCTCTTTCATGTATGAAGTAGCCGGCTCAACAATTAACACAACGCCTTTGATAGTTCTGAAGCTATCAGGGTACCATATCTGTTCATGAAGATTCAAAGGAAAAAAGCTTGTGAACTGCTGACACTCCTCTACTGACCCAGGACTAGGCAATGGTAACTTTCCTTTTAGATACATATGCAACAAATTCCGCTCTGACACTAGGTCAGGTTGAGCATCTCTCATGACATAGTAATATAATCTCTCCAGAAGAGAAATGCTAACATATGAAGGTCCCAGATCACTCAAAGTATATGGCGGCAAACCTGCTGCTAATCTTTGAGCTGCTGAACATCTAGGCTCATCAGACTTGACATCAGGCCCCAAGTAAGTATTCATGATGAAGTCGAGAAGAAATTTTGCATCACCAGTCAATCCTCTGACAGACCTCCTACAATGAGTCTTGCCATTCAAATCCATGTCAGACCGATTATCCTGTGTGTACATATGAACAAAAATATAACTTTAGATTTCATAACTAACCTTTTCTGAAAAATAGTGAGAATGCACAGTCCAGTAGGTATCATAGTTACCTTGAAATGAATGACAAGTATAACAGCAAGAGAGAAGCCATTTGTACAATACTTTTGTATACCATGGGAGATGGCCAGATGGGTCAGAACTTAAAATGTAAAATATTCATGTATGACCAATTATTTGAATCCAGTTCATAGCAATGTTCTAGTCTCCAACATCACATGCTTTCTACAAAGCCAAATCGACATGAAAATACACAACAGTGGAAAAAATGGAAAAGAATATTAATTCAACAACAACGAACCTTATCCCACTAGGTGGAGTTGGCTACATAGATTATATAATGTCATTGTGCTCTATCATTTGTTAAGCATTTAAAAATATTATTAATTAAAATATCTCATTTAATAACTTTCAAAAGTATTTTCTTTGGCCTTTTCTCTATCTTTTTTGACAGGGCTCACAGTCATCTATTTCACTCTTCTCATAGGTGCCTCCCGTAGTTTTCTTTATACATATCCAAACCACCTCAAATGATTTTCTACCATTTTCCTTTAATAGGTGCAACGCCCACTTTTTCCCGTATTCGCTCATTTCAAATTTTGTCTTTACATTTATATCCGCACATCCATTTCAACATTCTCACCTCTGTTACTCCAACTTTATGCCCTCGCTGTCCTGTTAAAATTCAACATTCACTACCATATAATATTGTTATTCTTATAACAATTCAATAAAACTTCTCTTTAAGTTTGTTAGGTGCCTTACGATTGCAGAGAACTCATTTAGCCTTTCTCTAATTAAACCACCTAATTTGTATCCTATGTACAATATCTCCATTAATTTTCCCATTATGTTGAATAATCAATGACTTCCAAACATCTAAACTTTTCCACGTGAGGTATGATCTGATCACCTAATTTTACTTCCAAATTACTACTCACTGACCTCTTACCAAAATTACAATGTAAATATTCCGGTTTACGCCTACTCAGGTGGAAAACTTTTGACTCCAATGTCCTCCTCCATAACTCAAGTTTACAATTAATCTCTTTTCTTATCTTTGCAATAAAAACTATATCATCTGCTAAAAGCTTGTATTTAGGGATTTTCTCTTGAATATGCTCAATCAAAATATCCAAGATTAGATCAAACAAATAAGGACTCAAAAATGATCTTTGATGCAATCTAATCTTTATAGCGAAGTTTTTTGTTAAATGTGATCCAAAAGAACAAGTGACAACATTTTATACAAATATCACAAAATAAATGCCAAATAAAGCAACATTTCCAAATAAATACACAAGATAGATTTTGCAAGCGAATAGAACCCCAACTATTCTAGTTCAACACAGAAATAAGGTACTCTCAATTTAAATGAAGACCTAAGAGTTATGCAGCATCTTTTAAATAGTTCCGCCCCACCCTACTGACTTGCAAATACTTCCGCGTTACTTCATTGGATTTATACAATTCTATGTAGCGGCTAAAAAACATAGCAAAAATATTGACATAAAGTCAATCAAACACCTCGTGTTCAGAAAGAAAGAAAGAAAAGAAAGAAAGGCATCTCAGTTTTGGGTAAAGAATGATATACCATTTCAAGCTTTAAACTTCGCAGAAATATAGCATAAAAAGCAAACAAGAGACCGAAAAGTAAATAAGATGTAATGCACATACTACCAAAGATAATGAATCCCTAAGAAAGTAATCCCTCCGAATCTGCCAAAATTCCCTCGTTATAATAGATTGAAGGAGAACCAATTCAGCGAAGTGAGCATCGCATATGATCCAATTGCTTCTCCTAGTAACGTTTGCGAGAGATGTATCTGAGTAAAGATAGAGATCGCGGAAGATTGCATTAATTTTATACAAGAATTGATTCTCTATGCACTAAGCAATACCATGGAAATGAAACCACGGGCCCAATCGATCAGTTAGTTCGTGATTGCTCAATTAACTTCGTTCAACGGAACGTCGTTCTAGACATATACAGAATTATAGAAAGAATAGCAGCGACTAAGAAACATCGAACATATAAAGAAGTGGACTTCAATCGTCGTGGATTTATCATCAGAACATAACACAAGCGATTGATACCGTTAGACTTGGAATTCAGGACAGGAATGTCCAAGTGGGGGTAACCCATCAAATGAAACAAGCAGAAGTAAAGCTTGAAATGAAGCAATGGTCTACAAATTCACAACTGTGATGGAAGAAATGATCACATTACCTGGGCGAGAAGTCGTGAATGAAAGGCTCGTCCCAAGCATTCGCTTATTTTCGGCTATTCAAAGCTCCTTCGATCTATCCAGTATCTTCTCCCTCTTCACTAAAACCCTCAACCCTCCTCAATTTTCGATCTAAGAAATAATTTTTTTTTTCAAAATAAATAAAGATAATCAAGATAGTATTAAATGCCGTTTGAGGCCGTTATCGCCGTCGTTGGAGGGAGGGAAGAAGATGAAAGCAAGTTATGTAAAATCAGATCGGTCATTGAATCGATCATAAAACTGAATTACGGGTTAGTGATTCAATTAGGGTTGAACCGGTAGCAAATCGATCATAATTTAAATAATACAATTTAAATAAAAAGACATTAATTATAAAAACATTCAACCAAATTCAACCACTCAAAAGTCTAATAGTAATAAAACACAACACTTTAAATATCTATTATTACAATTACAACTCTTCAATCTCAAAAGTCTAGAGAAAAGATGGAGATAGAGCTGGAGAAGAGATGGAGATTGAGTTGGAAAAGAGACAGAGAGTCAGAGACTAAGTTGAAAAAGAGATGAAGATAGCAAAGATAGAAATAGAGCTGGAAAAGAGATAGAGATAGAGCTGAAGCCTAGAAAAGAGACGAAGACTAAGCTAGAGAAGAGATGCTGATTAAGTTAGGGCGAGAGAGGAAAGACACAGATGAAAGGCCGAACTAAATGCTGTCTAAAAATTTAGATTGGACTTAGCGTGCTCTACCTTTAATTTTTTATTTTATGACTTTAGTTTCACTTTTTTTTTTGTTATCTTATTTCTAAACTCAGCACTATGAAAAATAAAAAATAAAAAAAATTCCAAAAAAATAACCCGGTTAACCCAGTCAACCCACCGGGTTAACCGAGTTATACCGGGTTGAACCCGGGCTGACCGATTTACATCGGTTCATCCCCTCACCGGTTTAGGAGTAAACCCAAACCGGGCAAGGGACTGAGTCACCGGTTTTTGGGTTGACCCGGCCAATTCGGTCCGGGTTTCAATACCATGGATGAAAGCGTGAACGGTCAGGAGGCAAGGAGTTAGGGCATACTTTGCAACCTATTTTGAGAATAATTTTTTTATTTTTTAAAATAAAAAAAGTTGTTTAATAACATATTTTCAAAAAATATTTTAGAGAATAAAAAAATAAGACATTATTTTAAAGAACAGAAAAATAAAAAATAACTTTTAAGTGTTTTGGGATATTATTTTGAAGAACAAAGAAAAATGAAAAAAACACTTAGAGACTGTTTGAAATTGTTTTTATTTTATTGTTTTAAAAACTGACATTTTGTAGAACATGTTTTGAGAATTAAAAATAAATATTTTTTCATTCTCCTTTGTCCTCCAGAATAATAATTATGGAACATTTAAAAGTTGTTTCTATTTTTCTGTTTTTCAAAATAATATTTTATTTTTTATTTTCTAAAATACTTTTGAAAGCATGTTATCAAACAAATTTTTTTTTGTTCTTTTATTTTAGAGAATAGAAAACTGTTTCCAGAACATATTTTCAAATAAGTCCTCATTTTTTTTTTCTCAAAATATATTTTACAAAAGTTGTTTTTATTTTTCTATTTTTTAAAATTATATTTTATTTTTTATTCTCCAAAATACTTTTGAAAGCATGTTACCAAACAAATTTTTTTTTAGTTCTTTTATCTTAGAGAATAGAAAACTATTCCCAAAACAGATTTTCAAATAAATCCTCATTTTCATTACTTTTTGTTGTTCTCAAAACATATTTTACAAAATATTAATTCTTAAAATAATAAAATAAAAATAGTTTCAAACACTCTCTTAATCTTACGAAGAGGGGTCCTCCACCTTTTTCACCTCCTTTTCCCTCCATTTTTAATTATGAATATTGATTTTATTTTATTAAATAAATTTATTTTAATCATCAATTTAATAAATTTGGTGTTGATTTAAATTATTTATTTGAAAAAACGTACTCTACTCAAATTTTATTATAAATCCCTATATTTTTTTTAGTATTTTAAGTTTCTACACTTTTATTTTTTGGTAGAATACTAAAAAAAATATAATGACTTATAATAAAATTTAAACAAAATGTAAGAATTTAAAATTATGTTTTTTTTATTTTAAATTTATGGGAAAGTTATGGAATGAAAAACTGGACAAAACCGACCAATTCAAATGATAAATTGATCTTTTTCTTGATTTGGTTTTCATATGAACTGTTTTTAGGTGACCCAATCAATTTGAATTTGATCCAGGATAATTCGATATAACTTAGCTAATGTGATGAGTTGGCTGGGTCATGTTAAAAAAAATTACAGAACAATAACAATGAGATAGAGATCAGGAGGATGAGAGGTATTTAGGGGAAAATGTCGAGAAAGGAAGACATTTTACATTAAACAATACACCTTAGATGAAATTTTTCAACTACAAAAACGTCAAATCTTTCATTGAAGAGTTGAAAGCCGGGCTTTGCCTTTGAGGGCGAGAATGCACGGTGGCCCAAAAAAAAAAAAACAAAAAAGAGCAGGGTGGAAAGAAGACGATGGAATGAAAATAGTAGGGTTTTTGCTTTTAGGTGTCAGAAATAGCAAAGTCGGGGTTCTTCTCTCTCCACGTGATGCCTTCAATTTTAATATTATTATATTGAAAAGCCACAGTAGGCCGGATGAAATTTGAAACGGAGGGATCACAATATAATATTATATTATTATTTGTATTTGTTAATTAGGTAATGCAAAAATTCATAAACCATTTTACAAATGATAATTCCCATTATTATTTTTAAATGCTGTCTTTGGTGATAAAAAAAGGAAAATGATAAATAAAATATGTTAAATTATTTTTCAGAAAAAATAAATTATTACTTTAAAAAAATTATAAATTTTCTATCTTTAAATGAATATTCTCATTTTAAATATTCATTTTTTCATAATAAAAAATATGAATATTTAGATATATCAACTAAATTATATCATTTTAACTAAGATCAATCTAGTTCTGAGTTGATCCCCGATAGATTACTAACTCTTAACTCACTATCTTGATCGGTTTGATTTTCGATATCTTAGGAAGAGCACAATCATCGATCTCTATAGTATCATCAAATTTTATTTTTAATCCCTATAATCTTTTTCAATGTTTTCAATTTCTATAATTTCATAAAGATTGAATGACATTAATTTTTTAAGTTTCTATAGTTTTCTTTTGTTCAATGTTTTTGGTCCCTATAATGACCGAAAACACTAAAAAAAATACAAGAACTAAAATCAAAATTGATAAAATTATATGGACTAAATATTATGTTTTCTCTAAATTTATAGAAACTAATATGTGGCCGTGCTAGTGTAAAAAATAAAAAAATATTTTAATTGAATAATAATACTCAATAATTACTCAGAATATAAAGTTATTAAGTAAAAATAAATTTTAAACTAAATTTTCTAATACAAGATATTAATATTTATAAAGTAAAATTTGATTCGGTGATTTCCAAATTAAAAATTATAAATATTAGAATCATGTTTTATGCTAACTATTAAGTAAAATAATTTATGACGTACATAATATTTTTGTGTAGATTTTTTGTAATTATGATTATGAAAAAAATAAGCCGAAAATTAATCTTATATTAATTTGGAAAAAAATGAAAATGGTTCCAATCAATTTAATCCAAAAGTTTTTTTTTTTTTCCGTTGAGACCAAAAGTTAATTTTATATCAATTTGTTTTGCGTTGAATTTTATGAATGATTATTTAACTTATTCATTTAAAAGACTCTAAATAAAAAAATAATAAATATCAAGTCTAAGAGATTATAGTCACACACAAAAATAGGAATCTTGAATCTTTACTAGTTTAAAAATATGCAACTCGTGTTTTATATTCTATATTAAGTTATTACTTTATTTTTAACTTTAGCTTTATTTGTTTTAATGCATTGCACAATATCTTGAACACCTAGAATAAAGGTAATTCATTAAAAAAAAATTAACATGACCGTTATATTTGAAAGAACGCACATAGAGAACATTTAAATCCAATGACACCTAAAATCTTTGCAAAACAAAGTCATAAAACACATAACCTAAAAATAAGTGAAAAAAATTACAAACTATAATGCACGTGCGCGCGCACGCACATATATATGTATATGTATATAGAATAAAGTGCATCACAATACTGTTCATTTATAATTGAATGAACAACACCGTAATTTTTTTTTAATTTAAACTTTGTATATTAATAGTTAATGTATGACCCACAATAAAAATTAAAAAATAGGTATGGGCCTCACAGTAAAAATGCTTACAGATATGAGACTCACAAAAAAAAAAAATGTATGGGATCTAATTTTCTTTGTAAATATATGAGACTTATCATTTGTTACTATTTCATATATGCATAAGATACTTAATTATACATGACATATAAATTTAAATAATAAATTATAAAATAAAATAATTTATTATTTAAATCAATCAACTTGTTCTTGTTTGCTTTTATGCATAAGTAAATTTTAATCAATTCATACTGTTTAAAAAATTAGTTTATCTTAATAATTATATTTGAAATTGAAAATTTTGGATTAAGATATACTTGTGATTAACATTTTATTTTTTTCCTAATTTAATGATACTATCATTTAATGAAAAGTAATTAAGAAAAATGTCATAGATACTTTTGAATTTTTTTTGCTTATGAAAAATAACAATAAACCATATAAAAATTTTTCTTATATTTAAAAATTGAGGAAATAAATAGTAAAATTTGCCAATGGATTATAATAGAACTAGAGTGATTTTATGAGATACATCAAATTTAGATTTAATGACTAAAATAAATTCTATCATTTAATGACAGCGATAAGCTAGAACCCTATGTCATGGAAAGTAAAATAATTTAATAAAAAATTAATATTTTTAAAAAATAATAATTTTTCTAGGACTGAAATTATAATAACATAAATAGTTTTATCATCATTTTTCATTTTAAAAAATTATATTAAAAAATTAATATGATCTTTTATTATAAATATATTCTTTCTATCTTATCTAAATCATAAAAATATTATATATTTAATAATTTTTTTAGCTTAAATATTTTTCATTTAATTTAGATGGTACAAAATATTAAAAATAAACTGTGCAAAGTTGTAAATTTTATATATCCTACTTGTAATTTTTTCTAAAATGAGGGAGTGCATTTACACTCCCTCAAACCAATGTGGCTGTTTAATGAATGTCACTTGTGATACAATTACTATTATTCAATTTGATTGAACTATTGTAACATATTTTGTCACACAATGCTATCGACTTTTTTATTATAAATTTTAAATGTTGAACTTGTAATAAAAATATAAATTTAAAATTTATAATAAAATTAAAAATTTAATTTTCACAAATTATAAAAATTTAAGTTTACATGCATTGAAATTTAGGTCTACATGCAAGGGAAATAAATTATAGAATAAAACAAATTTTTATAAAATAAATATCTTATTTTTATGCACAAGATTTATTTTTAATTTGTTACCCAGTATAGTAAATTTTAAACTAAAATAAGTTGATGTTCATATATTTAATATCCATGGGGTAATGAATTTTAGAATAAGGTATATTTTCATTTTTAAAGGGATAATGAAACTTTAAATCCTGTAAATTTATTTAATTTTAAAGTTTAATTTTTATCAATTTAATTCATAATATTTTCTTAAATTGTCACTTTAACATTTTAGGTTTTGAAATAAAAATTTTCCCTTAAATTAATCTAACATATAAAGTATGCTGATAAATTATCATATTACATATGACTAGATGAAAATAAATTTGCCTTCAAGTCAATTTAATTTTATCATTAATTTATGTGGCTTTTAATTCAATATTTTTCATTTATGTTAGCAAATTTTAATGGTATGTTACTTGAAACATTTTCACTCCACTAAACATAATTAACCAATAGAAAAAATAACAATTTAGTCCCAAAGGATCAATTTTATTCAAGGTAAGTCCTAAGACATTCTGAAATACCAATTAAGTCCATAGGTCCTTGAATAACATTTTAATATAATGAGAAATGACCGAAACACCCTTATTTGGCTTATGAAAATTTGAAGTTGCTCCTTCTCTGCTCTACCCTGCCCTACAATTACTTGTCCGTCATCTCTTCCCTGCCTCGTTTGTTGTCTCTTCCCTGTCTCATTGCAAGCGAGTAAAGCTCTCTGTCGTCTCTTCCCTAGGCTATCTAGTAAAGCTGTCTGTCATATCTATTCTAGTCCTGTTTAACGTCTCTTCTCTGCCTTAAGTGATCAGTTGCTTATGTCATTAATCTATAATCTGTTTTGGTCATTAATCTTTGATGGGTATTGTAACACTTGCCCCGAGTGTTATCCAAAAATCACACAATTCAAATAAACTAAGTGTGGTTAAGGAGTTAATCTTAAAATCAACTTAGAAAACAAATCATTTAAATCAATAACAATTTACATAATAGAAAAACACACGTATAAAACCTCTTAGAAAAGTATAAAGGATTAACATGTAGCGCACAGAAGAAAATAAGACAAACAGGGGCAGTTAATTGATGTCATGACAGCATTAATTTTGCTGTCATGACAGCCCTCTCGAGCAAACTTCCGAGAGGTGCCGATTCACCTTTTGGCTTTCGATTGAAGTAATTTTAAAGCTCACACATCACATTCAAAAGGTACTATAAGCGTACCAAATTTCAAAAAGATCCAATGGTCGGATTAAAAATCAGACATGTTAAAAGTTTGGTCATTTTTGCTGTCATGACAGCACCTTCGGACTAACTTTTGGGGTGCACCATTTCATCATCCGACCTCCGATTGGAGCGATTCCAAAGCCCACATGTCACTTTTAAATAGTACTAATAGCATATTAAATTTTAGAAAGATCCAATAGACGAATTGAATTTCATGTATGTTGCAACATCAACAAATATTGCTGTCATGATAGCACTTTTGCTGTCATGATAGTTTCTCCGGACCAAATTCCGGAGTACGCCGTTTCTTCGTCCGGTATCTAATCTACGTGATTCTAAAGCTCACACAAATTTTATAAAAGGTTTTACTTGTGATCTAAATTTTAGAGAAATCCAACGGTTGGATTAAGATTCGGACACCTGGGTGCAAAAGTGCAGTTTTTTTAGTAAAAACCATTTTTAAAATTGTCCAAATCTCATCTTAATGGTCACAAACTTGTGAAAATACTTTGGACACATCAAATAGGACTAAAAACACCTGATAGAATATTTAAATGATAGAAAAACCCTTTATACCACAATTTGACCACTTGGGTGCCATTTCTCAAAATGAACCCTAAACCCCCAAAACGCACAAATCACACAAGAGTGGCTAAAAATTATTCCAAATATCATATACACATATGAATACACATGCTAAATATTTTTACTTAGCTCAGAAATCTCTGTGGGGCCCACGCACCCTCTCTCTATCCAAAGTGTATGTTTGCCTATAGCACATCATTTGCAATGCAACCACTTTGCATTTGCTTGTGGAATCACATATATACCAAAATAAATATTTGTTTCTAATGGAAACTTGGTCTACTAAATAAATCTATCAAAACCACACACCACAGCCAATTTTCCTAGCCACAAGTCTACAAGCAAATAAAAATTCATATATAAGCCATACAATCCACACATACTCACATACATATATAATCATATCCTACTGGTACCCTAATCCTAAATACATTACAATAGATTTGCTCAAAAAAAGAGGTTTCAGTTCTTTACAATTCACAAACAACCCCTAGCTCTGCTCCTTTCCCCATCCTCCACTGGTTCCTTCACCTGAACCTGGAAATACTGAAAAGAAAGGGGTAAGACAACCACAGTCTCAGTAACAGAGAAATCTACATTGATTATTATAAAGTAAGATATAATAAAAGAAAAGAATAATAAATTCAACATAATATATAATTTAGCCATTTAAAATACATGAATGCATGACATAGGCTGGTATGGCATTTCACGACCAACAGAATGTCTCCTGACACTCTTTAATTCGCAGGTAAACCTTAAACCCACTTGTACCTCTATAGGCAAAAAAAACATAATCTAAGGCATGATTTAATCCACCGAACCGCCTATGCCCCTTTAACATGAATCCTGAGTAATTAAAGCTAACTCCCTCCTAGAGCCAGCCCGACTTACTCTCTATGTGAAGGCTACCTTAGCCTAGGCATTGAACCTCATACTTCATATATCGGATTCCCTCTCCCACTGAGAGGTGTTAAAAACTCAATACACTAACCATTTTAATGCACTGAGCCCACAATACGTAAAGCAACACCGAGTACCGACAATGTGCCACAGAATATCAAAAGTCCATACCTTCTCATTGGTGAACTCCTACCGAGATCATGCCTTTTATTCGTGTATAACTTTCTCGAGTATTGACCACTTCAACACTCTAAGGTAGTATAACATTTATAAATCTCCCTTAAACGGTTCCTTAACTTATCTAAGGTACCTTACTTAATTACATGTCCTTAAGTGTAACTTCTATTCTTTATGATTATAATACATGCAAACAAATCTCGTTTTCATAAAAACATTATTGTTAAATAATTAGAAAAAAACATATTTGTACTATAATCAAAATAGTACCCTATAACCCCTTATAAAGCACATTTAATCTTTTAAAATATGTAATGCATGATAGCTAGTAATATTTATTTAAAAATAGCTAAAATAAAGTAATGAGAAATATAAATTCCCCTATTACCTCAACCCTTTGGTACCAAAAGGGTTCCTCTTGTACAAAATAGGACTCGGCTTGTTCCTTAACTTCCGAACAAATTCCACCAACAATCCCTACAATATATGAGTGATCCACATCACTTATCATGACAAATAGCATTAATAAAGACTATAACTCATACCACACAACTTAAGTCAATGAGTCATAATCTATCCTAATGGTCCATATATTAAACCAACCATTCACATAGTATTACTTAACCACTAAAACCATTTATTAGCCATCACTAGGCTACTTTTCAATTTATATGATTTTTAATTAATTAAAAACCTTTACTTAGTATCACCAACTTTTACCATTAGCCCTTATAATGAAAACCAAACCTTAATTTAAATCTTATTGGGCTCAAATGGCAAAATTATAACTAAATCAATAGACTTAAATTATTGAAGAGCAAAACCTAACCTCTTGGGTTTGATTTGTGTCCAAAACACCTCTTTTTATCCAATTATCCATTCAAAACATTAGAACATTATATAGAAATTCAAAACATCCTCTCTAGGATTTAAAGAAACAAAAGCTTACAAAAATAAAGCCTTTAGGATCAAAATTTAGAAATTTTCTCTTCCAAAAATTGAAGAAAATTAAGAGGAAGGGAAGATGATTGAAGTAAGGAGTTTACCTATCGTGTAGCCGAACTCACAACGGTCGTAAAGCCTCCTAGATTCAAGCCTAACTCCCTCTCTTTCTCCTTTCTTCTTCCTCTCACTCTCTTATGCTCTTTATTCTTTTTTTTTTGTGTTTCCTACGTTCAGTTTTCCCTTAAAAAAGCTGATATAAGACTTTGGGGGAAAATTATAAGAAAAGGCCCAACATTTTTTATTATAACACAAAAGCCCGGGTCAACTTTGGTAATTTTTTCCATAGTTAAAAATCAAATAAAACTAAACTTTTGCTTAGTAAAATTAAAACTCTGGACCTCTATCAAATTATTCTAAATTTTAATTTAATTATAGATATTTTATTTTATTCTAATAAAATAAATTCGAGTTTTAAAATTTTTGGGATGTTACAGGTATGATGCATTTGCCTAGCTGAAGAGTCTAATCATCATCAACATTCACCATTCCAATTATGCAGAAAATTGCTTCTTCTTCAATTTTTTTCCCTGAGTGTCTTAATTGAAGGGGGATTATATAGTTTGTACAAGTAAGGACGTGTTCAAATGGATTTTAAGTTCGAAGTTGTACATTGTATCCAATTAATCAAGTTTGCAATATTGTAACTCTATAATTTGTTTTCACAATTTTATTCCCAACTTCTAATATTAAAATGTATTTGTAATGTTCAAGTTATACATTATACCCAATCAATCAAGTTGTCAAGCAACTTAGGTACCTAGTTTTGCAACTATCTTGAGACAAATTTACCACTGCTTGTCAAAATTTTAGGTGGAAGAACTATTGAATTCTTAGAAAAGTTATTGTTCTAGGACAACGCTCCAGTAAATTGTAATTCAGACACTAGATTTTACAACTTTCTTATGAATAATTTTCAACTCCTTTTCGAAATTTTAGATGGAAGCACTATTAAATTCTTAAAAAAGTTATTATGTCAGGATAACGCTCCAGTAATTTATAACTGAGACACCAAAATTTTCAATTTCCTTATGAATAATTTACAACTTCTTTTCAAAATTTTAGGTGGAAGAACTATTGAATTCTTAAAGTTATTATTGTAAGATAACGCTCTAGTAATTTGCAATTGAGACACCAGATTTTATAACTTTTTACAAATAATTTGTAACTCCTTCTCAAAATTTTGGGTGAAAGAACTATTGAATTCTTAAATTTGTAAAGCTACTAAATTATTTTAGGACATGGCTCCAGTAATTTGCAACTGACATACCAAATTTTACAACTTTATTACAAATAATTTGCAACTCCTTATCAAAATTTTAGGTGGAATAACTTTTGAATTCTTGAACTTACAAAGCTATCAAATTATTTTAGGACAATGTTCCAGTAATTTGTAACTAACATACCAAATTTTGCAATTTTATTACGAATAATTTGCAACTCCTTCTCAAAATTTTGGGTGAAATAACTTTTGAATTCTTGAACTTGTAAAGCTATCAAATTATTTTAGGATATGACTCCTGTAATTTGCAACTAACATACTAAATTTTACAACTTTTTTACGAATAATTTGCAACTCATTCTTGAAATTTTGGGTGGAATAACTTTTGAATTCTTAAACTTGCAAAGCTACCAAATTATTTTAAGACATGGCTCCAGTAATTTGTAACTGACATACCAAATTTTGCAATTTCATTATGAATAATTTGCAACTCCTTCTCAAAATTTTAGGTGGAATAACTATTGAATTCTTGAACTTGTAAAGCTACCGAATTATTTTAAGACGTGGCTCCAGTAATTTGCAACTGACATATCAAATTTTGTAACTACCTTACAAATAATTTGCAACCACTATTTGAAATTTTAAGACAATACACTTTTAGTGATTATAGAAGATATGAACTATACATATAAGCTATATGTATTAATTCATCTAATGCATTTGTACATATCAGTTGTTCACATACACAAAAGCATGAACTTGAATTTATAAAAGAGGGGTTGCTATGTACCAAAAAAATCCCCTAATACTACCAATATATATGTACAAAAATCTATATATGTTAATCAAATCTAACTTGATCTAAAACTACCCATATATGTATATCACCCAAATCTAAGTTCATGTGGTAACTCATTTACAATAACATCAACTTGAATTTGAATTTCTACACCTCTTCCGTGTACAACCTGCTTCATGACAATGAGAACAATGATAAACCTTCTTCTGCTGATATTAAGACTTAATCCTCACATGACAAGGTTTTCCAGTTGATTGAGATGTTCTAGGAGGTAGCAAAAAGGTTTGATTTATGAGCTCAGATACTATTAATGCATTTGGCTTTGATATCTCATAGCTCTTAACATGATGCATATGTCCTACTAGCAAATCCTTCTACTTTATTGCATTTAGCTTAGGCATTGGTGTTGGGATACTTTGTATTGCGCATGGTAGAACTTCAAGATCTTGTGTAGTATGTGAATTCCCAGCCAAACATCTTGCTCTACATTTCCATTCAAATCATGTTTATTACTACCATTCATATTCATATTAGCATAATATTAATCATGCAACTATTAAAAAAACTTACCCATTAATTGAATCTCTTATTGCCTTTGTACTTTGCTGTATCTTCCCAATAATATACATATGAGCAAAATTATCATTCAATTTCATAATTGATTTATCCCTTCATCATCTTTAAGGTTTAAAAGAGCATTACAATCAAACTTTACTGTGTGTACTTCAACTCTATTCCATTTAAATTACAATTCAAGCATAATGAAATCAATCTAACAAGTCCTTTAAGAGACATTCTTTCTCTAATCATTCTTCTATTACAACTCCCCCATCATAATGCATTGTCCCATGCATATCTTCTATAATATCTCCACTAAAATGAAAATAACAAAAAATTTTCTTGAAACAACTACTTTCCATTATATCCAATAATATCAACTTACAATAAACAAAATAAAATGTAATAATATATCACTTAAAAATAAGTTACTTTTGACATAAGTAATTTTTGCATTAATGAAACAGTGATAGCGTTCCATCTTAAAATATGGACATTCAATGATAAATTCTTACACTTTCAATTGCAAAATGTCGAATCTTCATGCCAAATCTTTAGATACGTGAAATAAAAAAAAATTTTCATATTCAGTTGTAATAAATCGTTCCATCTTTTCCCTTACGAGAGCCATTTTGCAAGAAAATCAAACCTTAATGGAGTAAACTTTTTTGTTCATATATAGGGATTTGAAAAAAAAAAGACACACTTGTCTAAATGCACCAGCACAACTCCTTGAGCTTCCTCGAGTCAATAATTAAGGCAACTCCACCTCTTTCAAGCACAATTCTGTTTTAGGAATGGGTATTCTTCAATGTGTAGCCCCACTACTTACATATAGCCCTTATGAATGGCGAGAAAGAAACAAATCGGGAGGAAAATGCTGGAGCTAATGAGTGTACATGTTATATTTAATCATAAGGACATTTTCATCATTTCCTTCGTAAGTCTGATTTGTGAAAAACAGCATGGGACTTTATTGGCCTTTTACAATTACTTGGGACTTAATTAATATAAAATTGATCTTTTGGGACTTCATTGTCATTTTTCCTTAACCAATATAACACCTGATAATCAGAGAGTTAACTCAAAAAAATAATTACCAAGGTTTAATTTAAAAATAAGGGATCCCAAATTTTTTATACAACAATGAGTTTAAATCAATTAAAATCTTTTATATTAGATTAAAAATAACTTTTGAAAGCATGGAATAACTCAAAAAAGTGAATGAATTCGAAAACAGTTAAAAAACAAAACATATACTGTGATATAGGGCAATGTGCTATGGCTTGTGCACGCTGTGCTGCTCTCTATGCCACATGCAATGGCTCAGGCATCATGCACCGAGGCGTGTTGCATGAAAATTCAACTGATTCTACTGTCATTTGATAGCAAAATTGGAGAAACTTCTGACTCATCTCGATTCTCCGTCTGACATCTGAATGATGTAATCTAGGTGTCTACAAAAATTTCTTTACATAAACTAGCTAATGGCATAGGTTTCACTTTCAAAACAAGTCACACCAGGAAGTTGGACACCCAAACACATTTCAATCACTTTTCACAATTTTAATACAAAATGGATGTCCAAAACCCTCAACATGTGCCAAAAGCTTTTCTTAACACCTGGACCATGTCCAATAGACCTAAGACTATTAATACAACACGTCACAAGTACTTAAACAATAGTATAATAAAAATTTACTCCTCAACCCCATTTTGTTAAAAATAGAAGGGGAGGTAAATTGTTATTACTTTATACCTAAAACAATCAAAACATGCTCAAATGTCTATTCCTACATTTACACTAGTATTTTGGCCTTATTAACAAATATATATCAACATACACAAAGACTTAGGACCTAAAATACAAATCTAACATTTTTGACAATAAAATAGTACAAGTGTGATGGCATGCACCCTAAAATTGGCAAACATATGCTATTACACAAAAATAAACTAAGCTAGATGCATATAGTAGGAATATGCTAATTTCTAGCCTCTTGAGCCTTCTTCCTCTCACACCAGAGCTAGAGTCTGAAAAGTATTAAATGAAAGGGGTAAGTCTAGCCACTCAATAACTAAGGTTAAACCTATTATATGCAGTTATATATCAAGCATAACTAAATACATGCACAAGGAATCAAGTATGCAAAACAAGCTCACATATGTCATAATTTTTCATTTATCATTAAATAACTTCTTTATCTCTCATAAATTAGGTGCATTGTCACCATATTATCAGATATATGATATGACCCATTATTCACGTGACTTGCCAACACTTAACATGTGTGATACGTCATATGTTTACTTAAACAATAATCAACCAACCTTATATCCTCCTTATTTTTTCAGACCGAAACCGTGGGTTATAATACTAATTAGGGCTCCATTTGTGTGATTGGACTACCCAAGCTCACCAATCATGAGGTGTGACCTAGCCAAAAATCACAGGACTCACTCTCGAAGCATTCTCAAATCCTTGGGGTGTCTCATACCTTAAGCTATTCTTCTCATTGAACTGGTGAACATAGCTAGGTTCTAATCTCTCGACAAACTATGGGACAGTCCCTCAATAAATTGTGGAACAAGGCTATACCCTCATACACCAAGGGGTAGCCTAAATACCATATAAATTTTCTCTCTACTTCTAGTCTTTAGACGAACTCCCACCACTGATCATGCGATAATCAATATTCACTCATTTCACATTTTCATTTTCATTTACTCATTATCACAATAATCACATTGGACTCACGACTATATGCTACCCAAGTGTGTATTCTCATCACTTTCTCAAAATCCATTTCTCATTAACACACATCTATCTCACATAATCATCACATTCATTTTTTAAAGACATATGCATACTCATATTCAAAAACATCTTAATTAGGCATTTGCATTTCAAATCAAAATAACTTTATGCACATTCAATTTCCCATATGCTCATCAAAACTAGCACATGCTTTTCACATTAAAATCAACTCATGCATGCCACACTTACAATATAAATCAATTTACAATCAATTAATATATAACTACCCAAAGTAGAGTTTTCTCCAGTTACTTCAAACCTTTGAGAGGTCAAAGATTTACCCCTTAATCAACTAGCTTCTAAGCTTAAATTTCCAATCCAATAGCTAATCAAGAGCTAAATACTACAATCAACTAAGTTAAATTTTATCAATATTACCAACTCAAGCATTTAGACCCTTAATCTCCACTTCTAAATTGCCTAACATTCACTCTACATGAGTTGGAGCCTATCCATTAAATTTAATAATTTCTTTAATCCCCACCACCCATAATAAATGAGATTTTCGGATGTTAATGGTGTCCAATAATCCAAGACACCAAAACTCATTATAACTAGATTTAGATACTCTAATCTACTTCCATTAGCTTCATTTGAGTCAATAAATTTAGATTCATAACCTATATAGACTGAAATTTTACTTTTACTATCAAACCCTAACCATAAACTCATAAATATGGAAGAAATGGGGAGATTAATGAGTGTGATACTTACCTTAAGTATTTGTAGCCTTCAAAATACTCCCAATGTCATCCACAAATAAATCCTAGCAGAGCTTGGCACGCCCTTCCATTTTCTCTTTTCTTTCTCTCTATTTTTATCTCATTTCGTGTATGATAAACTACAAAAAATGGTCATGTGCTGCAACATCTAAAAACTTTAAATTTGAAAAAAAAATTGATTAATTAAGGGATAAATTAGTTAAAAATATAATTAATTTATTTAATCATATTTTTAGGTTGCTAATTAGATTTTTAGGTCATATTTGGCTCTAAATTGAGATAGGATGAAAGTCGGATCAAGTTGGGAGGCATCGGGAGGAGTAAAAACAACTTGTTACTTGCTGCATCGTGAGCCGTGGCTTGCGTGGTATGCACTGTGGTGCACGGCACAGCAGGAAACTTAAAAGTTTGAAAATCATCAGAAATTGACAGATTTTGGGGTGAAAAACCTAGAGCACGAAGGGGACAACTTTGGATACTACTAGGGCATTAATTTGAAAGAATTTTAAAGATAATTTGAGCCTCCAAACTCTTGAGTAAGATTTGTACCCTTCTCCTCTACCTTTTTATCTCATTTTTCATGGGATTTGAAAGAGTGAGAATTTGGTCTGATTGGATTAAGCTATAAGTCTATGTTTTAAATGTTTCTTTTGACTCTAAAAGTTTGATTTAGGTTTATTAATCTTAGATATGTGGTAATATGAAGCTACTTTGTTATTTAGTGAAAGTTAGATCAAGCCCTAACTTGATCATGGAGTTTTAAAATATGATAAGTTGAGATATTAAGTTTTATGTTGTGATAGAGTTAGAAGGAGACTTAAAGGGATTGTGTGAATAAATTTTAATCTTGACAAGTCTATTTTTTGAGAATATGAGTGAGAAGTGGGAGAATTGAGAGGTCATTGGTAGTTAATAGTACTTGTGTTAATTAAAAATTAACATATAATACTTGTTGTTATAGATTGTGGTGTGGGAAGACTTACCTTGACATAAGAAGAAATTTAGTACCACGGGTAACCTTTTTAGTAACAAAAGGGTTGAGGTAACTAGATAATTTACATTATTTATTACCTTGTATAAGTTATTCTCAAGTTGCTTTTCTATGATTTATTGAGTATATATGTATAAATTCTTTAAAGGTTAACTATTTTAAAAATGAGTGGAGTATTGGTTTGTGAAATTCTATATTTTGAAGTAAATGATAAGATTTGTTATATTTGTTCAGAAAGTTATTTATGCATGATCAAGTGAAGATATGTAGTGAATCGTGGCATAATAGAGGGTGGGAGGTCACCCTAGTAGAGTTAGTGAAGATTAAGTCCATATGACACTGCTGGCACCTCGGGATGCCAGGTGCAACATTTACTTTCCTTAATGCCTGAAAATGGGTGCGGTGTTGGAGACTTACTCTCCTTAGTACCCAAAAGGGTGCAGAGTTGGAGACTATGCTCCTTAGCATCCGTAGGATGTGGTGTTGAGTAACGACAACCCAATTACTTGTAATAGGGGAAAATAGTAGTTCAGAAGTGGTTTAGGACACCTTGGCCGAATAGTCCTACTATAGATGGTGAGCTTGGGGACCATACATGTGGTTTGGTTCTGTAAAATAACCTACTAGTTCGGTCGGGAGTATTGGAGGATCGGATGGTTAGGGATCATGCATGCAATTTGTGGTGATTTTATATGATGTAATTATGTTACTTATTTTAATGCTTGTTTATAACTTGACTTGTTAATCAATAATGTAGATTATTTTAGTTACTGAAATTTTTATCTCACCCCGTGGTTATCATTTTACAGGTTTTACCAGTGAGACTGAGCCAGGGAGGGAATCGGGCAGGGGCTAGCATATCTGCTACACTCTTTGTAAAGCCCAATTTTGGTTTGAGTAGTGTACATAAACTTATTATATGATAATATATATTGCCAACTAGAAATGCATATCATTTTAATTGGTTGCACTTATTTCATTCTATGTTGTTTTGTATTTTAGCCCAATATTGTATATGATATGAATATGTGAAAATTTTTGTGGTGATAAGCTAAAATGCTATTACAAGTGCAAGGAATATTTTATCTATATGGTAACAATGTATATGTAATGTATTATGTGGCAATAGAGGCCAAATAGTGCATATGGTGTTGTTTTGGTATTTTGGCCATATTGAGCAAAATGGCTATTGAGTGGCCAAATTTTGTGTTTGGTATGTTTTTGTGTGTTTGATTGGTCACTCAAGTGTATTTTGATCCGTTGGACTTGATTTAAGCCTTACTATAGGTTAATGATATAAGTTATGAGTTTTGGTATTTGGATGCTTGAAAATCTCGTTAAAAATTAACTTTTACATCTGAGTATTTAAAATTCTCATATGGTGTCAAATGTAACACACCAAATTTTTTTTTATAATTTAACTCAATCATAATAGGTTACAGCCACCCAACACATTTTATATCAATAAATTCAATATAAAAATATTTTATAATTAGCTTCAACTCACACAATATAACATTTTAGATAAATTTTTACCTCCCACGTGCCATTAGGCTAAATCACATTTGTCCATCCTTATACTCCTAACAAGTAAACTAAATCACATTTATCCATCCTTATACTCCCAACAAGTAAAATAAATAATTTAGTCAATTTTCAAAACAAGCCAGTTATTTGACCTCATAATCATGTCATTTTAATCAATCCAAAGTAAACCAAATATTAAAATTACAGTCATTCAAAGTGTACCAAAAATAGAAATAGTTTGAAAGGCATGATTACACTTATATATTCATATAATTGTCAATAAACAAAAAGCTCTAATATTGGTAATATAAATCATTATAAATCATAAATCAAATACCTAAAAGAGACAGTGGATCTATGCCACTAAGCCTCTGGGACTCCTCCACGTGTTACTCGTGGCTCTTCTCCTGAAAATTGTTAACCACATAATGAGATTCAAAAGTCCCAGTAACCATAGCCAATTTATGATAGTATATACAAACAGTTAAGTGTGTGCTTATTAAGTGAGAATTAAAAATAATATAATTCCAATAAATATAAAAAATATTACAATACACACAAATAACCATCCTTATATCCCTCCATTAACCTCAAGCCGTAGCCCTCATTCGGTGCTAAATTACCCAGCCAAAGGTAGATTAGCCCGAACCCTTACAAGCCACCTATTGAGCTCCAATAGGGGTGTACCACGTGGCACATAAATACAATAACAATAGCAAGTCTCCTAACACCTCCCACAATAATCAAACAAATTCATAATAATATTGCACAATTATACAATATTACAAAATTCATAATTTTCTCAATAATCACCCAATTAACATGAAGTAACACTAATCACAAATTAAAAACATGGTTACCTTGTGGCTTTTTTAATAAATTATTCCTTACAATTTTTCTCCCACCACAATCTTCAC
Source organism: Prosopis cineraria (assembly GCF_029017545.1). Lineage (NCBI taxonomy): Eukaryota > Viridiplantae > Streptophyta > Magnoliopsida > Fabales > Fabaceae > Prosopis > Prosopis cineraria. Next base: position 42,827,747 of record NW_026555332.1, read on the forward strand.
CAATAACACAATCTACAAATAACATATTATTTATAAATATTAATTTCAATTATTGAAACTAATAAAATAATTCTAATAATAGAATTAAAAAATATAACATAATTTCTAATCTCAATCTTAATACAAATTTAGAGTTAATATTATTAAGTAAATTTTTAACTCCTCTTTTACTCATCAATAAACATTAATAATCTAAAAATCAAATTTAAACTAATTTTTATTATCAAAATTTTCTTTTTATTTTATAAATTCGCACCTAAAATACCCAAAAATTAAAAATTGAGTCTCTAACTTAGAATCATTATCCTATAGCCATAATAATTCATTTTTCATCCTAAATAATCATCTAAACCTGAATAAATTAACATATATTTTCAGATCTAATTTAGAATTTGATCCATAAGCCACAAATTCAAAGATCATCAACAAATTTATACTCTAGAACATTTATTATACTACTAACAACCTCAAAAACTATATTTATTCAACATAAATTCATCCCTCTTCCAAATTCTAAATTTTCTACCACCACAAACTCAGAACCAAAGAGGAAGGATCACTAAAAAAAATTTTTAGAACACATACTTAATCTTAAAAAGCTTGAAATCACACCCTAAATATCTTATTAAAAATTCTTACCTTAAAACCCAGCACCGGCGAACTTGTGCACCGTCGCCCCCTCTGTTCGCGCACGAAGAGAAATGAAAAAGGAAGGAGAAATGAAAAAACGAAGAAGGAGGGATGGGTTTTTAAAAAAAATACTGTGGGTCTCACATTTTTTTATTTACTCTTTCCTCTCTCTTCTTCTTTTTTTATTATTATAAAACATAATCATTGCACTGGGAGAGCACCGAAAGTTCACTTCTTCCCTTTTTTTTATTCATACCTTTCTTTTTTTATAATAATAATAATAATTTAATAATATATTTTTTTAATTAATTAATTAATTAATTTTTTTAAAAAAATTAATTTATAATTATATCTTAAGTTAGATTTAATAATTATTTTTTACTAATTTACTTACCTCTAAATATTTTTCAAAATTTCTCTTAACCCAAATTAACTATTAAAATTTAAATTAGGATGTTATATCAGATCATAACAAAACTTATATCATTAGTTAGCTTATTGAATAAGCTTCACGTGGGCACTTGAATCACTTCAATCGGACATCGGATGCGAAAATGGCGCGCGTTCAAAGTTCGTCCAGAAAAGCTGTTATGACAGCATTGTTGTCATGGACACGTGCACCTCGGCGCATGATATAGCAAGAAAACTTGAATTTCTGTGTCACATGCCACAACGCATGGACCACGAGCTGCAGCGCATGGATCAAAACACTCAAAAATGACATTTTTGGCCCTATTTTGAAGTGTTTTGCTTCCCAAAATTTTTTCATGCTTCTAATACCTATATAAATCATTAAGTTTGAGTTCAAACTATCAATTTGAAGGGTTTTTATGGGATCCCGAATATTCCACAATTATTTCTAAAGATTATTAGTTTTAACCCTTATATATATAATGTGAGATTAGGAGCAAATACTTGCTTCTAATTATGATTGTTTGTTGTGATTGTGTGGTGAATTTTGGTAATGTAAAGGTAGACATTACATGTGCCGCAGCGCATGGCACAGAGAGGTCGTCCCTCATTCAAAAGCATTTGTGTACCACGGCGAACAATCTTCACTCTGTGGCGTGTGGCATAGCAACATCAACTCTCCCTTTTTCTTCTCCTTTTGATGCCTATGTAGCCTGCCTTGATACCAAACCCACAATTAAGGCTAAAATACCATCAAATATGATTATTAGATCTTCCTGGCCACACATCACTTTAACTTATTTAATTATCCTAATTATGTTTAATTAATCAGGGGATTAAAACTTGAGATATTACATTACCTTTTCTTCAAACAATAAATTTAAAAGCTAAATTATTATTGAGACAAACTCAAGAAACTAAATTGTTATCAAGGCAATCCTGAAGAACTAAAATATTATTGAAGCAAATTTTACTATTCCTTTTTAAATATACATTAGGTAACAAATTATAAAGTAAAATGAGTTATAATCTATATTGAATGATAGTATTTTAACATATTTTTTGTTTATGTATATCATAATTTATTTATTTTTTAATTTTAATGACAAAGTGTAAGGGTAATAAATTTTATTTATAAAATATGTTGTTTACGTGTTTAATATATTGACAAGTTATATAATAAAATATGCTGGTGAAAAAGTGAAAAATTCTATAATAAAAAATTGTGTGAATGCAAAAAATATTTTCAAAAGAGCTATTTTAAATTATGCCAAATAATACTCAAATTTGACTTAGTTAAATAATCATATAAAAAATTGTGCTATTTACATTTTTTATATTGCATCAGGATAAGAAATCCTTAAATAAAACAATGATTATGTATATTTATAAGTAATAACTTTTTAACATAAATATGTTGTTTAGATTTTAATACATGTGGAGGTCACATATAAAAAATGTTAATATCTTTTATATGCACATGATATCATATTTTAAAATAATTTGTGTAAGAATAAAATAAATTGTTTATATTTTTTTATTGCTAATAAGTACCCTCCTATTGGAATCAATTTTATTCAAAATATAATCAAGTATTAAATGAAACATTTAATTTAAATGATATTAAAAGAGGAAGAAAACCTTTGTGTGCTGTATAACTGTTCAATTTGATCATGAGCTTGTACATTTAAAAATTTTAGAAAAGGATTATGGGAAGTTACGATCTAATGAGAGTGGGAGAGATAATGTGGAAAAATAATGATTGAAATAATTTATTTTAAATACAATAATAATATTTCATACTTAAAAAATTTTGATCAAAAATCTAACATGATACATTGAAATTGAATATTTTTAAGGATAGGGAAGTTGGAAAATTATGTTAATAGATGAGATTGCAGGAGAAAGATTTTGGGGACACGAGAAAGTGGTTTCAAACAGTTTTAAAAATAATATTGTTGCTATCGGTAAAAAAAAAAATATTTATAGGAATTAATACTAATGTGTATAGCTTAGAGAATCATAGCATTTTTAAAAGTCCATACTTGTCAAAATCAGAAGGCAATTTTTGGTTTTACTTATATATATAGACACACACATGTATATATTATAAAATTTGCTAATAAATTTGTTTTATCATTAATATGGGCGATTCAGTCTTAATTTGAATGGTATACATTTAATATTAAAATTTTATAATTTTTAAAATTTCACTGTCCAGATTTATTCTAAATGATTTACATTTAAAATTTTAAACTTATAATAATTTTTAGGAAAAATTAATCTTTTAATCCTCCAACTTTTAAGTTACTTGTAACTCAATCCCTCAATTATAACTCGCTGTGACTCAGTCCCTCAACTATAACTCGCCTATGACTCAGTCCCTCAACTTTTGAATCACTTACAAATTAGTCCCTTAACCTTTGTTAATTTTTTTTTCATGTTAGCTTATATCTCACATTAATGAATAAAAAGAGGGTATTTTAAAATAATATATGAATATTTTTTTATCCCTCTTATTTTATCAAATTTTTAAAAAAAATTAAAAAATAAGGACTGAGTTATAGGTAAATCAAAAGTTGAGGAACTGAGTTGCAGTGAGTTATAATTGAGAGACTGAGTCACAGCGAGTCATAGTTGAGGGATTGAGTAACAAGTGAGTTAAAAGTTAAAGGATTAAAAGATTAATTTTTCCTAATTTCTAAACAATGAATATATCTAATATAAAATGTCAATTCGGACGGTAATTTTTTCAGCAAAATTCAGAATCACATAATATCCTACTTGAATTTGAGCTGTTTAAATATTCATTTCCTACTCATTCTTAATTAGAGCTCCTTCGACACATGACTCATTCACTATCAACATTCTCTGGCCCTACTAAAAATTCAAGGAAAGCCGTCGCTAATGTTTGAGGCAAGCAGGTCGGCTTCGATGCTCGGTCTTATTTTGTACGGATCGATGCTTTCGTGGTGTCATATTAGTTTCATGAAAATGCGTCGCTGTTTAATTTTTATAAGTTGGGGTACGGTTTTCCAGGCGAATCGTAGAACGTACCCAATGCAATATCAAATATATATTTGGATGAATAAGAAATTAGATTTAGATTTAAATTTAAACTGAATGAAGAATATCTGAAAATATTTGGAATTTCAAATTTAAATTTATATTTTGTTATAACTTTTTAATAATTTTAAATTCTCTCTAACCTTAGTTATTTGAAAATCTATCAACCCCAACCTTTTCATTTTTTTTTTCATTTTCACTTTTGGTCTTTGTTGTTATTTTCACTATTCCTCCTCATTTTTGTGAAAGAATAGAGATAAGTTCTTCACTCTCAATTTCCTACTTCTACTCTGAATCTCACCTGGTTACTTCTTTAATTTTAAATTTTGTTTACACTATTCAAACAAATTGCTTTAAATGCATGAATTTTAAATTTTAAATTTATATTTAAATTCATCCATATAAACGCTATCTTTCTATTATGAGCCATGACATTAGCAATTAGGTTAATAACCTGGTAGCTCCCAAATCATTGAATACGTTGAATCTGAGTCTTTGATATGGTTTTGAAATCCCTGGTAACATATGTTTCCCAGGCATAAAAGACTTTGACGCTTTCATCCGCAAGCTTTTCAGATGAAATATCAGCCCAACAACTCCTCTTCCTCTTCTTGCCCAGTACTACGAGAGTTAACCTTGTGTGAATGTGATTGGAACATCGAGAAAGTTACTATGAAAATTCCGACATTAACAACCTTAATCATTGAAGATGATGGGCATGGGTCTTCTGATAAACCATCACTCATCTGTGAAGTCGCGATTGATTCTGTGGACCTCGCATCTTTGAGTTGCATTGATTATAATCGGTGGGTAGAACTTGTCCCGATTAACCTAACCTCATTAGTTGAAGCTAGTATCGATATTTGGGAACGTGTAAGTGTTGATCGAGCAGTATAATTTTTGAACTCAATTTGTCAAGTCAAGTCTCTTCAGATCTCGGAAGAAACTCTCATGGTATGTATGTAACGTGTCAATTCCCACTATATTTACTTAAAAGTGTCTGTGAACACTCCCTCTGATTCCAGTACGTTAAAATCTACCTTTTATTTTTTTGGTTAGGCTCTTTGTCATGAATCAGAAGATCACCTGCTATGGTCTTATGTGTTACTGCTGTTCATATTTATAAACTTGTTTGTTGGTTATATAAGTTTTAGGGATTCATGAAAGAAACAGATTGGAGCAGAATGCCTCATTGTTTGAAGTATAGTCTCAAGTCATTTAGCATTTCAAATTCTGATGGAAGTTCAGTTGACATGAAATTCCTAAGCTTCTTATTAAAGAACGCGACCTTTATAGAGAGAATCGAGATATTCTGTTTACAAAGCTTATCGTCGGATTTGAAAAGGCTGGCGGAAATGCGAGATCAGTTGGAAGAAATGTGAGGAGGTCTTTTGAGTTGTGCAATTGAGCTTCGGACACCGTCTTACAGGATGTGGAGGGAATCGTGTGGGATGCTGGAACTAACAATTTTCCATTATATTAATTCAAAATACAAATCTTCTTTAATTTTCAAATGTTGCCGGCGATGTTCTCTATCGTTTTGAATTAATAACAATTATTCTTGTATTTTTATTTGCTTCTATCTCTGCTTGATAGAGCAGAGCCCATGCACGAGCTTTTCACTTTTTCTTCACCCTCGCAAGCGGCTTCCACCGTGTTTTTTTTTTTTATTGAAAAAATTAATCATTAAGTTTTTCAACCAAATTATAATTTACCCCTTAAATTTTAACTCGTTGTAATTTAATTTTTTATAATTTTAACTTAGTTATAATTAAGTTTTGAATTTTACATTTTATAACTCAATCCCTATAGTTTCAACAGATTTAATATTGATCCTTGTATTTTTAAAAATAAAATTGTAAAGATTAAAAATATTTTAAATTTTTAATATTTATAAAGATTAAAAGGGTATTAATAATGACTTTTAATATAATTTTAATATTTATAATTTTTTTTAATACATAGGGACTAACATTTAAATAATTAAAATTATAAGGACTAAGTTGCAAAAATTAAAATTTAAAGATTGAGTTATAACCGAGTCAAAACTTTAAAAATTAAGGTATAATGAGTCAAAGTTTAATGATTAATTTAAAATTGAGTCAAAATTATAATAACCAATGATTTTTTTTTTTTGGTTGGTTTCTTCAGCATCACTAGTGGTCTTATAAACAATCTTGAAATTGGAGAGTGGAAACGACAAGTTGAAATCTTCTAAAGTTTCTTTTGACAAGTTGAATGACCTGAATTATACAAATGTGGAACAGTTGGGGAAACAGTGCATCGTCCGCAGTAAAAATCGAGAGAACAAAGTATAAGGTGCAAGAGAATAATCTTAGATCTGATCAATGTGTATGGAAGCATATCCATTGAGCACTTTAAATTTGGGCAGTAATCCAGAATTCCCTGGCAGTACTTGTAGAAGATTGTTAATGGCGTGCCGTGTTGTATCCTGATTCTGACAAAGCTAAGGGACTTCTTGTTAATAATTCAATATGAAATTCTCCTAAAAAATTACCTTTTTACATCCTATCCAGCTCATGCCAATCCCATCACCACATTACAGAGCCTTTTCTATCATCTCTTTGCCAATCCCTCTCCGACGTCACAATTAGAGGGAAATTTCTGTCACAGGGTTGCATAATCCTTCACTTTCTATTCCATCAAAGGATGAGCCAAATGGTAACCTACTTGCCAAACCCTCACCATTTGAATTCTGATTTTTTCCCACTCCAACTTTGAAATGGTTTGACAAGCCATTTTCAATAGTTGTTAAGCTTTCTCTTCCTTATATTACAGGTTGGCATCCTTTGAATCAAATGTGTTTGAAGATTATTATTTTCATAGTTTGAAGAGGGTTGTGTTACTGTCACTCTCACTTAGGCATAACAAGCAATTATTAAAATTAGAAGTGTTGCCTTGATTGGACATACATGCACCTCACATTAGACTTTTTGTATAAATATCATTTAGACACACTTAAAGTTAGTAGATTATTGGATATACATACAACCTGTAAGATTTTTTTTTTTTTGCAATAGGTTGTGAAATTGGTGTAATTACATGTGAGATGCATGAAGCTATAAGCTATGAAGTACTGATACTTCTAATTGCCTCACGCATCCATATTGATATTGTGTCTAATACTGATATTCGCTGATATTTCTTCAATACATATTCATAGAGTATTGAAATGTTATTTTTTAATTTTAAAAAAATTTTATTTTTTGATATGTATTCAATACTTCTAAATTGCTATTTGATACTTTAAAGTCGATACTTCAAGACTACTTTTAAGAAATTAAATTTTATTAAATATTGCAATATTAAATTTTTTTTGTTTCTAATATATTTTTGTGATTTCCTTTCAAAGTCAAAGATTACATTTTTTTTTTCAAAATAATAAGTTTTAGATATAATAAAAAGATAAAAATTATATTTTTAATTATAAAAATGTAGACATATAATTTTTTGATATATAAACCCTAAGTATAGAATTATCAACAGAGAAGGGGCTAGGTAATTAGGTAGAGATAGAGTAAAAGTATAATTAATAATTATTGTTTTGCTTGGTATTACTATAAAGAACTATAGCTGAAGATTTCAAAAATAGCTTAGCAGTGATTGAAATGGACTATATGGAGTTGTTCTCAGCTATCATCACCAAAAGCACGTCTCATTGCCATTGGAATTGTCATGGCTTGCTGACTGATTTCTTGGAAAATATCAGATTGAAAGACCTACTCTCCTTTTCCTGAGGGAAACACTGCAGTTGACTGAATAGCAGCTAACTCTCTAAAAGGTGTGGCTCTCCATGGTTGGATCCTTCAACCTCCACGCCTTCTCCTTGACATACCGTCATCTGATATAGTTATAGAGCAAAGTGACTCCCCATAGCCTATGACCATCAGGGACAAGGAAGGGATTGGCTAAAGTTTGTGGCTTTGTTTCTTGCGTTTTCCAGGCCTCTGCCACTTGGGCTTAGGGCTTAGTCTTGTCTTTTGTTTCTTTGTTTTTGCAGCGTTGTTTTATATCTATCTTGTTTGACTTTCTCTATCTTTGATATATGCCTCTTTCACTGTTGGTCAAAAAAATAATATATAATATATATGCTAGGTTGGATATTTTTTAAATTAAAATTATATCTTTAATGTTTTTATAATTTTTTTATAACTATATTTGCATGTATCAGAAACATATTACATCCTACATTTTTAAAAATAAAAGTATCGACAATTTGCGCAACATAAACTGTAAATATATTTTGAATACATTCTAATATTAAGTTATACATTATGATATAAAGTCAATTATCATTTCCTACTCTCTTTTTCCTAACCTGTCATTTATCAAATTGGGTATAAGGCATTAAAATGTTTAAATTTCAATTGGGAAGTTTCATTCGTTCAGTAAGTTTTAGTAACAAAGCTATAATTGATTTAATAAAGCTCTAATTGCAATGTTGTCAATTGGGTAACCCAATGTGAAGTTGTAAGCTGCAAGTTGTAATATATGTTGTCATTACAAGCGCCCTTAGTTGGCATTACAAGCACCATGACTTGTCATTGTAGGCACTCTAACTTGTTATTGCCCTGCTGCTAAGTTGTCATCTATTAAAGTGGGTGTGAGCCGTGCAAGTGTTTGAATTTCTATTTTTAAGTTTCATTCCCATCATTAACTTGGGTGCCAAAGCTTTATCATAAGTTTAGAAACGTCTAAAACCTTAAAACTTATTTTTAACACAATTATCCCTTTTAACTTTTGAAAACAGGACAATATTACAACTACAGTTGACAGAAATCAATTTTAATTGTTAATTAACCAAAAAATAATTAAAAAAATTATAAAAAAGGACCCCAAAAGGCAAAAATAAAAACAATGCCCCAAAAATAACAAAAAATGACAAAAAAATATCTTGGTCTTTTTTTATCATTTTTTATTCACCAAATTGTCAAAATTAACGGCCAAGAAAATTGCCATAATTTAAAATGTTTAAAAGTAAAAATGCACGAAAAATGTGTTTAGAATTTCATTTGTTTTTGAGCTTGGAGTTTATGAGCCAAATTGTCATTTTAACCATTATTTAATTACAATATCTCAATCTTATGGTTTCGATCCTTTGTATATTATGCATTATGGATGTCCTAAGCGTTAAAAAAGACCAGTTTTGGTCAAGAGAAAGAATCAAACTTTCCATGTTTCTCTCGTCACTTTAGCATATACGATGACCAAGCCTTTCTACAAGCTGATTTGTGATGAGCAGGCTTGACCGTGTCATCATCCACTGTCATCCGAAAACTCATAAGACAAGTCGTACAAACAAGATAACTGCAATTTCCTTTGAAATAGTAATACAACATGAGGCCGTCGGTCTAACTGGAATTGTTCTCTGTCTTTTTATTTTTTACGGCAAACAGAAAGGGAAACGGCGAATTTGTAGTTGTAATCTGGTATAAGCAATTAAACCATAAACCTTCATTGATGTTCAGGAGTTGAAATCCTACGGGTGTTGTACGAACCGCATTGCCCGCACTTGTGACCTAAAATGTGAAAGGACACAACGCTGGGGGTATTGCAATCATTGCACAGAATCGAGACCTGTAAGATATACAAGCAACCCAGTGGTTAAATTTTGTTTTACAAGAGCAACCTAAAATGAGAAACTTCCAATATATTCCCCCCATTCGCCTTTTCCATTTTATTTTCTCTTCTATATATGCTCAGGGTCAGCGGTGTCCTATAACTATATGTATATGATGCTTTCAATCATGTCATGCAGAAAGCGTACTATGAATTTGTTTAGAATTCAAACAGGATTTAATAACTTGTCTAGTTATGCTCTTAGAAGACCAGCCAAGAGAGAATAACAGAGATGTAAGTAACAACCTCAATCTTATACTCCTGAGGCATCGGAACAGCTTCAATCTGTCAACATAAAAAATAACCACATCAAAATAGAATCATCCAGCTTCATTTATCGGGCCACGATCATCAAGATCACAAATCAGAGTTCAAAGTAGCAATCACTTAATGTTCAGCAGCATGGAAAACGTCAAAAAGTTAGGAAAATTATGGAAGAGCACGAGAGACCCCAAGTCCAAAAGAATAGATGCCCTTGACAATCCTTTAGAAAGCACAAAAATAAAATAAAGGATCAAGGAAGAACGTTGAAAGGTCTGTGCATGAATGATACTTCTTCCAATCCTTAAGAAACATTAGTAATAAGTAATAGTTACGTGATCTTCACGGACGTATGCAGTACAACTACTACTGTTATGAATCAATAAACAAGCTGGGAAATAAAAAAAAAAAAATTGGTTCTGACTAACTAATTGGATAAGGATATTTTGGCGCATCTTTGAATCTTAAAGGACAACTGATTTTGCCAGATTCATAGTTTGGAACTGTTGGCTAGGTGGGCTGTTTTAATAATGATTTCGAAGTCTTACAGCTAAACCACACGATTCAGGGGGCCAAGGCGGATATGGGCAAAATCAAAGAATGTAATCAAGAAGTAATAACTTGAAAATGTAGTCAATGTGAAAACAAATAAAGATGTTGCACGGAAAATCTATGATTTTTTTTTAACAAAAATTCAAACACAGCTGAATCATTGTTACCTTTTATTTTAAGGTACGGATCAGAATCCTAAGTCAAGACAAATCCATTGGTTTTTTAAAAAACGAAAATTAAAGAATATAAAAAGGGTAAGCTGGAGCACAGATAACCTGAGCTAGAAGGTTTTACAATTTCTATATTAAAAAAATGCTGTGATATCATTAAGCAAATATTCATTTCTTTGTTTCTGTGCTACAAGCTAGCATACATTACAGTCAACCAACAACTACTGGAAACCTGAAATTGTGAAGTTAAACTAAAAATGTCACCAACATCCTTCATGTTTTCACCCTCTGGAGTTCCCTTGTCCTAGGGTGGTCTAAACCCACTTCTGTTCAGGAGATCCTGAAAAGAAGGGGAAATTCGATAAGAGAGAAAGGTTATAAAAGGTTTGCACACCTCAAGATCTAGATTTCTCCAATTCTGCGACATATTGAATATCGACTTCAAGCAGACAGGACAACGGTACCTGAATGGTAAAACAAGAGCCTTTTACCAATGATGGATGGTAAAACAAGAGCCTTTTACCAATGATGGACTCTGTTTATCTAAAAGAAATAGGTATAAAAAAGAATTTGGTGTAAAGTAAGCTAACTGATTTTGGGCTTCCATCTCTTGAAAGCATTCCATATGCATCGTATGTCCACACCTCATAATTGTGGTGCCTTTAATTGAGTCAAATAGATACTAGGAGAAGAGACCAGTACTGTCAGAAAATATTTGACCATGATGGTTCTAAGAAAATGAGGAGCTGGAAGAACTACAGCATAAACCTCATAGCAGACAGGGCAGTGGCTTTTCATTGAGTTCTCTACACATAAGTGATTATTTTTCAGGCCCACTGCATAGCAAGATCCTGTACTCATACAAAACAAAACAAGAAATAATATTATACTCGTAAAAACCAAGAAGCTAGCATGATGTTGGTAAGGGGGCACACCACATTTCTGACAATGAAAGTAGTTATCACGACCACCAACCCTAAAAATAAGGAAGTTTGTTATGACATACAGTTCAACATTTCATAAGAAAATGATCTAAACAATACAACCAAATTATAGTGAATCTAAACTGGACGGGTCATTTCATCTTGTGAATGTGATTGCTAACCTGCAAATACCACATTCCTCGCAATGGAATTGCCCTTTATCTGTCTGCAACAAAAGAAACAATAACTCAAACGTTGGTACAAAAGATAAAGAAATAAAATCTCAATGCAGTTCACTTCATCCAGACTAGATGGCTCATTTGAAAAAAGCATCTTACATCATCGTCATAGAATTTGCAAATCTCGCAATAATATTCTCCCATGTTGACACCACAATTAGAACACACTTTGGCAACCTGAATTATCAAGTGAAAGAAGAATTAGAAGTTAATTAGATTCAATCCTGCTAAATAAATCACAATAAATGAGACATTAATTACCTCCTGCTCAGCATCACAGACTGAACATATAACCTGAAATAACCAAACGCACGACCACGTTTTTTCAAGAAGCAATACCGACAACAAATAAAATAGAAAAAAAAACATATATAAAATGTCAATAATTGAAGGCAGAGTTAGGGGGGAAAAGGCAAAGGCAAGCTTCTTACTTGCTTAACATCACGTCTGACCAGTTCATGGCGCTCTTTGGGGTTGTCAAGAGAGCTCTTTATCACATAGACAACAGATTTCATTTCAAACAATGGAAAAATTAAAGGAATAAAACACGTTGGAAATTTCTAATAGATAAATACAAAAGAAGGGACAATGAATTTTCGGATATGAATGATACACAGTCTAGAAATGCATATAAATGAAGGTAAATATAAGAAAGGAAGAGAGGGACAAGAGACCATGGCCTCGTTGTGGCAGTGACGACATGGGAAGATCTGGTCACAGCACGGAGCTCGAATTTTGCACCTTCTCTTGTAGTGCTCGCATCTAGACACGGGCTAGTAACATCAGAGCCGGGGGAAAACATAAACAATGAACGCAACAGAAATTGAAACAAGAATCGAAATATTGCAGAGTCTGCGATGGTGAAATTACCCATGCTGCAACATTCCAAAGTGCTCTCTGTCTTGCGTTGAAGGGTCTTCCATCGATTGGGAGTAAGGGCGAGGAGGACGACAACGACCAATTTGGTTAAATTCAGAATAGGGCCAACAAATTGAGATGCAGATGCTGCCGCAATCGCCATACACTAATTTTATTTTATTTTATTTCATTTTTGGGCCAGTAAGTACTTCAGGTTCCAAGGGATAGTTTCAGTGTAGGACCGTTCATGGGTTTAATATCCAGTCAGGATCCACAATTTGCCAACCGTTTTCATGATCGTCACAGGGAAGGTGAACGGTGGAAATTTTGGAGATAATAAATAAATATTATTGACATTAAACATGGATCATTTTTAAATAAAAATTAGAACTATTAGGCTACTATTCTTTTCTTTTTGCCAAATGATTCTTTTGTACTGACTGTTTAATTTTGAAATTTAAAAAAAAACTACAGTTTATTAAAATTATTCAATTGTTTTGGCCAAATATATATTATTCAATTTAATTTCAAACTTTTAGCCCCAAAAAAATTATAAAATTAAATGATGGAGAAGGATTAATTTTTATTTTTTTTAAATATACCTTTCGATATTTCCAACTTGATTTGTAAAAACCAGGATTACATACTTAAGACTCAAAAGAGTTTATATGCTTTCGATTGTATGATCATATGCGAGAGAATCACATCCAAAACCTGACAAAAAATTTATTTACAGACAAAAAATTATACTGTATTGCAGTTCAAAGACTGGAGATTGGATTCATTTGGTGGAACAGTAAGATTGATAGTTCCTTAACTCTCGAAAATTTAATTTGAAGCTTAAAATGTGAACAGAATGTAATCGATCTTCATCTACAAGAGACATAAATTTCAAGCGTGTTATATATACGCATATATATATATATATATATTGAAAACAAAATGAGAACGTAAATTTCAAGCTTATAGTAGAGACTAGATTTAAAGACAATATATATATATATATATATATATCATGCATGTTTTCAAAATTAAAAATATCATAACTTCAAAACTAATATAAATTTAAAGGCATTACACTGGCGGAGGAAATTGTAAAAAGAAAATAATAAATAATCTCAAATGATTTTTTTGTTCTAATTTGTTGTTTTCACTTTTATCGTCCAAGTTCGACAAGTGCCATGCAAAGCCTGCTTTGAATATCTCTGAATGCCCAGACTTCAACCGTTGCTTTAGCTTTGAGCCGGTCATCAGAAACTACTGTGTTCCAACCACCATTTAGTACATATTGTGAGCTCACTTTCCTAGGATCATCTTTGTTTTGATGCAAATTCCATTGTCCGAATTTTAGTATCGTCTCAGTGAGAGGACAAGATACCCCATTCTCTCTCGGCCTATGAATCAATGGCACTCTAATGGTTTCTTTTTGCCTAAGGAGTGTAATCTCACTGTCTTCCAAGAACTCAAAGCTCTCTATTTGATTACAAGGAATGGTGAGCCTGCCATGTCTTTTACTTGTGTCTGTTTCGTGTAAAGTCTTTTGGATGAGACGAAAGAGTCGATTTGGTCTTGAACCACCACATCTGTTAATAATTTCTCTTTGAAATTCTTCTGGCAAGTTTGACGGTGACGCACTTGAATCATCTTGCCTCTTGCTCTTCTTATCCGTCATACACTTTACCCATTCTTTGCTGTCCATTGTCTTGAACGATTTCCTTTTTGAGTTGTTATCTTTCTGTGGAGATTTTTCCTTTGTTTTCTTCACAACTTTTTTCTCATTCTTCACTAATGATTGTTGGCCCTTTTCTTTGTCCTTCAACTTCTGAGCAGCAACTTCCATAACAAGTACCAAAATTTCATAGCGAGTTGAATTTGGATTCAATTTTTTGCCTTTGAAATCTTCGAGAGTTAATAGATTAGACATTCTTAGCTGAGCGATGGAGGAGCGCTTTTCTGTATTGTACAAAAAAAAAAAAACAAGAAGCTTAGTTTTAATTAATCATAAATTAATTTTATGAGAATAAATATACATGCTCTCTGCGTGGCATCGTAGGATTTCACGTTTTGATGTATTATTAAAAAAAATTATTCAATTAAAAATGAAGGCAGACTCTAAACTATACCGTTTCTTACTATCCCAAGAAAAGAAATTAGCGATAAAATTATCCTGTTTATGTGATTGAAGAAACATACTTTTCATTATATTAGTATGAGAATAAAAAACAGATCAAGATATACTGTGTGATGATAAAGAAAAAATATATAATATTTGAACTTTTCATATTTGAAGCTATAATTTTCCAAGAAAAAGAGAAAATAAAAAAAATATTGATGCAGCTCTCAAAGTGTTTGGATACGACGGCTTTAAGAGCACGATGATGTGCTTTTAAGTACTAACTAAATTTTTTTAAAAAAAGGACAGTGATATTATTACCTCAAGCCTTTGATTCTCACAGGGTCAGATGGAAACTGGAAATTCCAATATAACGTCAGGCTGTAGATCTGAAAAGAAAATGAAATTTAATATAATAAAAATAAATACGACGTTACTTGAATGGGGAAAAATCACCAATTAAAAAAAAAAAAAAGAATGAAGAGTAAAAGCGCTCCAGCTTGCCTCGAAGGCTTAAGGACGAAGATCATACAAGGGACTTCACTTCTCGAATGTTCCGTACGTGAAAGAAAATGCTCACGACTCACGAGTGAATACAGTGTTGGAGGGGAGCTAAGAATAAATAGTGAGATTTAAACAAGTTTAAGATCAGATAGGATATTATCGGATAATTATTTTCTTTCAACGCGATCCCGATCAATATTTCAAGCTAATAAAATTTATCTTAAATCTCAACGTACCTTTAGTTAGAAATTATTATTATTATTATTATTATTAAATAAATAAATAAATGAAACGGTATCTTGTGTGTATTGGTGTGCAGAACAAATATTGATTATTATTAATATTTAAAATATTATATTTTGACCCCATATTGAAAAATATAAAAGGTAGATTTCTTGCCTGAATCTTGAATTAAAGGCCACTTTAATCATTTAATTTATTAAATATTTATGATAATTTTTAAATTTAAATATGCTATTAAAAATAGGGAGAATGACAATCCCAAACTATAAAATTGATAACAGTTAATTTTTGACAAAAAATTTTAAAATAAATTGTAAATATTTAATCAATAGAGGTTGGATTTAATAGAAGAGGTTAATTTTTCACAACTGTTCAGATTAAGATTTGAATCTTTATTAGAAAAAACTGTTCATATTTAATACTAACCTTGGTGATAAAATAAAGGTAACCTCTAAACTATATCGTTTCTCACTATTCCAAGAAAAAAATTGGCAATAAAATTATCCTCTTTATGTGATAAAAAAGCATCCTTTGCATTATATTAGTATGAGAATAAAACAGACCAGGATACACCGTGTGATGATAAAGGAAAATATATATATATATATATATAATAATTTAACTTTTCATATTACTTAGAATAAATATCATTAAAAGCGCATTTTGTTTGAAGCTATAATTTTCCAAGAAAAAGAGAAAATAAAAAAGAAAAAATATTTAGTAATAGTACTGTAATTCTATCCACCTGAAATGAGGTCTTCTGCAAGACTTGGGGACTCAATTTCGATGGGGAGGTCCTCCAAAAAGCTACTTTTAAAATCACAATCCCCTGGTATCTGAATGAAGGCCCTCTTAGTTCCATCATCATTTTCAGTAATAGTACTGTAGCAAATGAATTCTCAATCTGGTTCATTTACTGAGAACAACATTTAAGCTCAACTACTGTAATTTCAGCTTGCTGTTTTTTCAGCTTCTGCAGAAGCATGTAATGAATTGATGGCATATTCATTAATTTTATCTTCTTGTTGCTATACTTGCTGCATAAGGAGGAGGCTTCAGGATGTTCAACATCACGGTACTGCTTCCCATCTGTAGACATGATTTTTTGGGTACTTTTCTGACTGTTTCTTGATTATATAATTTTCAAGTTGAGTTTTAGAATATACAATTTCAGATTGTATATCTGTTAATATTTGGAAGAAAAAAAAAGCTAGACTTTTATTATATTCATACTTGTTAGCATTTTTTGGCTCCGATAGATATGTTTCATAACTAACTGTTGCATTCCATGGCAGGTTGGGTATATTGATGATTTTCTTTCTCATTTGATGTGCTGCTGCGCGCCTTTGTCCAAGAAGGGAGAGAAAGTCCAGATTTGTGGGGCTTACTATTTAAAGCGTGAACTATTAACTAAGTGACTTTTACGTAAGAAATGGGCAAAAGAAGATGACATCGAGCAACGGCGTAAAGAGCCAAAGCAAATTCATTTCCTGCCGTCTGTACAAATAATAATAATAATAATAATAATAATAATAATACATAAATAAACAAAAAACGCTAGGGCTTGGTACTCTGGACTCCTTTAGCTGGGCTATTTGTTGTTTAGTATTGTTATTGGGCTTATGACCGTTGTTGGACTGAGGCCTTGTCTTTACAATTATTTCCCAAACCCTGTAAAGTATATTGGCATAAGCTTACATTTTGTTGCACGTTATATTGATTGATATTCATTGGCCATGTGTTTTTTCTCCTTAATTTGTTTGATTTTTGATTCTATCCTGAATTTATAGGGTGCATTTTGTTTTCTTTTATTTGCTTTTAACTATTGGCGGTCGTGTACTAATCTTAGTTTTGTTTTTCTGCCGGACGTCAATGTTCAATATGTCAGAGAATTGAGGCGTGCAAACCTTTAATAACCTTTCTTTCCTGTCTGATTTTTGCCTGTCGGTTAAATAAGTGAGACTGTGTTTTCATACTGATATTTCATTTGATAATATATTGTATATAACTTGCCTAAACGTGAATCTGGCCCCCTGAAAAGAATGGGGTTTTATATGGATCTGAGCAAGGCTTTGATCGAGCTATTTATTAAAGTGATGAGAGAACTGTGGAAAGTTTGGCTCTTCGGATTTCTGTGGGATGGAGCTTACTATATGCATGGGGTTAAACGAGAGAAAAGAAAGAGTAACCGATCTTATCTTCACATGAAGCCTGGGGTAAGAGGTCAGAGTCATAAATTTGTCACGTTTTTGTTTGACAGCAACGTCCAAAGATCAGAGAGAGAGAGAGTGAAGAGATTAGAGGAGCCAGTCGAGCAAGAGTTGTTATAAGATAAAGGATTGAACCAAAGGATAATGATTAAGAAGTAATGAGACTTAGAAAGATCACAAAATCTGGTTGACGACTCACTTTTGGACGGACGCCTTTCTGGTGATGCAAAGAGTTTCCAGCGACTTCGGCAGAAAGGTCTGGCTGCCCCCACACCCATAAATATCCCTTTTCCCACTTGATAATGATATGCTCCACTCTCAGCCCTTTTACTTTTCCTGCTTCTTCATGCTTTTATCTCGAGATATACAAATGTTACATCTTTCATCATTCATTTCCCATACCAACCCTGTTCTTAACAGTTTTCTTGGAAATTTGAACCACATAAATCCACGTCCTCATTTATCATCATTTTCTAACAAAAATAAGCCCTATGTACTGGAAATTTACAGTTTTGACCCATTGTATTGCTGAAGTAACAACCCTGGGATTGACTCTCGTATTGTCTCAGTGAAGTAATCTGCACTTTTTACCATTTTTCAGGAAAATGATTAAACGGAATCTGCATACTGTTAAACCTTTTTGTGTGCAGTGAAGTGCCTTAGTTGTAGGCTAATGACGGCATGTTTTTGGGAATACTGTTGCGTAGTAGTAGTATAATTATTACAGTTATTGTTATTATTGTAAAATAATGTCGATCCATTTTAATAAATTTATTATCATAATTATATTATATAAAAAAACTAAATTAAGTATTTTTGGAATGTCGAATTATTGAATAAACGAAACCAGTATGACCAGAGAAAATTTATTTGGCTGTGTAGGGAGTGACAAAAAACATTAAATATAAAAAAAAAGAAGTGATGCAGGAAAAAATTGTAATATTTATTTTTATTATTTTTATTCTTGATAACATCTATATTTACTATTGTGCTAAGTTACTAAACATATCCTCCTACTGGTGAGGTGAAGGAATTACTGTCACAACTTATAACAACTAGTTCCTTTCTTTCTTTTTTTTTTCTTTTTTATTGCTTGCCCCTCAAGTTTTGGGGAAAGCCTGAGCCCTTTCTCCAATAAAGTTCCTTGAATGGAAATGGGCAATCTTTTTTATAATTTAACTTCACCAAGCAACTACCGTAAATAGGTGTTTTGAATTTTTAATTCTTAATCTTAATAATGACTTTGACTTACAACCTGTCAACCAATGTCAAATTCTAAAGCAATAAAGTGAGTGGTGACGCCGTAGCAAAAAGTCATAACCAGCTAAAAGAATCTTTCCTCATATGTGTGTTCACTTGATTTAATATTCAAACTTTGTGTTAAACTTCAAACGATCGTTTTTACAGTGTAAGGAAAAACTAGGTTGAAGCATCGTTTTCAAACCTATTCGTGATCACCAAGAAATGATAACCTTTCTCGCGCATTCATTCGTTTTTATCCCAAAATTCTCCTTAGCGCTGTTTTAAAGCCATATTTCCACACCCTTTTCCTCTTCATAAATCTCAAGCCTTTCTCATTTTCCGAACATCGGAAAATATGAGTGATTCTCCGAAGCACCCGCATCCATCGGATAAAGATCAAGAGCCGAAAGCTCAACGGCTATGTGACTACTGTGGCGACTCCACTGGTTTGCTTTACTGCCGAGCTGATTCTGCGAAGCTCTGTTTCTCTTGTGATCGTGAAGTTCACTCTACCAACCAGCTCTTCTCGAAGCATACTCGAGCTCTGCTCTGCAATGCCTGCGACGGTTCGCCTGCCACAATACTCTGTTCTACCGAAAGCTGCGTTTTCTGCCAGAATTGTGATTGGGAACGCCACAACCTTTCGCTGTCTTTGGTGCACGATAGGAGGCCGCTCGAGGGCTTCACGGGGTGTCCTTCCGTGACTGAGTTGTTAACGATTCTGGGTTTTGAAGATTTGGGGAAGAAAACCCTGTTTTCGACTGAGGACTGCGGAGGATGTGGCGTCGGTGACGGTGATGGGTTAGTAGGATCTGAGCTTGAGGAGGGCCTTTCGGATTTGTTGGTATGGGATGCTCCTGCTGTTGTTAGTCTTGACGATTTGATAACTTCTACAGGCTCGTCTCACAATTATCAGGCCATGGAGGTTCCTCCTCTGCCTAAGGTATATCTAGACCTAAATTTTCTTCCCTTGTTTTGTCGCTGAGGGAACGGAAAATGCAATTGAAATTAAGCGTTCCAGATTTATGTCCTTTGGTATTAGTTTTTTCCCCGTTAGCGCTGCGAAGTTCAATTTTTAGATTAACTTCATCCTAGGTCTAAATTGAAGTCGATGCTGTTTTTTTGTCTTGGAAATTTCCCTATGCATTATGGGTTAAGAGATAAGTTATAGTACTGCCAACTAGTAACGTTGGTACGGAGATTGCATGTTTGTTGTGCTAAGTAATCTTCCTTGAGTTGTCTTCTTGGAAGTTGGAACTTAGACTACTTGATGCTTGAAAAACATTGAAAGTCTCTGTATTATTGCAATTTTGACTTGTTCAGGATATTGTTGTTGAATCAGAACCGGAAGGCTGCTTGTGGTCAACACAAGGAAGAAATCATTAGTCAACTTCGTGAGCTTGCAAAGTCGGAGCCCAGCTTGAATTTTGGAGATGTAGATACTGAACGACTGAGCACCAGGCACCCCACGGTCCCTGAACAGTATTTGCAGTTGGAAAGTTTTTCCACAGGCTTTGAACATGACTTCGAAGCTGATATTTTTGCTTCGTGCGAGGTAAAGCTTCTATCTGTTGGCATTTATCCTCATAATGGGTTCTTTCACAATCGTTTCCTATTAATTAGTCCATACAGTGTTTACACATGTATATGTGCATGCAAAGTATGTCTTATCACTGTATCATTTGGCTGCATTTGCATCTTATTTTGCTGTTCTTATCGTTTCTATTATTTGTGTAATCGGTGACAAATTGATTTCTGACTTGTCATTCAAGATTGGAACACCACTGAAGCATACTTGAGATTCTGCTTTAACATATCCTGCTCTATCGTAGTTCATGTCCCAGTTAACCCTGGACTGTTATCATTTAGAGTATGCCAGATTCTGAACTACTGAATGTGGCTTTCTTGATTATATGTATGACATTCCTGCTAATTAACAATACATGTGCAGACAAGTGTTTTTGAGGGGCCTAGAGATAGTGAGACTGCAAATCAAGTTGTTCGTCCTAATACGCCGTTGAGAACTTATAAAGAGGGAGTTCATGATTTACATTCAATTTCCAATGTCTGTGAGGGTCCTACCTATCTTAACAATGGTGGACAACTGCCAAACTCTTTTGACTCCGAAAACTTGTCCACCACGCCAAAAGTTGCTCCATATGAGCTGACAAGTCAAGAAAGAGACTCTGCGTTATTACGTTACAAGGAGAAGAAGAAAACAAGAAGGTACTGGGGAATCCGTTGTTTTTTATATATGCATAAGTCCGAGCTGAAATATTCCAGTCCAGGGTAAATTGCGTATAAGGACTAAATGGATGAAAATGTTGGGAGAAAGTTCTAAGCATTGAAGGTTTTTGAAGATGCATTGCAGATCTGCAATTGAGTTTCAAGAATCATCGATGCTTATTTTTAAAGATCTCTTGAGATTCATTGTAAATTTGGAATCTGTAATGATCTTCAAGTGTTGGTCTTTCCTTCCAAATTTTTCAATCATTTGCTCCTTATGTCCCAATAATCTAATGCTTTAAAAAAATATCCTTTGACTCATGACACTGAGTTTGATACCCTTTACGTGGAAAATAACAGATTCGACAAGCATATTAGGTATGAATCACGAAAAGTTCGGGCAGAAAGCAGGACAAGAATCAAGGGTCGTTTTGCCAAGATAGAAGAACACTGAAGTTGTTGGTATAACGTCAGAACTGCAATGTTTATGCAAGATTATTATTATTATTTTTTTCTACAAGCTATTTTGTACATAGTGAACTTGTATTTCATGTTGCATTAAACAATTATCCTTTGAGCTAGAGCTTTAGATGATATGTGGAGCTATTGTAGCGATACATAGAATGACAGTACAGTTTTTCCATGTAATGATAGTTTGGGAAGCTAAAGCTCAGTTTTTGAGGTTTTCAGGACACAATTTATAATTTGGCTGCATCTTGTTATAACGTGACTTCTTTGCCGATTTTCTTTTTTTCTTTCTCCCTCCTAGTCAAAATATCTACCAGTCAAAAGAATTGGATAAATGAAATATTAATTACCGTGTCAGCCAGGATCAGATCCTCTCTTGCAATTTGTTGCATTCATAAATGGTTCTCACTCCTGTAAAAACCCCTTGTTGGATGGGAGATTTAGAATCGAAAGGAGCCATTTGGTTATTTGATCTCGTTAAGGCCAAAATAGTGGCTGTTCTCTCCCTTTCTCGTCAGCTCAACCTCATTTGAGACTTGTGTACTTCTCTCCGACATGGCTTTACCTCTGATGAACTAGGTGACAAGAATGTATGTTCGTTGTTTAAGCATGCAGAGGGACGATCGATTTCTGTCTCGAACCACTATTTCTCTCAAGCTTCAAGAATTTTAATACAGTACACGTGTATTTCAAGTTACCGGCCATAGAGACCTAGTTGATTTGTGACTCGGGACACAACCAGAAAATTCCCATAGACAACCGACCCGGCTATGCAAAAACGCCTAATACACGACACCATGGTTAAGCTTTATTGTTCAAGAACTTTGCAGACTTGTGTCTGAATGATCAACAGTTGGGATCTCATATTGTACTTTCGCTAGAAGTAGAAGAAATGATAGCAGTAGTAGTTTTACATGTGATTTGAGTTCCAGTTACTCATTCCAGAGTGAAATTCTCTTAAAACTACACTCAGACCGAATAGTTAAACTCATTAATTTGGAATACAAAAGATACAGAGAAAAATCATAATCGTTTGACAAATTGCTTTGGGCCCGATTAGGGTGCAAGGCGGGGTCCAGATTGCTAAATGTTGACGTCACAGAACGTTGGATACATCTTGTTCAGCTGTTGGCACTAGCAATTTCTCAAACTAGTTCCCATATTGTTGCTTTCGTTGGACAATAATTAATGTAAGGGTCAGACTGGTCTCATTATTCCAGCAAGCTATGTCGTAGGTTGGATTCTTGAAGAGACCCTAGTTTGAGGACTTTTACATATAATTTTAAAACTACTGGTTTTAGGGTTTATGTTCATCATGCTTTTAGTTATATAGATAGAAAGCGAGTCACACATGACGCCATCCTCACTCACTCATGGTCATATTTACATGTCTTCATTGGTTAATACCACTGAACAGCTTTTCTGTTTCCCTGTAAGGATTTCACTCAATTGACCTAAAGACAATTGATGGATCATCAACCAGGCATTCAGAAACAATTTAAGAGAACTAGCTTTATATATATATATATATATATTCAACAATATTACGTATTGCTACAGTGCTACTGAAACCGAGTAAATAGACCTATCTACCATCTGGTCTGAGAATTGACTACAAAGAAAAAGCATCATTAACTAAGCGGCCTGCGACGATATGGGCATCATCTTAAAAGCGAGACTGAGAGAAAGAGTTACGGTGGACGGAAAGAAAAACACAGAATGGGTGGCTAGTTGAGTCTGAAGAGGGAGAGAGCCACCAGGCAGAGGAACGCCGTAGAGCCGACAAGGGAGAGAACAATGGCAGTGGTCATGTGCCGGCAATACGCGCTGAACTCATTGATGCAAACCTTCATCCACTGCACGTGCTCGTTCCCCTTCTGTCCTATCAGTCCGACTGCGGCCGCCGCGCCGTTGGCCGAGAACAGCAGAGCCATGATCACGAGGTCCCACATCGTCACCACCAACCTCAGTCTCAAGTTGTTCCCATTGTCGCTTCTTCTCGCCGCCACCTCCGTTATCACCAGAGAAGCTGCGCCGTAGCAGCACGCAATAGCGTTCGAGACCAGAAAATACCTGACCCAGTAACACACATGCACGTGTATGTATAGTGCGGAAGCTTACACTTAACTAAACTATATTAATCCAAGAGATGGAGACGAAGGTATAGAACTTACACAAAAGCTGACATGTATTTCCAGTGAGCAGTGACTTGGAAGTGAATGCCAGCGGAAAAGGAAATAGTCTTGGTCTCTTTGTCGAGGCCGACGATGAAAGCAGCGACGAGAGTGAGTGCGAGCGCGAGAAATCGGAGCAAGACACGGTAAGGCCTGACCCAGCTGGGAGGGGGAGTGTTCGACGGCTTGACATGAACGCCATCAATGGTGGTGGGCTGGTTCTGGCTGCCCATGTTGTTGCAGAAGAAGAGAAGTAAGATAGGAGAGGAAGGGGAAGGGGGTTGATATAACGAGGGAAGGAAGGATGGGTGGAGATTGCAGAGACGTTGAATGAGAAAGGTGGGGGAGTTGATTTGCATTGAAGCCTCATCGTACGGCCCTTACTCAATTCAATTGGCTATCCTCTCTGTCTCTGCGCTTCCCTCCAACTTCCGTCAGACCGTACTTCCAAATTTGTCATCGTCTCCTCAACTCATCACTTTTGCTTTCTTTAGATCAATAAACCCTTTTCCCACTCAACTTAACGCAGTTTATCCTTGTTTGCCCGGAAATATGTAGCTTCTTGAGAATGTAAATCTTACTTCAATTAAAATGGGTAGTTCTGAAATATAACAATTTGTTTGATAGATTTTATCAGTAGTTTCTATTTAACTTTTTATTCCTGAATTTGTGCACTTGTTATAAAATTAGACTAGCATTTTAAAAGCGAGGGAGTCTAACTACTAAGAGATAACAGTGCAAAACTTAGGAATTGTTTGGTTTTGTTCTTTTTTTAAAAAAATTGTAAATTAATTTTAAAAAATATATTTTTTAAAACAAAACAAAATAGAAAATCATTGGATTATGTTAGCATAAAATAATTTTAGAATTAAAAAAGATCAATAGTAGTGATCAATAGTAATTAATAATGATGGCATGGGATAGATGGATCGTAATTAAATATTATTTACAATGGTCAAATTTAATGCATTTTAAAAATTTAAAAATAAAAAATAAATAGCTCAAACTTATTTCCATTTTTTATTTTAAAAAATAAAAAGTGAGAATAATTTTGAAAATTTAAAATCCAAAAGAAAAATTAGTCATTTAGATTTAATTATAACTCAATATTTAAACTTTAACTCGTTGTAACTTTTATAATTTTAACTCAGTTATAATTAAATTTTTAAATTTTAACTCGATGCAATTCGATCTTTATAATTTCAATTTAGTACAACTTAATCTCTATATTTTGAGTAATTTAAAATATTGATCTCTTTATTTTAGAAAATAAAATTATAAATATTAAAATTATTTTGAAATTTAAGGTTTGATATTTTAAATTACTAAATTATAAATATTATAATTTTAAAATAATTTTATATTTATAATTTTTTTAAAAATATAAAGATTAATATTTTAAATTACCCAAAATACAGGGAGTAAATTATATCGAATCAAAAGTTTAAGAACTGATTATAATAAAATTGAAATTATAAAAACTAAGTCATAACAAAGTAAAATTTATATATTGAATTACTTTCATATCAAGCTGTAGAAACTAAATGATAATTTTCTCACACTGAACAAGACGATTTTTGTTTTTTTGAAAATATATCCTTAACTTGGGCTTGGTTTCATAATATAAATGAAATTTTTCTTATTACCAAAAAAAAAAAAGAAATATTTTTGCAACCGTAAATCTGAAGTACCAAAGACAGGCCGGGATAATTGTACACTTTCTCATTGTCGAAAATCTGAATTTTTACAACCGTAAATTGGGCATAACCAATGCATTTATTATAGGGGAAGTGACAGTTGCAATCCCTTCTAGAGAATTAATGACAGTTGTGGACCTCTAATTTTTGAAATCTCGTGAAAGGATCAAAGTCCTTCACTACAATTAAAAATAATTTCATTGGATTAAAATACTCCTCTAATTAAATTTAAAAAATGGAAGCATAAATTGGCTAAAAACGTTAAATTTAACCATGATTTAACAGCAGGAAAGTTAATAATCAGAATATGAAAAATGAGGATATTCATCCTTAGCAAAATGTGCCTTATCTCTCCTCGTGAGTCTTCACATAATGGCAGATGACTTTATTCTTTCATTCATGGAAGACGTTTAGTTTTCTGTTTTTCTGTTTTGTTTTGTTTTTTCATTCTTATAAAAAGAAAAATGAGGGTATTCTTTTTAAAGTTATAAGGAACCATATGCAACGGACTTCAAGCTCAAGGTACTATTTATATATTTGCCTTTATTATAGACAAAATTCGTTTTTTATTTTGGCATTTTCTTTCTATGGTGAACCAGATATGGTGGGCCACGCGACCTCCCATTTAAAATCAACACGTTTGAAACCAGGCCCAGCCCATTTCTGTTGTGGTTTTGTCATTTAAAGCTTAAAAAATGTCCAGCCCAGACCAAATATCAGCTTCATATCTCTGGACCGTAATCACCTTTCAATAGTGATGTGTTTTAAATATTAGGAAACACGTGGCAAGTTTATTGGAAACTTTACAACCATGGGGTCATGGTTGTAATTAATTAATTATTCCCTCCTTTCCACTTGAACAGCTGACTGGTAGCAACAATGAGCATGCGAGGAGGTTATGGGGTCCGCATCCGACATAGGGTGGTCGAGCCAGATTCTGAAATAAAAGCTGGTTTCTCAACATTAGTTAATCACAGTAGCAGTAGTAGTAATGATAATAACATTGTAAAAGAGAGGGAAAGGGAGGGAGAGACGGAGATGTCTGCAGAGTAATCTTCCAAACGTGGCCAATTTTACTGTTGGACTTATCTCATGCTAGCAATGAATTTCTCCTTCTCAATCATATAGATCATATACTATCTCGCTTTGGAATCAATGCCAGGTTCTTATCTATATTTTTGAGGGCATTCTAATTTATACTGCTTAATCAAGAAAATAATTGACTGCTCAGCTCCAAGTCACCAATTGATCCTCCCTTCTCGGGCCCACATCCCATGCTGGTTGTAACATGCTCCTTATGATTAATGGATAATTTAACCATAAAACCATTAAATTAACTACTGTGTAGAAAAGGAAGAAAGATAATTAAAAAAAATCTACCATAATATTAAAAAGGACTTTCTCAAAATTTGAAAAACTAATCATTATAATATAAAATTTATTAAGCCTTTAAAAATTAATTGTAGTTATAAAAGCAATTTAATTATCTAAAAACATTGATCATGATATAAAAGGTTTGATCATACATTCAAAGCAACTATCACGATTAATAAATGATTTTTTTTTAACTCTAATGATAGGGTTTGACTTAGTTTTAAAAAAGTTATCACGAATAAAAAAATTCCCTTCCAATCAATCATAAGAAAAACTATGAAAAAAATGTCCAAATCTGCTAACATGGTTAAAGAAAATAAACCCATGAATTACTATCAAAGCTATCTTAAGTATTCACAACTAATGAGTTTAGGGCAATTGAAACCCAACTCATATGGCTACCAGAAAGCTCAATTTTCATTCTCGAGTCACTTCACATGAACATACCTTTCACATTTTAAAATATTATTGTACTCAAATATCTCAACATGTGTGGATCCTCATAAACAACTACAAGTAGTTCTTATGGCCTCCAGCTAACCGCCAGCAAACAATCCTAACAACAAATAATTAACATTATTAAGTACATTAAAATTATTAGAGTATATGTGCATCTAAATATAGCAATATATAGTAATTCAACACATAAAAAAAAAGAGGAGGCAATACAACTCAATATAAGAATAAGTCTTCAAAACCTTCCTAATGGATCACCATATGAAGTTTTGCCTGTAAATTATTAAGCAATGAGAGTGAGACGATATCTCAATAACTAATAATTCTACCTATCATATGTACTAATATATGCTCGCAAGGTGCCAAGTGGGACAATTGTAAAACATTTAACCATTCAATCAATAATCATATGCTAATACATACTAATCATACATATCATGATGCAAGACCTCTAATCATCCATGCATGTACATATTTCTTTACTTGCACTATTATTTCAACCCTATTTAAACTTTGAAAAACATATCATATACAACGGAGGGCCTAAAATACACATTTAAATCAAATCAACTAATAGTGTAAGTAAGACAAAATAATATGATTCTTAGTTGGCAATTGTCTAATTGGAATACACATTTGAATCAGAGTATAAGAGCCCAAGTCCTAGGCCTTTAATGATTTTCATTTGCCTTAGCTTGAGCTAGTTCCTGTAAATATTAAAGAGAGATGGATGAGTACAATCACTTAATAATTAAGATTAATCTAGTCTATATAGATTCTGAAGTAAAAGCTGGTTTCTCAACATTAGTTAATCACAATAGCAGTAGTAGTAATGATAATAGCATTGTAAAAGAGAGGGAAAGGGAGGGAGAGACGGAGATGTCTGTAGAGTAATCTTCCAAACATGGCCAATTTTACTGTTGGACTTATCTCATGCTAGCAATGAATTTCTCCTTTTCAATCATATAAGATCATATACTATCTCGCTTTGGAATCAATGCCAGGTTCTTATCTATATTTTTGAGGGCATTCTAATTTATACTGCTTAATCAAGAAAATAATTGACTGCTCAGCTCCAAGTCACCAATTGATCCTCCCTTCTCTGGCCCCACATCCCATGCTGGTTGTAACATGCTCCTTATGATTAATGGATAATTTAACCATAAAACCATTAAATTAACTACTGTGTAGAAAAGGAAGAAAGATAATTAAAAAAAATCTACCATAATATTAAAAAGGTCTTTCTCAAAATTTGAAAAACTAATCATTATAATATAAAATTTATTAAGCCTTTAAAAATTAATTGTAGTTATAAAAGCAATTTAATTATCTAAAAACATTGATCATGCTATAAAAGGTTTGATCATGCATTCAAAGCAACTATCACGGTTAATAAATGATTTTTTTTTTAACTCTAACGATAGGGTTTGACTTAGTTTTAAAAAAGTTATCACGAATAAAAAAATTCCCTTCCAATCAATCATAAGAAAAACTATGAAAAAAATGTCCAAATCTACTAACATGGTTAAAGAAAATAAACCCATAAATTACTATCAAAGCTATCTTAAGTGTTCACAACTAATGGGTTTAGGGCAATTGAAACCCAACTCATATGGCTACCAGAAAGCTCAATTTTCATTCTCAAGTCACTTCACATGAACATACCTTTCACATTTTAAAATATTATTGTACTCAAATATCTCAACATGTGTGGATCCACATAAACAACTACATGTAGTTCTTATGACAATCCTAACAACAAGTAATTAACATTATTAAGTACATAAAAATTATTAGAGTATATGTGCATCTAAATATAGCAATATATAGTAATTCAACACAAAAAAAAAAAGAGGAGGCAATACAACTCAATATAAGACTAAGTCTTCAAAACCTTCCTAATGGATCACCATATGAAGTTTTGCCTGTAAATTATTAAGCAATGAGAGTGAGACGATATCTCAATAACTAATAATTCTACCTATCATATGTACTAATATATGCTCGCAAGGTGCCAAGTGGGACAATTGTAAAACATTTAACCATTCAATCAATAATCATATGCTAATACATACTAATCATACATATCATATGCAAGACCTCTAATCATCCATGCATGTACATATTTCTTTACTTGCACTATTATTTCAACCCTATTTAAACTTTGAAAAACATATCATATACAACGGAGGGCCTAAAATACACATTTAAATCAAATCAACTAATAGTGTAAGTAAGACAAAACAATATGATTCTTAGTTGGCAATTGTCCAATTGGAATACACATTTGAATCAGAGTATAAGAGCCCAAGTCCTAGGCCTTTGATGATTTTCATTTGCCTTAGCTTGAGCTAGTTCCTGTAAATATTAAAGAGAGATGGATGAGTACAATCACTTAATAATTAAGATTAATCTAGTCTATACAGATGTATGTCAAATAATTATAATGATACAAGTGACATTTATACAACTTTCAGAAACTCTTTTTTTAAATTACTAGCCACAATCACAATATAAGCAACCATGTAGCCAAATACAACATATGTCATTATACACATTGATATTACTCAATCAAGCCCCATATTTCTCATTGACTATCACATGATCCTACCTAATGATGCATTTACTCAAGTTCTCATCCAAACAAAATCATTCTTGCCAAACAACATTTAAAACATCAATTAAGTCACACTTGCATTTTTTTTACACACATGATATTCGAAAGCTTAGTCATCTTTTCAAATACAATGAGTCACACTTGCATTACACAATTTCCACACATCCTAACTTTGTTCATCAAAATAATATAACTAATTAACACACAAATATGCAAGTAAGATTTTTTCAATTATCCTCAATAATAATTACTTTCTAAGTTTCACAAAGATTGAATAGTGTCAAGAGATGATTAAGCTATAATTTAATCATATCAATAATCATTAATATTCTCATTAGAATAAATCCCAACACTTTCAACTCATAAAATTATAATTTCTCACTTTTAAATACATCCATTAGGTTCATTGGTTACCTTTAACTCCTATTATCATCAATGGACAATCAAACCACCAATGATGGTGATTTAACCCCTCTAACCATATCATTCAATACCATGTTTGCCATTTATGCTCTCTAACCACCCAAGACTTGTAAAGTCATAAATACTAGGTTTAAATAACCTAAATAACTCATATTAACCATATTTAAGTCAATGGATTTGGATTCATAACCTTTATGAACAAAAAAGTATCTTACTCAAGCAAATCCTAACTCAAATCTTGAAAAAAATGAAAAAGGATGGAAATAAAGGACTTAGGGGACTTACTTTTAGTGTTTATAAACTTCAAATTGCTCTTAATTTTTATATCATTTGTGCCGTAGCAGAGCTCTTCAATTCCTTTTTGTTTTCTTTTTGTTTTAAGACTGGTTCATGATCTTCTGACCGCGAAAATTCAACCACACTTGGCCATGTGATACAAAGAGACAAGCTTTGTGTTTTTGTGACTTGTGTGGCATAAGATTCCTTGCACACATCACGAGATGTGGCGCAAAGTCCCTTCTCCTTGTTGTTCTTCCTTTTTGAGGTTCGGATGTTCTAATTTTGCTCCAAACTCAATCTTAGGACTAAAATTACAATCCAAAATATTTATTAACTCTTTGTAATTATATACCATATTAATTTACTTAATTAACCTCATTTAGCCTAATTAATCCAAGTTAAATTTTTGGAATGTTACAAATACACATTTATTTCTTTAATCAATCCTCAAAATGATATTAATGCATATTTGAATTTTTCAACTTAAAACCCCAACATTCACGACTAATTTCTTATTTAAAAAATCAAGATTTAATGGTGTGGGCCGGTCAAAGCTCAGAAGACACATAATCGAACCATGAGTTCCCCTTTAATAAAAGAAGTGGTGTATCATAGCCTTAAATGAGTCTCCTCATATAACCGATGAACAAGAGTTAGGGTGGTGTCCCTTATTAAACAAGTGGAACATCAGTAGGCTAGTCATTGAGCTCTATATAGTGGTCTTACCATGTGATAAAGGAATACCTCACTAATGCAGCTCTAAATAGCCACTGGCACCACTTAGGATTCAACTCAATGTCATGCAACTCATCATGCTAATCATGTGCACAAATCTCAAATATCTCATACCTTGTACCATTCATTTCAAAATCATAGTGCTCATATACAATTTGAAAGCTAATTCATTTTTAAATCAATCATTGCATTAGTATTCCATAGCAATTTCTCAACACATAAACATAAGTTCACAGGTCAATTCCAGATATCAAAGTAGAATTTTTCATAATATAACTCATGTTCCAATTTCATCAAATGTACTATAAACTATCTAATGATTCTTAACAAAGCATACATTTCAAAAATAACTCACAAACACTTCAAATCCTCCAAATCAAACATTTGAACAAATATAAACTGATTAAACACTTAATCTAATTCTATTAATAAATATAAACTCAAATTAATCAGTTAAAACTATTTCAAATTTGAAAAAATAAAAATCCTAATGTTTTACCGTCAAAACTTCAAAAATAAAATAAAAAAAGGTATTCAGAAAAATATTTGGAATACTTATTGAAACCTCAGAAATCTTCAAATCACATTGTAAGTGTCATATCATTGAACCTAATCTTCAAAAATTTCACACCGATAGGCTACTTTTCTCTCCCACCGTCACTCACGCGGTTCTGGTTGGAAACGGCAAGAAGAAATGGCAAGGATGATTGTTTTTATTATTATTATTTTTATGTTTCCATTTTCTAAAAATCTTAACTCAAATTTATCTTCTAAGTTCAATAATCATCTTCCAATTGTTTTAATTATCCTCAAACGTTCACTTTAATTTTGATTAACTCTAATTAACTTTCAAAATTTAAATTAGGATGTTATACTAATCATGATTCACATTATGCTGGGGTAGGAAAGAGTTTTTTTCTTTTTTATTAAAGATAATGCATTTAGTAAAATTGTAAACGTAAACTAAAACTTTTTTTAAAAAAATCATATCCAAGAACCTAACAAGAAACTTATTTATAACTAAGGATTAATATAAAATAAAATGTTACTAAAATGAAAATAAAAAATTATTTTCTTAAAAGAAATTTTCTATAGTCATTGTCTGTGAATAACTTTCTTATAAGGATATTAGATGTGATTCTCCTAGTTATTTTCAAACATTAATAATTTATTTGTTTCTTCTTGATTATGTAAAGTAACTAAAAGTGATTTGTAAATAAGATTCGAAAGAGTAATTAAGTACAAAACAAAATAGAGCAAATTTATAAATAGATGAGTCAAGATTCTATTAGAGACACAACGACCAAAAATCTTAACATAATCAGAAGAGAAGTGAATAACTATGTGTCCATTCCACATATGGTCCTTAGCCTTGTTTTTCATCGTCATGATCATTCGATCTGCTAAAACTGGGCAGATATCATAAATAAATATGTATATCCAATGTTGGAGCAGCTAGTAAGAGAGCAAATCACTGGTCTGACACTGTAAGACAGGTATCATGGCACATTGATTGTGCGGTGTAGTGTTATACTAAAACTGTAGTCATCCCGATTTTCATTCGACAATAAAATAATCAAGTTCAACAGCACCTTACTTCTATTGAGGTTCATATACTAAAGATTATACAAACTTCTCCAAGCTCACGTGGGTCGATGATTCATCAAGCGAGAGAAAGTATATACACTGGTGTTGTTGGGATGGATTATCAGAACAAGTCTATACGCATGATGTGAAATTCAAATAATGATTGATTTAGTTCATTAATCAGTTAACAATTTGATGAGCAATGAAATCAGCAAAATCATCGAGGGATGCAGAAAAAGAAACCAAGTCCTTGGAATCTAAAAAGTTGACAATCTAGCTGCCCCCAAAATGCGTGAAAGGCTCTTGCTTTACGAGGCTAGGTCAGCCTTCAAACAGCAAGAAGCAAAATGGAATTATTTCCCGAGATCGCTTTGAAATTTTAAACCTGCTTTCATTCAAGGTCCAGAAGAAGCCCTTTTTACTATGTCAACAGGGAAAGTTAAAAAAAGAACAGAGCATGATTGCCCCAAACAAAAACGGAACCAAGCATGAAGGAAAACAAGCTCATATGTGATAAAAAGTTTATCAGGTACACAAGGGTAAGGGAACCAGAGGCTTTAGCAAGCAAATAATTCTTACAATCACATTGAAAAGAGAATTGTTAAGGGTAGCGAAACAGAGCCACATGAGGTCGCCTTGGTGGTAGGACACAGATGATGAGAAGAATGAGTGCTATGAGCGTGGCCATGAGTAGAACCTCAACAACACTTGTTAGTCCTTCACATAATTTTGTGCAAATCAACTTCCCCATAGTTGAGTGCCTTGTAGGTGCGTAAAGAAAGGGAAGAAATCTCAACTCGCACAAGTATTCTGTATTCAGGATTAATATTCTTTGATATACAATTCCAAGTCAAGTCCTTATTACGATGTTTCAATCCAAGTCAAGTCCTTCGGTATACAATTCCACGCAGGACTAGTCTCGAAGTTTCCAAGGTGCATACTTTTTCTAAAGTTGTCATTATTACGATGTCGATTGAGCCAGACAAGACTAATGGCTCCCATATGCTAATTTTGCTAGGAAGTTTACTTACATTATTTAACAAGGGAATGTGGAGGCCCTATTTCATTTCTAATCCTACGTTTAACCAAAAGTGATCCACTTGCTAACTTTAAATGTTAAAAACTCAGGCAGTATAAACGCTCGAACGCTCCTATCATTAGGTACGAAAAGAAAGGAAAAAAGAGAGAGGAGAAACTAAGCTTACAAAAATAAAGTAGACTGTAAAATATTGACCTACCTGGAATTTTCAAGCAAAGTTAATAGCTGGTTTTGAAACGTGAGTGACCTGCCAATACCGTGATGGATACCGTTTAGCAGTCGCAAATTCCCTTCACATTAATAAATGTCTTTTTAAATACTCCATCCGGTCCTTATTGTAAATATTTCTAATTAACTCACTGAAATTAAGAAAAGATATTTAAGTTATTTTATTCAAAAATATAACAAACTTTCAATTTTACTTCTATTTAAATAAAAACTTTTTAAATTTGTACTTCATTCCCTATCTCATAATTTATGAATTTAAGTAAGAATAATATTTAAAAAAAATATAATTAATACCACCTCAAATGTCTTGTATTAAAGATTCAAAAATTCTTAATAGGATGCACCACGTAATTAAAGACCAGAGGAGTAATCCCGCCAATCTGAGCTTGGGCCTAATCTCTTGCGAGTAGTTGATCGAGTCCACGATAAGTCTAGACATGCTAATACAACTGGTGGAACGGTGAGGTGAGCCATGAAAGATTAGCAGCTGAGTCAGTGGAAATTGAAGTTTCATGGTATGGGATGATTTGCTTGACTGGCGTGATGAGAATCATTGGGGTGTGCCATGATTGGAATTTCAACATCAGGAGTTGTTGAGGCCAAATCCAAAGGGGCTGTGGCCACCCACTGCAAAAACTGATCGGGCTCACTTTGTAATCATACATACAGAGGCATCAATTGGAGCGCTGCGATACAATGATGAGAGGGAGGGAAACAACAGTGAAGGAAAACGAGGAATGATGTGCGACAGTGAAAAATGAGGGCTAGTGATTAAAAGCAAAGGACCATCGTAATAAGAGAATAAAAATGATGATGGTGATGGTGATGGTGAAACGTGCGGCCATCATTCACCAATGAAACGTCCCTCTTTTTCTTTATTGAAAGGGTGCCCAGGCCCCAGTGGGTGCAGTGTAATGTTATTGTCGTGCCCACTTGTTTCGTTTCAGTGAGTAAAATTGAGAGAGGAGATGATTAGAGAGGGGATTTGGGAGAGGATTCTTTGATGAGTGATCAGATCAGGTCGGTGACTGGGTGGTCTGTTGTAGGAAAAAGACCAAAAGCTGGGACACCACTGAATCTATCACGTGGCTCACCAGTCGAGGCGCGAATAAAAGCAAGCACATGTCACCCCCACCTGAGGGCTGAGGCCATATCTTTTACTTCTTTTTTTATAAAAAAAAATGCCGTTGCCAGAATCTCGCTTGCAGCAAGCTACCTCTTTATTCTTCTCCCTAAGCAATCTCTGAAGCTTCCTGCCAGGGGGAAGGAAACACGCCCCCCAATCTTAACCTGCGCTAATGCCTCTGCTTTTTTATATTTCTTGGTGAGTTGCACAGATAAAGCGTAAACTCATCTACAGCTACACTACTCCTACACTATGACCCGACGATAAGTTACCTCATTTTAAGCTAAACATGGAATCATTAACCGGATCTTACCCCAGTCTAAACAACTACACCGTTGTTGCTCCTCAAGGTTCTCCTAACACCTCGTTGACCCGTGCCTTTTAAGTCTTCAGCTCCCTCACCTTGGTGGGCCTTCGTCTATCGCTTTAGTTTCTCGTTGGGGAATTTTCATCGTGCACAAAAGGACTTGGAGAATCTACATGAGTTCCAACGAAAAAGCAGCCGAAGATGCTGATTCGGCCAACTGAAATGCTATGTCAACTTTTAGAACTAATGCAATTACCTTCCCGGCGTTAACACCGGTGATATGGTTCATTCTTCTCGTTATTGAAGCTACTACTCAGGGAATCGAACAAGACAAAGCAAATATTAGACATCGAACGTATCAGAATTACACAAAGTCAATCGCAACAGGAAATTAAGATCATGAATTCTTATTATTTGATGAAAGCTCAACAATGACATTGACTTGACTCTAGCAGACCTTGCCCCAAAAACCAAAACATGCATAATCTTGCATAAGTCCGCAAAATATCATACTACGAAGAATATAACAACTCTATCTCATGCATATAACAAGTTTGTCCGTTTCCCTTAATCACTACTTGGTATTCCGTAGCTCAGAGCCTATAAAATGAATGGCAATGGAGCTGAAGCTTGTGTACCCTCGACTTGGTATTCCGTAGCTCAGCCCTATAAAATGAATGGCAATGGAGCTGAAGCTTGTGTACCCTCCGGTGGCTAGCTCAAACACCGTCCGTAGCTGCAACACATAAGCCAGGTGATAGCAATATTCATTTGAGATTGCCACACTAAAACATGTACCTGACATTGTCC
Source organism: Prosopis cineraria (assembly GCF_029017545.1). Lineage (NCBI taxonomy): Eukaryota > Viridiplantae > Streptophyta > Magnoliopsida > Fabales > Fabaceae > Prosopis > Prosopis cineraria. The sequence goes on from NW_026555332.1 coordinate 42,864,355, forward strand.
CTCCAACACGAGGCTTGTCAGTTCCAAGGTTCAAAAGACACAATTCGTTTGATCACGAAAGCCTTAATTCAGAAACGTCTCCCATTGTCCACACAAATGGAGGCATGTCCAATCTTGGCCCAGCAATCGTCCTGTATACATAGAGCTTCTCAACAGGACAACTCTCTGGCCTTGAATCTGGAGGTCCACTCTCATCAATGATGACTTCAACATTAAGTCTAGGCATCTTTTGACCCAGCAGCTTACAAGCTCCAAAACTCACCAAACATGAAGACATCCAAAGGGATCGCATTGTCTCCAGCTTTGCAGCATTGGCCAAAAGGGCCTTGTCACCAAACGGGCAGTCCCTTATCTCTAGCTTTCTAAGGTTATCACACCCAGAGAGTATATGATGGAGTCCCAAATCACTATCTCCAGCAAAGGCCACAGAAAGCATCTCAAGCTTCTTCGCATAAGTCCCAATGTACTCAAAAACGCGATCAGTAAGAAGACCTGAAAGAGATAAACGTTGGAGATTCTTACAATGCTCTACAATAGCTCCAAAACCAACATCCAGAGGTTGAAGGGTAAGGTAGTCAGGAGTTCGAGGCTCCATGATACACAGCCGGAACCGAGTCAAATTGGGCCTGTTCCTAGCAATTGTAATTAGGGCAGCATTAGACATCTGCCGACAGAAATAAAGAACTGACTGGAGCTTTGGGCAGCCTTCAGACACAGAAACGAGCCCATGTTCTGTCAAGGCCACATTTGGCTCTAACCCAAATGGGTCAGATGGAAAAACTCTCAACTCTCTTAAATCCCTGCATGATGAAGCGAGGGCATTAAGGCCAGCATCTTCTATGTAATCCAGTACCTATAACAATGACCTTAATTAGCATCAGAATTCACAGTAGGACTCTGGATGTTGCGCCAGAGATGTAAACATATAATGAAAGGTAAAATCATCTGAAATCGGACATACCCATAATCGCTGCAAATTATGGCATTTCCTGACGAGCTTGATCAGATCAAGGCTTTGAACAGTTGCATAACTCAAGTTTAGCGATGTTAACCTAGAGCAGACAGGGTAGATAGCTGGAAGGTAGGATGGGAGAACATCCCAGAAGCCAGACAAGCTCCTCAATTGCTTACATCCAGATAATGCTCCCTCTAAGTTTGAGAAGACATCAGGTCGAATTTCAGATGAGTAGGTTCCTGTGCCTACCTCAATTAGCTGAGGAGCCCGGGTAAGAAGGTTCGCTAGCCTATCAAGGGGCACAGCTCGATTGAGACGAAGAGTCTGCAGGTCAGGACACCTGCCAGCCAGGCGCTCAAGTGCAGACAAACTCACCTCAGAACCTAGGCAAGAAATGTTAAGAGAAACTAACGATGTGTACGAATCTGGGAAATGACTTAGCCAATGCCCATTAAGGTCGACCACTTCACTCTCTCGCAAGTCCAACTCTCTCAAATTCCTGCAACGTATTATCAGTATGAAAGAGTATATCAGTGACAATGGCGAGACACTTTCCACAAACAAACTAACCTGTAGGAATCAGGAATGCGTTAAATAAATCCAACACACCATGCCAAAAATATTTAAGCCATCATTTGATGATTTGATAGAAAAAAGATGTTTTAATAGGAAAGGAAAAAAATGCACGACTTGTTTTCAATTAACTGGCGGACGTCAACTACCCAAATTTGAGAAGTCCCGCGTAAGTGAAACCAACGACCAGGAAAAATAAACAACCGCATTTCCTAACATCAACTCCAATACCCTCTCTCCCTCAAATATAAGTGCAGTACAAAATTAGAAATACAAAACTAGTAAACATACGTTTTTACAAGGATTTGACTTTACCCGAGAATTGGCCGGAGTAAACATTAGCCTAGAAACCCCAAATGTTAGGAAATTTTTGGAGAGATAGCTCCAGAATAGAAACCATAATTAAAGTTATAATTAAAAATCCTTGCAGAAGACGAGTTGAATCTATAATAACTCTAGAAAAGAAAATCTGGCTGCAATGTACAAGTCTGTCACAAAAAACATTAGTTAGCCACTTTAAGAACTGATCAAAGGCCATAAGAAGATATAACACGGATTGAAGATTCTGCAGCCAGAATCAAGTGTTCACGTAGAACGAAGTACGACAAGCCTACCGACAGAATGTAGCAACTAGCAACAGGCCGTATATTCAAAGGATCGTAGCACTATAATGTTGTCGAAAGCATGAAACTTCAGCCAGGTCTAACCATCTACCCATAGAAAAGATCCAAACTTTACGAACTTATGTGAAGCTAAGAAAAAGCTCGAAACCTAATATTGTCTCCCTCTCACGCTCACTCCGACAAAAAGCAAGCCAAGACAAAATTCATGGGAAAGGAGAGAGAAGTGAGAGAAAAAAAGACCTGCAATTGGCGGCAATTGCGGCGAGTCCATCGGTACTGAAACCCTCACAGGAGGACAGCACAAGGACTTTGAAGTTCTTGAAAGATTTAGCAATCAGCTCCAAGCTCTCATCCGTTACGACCATCCTCTTGAGTCGGATCTCCTCCAGCGACGGGTAGGCCTCCGCCATAGCCACGATCCAAGGGCACACAAAGCCGCCCCAATTCTCGGGAACCAAATTGAAGTCGGCAAAGTGAGGTTTCCCTTTGAGGGAAATGGATCTCACATCCGGGAACCGTTTGATCACCATCACGGGGCTAACAGCGTAGCAGTTCCCGACGAAAACCCTCCTCCGACACCACCGTTCGATCTCGTACCATGACTTGCACACCAACGAGATCACGTTACGATCCCTTTCCGACTGGATAAATGAGAAAACATGCTCGAGGACCTCCTCGGGGAACGAGTACGCCATTTTCTGCATACCGAAGCAGCTCCGAGAATTCCCAACGAATCAAAGATGTAGCTCAGTATAATGAATACCTCGCCAGTACAAGCAAGATGCTGAATAAGCCTCTCGGATAGAAGCAACAGGGCGGAACTGTTAGATCTGAGGCGCCATTGACGAGTTCGCAGTTGCCGGGGGAAGTGTGTTCGAGGGTGTGTGCGTGAGAGAGTGATGGAGAGAGAGGATAAGGATTTTAAGTTGCGACCAATAAGGTTAGAAATTAACTAAGGTTAAATAGGAGAGTGAGGTTTGCAAGGAAAAGTGATGAGCAATCATGGCAGCGACACGTGGTAGAGAAATGACCAGAACCGTCGGATGGACGGCGAGAGAAGCTGATATTATCCGTGAGAGGTGAGAAAGAGGAGCCGCAGAAAACGGGTGCACGTAAAGAAGAAAGAGCGATGGCTGAAGAGTGAAGAGGGGGGACCAGAACGGACGATATGAGCGAGATTTTGAATATATCGCGACTCGTGGAGAAGACCGACAGGAATTTGGCGGAGGGAGAAGACGGGGTTGCGATAAAGTGTTATGCTGTGCAGCGAGATGGGTGTGGAACGGGAATCTCATGATTTGCAGTGCACGGCTGGATCTGAGAGGTAGGATGGGATACGGTGGGGACCACCGGTGACAGATCATATTAAAGACAGCAAGCGAAAAAAATAGTTAAGCGAAGGGTTAAATTACGAGGGGGAGTGATACCGTGTGGACGAGTTCTCGAAATCATGACATCATGGCCGTCCAATCACGGATCACCATCCCAGTCTCCTGTCCACCCCATGCTTTGCTGTACATTTACCCGTCAAACGACATTTTTCCACGCAGATTTATTACTGAGAGAAGCCCATTTATTTTCAAGTACAGAAATAACTGTTACTGCTGCTCCATTATATATTTGTTCAAATATCTGAGCATAATTGAGTATCTAATCTGCAATTTTACGTAATCATCAGTCACATGGCCAGCACTGACAATAGTGCAACACGAGTATATAAATATAATTATATATATGCAATAGTAAAAGGTCACCAATGAATTCCGTCTTTACATGAAAACTGATGATGATGTGTTATTCTTCCAGACCATCACTCCTTCGATAAGGTATGGAGTATTGGGTGTGGGAGCTAAGAGCTCGAATCAGGCAAGAAAGCACATGTGTTAGTGATTTGGTCATTGTATTTTAATATACCGTCCAGTCCACCAAAGCGGATGAAGATTGTGTGAGAAGCGGAGTAATCTCTGACAAGTGTTTGGATTAGAACGAGACTTTTGGTAAGCTGTGGTAACAAGTCAATGAGAGCACAAGTTTAACAAGGCAAGTATCCCACTGACTTTAATCCTTAATTAATAACACGCCCATTAGAGAACATATTCAGTCACATCCTGCCCGTCGCTGATGTAAATCCTGCCCTATCGAGTTACAAGGGTCTTGTGAAAACCAAAACATGTCAAACTAGTTTTTCTTTGAGGATCACAGCATGATATTTACAACGCCATTTGAAAGCAACAAAGAAGGGATTGGAGGTAGTGTTTAGAAAACTCGAGGAGGAAGCAAAAATTAAGAGAGAAAAAATGTGAAGAGATAAGATACTCATTCTGTTTAAGAGTGTAAGACATTTTTGAGAGGTTGAATATATTTTTAATATACAATCATTGCCTTTTTTTAAAAAAAATACTTTTATTAATAATGATTTTATATTTATTATAGGATATTTAATAAGGTTAAATATAAAAAAATAAAATTAGTTAGAAAATAGATAACTACTTTATTAAAGTAAAATTTAATTAAAAATATTTTATATTTTTAAATAAAAAGAGTAAATAATAGAGTAAACAAACAAGAAAGAGAGTGATAGGAGTGTATATTAGTTTGAATAATGAAATAATTACAAAGGATCTCTCTCGCCCGACCCCCTTCAAAGTGGGTAGGGTCACACAGTAAATAATGGCTTGGTGTTCACGTAGGTCCCACGAGGGGTGAATTTAGGAGGGGCGTAAAATAATGGGAGGATTACTGTGAAGTCCCAACCAATCAATATTTTACTTTCAAGTTCCATGAAGTGCATGAATTGCCACCAAATCCCAATTCACATTCAATTACAAAAATATTGTTACCCTCATCTTGTACTAAAAAAAAATTATTATATTATTTTTTAAAAAATATATCATTTATCCTCTACCATTGATAGAACTTAAGTCAGCCTTCACCAAAAACCACTCAATTATCATTTTTCCCTATTCAAGTTAACACCAATTATTATACATACATACATGCATACATGATGTTGCACTATTATATTAACAAGTATAAGTGTATAATGGTTACTAAAATTTTTGGGAACCTTGTGGTTTTAGATTCTAATTCTCCAAAAACTACCTTCCAACAAAAAATTCCATCACTAATTGCCGGAGCTCCGGCGCATGGCAGTGGTAGCTAAATCGATAGTAGAGGAAAATGATAACTATACAAAGAAAGATAACAACTTGAATGTATCAAAATAACAACCAGGCAAAGGAGAATCGCAATTTTGGTGTCAAAAATAATAATTTAAGTTTAAATAAATAACAACTAGGGATATAAAATAACAACTTAGCAAATGAAAATAACAACTTCGATATATAGAAATGATAATTTGAATTTAAGTAAATGATAAACTGGCAGCAAAAAATAAAAACTTGAATATATGAAAATGACAACTTGGTGAAAGAAAATGACAACTTAGGTGTCAAGAAAATGACAATTTGAGTTTAAGTAAACAACAACCAGATTTATGAAATAACAAATTGGCAAAAGAAGATAACAACTTGAATATATGAAAATGACAACTTAGTAAAGGAAAATGATAATTTAAGTATCAAAAAATGATAACTTGAGTTTAAATAAATAACAGCTTGATAAAAGAAAATAAAAACTTGGGAATATAACAATTAAAAATTGGTAAAGGATAATGACAATTAGATATCAGAAAATAACAACTTGAGTTTAAGTAAATAATAACAACCAAAGATGTAGATATCTTGGGTGTTAGAAAATAATAACTTGAATTTAAGTAAATAGCTAACAAAGGATATGAAATAATAACTTGACAAGGAAAAATAATAATTTGACAAAAGAGAATGGCAATTTGGATGAGTTATTATTTCCTGACACCCAAATTGTCATTCTCTTTTGCTGGGTTATTTTTATCGTGTATCTAAGTTGTTATTTTTATTTGCTAAGTTGTTATTTCGCACTCCTAGCTATTATTTATTTAAATTCATATTGTTATTTCCTAACACTTAAGTTGTCATTTTTTTTTTCGCCAAGTTGATATCTTCATGTACCCAAGTTATTATTTTCTTTCACCAGATTGTCATTTTAGCGTACTTGAATTGTTTTGTGCTTAAATCGAAGTTGTCATTTTCTTCTACTCAAGTAGACACCAATTGTACATACATACATATATGCATATAATATTGCACCATTATATTAACAAGCATGAGCACCAACAGGTGTTTTTAATGACCGACAATGATAGCCAGGAGGTCTCCAGTGGAGGTTGGTTGGAGCTTCAATGACTATGGTGGATTAATGATATATTTTTTAAAAAAAACTAATGAAATGATATTTTTTCAATTGGACTGGAATTTGAGACTCGGTAGCAATTTATATATTTCATGAGATTTGGACCTTCACAGTAATTTTTCCTAAAAAAATTTCAGGGGTTGGGAAGAAAGGACGAAGGGGAGTGGATGATTGGGAGGGATGGAAGGTTGTCAGAGGATGAAAACGACGTCGGGTCATAGGGCTCCTACAACTGGCTCGGCATGGATTCCATGGGGCGTCCCTTTTCCCCCAAAAGCCGACTTCCAGAGCTGGCCATTCCCTCCCATATCAACGGCCCTGATTTCAAATGCCTCAAGTACTGCTTTTTTCTTGTCGAATAATCAAGTACTCCTACTCTCATAATTCTATCCCTCATGGGTCTTTTTTACTTTTATTTTTTTAAATCTCTGACTTGTTGAGTGATTCAGATTCTCAAATATTTTCTTCTTCAAGACACCATCAAATATTTTTTTCTAAATAGAAAGGCCGATGGATTAAAACAACGGTTAGGAATTATACCAGGGGGGAAAAAAACAACAGCAGCAGCAACGGGTAAGCAGTCAATAAAATTTAGATTTAATTATTAAAAATTTGACTTATAGCTTACAAAACTGGAAGTTTAAATCTTGGTATGAGTATGAAAATCTTGCTAATTAATAAGTTATATGGCAATATTCCTTTAAATGTTTTCTAAATTCAGAAACATGCTCTAACCTTAGCAAGTCATCTGCATTAAACTTATTTAAATTTTTTGTTATGGAAAAAAATAGTAGGAAAATGTGCTATTAATGATTGATTGTTTAACTAAAATTACCTCTTGAGTGTAGACCCTTCTCTGTTTCTCTGCTTTTCCATTCTTATCCTATTCCCTTCTCTCTATTTTTTTTTCACCGTTAAATCCTAACTTGAATGTTTGGATTTGATCTCTTATGTAATCATCATTAAAATATTAAAGGCTAAAATGTATAAATTTTTTTTAACTTTGAAACAATTGAATATAACCTCCCCACCTTTAAAAATTTAAAATTAACCCCCTTTATGTTTAATTTTGTTTTTCAAAACCTCCTATTATTAATTATGTTATTTTTTTGTAAGGATTAAAATGTCATTCAATTAAAAAATATTATTAAACAAAAATATTATATTGTATAACTACTTATAATAAATTTTTTATATTTTTTAGATAGTTGAGGCATTAATAATAAAAAAATGTTATCATTACTGTCTAAAATTTTAAATATTTATGTTTATATTAGTTTTATTTATGTTTTTTTGTCATTAAAGGTGCATGATTTTATTATTTTAAAAGATAAATTTTTATTTATATTTTCATGTTAGATTAATGTATGCACATGGCTAAAATATTTAAAATTTTAAATATTATCATGTTGGAATAATTTATCTTTTAATACTTGAAACTATGCACCATCAATAACAAAAAAAATAAAAATAATACAAAAGTAAATATTTAAAATTTTATACGGTGATACTAATATTTATTTTAGATATTATCAATACTTTAACTATCTAAAAAATATAAGAAATTATTAGCCATAGTTCTACAAGATAATATCTTTTTTAATAATATTTTTTAGTTGAATGATGTAACAGCACGGAGCCACCCCTTGGGCCTCGACTCGGTGCTGGACTCTGACCCATCACTGGACCAAAGCCGACTCTCCCACAAGTGGTACTGTGGTTATTCCTCACCACTGCCTCTCCAGGGTCTTTTGAAACCTTTCCAAATTTGATCCTCCAACCTCTACCATCTTAACGAAGTTGAGGCTGAATTTAGTACCATTGGCTCCGTGCCATTACAAATGATATTTTAACCCCCATGAAAAAATAACATAATTTACAATAGGGGGTTTTGAAAAATAAAATTAAAGATTAGGGGGATTAATTTTAAATTTTTAAAGGTGTAGGAAGTTATATGTAACTATCTCAAAATTTAGAGAGATTTTATGCATTTTAGCCAATATTAAAATACTCCTACGGTCCTATTCATAGGCAGGGAGAGTATTTATTTTGTTTTTATTTATAAAATACCTCAATGATTATTATATCCATATTTACTCTCGACCCCATTGAATGCTAGAAATATTATTAAATGTTAGAATATTATATTTTTAAACTATATATACATATATACTTTAAATTTTTAACACATTAAATTTATATGTTGCCTCATTAAATTTTTAACACAAATTTTTTCCTCTAACGCTCCATTAAATATTAGAAAAAGAAAACATATTATTAAAATATATATATTCAATAGACACAAAATTAATAACTTATTAAATTTTAAAATAGAGTTAATAAGTTTAAATGTTTTTTTCAATTATATTAAAAGATATTGAAAGTAGCTTATAAATAAGATTACAGAAGTATAAAGTTTTATTGATTTTGGTAAAAATATTAAAAATGACTTATAAATTAAGATTATATAAAGTATTAAATTATAAAAAAGATAAATAATAAAATTAAAAATGCTAAAATCTAATTTAAATAGTTTATAACTATAACAAAAATCAAATTAAAAAATATTTTACAAAAAAATAAATACAAACCGTCTAAAAGATTAATCTTTGTGGTTAAAAATAGAAGAGGAGAGAATAATCTTTTCCTTTTTGACGGGGTGAAATGAATATGAGTGACCGGTGAAAAAATTAAACATAGAACAAAATGACATCTCAGTTCAAATGAAATGATCATATAAAGACCCAAAAAAAAAAAAAGGACAACAGGGACTACAATAGACAAAATTTATGGGAAAGCGCGGAATAATATTTAAAAAAATGAACAAAACAATACAAAAAACTTAAAAAACGAGAGGGGAAGGGACGATGATTAGTGAGATTTAATGGGAAGAGGATTAGAAAATTAAGCCCACGCTTGGGTCTCCGGGAATCTCTCTGCCTCCCTGGATTGAGAATTGACTTCAACTTATTGCATGTGTTTCTAAAAACCCAAAAAAAAAAAAAACTTTATTGTATGTGTAGCTTAGGAACGTCAGTTAGGTTTCTTAAAATAATAATAATAATAATAATGAGAGTTAAGTTTTAACAATTTTTTTTAAAAATAAATTAACAATATCAATTCAAATTATTACAGATTCAAATATTTTAATTATAAATAAATATTTAAATATTAAATGTAACTTTTAAATTATAACATGAATTTTTTTATAACTGTTTGAGTTAATATGTATAATTTATTTTATAAAAAATTTTGTCAAAAATCAATCTGTCATCCTCCCTCAAGGTACCGCCCCAAATACAAAAAATGCTTCCTATTAAATTATAATTAATTATATGATAAAAAAATGATTCCGAAATAATAGTAACAAATGAGGGCTTGATAATATATAATACAATATAGATATACAAAAGCGAGGGTCGTTGAATTTGAACTGTACGAAATGAAATAAAAAAAAAAAAAGGAAAACGAGGGGATCGAATGAGGTGGCGGAGGCAAATCCGTTACACGTGAAGTGGCATATCCAACGCAGGCAGGATCGGATCCATCTCACCATGTACCGCAACGCGTGCCGCCTCACTTGCTCATCCTATCCCCTCTCCGTACTGAAAGCCCGATAATTCCAGCGGTTGAATTAGAAAATTATTGCTTATTTTAATTCATTTAATAAAATATTTTATTTATAATCAATCTTAACACTTACTTTTAATTATTAATCTTTGTACTTGAATCGGTTTAATAATCAAATCAGTTTTTGATATCTTGATACTCACTTCTCACATTTCATTCTTCTTGATCCAGCTGGTAAAATAGGAGATAAGGCTATTTTGTTAACTATATAATATATATATATATATCTTAATTCATGTATAAAATAAGATTGAGTAGAGTAATATGCGCGTATTTGAAGAATTTATGATTGCTTATTAAAAATATCTCGATTACCTTAAATATAAACAAATGCACAATATATTAGATTCTTATAGTCTTTAGAAAGTTCAAAGATAATGGAGATAATTGAAAACTATTGTGTGTTTAGTAGTTATCTCGACTTATAAGGATTAAATCAATAACTGCTATATTAAATAAATTAATTAATTAATTATATTTTATTATTTCTAACTCAATCACTTAAAAAATAAGGAATAATTGATGGCTATTAGGTTGTATGCTGGGCCTCTAATCATTGAGCTAACTTGTGTGATTCACCTATCACAATTCACACAACATTATAAAGATCAATCTATTTGATTTATTAATTAATATAAATTCATAATTAAATATTTCAACATATTTCTTATCTCACGAAATTTATGAAATCAGCAGGGATTGATGCATTTTCAGGACCTGATCTTAGTTACGAAGGATTGTGCCAGTGACTAAATTTCATGATTTTTGCATGTTTGCACGCGACTTGGAAAAAAAAAAAAGGATTATTTTTATATTTTGCCGTTTAACTTTTGTGCTGGCAAATGGCAATATAACACACAAAAATGTAAACAAGTCATGTTTTTCCTTGTTACACAAATGGCAAGTCTTCCGTTCCGTGCATGACTCTGATAAATCATGATCACATGGACGAATTCAGGGGGCAATAATTAGATTGTAATGGCTGCCAGCAATTTTATATTTAATTTTTTTTTAATCTTAGAAATACATATTATACATTTTTTTGCCAGCACCCTAAGAATTAATTAAAGAAAGAATAACATATAGGTTATATAGATTAATTAATTTAAATTAATTTTTACGTGTCAAATTTCATGAATTTGTAAGTTTAACTTTTAATTTTATAATTTAGATAGGATGAATTTATAATTTATGTTTCAAATTTTAATATGAAAAATAAATTTATTTATTTTTTAATCATATTAAAATTTAAAAAATAAGTTACAAATTCATCGCAATAAAATTATAAAATTGAAAGCTAAACTTTTAAATTTTTAAAATTTGAACACTTGAAACTTAATTTAAATTGATTAATCCTCTTGGAATCTATCTCTCATTCTCCCTTGATTAAATTCTTATCCCAGTCTTTGGCCCACCCAAAAAAATATACTTCCTCCATCCCAAATTATAACACACTTTTAGATAAAATCTCACATACCAATAAACTTAATTAAATACACTTAACAAATTTATATTTTCAAAATAAAAATATAAATTTTTAAAAATATTCATCATTTAATATATTGAAAAGAGAAAAGACCGACAATAATTGTAAAGAAAGGAAGAATAATATTAAAATTAGTATATTTAATAAAATCATAATTTATTCAAGTGTCTTATTTTTTAGAATGAAAAACTCTTTTAAAAGTGTTCTATAATTTAAAATAGAGGTAGTAATAATTTTGAATTTAATTAGAGTATGCATTAATTCCTTGTCGAGAGAAAATCAAAATTCGCTCCATTCATAAAATACTAAGAACGTGAAATAAATAATAACCAAGAGAGAGAACTCAAAGCGATCAAACAACACCTTTTCATCTATCACTTAACTCATGGTCACCTCATTAACTGAGCCAATTTCATGATTATCTCCCAACCACTAAATTTTAGACACACCTAACCCAATTCAATCAGTCCAATTAATTCTGTTAAAAAAACTAAAGCAATCGAAGCTATCGGTCATCAATTTTTATTTACAAAAATAAAATAATAACTGTTTGAAAATATATATTAATTTCATGTAACATTTTCATACAACAAACCACTTAATTAGGCGCTGAGACAATTAGTAGTACGACTTTGTTAACCAATTTGGTCAAATATTCATTATTATCTTATCGCTCATGAAAATCATAGCATAAAAAGAAGCCGACCCCACCACTCATGGTATTTGTTTTGTTCTGTTAGTTACTAGATATGACAGCTATAAATTAATGTTTTCCCTCTATTAATTAGCCATTATATGATATGGAATCAAGGGCATATTTTTTTTATTTAGTTATCTACTATCAATAACAAATATTACAGTTTTATAAGCACGTATACAGAGAGAATATTAGTAATGTGAACTATTACGTGATTTAGATAGATTATTTTTAAAATTAAACAAATTATTTGAATCAAGCCAGTGGTACTCAATGTAAATGATCGATGAAATGTTATCTTTCGTCCAGTACATTAAAAATCACACTAATCAAAGGTTCCTTTTTATTGCAATTATAATATATCATATTTTGGGCCAACCCAAACTATTGCCTAATTATCAAGCTCAATATGATTATATTGATCTCAGACATGACGCTTTCAATAACCTTTCTTAGTAACCATATCCACGACCATTCAATAATGGCTCCTGTGTAATGTGGCTCTCGTTTTTTTTTTTTTTTGGTCTCTCTCTCTTTTTTGCCACAGTGTAATGCACCACGACAAGCAAAATTTTTCACATCAAAACTTTGGCATTTGGCAACAAAAAGTCAAAAAAACTCAGGCTTCCAAGATATGGCCAGAATATTGATCAGTGGACCAAAAGCCATTAATCAAATTCAAAATTAGGTTTGGAACTTTTTTGGTGGAAAAGTGGTTGACCTTTGAAAAAAACATATGCAATTTATTTGGTGGTAAGTCCTTGGGGTTCTCAGCGTTTACCAGTGCATACACACATACACATACATATATATATATATATATGAGAAAAAAATTATGTTTGTATCTGTTTTTGTAAATTAAAGACACTTTACATTGTATCACTAGGAGTTGGATACTTGGCAGCTAGAGAGATGCACTAATCTCTCATAATACGATAAATTTAGATTTGAATATCTATTGAAAAAGGTGTTCACATGTAATGTCTAATTGTACCTCAAATAGGATTATTTTCAATAGAAAGATACTTATGAGCAATTAAAAAAAGGGCTAAGATACAAATTTACTCTCAAAATTTTAACTCAAGCACACCTAGTATCCTTAAGTTTTTTTGGTGCAATATCACCCTAACATTTTTTAACTAGGTGCAATTTCGCCCTGTTGTTAGGATTTGACCAGTTGACTGTTAAGTTAAAAATTTTAATTATTAACAGCTTTGTTGGCTTGCCACATTAGCTTTCACGTGCAATTCTCTTTCCAACCGCCCTTTCACTTCTCTCCTCCAACCCCATATGCTAATTGCAATCAAAATTTCAAACCCATCATGAACCCTCCCCATCTTCTCCCCTCATCCCCCTCTACCTCATCATCATATCACTGTCAGTATGAGCTAACACGGCATTTATGAAGATAGAGGGGAAGGAATCGATTAAATCCACTTGTTCTCGTTTGTTCATCAATCTTGTTTGTCTCGCTATCAAATCAGTTCATGAATTTCAGATTCTAAGGCCATGATTGATGCCAATTTCTAACTCAAACTTTGTTAATAGACCATAAGAGCATCAGGGCTTAAATTTGGGATGCGAGCTTGCTTCTATTGATGCCGAGGAAGTTGTTCACATCATCATTACCAATTCATCTTCTTCCTTCCTTCTCTTGCCCCGTTCTTCAATAGTCTTCTTTTACAAGACCTAGAAAAGGGTTTAACCAAAACCCAAATCTCATACCCTTGAGTTCATTAATGTCCTCACATGATGGAAGTGCTTGAGCATAACCTTGAGTTTAAGAGGGGAATGGAATTTGAAGCCTTGATTTTTACTTGTAGAGTGGTATGGGCTTAGAGGGGAAGGAAGAGCTTAAGCATGATCCAAGTTGGTAGAATTTAAAGCCTTGATTTTTTTTTATTGAGACCCATAGTTTGTATTGTATTGTAGATATGAGATTATGGTTTTCTAATTTATCTTTGGGTTTTCTGTTTTAGATTAATATTGTAATGCTTTTTTATGTTTTTGGATTTTATTCGTCCTGGTTTCTACTTTGATATGTTTTTGGGTTTGATCTTTTTAAATTAACCTAATATTCATTGAAGCTTCATCTCCTTGGCTTCATCACTCAGGTTTCAGCATGGCTGGATGTGTGTCGATGATTTTTTTTGGCATAAATAGATCTGCCAAATCTCTGCCTACCTCATATGAAGAGAACTCCAATTCTTGATCTGGGTTTTAGTTCCTCATGTTTTTGGTTGCTCTTATAGGTTTTAGAAAGCCTTGTGTTCTTGATTTCTTGATCGGCATCCAACAAGGTGTAAGGGAGATGAACCATTTGCCAATGTGTATGTGTTTTTCTTTTTCCTTTTTTTCAATTTTTTTTAAAATATGCCACATCAATTTTGGCAAAAAAAGAATGCCATATCAATATGCAACTAAGCAAAATAAGTTAACTAAATGGTCAAATGTTTGGATTTGTTAGTTTAAGATGACATTGTACTTTTTTGAAAAACGTTAGGGTAAAATTGCATCAAAAAATACTTAGGCCATGTTTGTTATCATTGAATTGAGAGGAAGGAAACGAAATTAGACATGGAATATTAATGTAGATGTGTTTGGTACATATCAATCTAAATTCTCAAGAATCATGATTCAAGAAAAAAGCCAAAATCAAATTCCTTGCTGTCCATGATGGAATTGAAGCTTTTCCATGGAATTAGTTCAGGAGGGCCTCTCTACCCTTCAGTCTATCATCCTTTAAACTTCAACCGACCTAAAGGATGACGATGAAGAGCCGAGCAGCAGTGGATGGCGCAATGGTCGTCGCTGTCACCTTACCAAAGGACATCTACATCTACATTGATCTCCTCTTCTCTTCTTCTTTAGTCTTCATCTGCTTAGTTAGTCAAGTGTTGCCAAAGAAGAAGAAGAAAACAGTGATGATGAACCATGAGAAGGTAGCAACAGACTGTAGGAGGGGTCTTTCTCGGAGAAGAAGAAGAAGAAAGCAGTGATGGACGATGGCAAGGATGCTCATTAGATGAGGAGGATGAGGAGACAGTGACACATCCACCCATTTGATGATGTGAGCTGGAATCATCAGATGAGGAGGAGGAGGAGGCAGTGACATCATGCTTTTAAGAAAAAGAAGAATGGGGCTGTTGGGTTGATAGGGATAAGGGTTTTTTTTTAAAAAAATTTTGAAAAGTGCACTTTGGTCTTTTCCTGTTCTAAGTACATACTCCATCCGTTTAAAAATGTAAGATATTTTTAACCGAATCTTACCCTTAATAAAGTAGTTACCTATTTTTCAACTAACCCTATTTTTTTATATTTACTCCTATTAAACACTCTACAATAAATATAAAGTCATTATCAATAGAGACACTTTCAAAAAAAGGCAATGATTACACCTCGAAAGATTAAAAATACATTACATTTTTAAGCATCCAACTCTTCAAAAAAATCTTATATTTTTAAACGAAGGGAATATATTTTATTAAAATTATACTAGAATTCTATTGTCACACCAAACACACTATCAAATTCAATTCAATTCTAATTTCAATTCTAGTTTTTATTATAAATCCATTAAAAACTCTTCCATTGTACCAAGCACACCTTAAGGATGCTAGGTACATCTAAATGGAAACTTTAAAAATAAATTTGTACTTTAATTTTAAAAAAAAGACACTTTACAATGAGATTTAGTTTAGAGATCATTATTGGCCGGGGAGGCTTGCAGGAGAGTTATAATCATCTAACATACTCCCTCTAATTTTATATATAAATCATTTTCTAAAAAGAATTGATATTCTTTTTTTAAAATTACTTTATATAAAAAATAAATCATTAATTATTTCCTTTCAACTTTATCTTCTCATAATTTTCTATAAATAAAGTAAAATGTTAGACATGGGAGAGGAAATACTTTTATAAATTATATATTTATAATCAGGGAAATTAGAGGGGTTTTTTTTTTTCCAGCGCGGTAGTTAGAACTTAGAAATGATTTATGTATAAAACTAGATGAGGGGGTAATTTGAAAAAGAAGATTAATGGCAAGGATAAGTTTAACCAGGCAATTAAGCAAAGGGGATTTGCAGTTAAGGGAAGGTTACAGGGGAAGCAACATTAATGATCGATTTTGAAGCGGGAAGGAAGGCAATTTTGAAGAAAACGACGTAGTGCGAGGCATGCGCATGGGGTGGACGAAATTGGAGGCAAACAATTTTGCGTCTTGTAATGAAAGCGAAGCCAATCATACAAATGAACGGCACGTGACTGAAAGCTACCTTTGTTTATCATGTTTTTGTCAACTTAGCCTTTCATTAGCCCTGCCGCCCCTTTCCTCTTACCACTCTTCCCCCCAAAACCAAAAAACCCAAAAAATAATAATAATAATTTTCTTCATACGTACAATTACGGTATGCTAACCATATTATTATCTTCATTTTAAATTATAAAATATTTTTTTGTTAAGATTCAATATTTTAAAATATAAAATGTTTTAATAAAAATAAAATTTTATTAATTATGCTTTTTCTCATGTTATCATTTTTTTTATATTCTCTTTAATATTCTTTCTCGAATAAAGTATTAAATGAAGAACATTGTTAAGAATTAATATATTTTTTTTGATAATAATGACATTGTAAAGTGTATAATGAATTTTTAGTATATATAATTTTGTCTAGTGTACCTTATAAATTGGGATAAAGAGAGTATCTTTCAATAGAGTCGGCAATTCAAGTCAAGTTATTTTACTTGTAATCTTTTTCATCCATGTTATGCTTGCAGACCGTGCATATTTTTCTTTTTTCTTTTCTTTTTAAATTTCCTCTTCTATTGTCACCAATTTTTTTTTTCGTTTAACTATTATCACATCTCGCCTAGTTATGTTAAAAAGTCTGAACCTTATAATTTTACTCCATATTATGTCATTTTGCCGTCCAAGTTTGATTTAAATGGCATTTGTGTGCGTGTGTAATATGACTTTTATAGTATTACAAACACTAATCTCTTTCTTTTGAGGTGTAGAAATTAGTCATTGTCTATCAACCAAGGCATATTTAGAATTGATAATTTAGGTGAGTTGAGCATATTCGAACCAAGTTCAATCTAGGTTGATATGAAAAATCCTGGACATATATAAAAGCTAATAAAGCCAACCCGGACTCGAGAACTAGGGATTTTGTATCCAAGTCAAATATTCAAATTGCTAGGGACGTTTTATTTTTTCTGTTTTTAAGTCAATTTTAAATTTTATTCTATAGATTGATTAATATTTAATATGTATTATGTATAAAAAAAAGGTAGAAATTTTTTTGATTTGATATGATCTACCTTGTTGGATTTAACTCAAATTATTTTGTTAGTTCTAGACGTACTCTTGATAATGGTAAACATATAAAAGAAATATATCCGGAGAACAATTTAAAAAAATATAAGATCTTTGTGGGATATATCAATATAGTATTTGTTCATCACTTAAAAATATCCCATCGTTTAGCTTACTTTAATTGATTGTCCAAATCAATCAAATTGATTTTGTCAACGAAATATCAATTTTGAGTGGTTCTTTGTCTAATTAGGTTAGTTTAAATTTTAATATCCGTGGCCGCGGCTAACATTGTTGACTATGATATGAGTCACACATTGAGAGAATACATACGAGTGCAAAACTTGTTAGGCCACGAGTGACATATGATCCAAAATAGCGAAAATAATGATTGACTACTGTATAATATGGGTCCCTCTCTCTCTAGAGAGAGAGAGAGTCTTCACAAATATTACATTTCATTGACTCACTGGCAAATGGTAATGATTCATGAATTTTGGAAAATACATTATGCAACAAGTCTTCAAATTTAAGAATGATTGGAGAAATCCACTCCCGTTTTTTTCCCTTGTCCCTTTTCTTTTGTCTCTTCTCTTGTTTTTTTTTTTGTCCCTTTTAAAAAAAACTTTGGTAGGATATTGATTGTCATCGGCCGAGCTAATCAGAAACCAAAAGGGGCTCCATTTTTTAGGCATTACTTTGTTTCAACGGACAATTACTTTGGTTTAGCTTGGAGGAGGATATACCTATACTCTACAGCCTGTCTTCCGCCCACCATTAATATCTTTCCAAGATATAAATAGTTTGTTTCTTTTATTACGTATCGTGTAGTACCAAACACGAGTATGCATTCCAGTAGAGATTTAAATTTTGGTGTTTCTTCCATAAAAAAAAAAATTGGAAACTAACAATAACTCATAAATAATGAAACGGAAATCACGCAAGCCCTAGCTAGGATTAGCCTCCCCGTTGCGTGCCGCATTTCATTTGGGAATAATTGGGCGTGATTATCTAAAATCTCATTTGGTGGGCATACCTAGGGATGATAGAAGGGGTGATGTAAATAGAAGTGGCTGCATGCAATTCAGATTCAGGCATGTGTATCTACAGTGAACACTTGTTGGCTCTAATCGGGGCATGTTTTTCTCAGGGAATATTGGTAAAGGACATGTTCTAAAGGTGTCGGTTTAATTATCTCTTGATGATTTACTACTAACCCGACTTAACAAGATAAGCACGGGAGAGTCAAAGTATAAAAGATACGATTCACCGAACCTGAACAACCTCCACCCGGCGGCCCCGTAAGATAATGACCAACTCCAACCTCAATAATTTCCCTAATGTTGAAATTCTGCTTCCTTTCTCATTTCAATACGCTATTCTTTAGCTGTCCTGATGCGTCCCTGTTCCTGTCATTAATTGAATCACTATTCACCACCTAAAATGTTGAGATTTTAATAAAGCTACAGTGAATGAGGCGAGAGTAGTTGTGTGTGCTTGAGGCATGTTTGCCGCACCTACATTTGCAGTAGCCTGTTTGTAATGTGACAGAGTGAGAGAACAGTGTAAGAAGGTTGGTGATAGTTTGTCCACTAGATGACAAATCCAGAATGGCCACGCCTTAATTATCTCGCCCACTCCTTTTCTTCCTCTTTGCTTTATTTCCCCTTTTTCAGATTTTCTCTTTCCCTTTGACTTTCTCTGTGTGTCATGCTTCCTTCCCTCCTTCCCCCCCTTTCCAATTATCTTTACTTCAGCTTGTCCCTCCCATTTACTTGCGAGAAGCCATAAATATGGAATGGATTCAAAAAAAAAAAAATTATCCTCTTTTCATTATAAGTATGATGAGTCCTAATTCACATACTACAACTATGAGATTACACTCTTCACAAATTTTGTAAATCATGACTCATAGTTTTATAAACTAAATTATTCTTTCTCCCTTGTGAATACAATTGACTTATTTTCCATGCATGTTTTGATTATTTTTTTTTTTGCCTTTATTTCTTTCATCTATTCAATGATCATCTTTTTTAGTAATCAAATAGACCCTTAGTTGCTTTTCCGTGTAAGTCCAATAATGCTTGATTTGGATAGTGAAAAACTAGCGAAAGAAAAAAAAAAATACTAGAGAAGAAAATTTTTTAAAATAATAAAAAATATTTAATTATTATTATCAATGTTCCTTTTCTTTTTAATTTTCTGCCAATTCAAATCAAAGAGTAAACATTACTTTACCAGTACTCTTTTTTCACCTACATCTCAATTATTCAAGGTGCCAGAGACACGGGATAAGTTAAATTAGTCTTCTCGGCTTCCCACCTTTTTTTGGGCCAAAGCTCCCCTCCTTTATTAAAGCTACTATTCATTACGTTGATACATTTTCAGTTACTATGAAGAAAAGGGCTGATGAGGGAAACGTACTCTTCAAGGATTGCGTAACTGTTCAAATTGATCGAGAGATTTTCCTCAATAATGAAATGGAATTTATTTCATGGGTGACATGATTTGTTATAATTGGAAGTGCAGGGGACCACAACGAGAAGCGACTCTCAAAAAAGAAAAGAAAAGAAAAGAAAAACCCTCATCCCATTCTGCCTAGCTGCCTCACCACCCACCTCACACACTAATTGAAGAGTGTAATAAAAAAGGACCTTTGAAAAAAAGTAAATGGTGACCACTGAATGATTTAAGTTTGATTTATATATTGTGCTGTTGTCATATTCCGAAAATACAAACCCAGAAACAAGAACAAGGGGATGAGGGAGGGATGGTGAATTTTCAAGCGATCAATTTATTGTATGTGGTGGGTTTAAAGGGAGTGTGGTCCACGTAAGGTCGAAGCCTGAGGTGGACTTAATGGCTGTGATTCATCCACAAATCATCTGCTTTGGACATCATTGCCCCACCCCATCAAACTCTTCCAATCACTTCCCTTTTCCTTTAACCCCACACTCATTTCTCCTATGCTTCAAAGTTCTTTCACTCTATATGGTCTATCAACAAATAAAACTGAATCATAACTTTCAAAGAAAGAAAGAACCATTGGTCGCTGCAATTTAGTTTACATGTTTGTTGAATTGTTTGATAATGGGAAACGAGGAGCATAGCCGTGTGTGTGTGTGTGTGTGTGGAAGTTTAGTAATGTGTGATGGATAGAGAGTGTGGGGAGGCACGTCAAGAGCTTTCTATTTCCTAATGGAGTGGGTCATTGCCTCTAGTGTTGTTCATAACGAGCATGGGTATTTCACCACGTCCTTACACATCCTTTTCTTTGTCCACAACTTCTATTCCATTTTCTTCTCCTTCTCCTCACTTGTTTCTCCAATTAATTAATCAAGAGCTGATAATGACTGCCCTGGCGGCCAAGTTAGTTGCAAGAGTTCTGCTGCAACAAGCCATATCTGCACTCCATTGGGTAACAACATGACACGCACCATGCAAATTGACTTATCATTCCGCGCCTTGCTCTTCCGTGTCTTCAATCACAGCAATGACTCTTGTTGTCCAGAAAAATAATATGACTATTAAAATTAAAATATTCCTCTCTTAAAATATTTTTGTGGTTGTTTTTTCGGGGGGGTGGGGGAAGAAGGGGCGCGTCCACAGTCCAGGAGGCAGACGCCACGGTCATTTGATGAAACTCAACAAGAGTTCTTGGCCCAAACCGAATACATGTATTGTGTGGAGACTGGTGGTGAGCATGAAAAGTAAAGGATTGCCTGTAATAGAAGAATACTTGTAGGTTAAAGCCAAGGAAAATAAAAAAAAAGCAAGAATGTCTGTGTTCAAATTTCGTTCTTGCGGATGTAAGGAGGAAAAATATGGAGAGCATAGAGAAATGCAGTGGTTAATACCACTGAAGATGGAGAGTGCTCATCACAGTATGGTGAGATCTGGACCATCTAAATTTTGATCTGGATGGTCCAAATTTCAAATATTATTATGTATTATATTTATTAAAATAAAAATATATAAAAATTATAAAATAATTTTAATAAATTTTTTATTTTTAATATGGCCTAGATTTATTTAGAGGATTCAATTTAATATTAAATTTTTTATAATTAATATATATTGACTATTCAGATATACTCTGCACATGCTAGATTAACTGTAATATGACCTGTACAGAGTATATCTAGATAGTCAATATATATCAATTATAAAAATTTTAATATTAAATTGGACCCTTTAAATTAAATTTAGGCCATATTAAAAATAAAAAATTTATTAAAATTATTTTATAATTTTATATATTTTTATTTTAATAAATATAAAAATAAAAATATATAATAATTCTTTAAATCTGGACCATCCAGATCAAAATCTGAATGGTCCAGATCTCACCACAATAATGAGCACTATGATGAGCACCGAAACCGGTCTCCTGAAGATGACAGTTCCATTCTGGCATGAGCAGCGACAACAAGTCCTTCTCAGCATGGCATTGGGCTCATACACAAATGCGCAGGTTAAATCACTAAACTAATATTGGGCCCAATTTCTTTGGACTTCAACTTGTCTGCTCGCATCTAAGGGCGATCAAAAGCAAGCCCTCTCCTATAAACCAAGGTGCCCAAACGATGACTACCCAAAAAAACAAAAAACAAAAAAAGGTGCCCAGCGAGTTGACTGGTAGGTGATGGTAGAAAGTCAGTTTGCGACTTTCCCTGTTAAGATATCTCACTGGTCACAGCTTCACACTTCAATTTCAAGGTCAATTACTTAAATTTGCAGATGACGTCCCCAACAACTATCCTAAACTGCGTGTTTGATTCGTAGGTTTTGAAAGGTAGCTGCATCGTAGGAGGCCGCGTCCAATATCCGGCCAGCCTTCTTAAACTCAGTTACTTAGACAAGAAGGAAATACGTAAAATATCTATCCCTCTATCTATTTAACGTCAGTAAGCCTCCCCGCTAGCTGTTGTCTACCCTTTTATAATTCTGTAGCTCTGTTTCATACTTGGGTTCTCTTCGTTCCAGTTGAGGCGGTGGCAGCTCCGTTCATCTCCAGCATAGAGAGGCACTAGTCATGGGGCCTGGCGGACCTGGCGGAGGACCCGGCGGCCCTGGAGGTCCTGGGTTCGGCGGCCCTGGAGGTCCCGGTTTCGGTCCCAGTTGGGGTCCCGGACCTGGCGGTCCTGGTTGGGGCCCCGGACCTGGAGGTCCGGGATGGGGTCCTGGACCGGGAGGTCCCGGCTGGGGCCCTGGTCCTTGGGGCCCTGGTGGTTTCTTTGGTGGATTTGCAAATGGCATCTGCAGCATGATATCCTCTTGGTGAGTCGGGTAGTAATTAAATTAATCGATTATGATTATTTTGTTGTTTAGAAATCCTTTAAAGTTTATTGAATTTGAGAGCATTTGAAGCATCTAATAAATCAGGTGACGATAAATGCGTTTTGTTCTAAGTTATAGACAGCAATGTAATGTAAATATGGGGCAATACAATTGTATAATCTGGATGCAAAATGGAAGAAAAGTTGGAAGCACTGGACGCCAAATATTACAATATTGAAACCATTTAGGCAAAGCATGTGGTCTAGTTTTATTACATGATAAAATCTGAACGTTCAATTAATCAAATTCTCTTAAATTAAGAAAACTTTAGAAAATCTCCTCCATTTTTGTTATAATGTTTATTTTTTGGTACAATTTTTTATAATGTTTAGGCAGTGCATAACTTTTTTTTTTTTTGGGTAATGCATAACTGCTTCTTTGGGGGGAAAATGCAGCTTGTATTGCCTCTGTTGTTGCTGGTTGCTCCAGGATTGCTTTGGTGGTCCACCTCCTTTTGGACCTCCAGGTCCGGGAGGCCCTGGAGGCCCACGTCCTTTCTGATGGGATTTTCTCAAGAGGTTGAAATTACTTTCTAGTTGGCGTTCCTATGGCATTCATTTTACGTTAAGATGGGAGATACCTTTTCTAATCTATGTTATGTGACATTATCATAAGCCAGCCATTTGATTCTGTTACAATCATGAGTCGTTTTGCTTTTCTTAAGGATCTCCAACTTGAACAGTGAACACGTTATTTCAATTGTTGATTTGTACTGTTCCGTATTTTGTTATGGATATGTTGGATTATTTTTAGTCAATATTGTGAAATTAATTGCCCTGGGTTGTATTTCGTAATGTGCATGAGTAATATGTAGTATGTAGTATTTGTTTTTTTTTATCAGAAAATATAGTACTCTGTTTGTTAGAATTACAAGCGTCATTTGTTTAAGATTTTATACTGAACAGGTGCATAACAATTTTCTCCGAAGATAAATGAATTTGAGAATTTATAAATTCAATTTGGATAAAAAAAATTATTTGGACAAATATAAATTGGAAGATATGGAGATCTTGCATTCATTGATTGGAGCTACGGAGCGTTAAAACACATGAAGCATGTCAAATCTTTTTTATTTTTTTGAATAAAGAAATATGTCAAATCCAAGCTTTGGTATTGGAAACTAGGAAGCTTGTTCGCGGTGAAAATATAAATATGTTAATTAAAAACTATTGGTCAATTTCAATCTTGTCGTGATAAAATTAGCTTCCAATGTGGTTGCCAAAGAAATTTGTTATACTTATACCTGCAATAAAGATAAGATCAAGAATATGAAAATTGTTGATTTGAACTCTGATTCTCTGAATTACGGCCGCACATGTTAATATATATTTCTTCTCTTAAAAAATATAAGATATTTTTAATTAAATTTTACCCCTCAATAAAATAGTTAATTACTTTTAAATTAACTCTATCTTTCTATATTTACTTCTATTAAATATCATATAATAAATATAAAGTCACTATTAATAGGGACATTTTTGAAAAAAAAAGACAATTACATCTTGAAAGATTAAAAATGCCTTACATTTTTTAATATCTAACTTTTTAAAAAATACCTTATATTTTTAAATGGAAGGAGTAGTTAATAAAATAATAAATGAGGTTTCACTTGTTGTGCGGTTTGTGCCTAATATGGGCTAATATGATTATTGCATAAGTTCATATTATATATATATATATATGTTATTTATTTAATATATATGATGTGATTATAGTATATAAAAATTAAATTAAACGATAACTGTTTATGTATATAAATTTATATTTTTTGGCCAACAATATATATAATTATAATCAACTCACAACCTCGCAATATTTTTGCATTTTAGGAAGTATTCAAGAATAAATATATTGAAGTATGTAGGGTTAATGGGCATCATATATCTTAAACTATTATGCGAATAACATCTTCATCCTTGGATTCTTAAAACGTGTAAAATCTTTCATTAACTTTTAAATTTCGAGCACTTAAAACTCTAATGTTAATTAGTAAAACGTTGACTATTTTGTGTGATGAGAAAGAAGACAATTTGACTAAATTTTGTCAAGTTGGCATGCTACATGTGGAAGGAGGTAGACAAAGGTCGAGTTTGTACAAATTAGATTGGCAATAAGAGAAGAAATGAAGCAAACCATCTTGGTTTCACCATCATAAACTAGAAGGGAATTCAAAAATTGATAATTCTTAGCTAGATGCAAGAGGACCTTATCGACCATGCTTTTAGAAGTTCTCGGTTCAATTTCTTCAAGATTTTACAAGCATTGAACAAAAAAAGAGTTGGGCCTACCAATTGCTTAGCAATATTGAAGCCTCAATTTCTTTAGGTTCTTGTAGCTCCTTCATAACCATCCCACTCCCTAATCATCTCTTCATATGCCCGCCAAACATAGACTTCACAGCCTCAATCTCGCATTAGTTTCATCTCTTTTCTAAACCTCAAATTGATTGTTTGGATCAATGTCTTGTTTGCTAGAGGAGGACTAGGTAATCGTGAGTTCTCTCAAGGATGAAAAAGACAAAACCCACGCAAGAGAGATGGATTTGGGGAGGTTAATATAGAGAGAAGTCAAATGAGTACAAGTAGTGGAGAGAGAATTTGTAAAATCTCTCTTATCTAATCACAATTAAAATCATAATTTAAGATAATTAAGGATCAACCCCAAGGAAGATTACTAAGTTTTTAATTTAAGAAAATGAGATTTCAAGTTTTTCATAGTTAAAAAAATACTTTGGAAACCATTTATTGACTTTTAATCAGAGTAAAATAATGTTACGGAAGCATGAGATACCTTAGAAGAGTGAAAGGAGTTGAAAAATCTTAAGGTTCTGAAAACAGAGTAGTGCGCTATGGCGTGTTGCACGTTTTGGCAGTAAACCGTGTTGCCATTTTGATAGCAAACTCAGGTAACTTTGAGTGTGCCCTATTTTTGCGTTTGACATCTGAATGAGATAATTTAGGTGCCTACGAAAATCTCTTTTTATAAACTAGCTAATGTCATGGGTTTTACTTTCAAATCAAGTCACACTAGAAAGTTGAATAGCTAAACACATTTTTATAACTTTTCACAACTTTTACAACTAAACGGTATCTAAAACCTCATACATGTTTCATTTGTCATTCTTAACACCCAGACCATACTCATTAGATCTATGACTAACAATACAACACACGTCGACAATCACATATACATTACTATATCACATTTTCACCTCTCAACTCTTTTTTACCAAAAACAGAAGGAGGAGGTTTTAGCATTACATTTTATCAAAAATTATCCACAACATATTTAAATCAACCTTGCTATACTTGTATTAGTATTTTAGCTCTATCAATATTTACAATTTATCATAAGTAATCTCTCAAGGTCTAAAATACATTTCAGATATCATAAACAACTATATGGTGCAAGTACAAAACAAAAATACATCCTAATTGACAATATTTAAACTAGTATACAAAATAAATGAATTAGAGAGATATTATAATAAGAATGCTCAGATTCCTAAGCTTCCGAAGCCTTTTCCCTTTCTGCACTAGAGCTAAAGCCTATAAAATATTAAAATAGAGGGGTGAGTCTGGCCACTCAATAATCAAGATATACTTACCCTATACAATTATATATCAATTGAATAAATTCACATGATTGAAGTTGATTTTCTCAAAAGATAAGTACCATCATAAACTTGTAATTTCTCATTTAATTCTTGTTCATAATTTTCATCTCAAATCACACAGTACATTGTCACAAGACATACAGACATATGACAATGACCCAATTTATTATCACGACTTGCCACAAACGTAAACAACCATGTGACACATCATATAAACACGTATGCATGATCAAACTATCATTATATCTTTTTTATTTTCTCTGAATGAAATTGTGGGCTATAATATCAAATAAGTCTTCGTCCGTGTGACTGGACTATCCAAGCTCACCAATTATGAGGTGTCACATGACTCACTCTCAAACCACAGTTTTGCCTACTCTTTAATCTATGAGATGTCATATATCCTAAGTTAACCTCTTCAATAAATTAGTGGAGATAGTTATATTTTAGTCCCTCAATAAATTATGGGACAATCTTTCAATAAATTATGGGATACGAAAGGTAGCCAAATATACCATATGAATTTTAATTACTTCTCTCCCTAAATAAACTCCTGCCAACTAATCATACCATGTACCATACTTACTCATTTCATAATTTTATTTATTCATTATTAACACATTGGGTTTATAATAATATGCTATCTAAGTGAGCATCGATCTCATTTTTACATTTATCGTGTATTTCTACCATTTTTAAATCTCAACACAATTATCTTTATCCTAATACACTTAATCACAATTCAAATCTATCATACCAATCACCAATTATGCATTCCAACACAACATTGTAATTTGAAATTCATTTCAAATTCATTTTCACATCTTTAGTTCAAATCAAGTAAATCTACCATCTCATGTTTCATAACATGTGTACACATTCACAAATTACAATTGTACATGCCAATAAATACATTTAACATCAGAATGCAATTAATAAATAACTACCCAATATAAGATCCTTCTAATTACTTCAAACCTTTGAGAGGTCAAAAATTTACCCTTTAATAATTAGCTTTCAACCTTGATTCACAAGCCAAATATGGTGCCTAAACACTTAATCTATAATTAATAAATTTTAAGCTCATTAACACTATCAAGAACACATTTTCAACTCTCATCTTCCACATGTTTACTTCTAAAATTTCCAACACTCTTATTACTTAATTTTGGGCTTATTCATTGAATTTATTAACTCTCTCTAATGTTATATAGCTTCAATAAGTTCTCACATTACCATTAATGTCTCAACTACCTTTATAAATTCAAATTAAATGTCCATTTTTGAACATTAATTAACTCACCAACCAAAAATGTCAAAACCCATAATTTCTAAGTTTAAATACTCTAAATAACTTTCACTAACTCTATTTGAATCAATTGGTTTGGATTCATAACCTAAGGACTAAAAATCATCTTTCCTTATCAAACCCTAACTAAAAATTTCAAGAAAGTGGAAGAGAAAGGAAGATTAGGGTGTAAGATATTTAATTTAAGTTTTTTCTAGCACTAAACTACTCTCAAACCACCAATGTGGCAAACCTTAGCAGAGAATTGTGGCTTGCTCTTCATTTTTTTTCCTTTTTCTCCTTTTAATTTTCTATCTGTTCATGAGGTTGTTTATCCAAAATTTTGGCCATGCGTCACGGCACACATAGCACACGCCGCAGCTCATGGCACAAAGAGGTCATCTTCTTTTAGTTATCATCTGTGTGTTGCAATAGACGTGATGCACGTCACGACATGTGGCACAGAAACAATCCTTCATATTTTTTTCCTTCTTTCGATGCTCGGTTGGCCTGACTTTAATCACAATTGAATACATTTATTATATCTCTTTGGCTATACACTACATCAAATCACTCAATTACTATAATTAAACTTGATTAATTCCTTAGTGATTCAAAGATTAAAATTTAAGATGTTATAGAATCTAGAGAGGACAGGGAAACTAGCTCGAACATGAATCTCAAAGTAGGAAGCCAGGAGCAGTGAGAGGAAAGGATGGCAGGGATATAATCTGTGAAATTGGTGGTGGTTGCGACAAAGTTGGGGGAAGAAAGAAGGACAGAGAGGAGAGAAGCAAGGGAGAAAGCAGAGAGATAGAGGTTCTGGAAGAACAAAAGAGGATAAGCCAGCGCTTAGAGACGAGAGAAATCAGGGAAGACAAAGTAGAAATGACTATCACATCAGTGTGTGACTGGGCCCAATAATTACAAAAGCAGCAACCATTTTTTATAACTTAACGACAGGGTTCAAATGTCAAAATTTAAGAGCTAAGAAGAGTTTTTACATATTTTAAAAATTTAAAATCCAAAATATTATTCACATAATAGTTTAAGGTGTATGATACTTATTAACTCTCTCGTGTGTGTGTGTGTGTGTGTGTGTGTTTAATATCAAAAAATTATATAGTAATTATAACTATATAAATATATATTTTTTAACTAATACATATAGGGAGAATTATTTTGAGGTATCATATAACATTAAATATTATAAGGTTCATTTACAATTGAGCAAAGAAAAATGATATCTCAATTGTTAATAAACTTTATGATATTTAAATGTATTATGTAAGATTTATATGTAATTCTCCCATACACACACAGACGTAAAATATAAATTATTTATAATAAGACTTCAAGGTCCCTTTTCGCATGCAGTTTCTCCGACTTTTAGGAAATAAATTATTCACCTTGCCACTTTTACCACACTCACATCTTTGAGAATCATGGATAGAGCATGGCCGCATGGGGTTAGTGATTAGCGACTTTGATTTGATCTTTATTCATAATAATCATTAAAATAATATTTTCAAGATCTTTTAATTTGGGTTGGATACAAACCTTAAAAAATACTACAACTTTGGTACAAACAATATCAAAAGCACAGTCACAGATTTTAAAAATTATAATTATGATTAAAAATTTAAAGTTAAATTTTCTATAAACAATTGACAATTTACAATAAAATTTTTAAATTTTTTAAAATGTTCTATAACAAATTTAAGAAAAACAGATTGTAAATAGGAGGTGAGGGAAGAGTTTTTTTTTTAATTAATGGTTGAGATAGTAGGTAACAACTAAAAAGTAGAACAAAAGATTATAAAAGGGAAAAAAGGAAATCTTGATATATATATATATATATATATTGTATAATCTTGCAAAATTACATTTCGTTCTTGAAACATTGACTTAGTAAAATAAATCATTATGCAAAATTATTTTCAAGGAAGAAATTCGGGTGGATTTGAACAATAAACCATTCAGGTAGTTTGCTTAATGTGGCTTGTTTTGACTCAGTCATATCTTAATATGTTTATGGAAATCCTTTTTCATATTTAAAATAGATTATTATTTACCATGAAGTTATCAATGAAATTGATGAGCCAAGGAGTCCAACCCACGTATTTTCCCTGGACATGACAAGCGTTATTGGCCCATGACCTCAATAACATTTGCATGTTTGCTTGCAAAGCATGCTTTTTATGTGTTATGGAGCTTTAAAGTGGCTTGTAACCAATATGGATGATTCCCCTTGTTAGTGAAATGTTGCGCTCCGAAAAAACTTGTATTTCTTTCTTCAATTAGTTCTCTTTTTAAATAAGGACTTGATTTCTTTCCATTACATTTTCCCTCCATTATATTTTTAATATAAATTTAAACTGTTCAAATTAAATTTTAATAGTACTTATTTACTTTTTAAAAAAGTAAATCTAAGCAATTGACATCAAAAAGTATTATTAATAATTGCAAAAAAATTTAAATTATAATTTAATTAGATTCAAATTAATCCAAACTAAATCAAACTGGTTGCATCTTAATTAAATTGAATAGGTTCAATATTTTTCCAAATAAATTGGTTTGATTTACTTATTTTCTTTAGCCAATATTGATTTGATTTACTCTTACAGCTTGTTTGCTTAAGATTAAAACATAAGTGATTTTTTGATAGTTTAGAGATAAAAAATATTTATTTTGTAGAGATTTTATAAAAGAAAATATTATTTTATGTTTAGTTACAATAATAAAAAAGGTGATTATTAGTTACTTATATTTAAATTTTATGATTTTTTTATTTATAATAATAATTTATTATTACATTTTTTTAAAAAATTTTATGATATTTTTGTGTATCTCTTCTTTTTTAAAACAGTCTCTCTCGTCTATTAATTAGATTATTTTTAAAAGCTACCCAAAATAGTTTTTTAAAATAATTAAAAATATTTTTTTTAGATTCTAATTATTTTAAAAGTTTAAACAAATATCATAAAAACTTACAAAATATTTTTTTTTCAAAAAATAAGTGATTTTATATGAAAGAAGTTGAAGCAAATGGGCCTATATGTTATGCATCAATCTTGCATCTTTAAATGAAATAATTTTAAAAATTATTAAAAATGATTAATTTAAAAAAAACCAGCCACAAAATATATAAAAAATCCTACTAAGTATGTATGATGCACTAATTTTTTTCACATGGAATATATATATATATATTTTTGCTTTCAAGCATGTCAATTTCTTGATAAGCTATTAAAAAAGTGGAAATGTAATTATCACGGATTTGTCATGCCATGTGACAACATGAGAAAACTGAAAGAATTTGTTTTTATTTTTATCTTATCTTGTTGATTTTATAGATAATAGATAACAATATCAAGAAGAAAAACAATAACACAGTAATTTTTTTTTAAAAAAATTAGCAATAGGTGAGAAAAATGAAGGAGAAAAACAAAGTGAATAATGATCTAGTAGATTCTATATCCTTGATACTATTGTCTCACATGCAACATTGGCTAGTGAACGACCACCCAAAAAGCTCAACTCTACAAATACAAAAACAACACAACAACCATCTTTCAAGGCAAGGATTTCACAGCAAGTTATTTTTATATGGTTCCACACTCTCTCCATCAAACGGTCTCTAATTTCTCCAATCTATGAATCACTTTCTCTCAATTGTTTTGCACTCGTTCATTTGGCTAGTCAGTTTTTCTCTCCAAATCCCTCCTCCTTTTCCTTACCAAAACCCTCTTACAAAAGGAATTACAGGTGATCCCTCAGAATCTTCTATCAACAAATTGGAAGCATATATTAACATAATGAAGCCATTCAGACAAAGCATGTGGTTTAACTTATTGTATAATATAAGCATAAATGTTCACTTAATCAAAAGCTCTTAAATTAAGAAAATTTTAGAAAATCACCTCCATTTTTGTTATAATGTTTATTTTTGTGGTGCAATTTGTTATAATGTTTAGGCAATGTGTAAGTATTTCATTAGGGAAAATGCAGCATGTATTGCCTTTGTTGCTAATTGCTCCAAAATTATTTTGGTGGTTCACATTCTTTTAAACCTCCATGTCCTAGAGGGGAGGGAGTCTCTCCATTTTTCCCCTCCATTTCTCTTCATTTGTTCAATCCCCACCGTTCAATTAATAAAATAATTTGAATGGAAGGGATTGTAGAAATGGAGGAAGAAAAAAAAGGAGAAATCCATTTCTCAATCATGGAGGCCATCCTCATTTCTAATGAGCTTTTTTCAAGAGATTAAATTACTTTTTAAGTTGCGTACCCATAACATTCATAATCCCGCCCTCTCCTACACAGTTATATTCTTGCATCTTGGTGGTTAAAATGGAAGATACCCTTTCTAACCTATGTCATTTGACATTATTATGAGTCATTTGATTTTGTTACAATCGTGAGCACATTTCGCTTTAAACACGTTATTTGATTGTTGCCTTGTACTGTCCCGTATTTTGTTGCGGATATGTTGGATTATTTTTAGTCAATATTGTGAAATTAATTGCCTTATGTTGTATTTCATAATATGGAAGAGTAATGGCTAAATATGCCCGCAAAAAATTAGGGGCAGTGGGTCATTATATATAGTATTTTTTTTTATCAGAAAATATGGTACTCTATTTGTTAGAATTACAAGCGCTATTTATTTAAGATTTCATACCAAATGGGTGCATACCAATTTTTTCCGAAAATAAATGGGTTTTGAAAATTTAGAAAATTCAATTGGGAAATAAATTTTTATTTGGAAAAAAATATAAATTAGAAGACACAAAGATATTACATTCATTCATTGATTGAATCATTGTGAAAGGAGCTACGAAATGTGAAAATATAAGAAGCATGAGAACCAATTTCAATACTCATTATACATATGAGTACTGAGAGCCCATCACATTTAAATTACTTTTATCTAATTTTGATGGTCCAAATTTATAATTTTTTACATTTATTTTTTTAAAAATTATTTTAATGAATTCATAATTTAAAATAAAGACAATATCTTAATTGTTAGTTTTTTAAAAAACTAATTTTCATTTTAGAAAACAGCAGTTGAAAAATTATAGACAATAAAAGTTATATTTGAATAGTTTAGAGATAATAAACTCTCAACACTTATATATATGATAAGTATTGCAACTGGTTCTGGAAGCATGTCATTTTTTTTTTTGCCAAAGAAATATGTCAAATCCAAGCTTTTCTGGAAAGGTTGTCCGTGGTGAAAATTTAAATATGTGAATTAAAACTATTGGTCAATTTTAATATTGTCGTGATAAAATTAGCTTCCGATGAGGTTGCCAAAGAAAATTGTTATACTTATACCTGCATTGACAATAAGATGAAGAATATGAAAATTGCTTTTGAATTGAACTCCGACTCTCTGAATTACTCGCTCGTATTCTCGATTATGAATAGTTAATAAAACAATCAATGAGCTTTGCCATGGTGCGCGCATTGTGCCAAATATGATTATTGCATAAGTTCATATTTTATAGATATGTTATTGGGAGAATTTTATTAAAGTTCTTTGGATGTGACATAATTTCAATCTGATTTTAAATTTTTTTAAAATTTTACTATAGGCCTGGAGTGTTGGAATGAAATAAATTCTCTTCTTACTTAAATGACCAAAATATCTCTCAATTATAATTAGCATTATTGATATAATAAGGCAAATTATGATTTTTAAATAATATTAATAGAATAATAAGTCAAGTTATGCGCTTTTCAAGCAACAGTAATAGAATAAACATAATTTCTTGTTACTATCATAATATTACTTATAAAAATCATAATTTAACATATTATTCTAATGATATGACTTGTAAAAACCATCATAATTGACTTGTTATTTTAGAAATATCACTTATAAAAATTATAACTTATATTATTATTTTATTAATATTTTAATATTACTTGTAAAAATCATAACTCATTTATTATTTTAGTTATATTACTTGTAAAGACTATAACTTGATTTGTTATTATAGCAATGATACTTGTAAAAATCATAGTTTGATTTATTATTCTAGTAATGTTACTTATAAAAATCATAACTTAATTTATCATTTTAATAATATTAATTATAATTGAAGTAATTGTATTCATTCAAGCAATGTGATTTATTTCATTTCAATGCTTCGGACCTACCATGAAATTTTTGAATTTTTTGAGATCCAATTGAAATTTTGTCATATCCAAGGCATTTTAGTGAAATTCTCCCCCTGTTTTTCATTTAATATAGGGAAAATTGTTGCTAAGGACGTGCAAAATAATATTTATTAGAAAGTATCTTAAAAGTAATAATTATCCAGAAGGACCAAATGCCGAAATATAAATTTTAAAATGCAAAACTACCCTTAATCAAATCTCCTATATTTTCTCAAACCACGAAATTGAATTTGACAGTTATATTGCAATGGTAAATAAACAAATAATACTTGACATCAAAGAAAATGAAAATTTTCTTGTACCTTGAAGGTTTGCAAATTTGAATACAAGAGAAGTTAAATATATTTTTGCAAATTTGAATACAAGAGAAGTTAAATATATTTGCTTAAAAAAAAAAGAAGTTAAATATTATCATTACTTAAAAGTTCTACAAGCTTCGACGCATCATCTCCAATTTGCGGGTTGGTTTATTATATATATGATTAATAATGAATTTGATAATGATTGTAATACTTTTTTTAAATAAATATTTTTTAAATTATATTGATTTAATTTTTAAAAAGTAATGATTTAAAATTATATTGAATTAATTATTTTCTAAAATATGTCGGTCTAATGAATTTAATATTATATTATTGTTTTTCTTTGTTGTGAATTAAAATCTGCACAACTTTTTATTTTTTTAAAAAAATTGTAACTTATGTAATACCGATCAAATATAATTTAAAAAATATTTGACTAATAAACTATTCAGGCAGGTTGATTAGTTTAGCTTGTTCTCACTCAATTCAATCATATCTTAAGAAGTTTATGGACGTTTTACATATTTAAAACAAGTTATTATTTACTATGAAAAAACTTGTATTTCTTCCTTGAATTACTTTTTTCAATCTTAAATAAGGATTTATTTCTCTCTATTATATTTTATCTCCATCAAATCTCCAGTATAAATCTGAACTGTTTATATCAAATTTTAATGATATAAATTTACTTTTAAAAACTATAAAGTCTAAGCAATTGATGTCAAGAAATCTTATTAATAACTGCAAAAAAATTTGAAGTTATAATTTTAATAGATTTAAATTAATTAAAATCAAATCAAATTGATTTAATCTTAATTAAATTGAACATGCTCAATATTTTGTCCAATGAATTGGTTTGATTCAATGTATTTGAATTGATTTGTTTCAATGTATTTTATTAAGTGAATATTGGTTTGATTCACTCCTATTTGTTACATTAATCTTGCATCTTTAAATGAAATAATTTTAAAAATTATTTAAAAAATGATTAATTTTAAGAATCAATCACAACATATAAGAAAACGATCAAATATGTATGATGCATTGATTTTTTTATATAATATATTTTTTTCCTTTGAAACGTGTCAATTTCTTGACAAGCTATTAAAAAAAGAGGAAATGCCATTATCAATTTATCATGGATTTGTTATGCTTTGTGACAACATGAGAAAACCCAAAAAGAATTTTTAATCTTTATCTTATCTTGTTGATTTTATAGATAATAAATAACAATATAAGGAAGAAAAAAGTAATATAGTAGTAACTTTTTTAAAAAAAGTAGCAATAGGTGAAAAAAATGAAAGAGAAAAACAAAATGAAGAATCTAGTAGATTCTATATCCCTGATACGCTATCATGCGACATTGGCTAGCCAACGGCCCACAAAAACAGCTCTACTCTACAGATACAAAAATAACAAGCATAACAAGAATCTTTTAAGGTAGCCACGTGTGTTTGGTAGCGTAGATTTCACAAGAAGTTATTTTTATACGGTCCCACGCTCCCTCCATCGACGGTCCAGATTGGTCTTCTTGGTCTCTAATCTCCGCAACCTATAAATCAGTTGGTTTCTACTGTTTCAAGCTGGTTCATCTCCCTGGTTTTTCTCTCCAAACTCTTCCTCTTTTTCCTTCCCAGAGCTAGGACTTACAGGTGATCCCTCGAAATCTTCCGTCAGCAACTTTATGCAAGTTTCCTGTTTGTATTCTTTTTAATTATTTTATTCTTTTTAGCTAGAAGCACGAAAATCATTTATGAATGTGCACCTGTGTGATTTTGAAAGGGGCTAGCGGGGCTTGTTCCGTTTGGTTCTTTGGAAAGTGAAGAATCAGAATTGAACGTCATAGATTATAATTACAGATGATTATCATTTATTTTGTTTCTTTGACTTTTGGTTGGATTATAAAATTGATTAATGTGAGTTAATGGAAAAAAAAGATGACAAGCAATAGTGAATGCGTTTTTGATCGGGATTTTCTGAATGATAACCTTATAACCTAAAACTAAATAGAATTTAGTTGAATTTCTAAATGATGATTCTTTGTGGAGCTTTGGAGTATTTGGGAACCCTATAGTTTGACCATTCTGCCTGCAAGCTCCACGTTGCCTACGTGTTCATTCTTTAATATCATCACGACTTATGCCAAGGGAGCCTAAATTTTGTCCCACTAAGTTTTCCTTTCATGTTATTTGTATCTCCGATCTATTCCTAATCCTTAAGTTGGTGACAGGAGAAGGTGTTGCCTTGGCTTCTATAATGAATTCAATGCTCACAAGGATGGGGGGATTTGGGTCCCCTGAAGATGCTTCAATAAATTCCATCACGCTATTTGTTGTTCTCCTTCTTTCTTGCGTTGTGATTGGACATCTCCTCGAAAAGAGCCGGTGGATGACTGAGTCAGTCATTGCATTGCTAATTGTGAGTAGTACACTTGAATCAATCAACACTGTCATGCTATACTTTAAATCTTTGTTATCATTTATGTTCCTCGAAAATGAGGATGGATACTCTTTTTTCTTCGTGTTTTCCAGGGTCTTTTAACGGGAACCATCATTCTATTAACAACTGGGTGGAAAAGTTCACACATTTTAGTATTTGATGAAGAACTTTTTTTCATATATCTTCTTCCTCCCATCATATTTAATGCAGGGTAAGTTACGTTCTCCATGTTGTCTCAACCTCTTCTTACAAATCCACTAGCCAGTTTTTGAATATTGATTTGACAGTGCGTGTTATGCTTGAAGTTTTATGGGTTTTTGTTGGTTAGTCAGAACACGAGGTTAAAAAAATCTAATGAAATGGACCAAATACATATTCACAGAATAACCTCAATTTTTTTGGTTCCATTTGACTTAAGAAACTGTGATGCATATTTCTACTTAACATCTGTCAATATATTGAGTATATTGTGATCTTGGATGATGCTGATTTTAAGATCAGTTACCTTTTCCAAGCTGTCTTTATCAACTAGCAACACATTGGCTGTATTCCATATGAATAGATTGAGCTCAAACATATATATTGATAATTTTAACAATTGAAGGTATAAGAAACTTTGTTTATCATTTTGTAAAACTGGGGTGTCAATGTACATGCTGAATGTTAATTTAAGCAGATATTTGATGATTGAATTGAATAAAATAAATTGCTTCCTTGAAAAAAAAAAAAAAACCAAGAAGTCCTGTTGCTTATGGCTTGCACTCTCAATTATCTATTGCTTTTTTCTGCTATTGTGTGTGTGCAAATTTACATTCTCATTCTTGAAAGCCTCAGCTACGTCTCATTTGCACAAGTTGGGATTTTCTGTTGGTTATACGATTTTTTCTTCTGGCTGATTATCAAATCAACAAGAAATATCTTGTTGCCATTGATCTTTCTGCTTCTAAGTGCGCTTCTATGATATTTTATTAGGTTCCAGGTGAAAAAGAAGCAGT
This sequence comes from Prosopis cineraria, assembly GCF_029017545.1. Lineage (NCBI taxonomy): Eukaryota > Viridiplantae > Streptophyta > Magnoliopsida > Fabales > Fabaceae > Prosopis > Prosopis cineraria. The sequence goes on from NW_026555332.1 coordinate 42,902,107, forward strand.
TTTTTAAGAACTTCATGGCAATAGTTTTATATGGTGTTGTTGGGAGTATGATATCATTTGCCATTATATCACTAGGTATGTTCAAACCTTACTTTTATCTAAACGTTGGACATGGTGGGAAAGTTGGTTTGTGACGACAAAGCATCTTCCTAGCAGATTCAAAATGCATTTTAATTTCTAATAGATAGATTAACTTGGGCCTTGATGTTGCAATTTTAATTGGATTCAGTCTATCTGAAAAATTGAAAAAGAAAACGAGGAGAGAATAATACCATTAGTTATTACTAGTTCAAAAACAACATTTGCATTTTGGTTAGAGAAAACAACAACAACAACAAGCCTTTATCCCACTAGGTGGGTTCGGCTACATGGATTGCAAGACACCATTGTGCTCTATCATTTATCAAGTTTTTAGGAATATTATTAATTAACAAATCGCGTTCAATAACTTCCAAAAGTGTTCTCTTAGGCCTTCCTCTACCTCTCTTAATCGGACTCAAAGTTATATGTTCCACTCTTCTCACTGGTGCCTCCCTTGGTCTTCTTTGTACATGCCTAAACCATCTCAACCGATTTTCTACCATTTTTTCCTCAATAGGTGCCACCCTCACTTTTTCGCGTACGTGCTCATTTCGAATTTTATCTTTACGTGTATGTCCGCACATCCATCGTAACATTCTCATCTCTACTACTCCAATTTTATGCTCTTGCTGTCCCGTTAGAGCCCAGCATTCACTACTATATAACATTGCCGGTCTGATAGCAGTGCGATAAAACTTTCCTTTAAGTTTATTAGGCACCTTACAGTCGCAAATAACTCCTTTAGCTTTTCTCCAATTAAACCACCCAGCTTGAAGAGAAAGTGCATTTTGGTTAGAGAAAATGCATTACAATTCTGAAGGCAAGCTTACTTAACAGGAAAAGGTGGTTTTCATCTGATGTGGAGGACAATTGTAATTTTAATTATTTCCTGTTCTTTCACCTTGCATAACTGTCTGAGTTTGATAGGCTTACTCTACCTAGCAGTGCATATATACAATTTGCCATGTTTGTAACTTTTACCATTGTCATCCAGGTTCAATTCAATTATTCAAAGGATTAGACATTGGTGTATTGGATCTGGGAGATTATTTTGGTAATTCTTTACCTTACATACACCTTTCATATTGGATACATTTAATATTTGGGTGATTTTATCTTTTCTATTTAAAGGTTTCTATAATACTATAACTAAACCTGCAACCAGAACAGTTAAATTTATTTAGATGTCAGAGGCAGCATGTTTTTGTGATTTATTTCTCCTTTTCTTTTCCTGGGAAATATGTAACCTTGTTTTTGCTTTTTCCCTCCATTGGTTTCTCTTCTTGTTCAAACACAAATCTGGCATTCAGATGATTTTTATTCATAATGCTTGATTATATTGTGTTCAGCAGGAATTTGTTTTTTCTTTCCTTTTGGAAGCAACATATTCACTCAAAAGCTAATAGATTGTGAGGTTTGATTATTTCCTTGCATTCTTGTCTATGTAACTGCATATTCTCTTCTCTGCCTGTAGCACTTGGAGCAGTATTTTCAGCTACTGATTCTGTCTGCACATTGCAGGTATGAACTCATGAATTGATGAGTATGAGGGATTATGTTATTGAATATGTGGATACTGGTTCCTTAGTTGTATTATGATGTCGCAGGTGCTTAATCAAGAAGAGACGCCTCTTCTGTACAGTTTAGTTTTTGGTGAAGGCGTTGTCAATGATGCAACATCAGTGGTTCTGTTCAATGCAATCCAAAAATTTGACCTCTCTCATATCACCTCAGCCAATATCTTGCAATTTGTTGGCAATTTCTTTTATTTATTCTTAACAAGCACTTTACTTGGAGTAGCGGTATGTCCTTGCCTTTTAATTTTTTAGTTTCTTTTCTTTATCTTTGCATGCTAGCAAGCGTGTAATCCAGGATCCATACATGACATCACCCTGGCTCATGAATGTGAACTACTGTCCTGTCTTTTAATTAAGCATTGTAATCAGACAACAATTCTGCACTGTTCATTTCTCTCTTCACATGTCGGTAGCTGCATTACTTTAATCCCATTCCTTTCTTAATACCATTCAGTTTTCACGGCCTACACCGACAACACAGACAAATCAGACAGGATAAATGCAGATAGAAATTAGGGATTTTTAAATCTTTTGGTGGCAGATATACTTGTCATATTGTTTTGAAAAAGTCCTTTTATTAGATTGTTGGATTAAAAATGACTTGCCTGTCATGTACTTTTCCTTTTTAACAAACCAATATTTCTTATCTTTCAGGTTGGCTTGTTCAGTGCGTACATTATAAAGAAGTTGTGTTTTGCCAGGTACTAGTTCGTAGTTATTTTACAAAGTTTCATTCATTGGTCTCCTTCTTACCGTGCTATATTTTTCTTACTCGGCATCTAATAAAGAATTTATAGATAAACCTGTTGAATATAATCACGTGTATATGATGCCTTAATCCTTTCCTCATTCAATTATAGTGGCCACCCCTTCTCCTAAACCAAAACCCTCAAAAAATTTTGCCTTGTTAACATGCCTTTAATGTGTCTTTATTCTCATACCAGATATTTTGCATCAGCAATTCAGGAGTCATGCTATGTATAGACTTAATGCTGATTTGATTGATTTGGATTAGGTCCTTCCCTGCTGTCATCGGTAGAAAATTGGCATACTGCATCTGCTATAATATCTTGCTGCTAAAAACTAATTTATGGTCCATTTCAGGCATTCCACTGATCGAGAAGTTGCTCTTATGTTCTTGATGGCTTATTTATCTTATATGTTGGCTGAAGTAAGTTTTCTAATACTATAAATCTTGTGAGTACTTGTTAGGTTTATGTAAGTTTTTTCCTAAGCAGATTCAAAATCTAAATGTTGGCAACTTCAATTTCCAGCTTCTTGATTTAAGTGGGATCCTTACTGTGTTCTTTTGTGGGATTGCCATGTCGCACTATACCTGGCATAATGTTTCTGGGAGTTCTAAAGTTACGAGCAGGTATATTAGGAGCTATGATGTGATAATGTAGATGATATTTTTTTGCGTAAATGCCAACAAGAAAGCAAAAACTTACCATCTTCCTTGTGATGTTTACCTATACCTGTAGGCATGCTTTTGCAGCTTTCTCATTTGTCTCTGAGATTTTTATCTTCTTATATGTTGGCATGGACGCCTTGGACATGGAGAAATGGAAATTTGCCAGCAAGAGGTATTGAATTGAGACTTTGATATTTCAAAGTTACCTATAACCTTGTGATGGCTTTTCCAGTAGAGTATTTTATCAAAGAGAAATTTATATATTTTACCTATGGCATGAGGAAGCAATATTGTAATTTGACTTCTATTCTTTTCAGTCCATGGACTTTAGTTGCGTCAAGTGGATTGCTGCTTTGCTTGGTTCTGCTTGGAAGGGCAGCTTTTGTGTTTCCCCTGTCATCTTTAGCCAATTTATTTAGGAAGTCTAACAATGATAAGATTACATTCAAGCAGCAGGTAAGTGCTTCAAGGTTGGTTTTGGGTTTTTTAATGTCTTGACCTACAATTCTGAAATATTTATGCATGATCGAGCAGGTTGTGATATGGTGGGCTGGGCTTATGCGAGGTGCTGTATCTGTGGCACTTGCATACAATAAGGTACAAGAATGAGTTTAGTGCTGCCACCAAATTATATTGGAGCACCGGGACTAGTTCTTTATATTTCTCCGCTTTATCTTTTAGAAGACTAAAAGCTTGTAACGTTTCATATACCTAGTTTACAAGATCAGGACATACTCAGCTGCAAGGGAATGCCATCATGATTACCAGCACCATCATAGTCGTTCTCTTAACTAATGTGGTAAGAATCGTTAGTAACTAAGTACACATATTTGGATTCTCACAGCTTAAATGCAGTTTCCATAGGTCTTTGCCATTAGATTCTCTAATAAATAAACAATTCATGCCCAACTCAAGGTCACACACACGTGGAACTTCAACAGCGAAGACCTGGAAATTGAATTTTTCTCTTTTAAAGGCATTAGACTTTGTTGTGCAATAACATTTTGAGATTGACCTCTAGATGTGATAGATCTGTTAGCTAGGAAGCTCAATACTTTATTGGTAAATGCAGGTGGGAGGATTACTGACTAAGCCTCTGATAAGGTTATTGCTGAATCCCCATAAACATTCAGGCATCTCAGTGGATTCAGATTTATCACCCAGTAAGCGTTTGACTTTGCCGTTACTCTCCAACGAGCACGAATCGGAATCTAACGTAGACATCGGTAATCCCCTTGATTCCAATCGTACTGTTCATCACTATTGGCGAATCTTCGACGATTCAATTATGCGCCCTGTTTTTGGAGGGAGAGGATTTGCTCCTGTTGCTCCAGATTCCGAAAGAGACGTGATTCTGCGTTAATAATCTAGTAAATTTTGTCTGTTGAGGATAGATTGCACCCCCAAAATGGTCACTTATCAATTTTGCATATAATTTTCTTCTTTTTTGGTTTGGCGCGATGAAGTTTGTATATATAGTTGACCAAGTATGTTGCTTTTGTATACTTTTCCACTAACCAATGTATTCTTTTTTTTTTTTTTTTTTGCGGCGGAATATGCTATTGTCTTTAGGGAACATCATAGCATGTATCTGTCATCCCCCGAAGGGAGCAAAAAGACGACCTAATGCAAGTAGTCTGTCTCCAATGAGTGAAGAGTCTGCCACATCTGAGGATGGTTCGATTTAATTTGATGGTTCGGATTTGATCTAAAAATTTGAAGAGTTCAGAACTATAATGGAGAGGCAATGGAGTGAAATTAAGTCTGAAACTGATCGGAGGGTCCACTACGACGGAGGATTATTGGATTTAATTTGATGATTTTCAAAAGTACAAATTCTACCTCGTTAAGGCGCATTGAGGAGAAATTAAATTTAGACCAGATCCAACACATTAGGCTGACAAAAGACCTTTTTCTTTTTTCGTTTTTCTTTCTTACGTCTGACATTTAAGGGGAAAAAAAAAAAAAACTTTTTAAGGGGAGCAAGGTAGGGCTTTAGCCCCTACTTCATTGAATCACTAGAAAGAAATGGCATTGAAGGGATGTCAAGGGACAAATGGTTCCCATCTTGATGCTTGCGGCTTGTTGATTGATTTAGGATTCAAATATTGTTAGGTTGAAATGTGATTGCTTAATTTTTTTTTCTGGCAAATTTTTTATTTACACCTACCAATAGATCCAGGAAAATGGATTAGGCTTGGCGGACCAACGAAATAAAGAGCAACGGATTTGGTTGAAAAATTTCTAACCCATTTAAAGATAGGCGGGTTCATTTGACCCGACATATTTAACTTGCAACATGTGGCGAGCTAATCCGTCAATCCGTATGTTAATTCACCTGGAAAAAAAATGTTTTTTAAAATTTCAGTTTTAATTAAAAAACTCACCATTTTGTGTTTATTTTAAACATAAACTTCTTTATTTTATGTCGGGATCATAAATTCATGTTTGCTTCCTCATTATTGATTCACCATATTTATATTAATAAAATAATTATGTAAAATAGATTACTTGCTTATATTTACAAATTTTGAGGTTAATTTAATTATATAATTTTTAATAAGTAGGAGATAAAAAAATTGTATTTTGCTTTAAAAAGTTTAATTTTTTTTAAATATAGATAAAAAAGGAGGGTTGACATTTTCTAACTTGCTGGGAGATCATTAGTTACAAGAATCAGGCTACATAATTAAAACTGTTTAAAATTGCTTTGATTTTTATTTTAACACCTAATAAATACCATGAATTAAAAAGAGAAAATATTTTTTATTTCCTCATTGAACATTGAGAAGAATGGCATATTTAAAATAAAATAATTATTATTAATGTTGCATAAATTATTGTAAAGTGACTGATAAAAAATTTTCTACAAAGCGTTCTATATTAAGAATTGGGGGAGTACAATATAAAGTAATTTAAATTTTATACAATTAAAAATTAAAAATGATTAGTATATAGAGTACATCACTAATTTATGTTTTCATTCCCATTAAACATGCAATTATCGGAAAAATAGTGTAAATTAACATCTTGCTCGGCATGTAACTTAGCCTTAACCCCACTATTGTTCCTATATTTTTCTTATCATATTTATAAATTATTTTCAATATATTTTACAGGAATTAAAAAATTTTAAACCTTATTAATTTTATCTAAAAATTTAATTTATTTTTAATTTTATTTGTATTAAATATACATACTTCATGTAATTTTTCTCACTAATATTCATGGAAGTAAAAAAAATTAGGATAAAAATTTAATGAAAATGACATGTGCAGAGTAGGGGCAAAAAAAAAAAAAAAAATCTTCCCTTGTCTTACCAGTAGAACAAAGGAAAATACGCGTTTAGATTACCGTCCACTGTTTCCTCTACGCTCGTCCATCACAGTGGCGGAACAGTCCCACAGTCACCACCCCTTTCTTTTTCTCTTTTTTTTTTCTCGGCTAAGATTTGAATTTTGGACCAGGTATTTTCCTGTCTTCTTTTTCTTCTTTGTTTTTTCTCTTTTTTGTTCTATTCGTATTTCAATATCCCAGTCTTTCTGTCCTTTTTGTTTCCATGGCGGTTGGCCGCCTAATTACCCATTCACATTTCAAAATATCGTCGCTGTCTTTTTCCGTTCTCTAATTCTTGGAATTTATGACTGGAGCCATCCTGCTCCCAATCTCTTTCACTCTTTCTTCTACCTTCCTCTCGTTCCTTGCGCACATCGCAGTCGTTTATCTTTCTCTCTGTCGGTGGCGATTGCCTTAGTCTTTATCTGTTCTTTCTATTTATTATCATTATTTTAGTATCTCGGCGTCCGTCTTTAAATTTCGAGACTTCCCCTGTGTACTAGGTTAGGGTTGAAACTTGGAATGACGTGAATGACCGTCCCATGACGTTATGTTCTGCTTTCTTGTAAAAACCGAAGAGGCGTACTCAGTCTCGTACTCGGTGCATTAACGCATGTGTCTCTCCACGGAAACTCGGTAAGGTTGGTGCTTTTCGTTCTTTATCCTTTTGGCTGTCAGGTTTGCTATTATGCCGTATTACTCTTAAATGCTTCTGCATTTTCTATCCGGTCTTCTGTTTGGTCTTATCTTATGCATTTATGTATATATAGCATGCTTTTGGTGATAACGGAGAGAATAGTGAAGCAGAAGAAAGTTTAAATGACGAAGGATCAACCCTTATACTGGTGGCTGCTAGACAATCACAGCACCATCAGACAATCCCCCTGGCTCCAATCCACTCTTGCTGGTATCTACTAATTAAATCCTCTCTCTCTCAATCTTCCATTGTCGCTGCACTTTTTTACTTTGCTTGTTAGCTCTTTCCATCCATACTAATTAGTGATTAGTTGACAAAGCGTACGTTTAGGTGAGTGATGCGTTGATAGCATGAAGATTGGTAATGGAAAATGAATGACTGGGGTCCACCAGTTAATCATTCTCTGATTCTCTGTTATTTGTTTTCTTAGTTTGTCTCTAGCAGACTATAAACGGTCTCTCTTATAAGCCTTTTTTATGCTTTAGGAAAAAAGTTGTAGTACCATTGTTTGCTTTCTTAAAGTTTCCGTGTCAATTTATATGAGGAGCGGGGAGTGGAAAAATAAGAGCATGGCAAGTGCCATAAAACGTGAAAAAGTTTTGGGCCACCGTTATGATTTTCTGGATGCTACCTTTCAACTTTTTCTTACCTTTTCCTCTGGACTTTGTTGTGAACTTGTACTTGAGTGCTGTTAAAGCATAAGATTTTAGTACGAACTCTGATTAATTTGCGTGTTGCGTGCTGTATGTGCGTGGCAGAGCTAAATGAAAAGACCAGGACAATATTAGAACTTATAGAGGAGGATGCAGATTCCTTTGCCCAACGTGCAGAAATGTATTACAAGAAGCGACCCGAGCTTATCCGTATGGTTGAAGATTTCTATCGGACACAACGCTCGTTAGCTGAGCGCTATGATCAAGTCAAATCTGACACTGGAATTCGCCTGCTCACAACAGAGGTATCCCCATTTAGTCCGACCAAGTACCAGTCGGACAACATAATGGGTTTTAAAGATAGAAGTTATGACAGCTATTCTGAGAATTGTGATGCTGAGGAATCCGTGGAGTCTGAAATTGATGATTCCGAGCTGAAATTAACTACCAAGTTTGCTGAAGAAGATGAAGTGATGAAGTTGAAGGAAGAAATTCAGAGTCTCAGGGAAGAGAACAGGGCTTACAAAGACCAACTCAACCAGAAAGATGCCATAAATGATGAAGTAATAATCTTGAAAGAACTAGTAGGAGGACTCAGAGAAGAGAATAGGGCTTTTGAAGTTCAACTGAAGCTGAAAGATGCCTTGGGTAGTGAAGTAAAGATACTGAGGGAAGACATAAAAAGATGCAGAGAAGAGAACAGAGGACAGAGGGATCAACTCAAGGAGAAAGATGAAGAGAAAATAAAGGTGATAAGACATCTGAGCTTAGCAATAGATTTGCTGAGGGAGGAGAATGCAAAGATGAGAAACTATATTGCTAAGGACTACAACAAGAAGTGGAGGAACCCATTTGAGTTGAGCAAACTCAAGGGAGCCTTGTCATGGAAGTTGTTTGATGTTCGAAGGAACTCTAGTACTGTAGCTACATAGTGTGGTTGACAAGTTGTTTAAAGTCTTGTAAACAAATAGCCCAATAATTTCATTCCTGGTCTGACAATCCGGAGTGGCTTGTAATATAAATCAACTGTATTTCTTTCATATTTTCTAATGCAACGTGCGCAAGAAGCAGAATGACCCAAAAGGGTTTTTGAGCAACACCAAAGTAATTGGTGGAATGATGGTCAGTTCAATGAATTGCTAATGCTATTTAAGGTCAGCTTGGTGGGTCTCTATTACATAGAACTGGTAACGGCAACGAAAGGACAAGTGGGAGAGAATTTTTATTAATTTTCAATTCAGTGTAGACAATATCGCACACCCAGAAACCTCACCATTCTCTAACCTCTTGGACATTAACTATACCAGCAGTTACAATGCCTTACCTAAAGTTAAATGCCCAAACAGCATGCAAGAACAAACGAAACCAGAGTAGAAATAACATCCACATGTAATTACATGAAATGAAACTGCATCAAGAAAAATACCACTAAAGCCAGATATGAAGCAGAAATCAGAGACGGAGATGAAGCATGAGAATTTGCAGACATGGAGGCCAATGGTGGAAAAGCCAGTAGGGAGCCAGGAGTGTCCAACACTTGAGGATTGGGAGGGCTGGGGCTTGAAGGGATAGTGGGCAAAGGGGACTGTGAAGGAGAAGCAGCAACTCCACTAGGAGTTGGAAACAGAGGTTCAATGTCTGGGGATAACATAGGAGCTTCTCCTGAGCTTACTGGTGCGGCTGATATGGTAGAAACAGTAGTACTTTGTGGTGATGCTTGGGCTAATGAAGTGAATAATAGTAATAATAATGTGGCCCAGAACGAGCAAAAGGAATCCATGAATGATCACAGAATCAATTGCTCTGTGATGAATGTGTCTGTGAGAGAAAGAACAACAGAGAGGATAAAAATAAAAAATGGTTGGAGGGAGTGAATCTGAGAAGGCTGATGATTGAGGAATAAAATGAGCTTACAAGAGATGGCGGTGGGCTCCCTATTTCACTATTCAGATTTCTTGTCATTGGCCTCCCTATTGATTATCTTCTTGTGGTTGTATGGTTATATATCATATGTTTTTCCATTGGGGAAAATAACTATTTTTTAACATCAATTATAATACTTGACTCTTAACAAAAAATTTTATACACATCACTACTCACCATTATATTGTCAGAGTGAGAGTAAAAATTTAAGATCTGCATATAAATTTGATCATTTCTTATTTTGGTTGTGCCATTGATCCATTTATCCATTGGTTGAAGGTGGATCATGGATGATTTTTGGAACGGTTTTTTTTGTTACAATTCAATAGATTTAATGAATTATGAGTATGTGGGCGTCGAAAATATTCGCCAAAGTCCATTTTATATACTCTCTCCATTTAAAAATGTAATACATTTTTTGAAAAGTTGAATATTTAAAAATATAAAGATTTTTAGTCTTTCAAGGTGTAATTATTGTCTTTTCTTAAAAAATACCCCTGTTAATAATAATTTTATATTTATTATAAGGTGTTTAATAAAAGTAAATATAAAAATATAGGATTAGTTTGAAAGTAGGTAATTGCTTTATTAGGAGTGAGATTCAGTTAAAAATGTTTTATATTTTTAAACAAAAAGAATACCTCTTATTGTTTACATTTATTTTACCTTTTCTGCGTTAAGAGTATAGAAGAAGAAGAATTGATGAGCTGAAGAAAATAAGGGCATACCCTCTCTGGTTTTATTTATAGGGTAAATAGAAAAGAATTTTTTAGTCCTATTTATAAATTATGAGTCACGCTATTAAATTTTTATTATAAATTTTTTCTACCCTCCATTTGAATATTGGAGAGAGAAAATATATTATTAAAGTATGTATATTTAATATGAGCAAAGTTGAGAATTTATTAAATTTTAAAATAAAATTAATAAATTTTAAAATTTTTTTAATATTAGTAAAATATGTTCAAAATGCCTTATGAATAAAATTAGAAGAGTAAAAGTGAACTACATTTTCGTGGTTGAAATCTTGAGCTCACGCAAAGCAATTTACTTCGGTTGAGTGAAAAATAAAAGGAAATAAAGGTGGGCTTTACCCATGCTGAAATCATTAATATTTATTATGCCATTGAAACCTTTTCAATTCAAAAGCAAAAGGGGGGATTAGGTATGGGTAAGAATGTAGGACAAATAAAATTGTTGTTGATAACGATAATAACTCATTGTCTTTGTTCCGATGGCTTAAAATCGTGGGGTTTCAACTTTCAACGCATCGGTCTCTATATTTGTGATGACCAATGTATCGCATCTGAAAAATGTGACGCGGATGTGAGTGGAGATTCTGACTTTTAAGGTGAGAATTGGATGGAACGTAGTCGTGACCAAAATTTTAAATAAATATTAAAAAACTGTTTAAAAGAGAATAAAGATGATTTGTAAAATTAAAAAATAAGTTCAAGAGTTGATTGAGTGTGAGGAAAGTGTTAGGCATCCCACAATACCTGTTCGTCAAAATGATTACCTGAAGTCTATTATGCTAAATTAATATAGTTTTAAAGTTATTTTAATTATTCATTTCTTATTCACGTGTTTTAAAAATGATAAGAACTAAATGAAAAATATTTATTTATTTATAAGGGAGGACTTGACTCAAAATTTGACTCTGAGGCTTACATATTCTGTGATGGGGATCAAATTCTACATAGTTTAGGCTTGAAAATTATTGGTAAAAATATTTTTTTGAAAATAAATTAATTAAAACTAATTCATCATTTTAAAAATAAAACAATTTCTAAAATTTTGACATGTGTGTTTTAAATTGCAAAAAGTAATTTAATTTTAATTATTTTTTCAATTTTTGAATTTTTGAAATAAAGAAAAGAAAAAGGGTTTAAAATTATTATTTTTATGTTTTATGGTTGAGAATTTAATTGCTATGCCTGCAGAATCTTATTAGTTCATATAGTAATACAATCGTGCTAAATATATGTGAAAATTCTAAAATCTTACACAATAAAAAAGTTTAACAACTTAATGTATTTATGTTTTTGAATGTTAGTAATATTTTTTTAAGCATGTATGTACATATACACTTTTTACAAAAAATATTAATCATCATATCTGCAAAGCATTATTGATTTATACGGTAATGTGATTATCTTAAATATTTGTGAAAATTTCAAAATTTCACATAATAAAAGATTAAATAATATAAATTTAAGTACATTTTTAATTTAATTGATTTAATATATAATTTATATATATATATATATATATTTAAAAAATTTAATCGTTATATCTGCAGAGTCTTATTGACTCATACGATAATATGATTATCTTAAAAGTCTATGAAGATTCAAAAATTTTACATGACTAAAAGGTCTAATCAGACAATATAATTATGATTTTAAATTTATTAATTTAATTAATTAATATATATATATATATATATGCTTATTATTTTATTTACAAAAATTTGTTTATTTATTTATTATACACAAATTGATAATCACATCATCTGTGAGGATTTATTATCCCACACAATAAAGTAATCAATTTAAGTCTTTATGAAAATTCTTGAAATATCACATGAGACTTAAATAAATTATTTAGATTAGAAAAGTGATGTTAATTTTAATGATAGACCATTGAAACCTATATATAAACTGGATATTTTATGCTTGTGAACTCTTACTGATTTACACTGGATATTTTATGCTTGTGAACTCTTACTGATTTACACGGTAGAAGATCATTTTAATTGCCTGTGAAAACTTTTAAAATTTCACATGACCCACAAATAAAGTATGAATATATCTTCACTTCTTGTTTTCCTTTTTTTTATTTTTTATTTCAATCCTTTGTAAAGAAACTACTAAGTCATGGCAACATGTCCCTTTCAATATGATTATACCAAATCTGTATATATAAAACAAAGGCGGCTAAAAATTATGCAAGGCATCACGTGGCAACCTATTTTCATTAGCACCTTTCATATATCAAAAAAATCAATACTAAATGTAAAAATTAGCAAATTTTTTAAATTAGTGAGCAACAACGGTGATAAACTTCCAAATGTCTAAACCTTGAAATTTAATTCTTTAATTACTAAGGGATACAAGATCATAACTAATCTCGTAGGTAATCGGGTAGTGATCCATTAGAACTTGGAAAAGAAAATAAGATACTAGTAAAATGTCATGGCTCAAACCCATAACTTTTATTCCAACCTTTAAAATCAGAGAGCATGTTCTTATATATTTTCCTGATATCCTAATTTGAATGTATCTCTCGTAAATCAACACCATCAAAAAAATTAGAATTTCTTTTTGAGAAAAAAGAAAGAAAGAAAGAAAAATAAGACTCCTCTAAAAATTCATCTTTCCAGGCTTAAATTCCTTTACGCATACATGATTAACTAAAGTAAAACAAACATCCCTACAGCAAAGGCTTTCATGCTAGGAATCGAAGCAGAAATCACCTTGTGCTTAAGTTCTCATTTATCCATTTTAATAAAGCATACATGCATAGGATGTATCAAAGGGCTAACAAGATATCGAATCCTTTCTGAAACAAACATCAATCTCTTATGGTTCCTAACACCGATCAAAGCATTATGATGTTTAAACATAGGACTTGTTTGGAAATGAGAAATTAAAATTGAATAGAAAACATTCCAGATTCAAAATCAAATAGATTAGAGAACATGTGTAGTGCGTCTTCTCCTCAAATCCATCTCACCGCTTCTGCTTAGAAATCCTCTTTTTTTTCCAGCAAACTCATCCCTCTCTCGATTCCCTTTTTTAGATTTCACCTTCGATCTCCTTTCTCTCAGTCTCTATTTTTTTTTCAGAACTCTCCCTCTGATCTCGACATTCTCTCTCAAAATGCAGAGCTTTTTTGGAACATTCAAAATCTCTCAATCTCTCAATCAATCTCCAGAAATCTCCACGACTTTCTCCAAAAAAATCTTTTCTTTTTTCGATTCTTTTCCTTGAAATTTTTTTAGCCCCCTTCAAACTCTCAGTTGCAGGCATTATATAGAGTAGGAAGGAAGGACAATTTACTAATTTCTCCTTCAGTCTCGGATCACCATCCCTATTCTCTCTTCTTGATCGCGTGCATCTCTTTCTTTTGTCTTTTTCCCCTTCTTCCGTTGCGTCGTTGTGGGTTGCTTCTTCTTCCTTCATGCTTTTTCCCCTTCTTCCGCTACATTTTCTGCGTGTGTGCTAAAATCTCTCTCGTCTCTAGCTTGTTTCGTCTCTTCTCTGCCTCTATGACTCTAGTTTCGTGTGTTCTCTTCTCCCTTTTCCTTCTACTTTGTGTTCGCTTTCATGTGCGTCTGATCAAGAATGCTTTTCCCTTCGTGTTTTTGGCTAGTGGCAGCACCTAGTTTTACTTTTCTCTTCCACCTTTTTGCTTTGCAGTGCTCATCTGATTTCCTGTCCCTGCATGTGTGTCGTTTGATCGAGTGCAAAAGGCGTCCTAAATTAGGACTTAATCATCATACTAACCATGATTGATCAAGGACTAACCCAAATGGATTATCCAATACGAGATTAACCCAAATGAATTCTTAATATGTATTTATTTTTTTAAACTATTTAATATAAAGGGATCCCAAATCTTTAAAATATTTTAAGAACTCATATCATTTAATTAAACATATGCGGAAGCATGATAATAACTATTTTTACTTGCACAAATATTTTGGCTCGTAATTATAGTACAAGCATCAAACCACATTCCTCAGGGCCCAAAATACATTTCCCCCAACACAAAACCCATAATGCAAGTGGATCAAAAATATATTATCCTAGTTGGCAATGTCATAAACTAAATACACATATCAAATAAAAGGAGAGAGGCCTACAGAAGTGATTATTATTACTTGACCTAATGCTCCTTTCCTCTGTTCTTCTCAGATAAATTAGCTCCTGTAATATGTTAAAAGAGAGGGATGAGTACAACCATTCAATAACCAAGGTACATCTAAGTTATACAAATACATGGTAATTAATCATGAATGCAAGTGGTTAATAAGTTTATCAAAGTGACTATGTAAACAATCACATTAATAACATTTAATCACATTAACATTTAACTCATGTGAATAATCTCAAGAATAAAGTCAAGTACAAACTTTGCACAAATGGCTATATATACATTATTCACAAAATTAATACATATTCTCATTTCCATAATTATAATCATATTCTCAACATAGCCATCAATCACTCAAATGGCATGATAATAATAATATGCATGATCAATCTCTTCCTTATATCCCCCCTTATTTCCTTTGACATAAAATTCGTGGGCCAACAACCGGAAGGGATCGTCCATGTGGTGAGACTACCCAAAGCCTTAATCATATCATGAGGGGCTACCAGGCCAGGGTTACCTTACTCACTTATGAACACGGTTTCCCCCAAATCACACACTATGGGGTGTCATATCCAAAACTAGCTCTACCCAAAATTCCAGGTAAGCCAGTAGGGTCAAGTCCCTTAATAGGAATAATGCTACAGTACCTTACAAGGAAAGTAGCGACTATAACCCCTAGGATTATTGGTTGATAGCCAAGTACCATATGGATTTTGTGTAATCGCTAACTCCTTCACTAAGGCGAACTCCCGTCATATGATCATACTAATGAGAAAATGCATTTCAAAAACTCATATATATATTTCAAAATTATCCCACATGCTCATCAACTTTCATCATTGTGCATAATCCATAACTTATAACCAAGAATGTACACATAATCATCAACCATCAATCTCATTACTCATAAGTCATAAAGTCTCAACAAAGTCACATGCATTACAAACAACTATTTCAAATTTAGATATATATATATATATATATTCTTTTATTTTACTAACATAATTAATTAACTAACATACAAATGTATACAATAGATTTCCCCCAATTACCTCAACCTTTGAGAGGTCAAATGTTACCCCGCAAGTTATAACACTTCCAAAAGTTTCTAAAGCTTGAATGGTGTCAAAAGAAAATTAATTTACAATTGATCATATCCCAATGTGTCAATAATATTATTAACACAATTTTCACTCATACTCTAACACCTAAGTATTTATTTTATTTTATTTTATATATATATATATATATATTTTTAAGAATTTAGTCTTAGTCTCTTGAATTCTAAAATTTAATTTCATGTATTTGAATCTATCTACTTGGTTCAATAGTCTCCTTCACAATAATTTCATTCAAATAATTTTCTAATATTAAAATTTCTCTTTTCATTCCAAAAATTTGCACATAAAAATACCCAAAAATTGCAAACTTGATTTCAAGCCTAGAATCCATAACAATTTATTTCTCATCTCAAATAATCATCTAAATATTAATAAATCAATTTATATTTTCAGATTTAACCAAAAATCTACCTATAGGGATCTAGAGATAAATTCAAATGCCTCAAATTCTAATTCTATCAACAAAATAATACTCTAGAATATTTATTACACTACCAACAACCTCAACAACCAGATTTTCTCATCAAAAATTTATCCCTCTTTCAAACCTTAGATTTTTTTTTCAAAATCTCAGAATCTGCAGCTCAAAGGGAAAAACGACTAAGAAAAAATGTTTAGAACATTTATCTAGTCTTAGAATATTTAAAATCTCATCTGAAGTATTCCATTATGAAACATCACCTTCTAAATTAGCTCCTACCACCGCAGCGTCGCTTGTGTTCTCTCGCTCGCTTTCTGTTCGCACCAGATGCAGATGAAGAAAGAAGAAAAAAAATAGATGAAATAAGGCAAAGCATTTTTTTAAAAACAAGCGTGGGTCCCACTGCCTTTACTCTCTTTCTTTTGTTTTCTTCAATGCTTTTTTTATTTTTTAATTTATTTAATATTCCTTCTTTCTTTTCTTATTTATTTATTATTTTTTTTATACCTTACATGCACATGTGGAGAGAAAGAAACAAAAGAAAGTGGGTGGGAAAAATGATTTGTCTGTTTCTCTCTCTCTCTTTTTTTATTATATATATAATTTCAAACTCACACACATATGCCTGCAATTGCTGTTTCCCTTTTTTTAAAATATAGTATTCCTTTTTCTTTTTCCTCCTTCTTTCTTCTTTTTTTTAATAATATTATTATTATCTCTATATTTTATTTTTTAAAAAAATTATAACTTTAGATTTTATCTAAATTAAATCTAATAATAATCTTCTAACTAAAATTATTTATCTCTAAATATTCCTCCAAAATTACTTATTTGCTCTAAATTAACTTAATTAATCTTAGGTTAATTTTTGGAATGTTACATCGAGCAAATGAGCTTTGAGACCGATGGGTTAAGGTTTAACCCATCGGTTTATATCATTAATCTATTTTAAAAAAAACTATAATTCTTCTTTTTTTTTTTGCTTTTTAATCATGTTTATTAATTTTAAAAATTAGAAAAAATTATAATTTTAAATTAAGCAATATATATTTTTTGAAAGATAGCAAAATTTAAAAGAAGAGAGAAAAGTTGAATTTCAAAAGTTAGTTCCTACTATCTTGAATAGTTGAGATAATTTCAAATATATTTTTGAAAAATTTAAGTGGTAATTTTTTGATTTTGTTATTATTATTTTTAAAATATAATTCTAAAAAGGATTAAATTTTATTTTTTTATTTTTTATTTTTTGGTTATTTTTAATGAACTAAAAAAATAAGATCCTAACCAATAAAAGATTATCTAGGTTAAGATAAAATTAAACCTATCAATTAAAAATTTTTTCTTTTGAAAATATAATCCTAAAAAGAATTAAATTTCATTTTTGTATGTTTATTTTTTTGGTTATTTTAATGAACTAGAAGAAATAAAATCCTAATCAATAAAAGATTATTAAAATAAACTTAAACCTATTAATTAATTTTTTTTGAAAATATAATCCTAAAAAGGATTAAATTTTATTTTTTTTTTATTTTTTATATTTTTTGGTTATTTATTATTATTTTTATTAAATTTAAAAAAATGTCCGTACAAAATACAGTGTTCACATAATGTTTTGAAACTCGGACAGGGCATCAAACTGAAAAGAGCAGTGGGTCATGGTCTAACCAGTTAGACCATCGGTCGAATCGATGACATAAAAATTAAAAAAAAATAATATTTATATGCATTTATATATCTATATATATATATAAAGAAGACATTAATTTGATAAAAAAAATAATATATCAAGCAACACCACAAATCCACATTACATAATATGTTCTAATTGCTCAAAATATCAAACAGTGATATCACAAATCCAAAATATATGTCTTAAACACGTTCTAATTGATCAAAGTCTTAGACAAAGATACCACAAATCTAAAATATATGTCTCAAATATATCATTGCAAAGTTCACAACATCATAAGTTTACATTTTTATGGCTTATCAAATATTAGAGGATCCTGGTTAATCCAAGCATATGCATGCTCAAAAGCATCAACGTCTTCACTAAACTATCAACATCCTCTTGAGAAAATAATTGTAAATCAAGTCCACTAATGGCTTCACTATCTGCCACGTTGCCTCTTTGCTCATTATCTTCACAAATAAACATTTAATGTATATAATCAAATTAATGAGAATCACATGATAAGTGATAAAAAAAAGTGAAAACATTAAGTAAAGAACACCAAACCTTCCTCATCCTCTTGATGAATGATAGCTTTTGGTAGCATTGTGTTATCATAAATGAAATCTCGTTCTATCTCATCAATATTGAGTAAAGAACAATCATCTTCTTCCATTACCCAATACTCAATCTTATCAATACTTTCATAATCAACAGGGTCTAAACCTTTCTTCTTGTTAGCAACTCTAATAAAAACATATGATTGTAACAAAGCATAAGGATTTATGTAACTTATTTTTTATAACTACAAATGAAAGCAAAATTTTGAATAATTTACCTATTCCTTAATCGAAAATTATAATGAATATAGACAAGATCATTCAATTTTTCATGCTCTAACTTATTCCTTTTCTTGGAGTGTATTCTTTCAGAGACACTCCAATTCCTTTCATAGCCCAAGGAAGATGCAATTTGGCCTAATATCTTAATAGCCAAGTCTTTAACATTTGGACAGCTGCTCCCAAAATTCCACCATTCATCTATCATGAGAAAAAATAAGTCATTCAAATATATTTTAAAGATAAAAATAATAAATATCAAATATAAAAAGTATAAAGTTTATCAGGTCGCATGGTTTTTGCAGATTCTATGGTCAATGTATGACTAAAGCTTCCACACCTTTCTTGGTATTGTGTGCCTTCTAACAAAAACTTGGTCTTATTAGAAGAAATTTTTGTATCTATCACATTAAGATATCCTTGTATAACTTTTGACTTTCTAGAAAAAAATTCTTTATCATAAAGAAAAGCAGGATTGAAGAGATATGCTGTTGCAAGAAGATTTTGTCGAAGTTGAGAATCCCACCTTTTTCTTGATAATACTTGTGTAAGGCTTGTATAGAGATTTTTATGCTTGAAAGTATTCTTTATAGCTCTTTTTGCTCTGTACATGCCATCATAAACATAGTCAAGTGAAGGCCAGTCATCAGAACCAACAATTATTAACAATCTCACAAGTGGTTTTACAATTTCAACAATAATTTTACAATTATTCTAGAATTGATTGTCCAATACAATCATTGTTACATCCTTTGCCTCTGAATCCTTATAGTATCTAGATTCAACAAATGTCTTACTAGTTATCAAAGCTTGAATATCATGCTTATGCTCATAGATACTTTTCGAGGCAATAAAAGTAATGGCAAACCATGTTGCTCCGGGGTAGATGATTTCTGTCCAACCTTCTCTTTTCCTTAACCAAGCTAGCAAAAAAACATAGTTGTAAATGAATTTTAAAACTATGGATGCACGTGTTGCTAAGCTACTAACAATCTTCATTTTGTCTATATCTGATAAAATCAAATTTAAGTAATGGGTAGTACAAGGAGACTAGAAAATAGAAGGAAACTTATCATTTAACAACCTTCTAGCAGCTTTATAATTAGCTATATTATCAGTTACTAAGTGGACAACATTATTTGCACCAGCGAAAGCAACCATATTCATGAATAAGTTGTAAAGATTTTGAACATCCTTAACAATATCCAATCAACAGATCTAATGAAGACCATTCCTCTAGGGCAGTAAACAAGAAAATTAATCAACTGTCTATTTCTTTGATCCTGCTAGCCATCAACTATTATTATACATCCAGTCTCAGCCCAGAAGTTTCTACATTCATCAACCAATAATTGCACCTTCTTTTTCATGTCTTGCAATAATTTGGTTCTCACAGCACGGTAACTTGGTCCTTTATAACTAGGGTCAATAGTTGAAATAGCATCTATCATAAGCTAATAGTAAACAGAATTTACAGCATTCATAGGAATGTAACAATCATACAACCACCTAACCACAGCTAAATCCACTCTATGCGAAGCTTTTTTACCTGCAAATACGCTTTGAATTCCTGGCTGTGCTCCCGAGGTTGTCCTTGGGGCAAAGAATTTGTCTCCAGCTGCAGATGCCTTTTTTTTTTCTGGTTGAGATGAACTTGAAAGACTTATTTCTTGCACAATTTCATCATCTACTTTCAATAGATTCTCCTCTTCTTGTTTTCTCAATTTCTTAGCTGGTCTTTTTTGATCAATTTCTTTCAAGTTTTCCTCCAATCGATAGCGAACATTATGTGGCACACTTTTACAACTAGTTGCATCTCCTTTTTTCCCAGCAAGGTGTTGTTTTATTCTATGCATTCCACCACCACCAAATTCCTTTCCATAGTATAGGCATCTTAAATGAGGTTTGCCACCTTTTTTATTTGGTATTTCAGTGCAATACTCCCATGTAGGATATGACTTAGCTCTAACAGATTGTGTAGATATAACACTAGATATTTGTTCAGATGACATTTTCTAAATTTAAATTGAAAGCGCAGATAAAACATGAAAAAGAGAGCAGAGCCAAGAATTATATCACATCCAGAATAATTAGATCATATCCAAAATTCCAGATTAATAAATAACAGAGCAATGAAAAATAAAGCAAACAAGCATACATAATAAATGGCTGGATGAATCATGTATACATACTGCTCATTATACAAACTCAAATACATAGATAGAACATAGAAGCTAGAAATCAAACCTAAAAGGAGAGCATAGCACATCGAGAATTAAACAAGCTAGAGCAAAATGAGAATCACGCAAAGGCAGAGGCACGAGCTGGAGGCAGCTCAATTAGAGGCAGAGGTACGAGCTCAATATCTCAACGGCGACATGAAACTCAAGCCTTTGGATTTGGCTTGAGGTCATTCGAGTTTGCCTTTGCAGTTTGAGAATGGCGACGCAAAATCTGGGTTTGGGTTGAGAATGGTGAGTGAGATGTGAGAGGGGGACGAATCAAAATTAGAGTGCAAGATGAGATTTGAGTGAGATTTTAGATTTAAAGGCTTGATCAGTTGATTGGAGATGAGAAACATAGAGAGGCGAGAATGAGACCAGAGGTGCGACTTTGCGAGTCAGTGAGACTAGAGAGACAAGTCTGAGCTCTAAGGGTGTGAGAGTGAGACTGTGAGTGTGAGAGGTCAAGCGAGAGCGAGACATCGAGACCAAAGGTGCGAGATGGCGAGACTCAAGAGACAAGTTTGAGGCTTTAAGCTCTAAGGGTGTGAGAGGTCAGGCGAGAGCGAGACGCCGAGACCAGAGGTGCGAGACTCGAGAGACGAGTCTAAGGCTTTGAGCTCTAAGGGTGTGAGAGTGAGACTGTGAGTGTAAGAGGTCAGGCGAGCCACAATCACAAGAGTGAGGTCTCAATCTCTCAGCTCAGGTCTGTGACTCTGTGGTGTCTGTGTGTGGC
This sequence comes from Prosopis cineraria, assembly GCF_029017545.1. Lineage (NCBI taxonomy): Eukaryota > Viridiplantae > Streptophyta > Magnoliopsida > Fabales > Fabaceae > Prosopis > Prosopis cineraria. The sequence goes on from NW_026555332.1 coordinate 42,923,683, forward strand.
TCTCTGCTTTTTTCATTTCTTATTTTCTTAAGTCATGGACCGACGAGTTACATACCACGTATGAGCCCTAAGTTTTTTTTTAATTTTTACTGACTCGAATTGACCCATATTGAATCGACTCCGGATTTCAGGTCAACTCCAGTTCAATGAAAACCGGACGGTTCTATCCGGGTCAATCCAATCCAACAGTTTAAGTGGTTCAATTGGTTAAACCAGACCACTTTACTCAGCAAGTGACAGTCAGACTGTCCGGTCTAGTTTTGACAACACTGGTGATAACAGATGAACTTGTCTCTTTCTTTCGTCGGTTTTTTTTTTTTTTTGATAATATAAGGAGTAAACTCAATCAACATGAACTCTCACTGTTGATTTAACCAAAAAAATTGAATCAAAAATAAAAACAAAAATACCAAAATTTAGGTTCAGATCTCATTAAAAAAAAAATTACTCATTCTTACAAAATAATGATAACAAAGGAGTAATAATTTTGAAAGTAGCTGGGTTAACACAATAAGACAAGCCCAAATAAGAAACCCAAAGCCCATATTGTTCGTGGTGTTTGGGCTTTACTTATTTGAGCGTCTTCCAACTTACTTGGGCACGTCCACATGATTTTTTAATTGAGCTTTACCTGAATTTGATCCATCAAAGTCAAAGAAAACATTCCCTCCTCCTCGCCAATCCGCATCATCGTCATTCTGTTGGGTTTTGTTGTTTAAAAAAGTAAAGGGAAAAAATCAATAGGGGTTCCTAGCACCACGTTATAATAATTTGTTGCGGAAAGTTTTGGAGAAGAGCACCTTCACCGTCAACGTTGGTTTCAGTGCTCAACGCATAATTACGATGAAATCTAGATCATTTAAATTTTGATCGAAATGATCTAAATTTAAAGTATCATTATATTTTATATTTCTTAAAATAAAAATTATAAAATAATTTTAATAAATTTTTTATTTTTAATATGATCTAGATTTAATTCAAAAGGCCCAATTTAATATTAAGAGTTTTATAATTGATGTATATTAACTATCTAGATATACTTTGCATATTCCAAAACTATGCAAAATATATCTGGATAATTAATATATATTAATTATAAAAATTTAAGCAAAGTCAAAATACTTGTGCAAGTAAGGAGTGAGTATATTTGTAAATGATGGTGATTTTTGTGTACAATTACATGATTTGACTTCTCCTTATGTATTTGTGACCAAGGGGTTGAACAGTGAAAATGTGATATGTGTGTTGTTTGATTGTTGTGATGTGTTGCATGAGTTCATTATAATTTATTGAGTGTGATACAAAGGTTGGTGTAGGCGTTTGGTATTTAAATTGAGTTTTGAACACCTTAGTTATATTTTGAAAGTATAAATGAGTAAGTTTGCATTTTGATATCTAACTTTCCATTGAAAGATAATTTGAATGTGATACTAGTACTATTAACTAGAGTTTGAAGAAAGCTTTATGTGGTCATCTAGATTACCTCAATTGGACATTGGTTGAAAAATTGGTGCATATCGAAAGTTCAACCAGAAAATCTACCATAACAGCTTGTTGTCATGGGTTCTGCAGTTTATGTCGTAGCATGAAATTTTTTGCTGCAATGTAATTGTGCCAAATTTAGTTTTTGCTATGCTAACCCTAACTTGATATTATTTTATCTTATATGATGTCCATGCTTTCGCATACATATTTTGCTTTGATTTTATTATTTAAATAATTTTATGACATTTTAAATTTTGAAAATTTGGGATCCCAATTATATAAATTTTACAAACTTGATAATACATTTAGGTTATTCTCGTGATTACCTCAAATTTTGAATTAGTAAGGGTGACTTTACACTTAGGTTGTATGTTAATTAAATATATAATTTAAATAGGGTCAAAACACTAGTGTAGGTAAAGAGTGAATATGTTTGTGATGGATGGTAAATTAGATATTAAATTACATGAATGAGACTCCCCTTGTTATTTTTGAGATTAAGGGGTTAAATATTAAAATGTATTGTACATGTCATTGGAGTGCTTTGGTGTGTCGCACAAGTCTTATTGAGTCTACTGAGTGTGGTTTAAGGGTAATTGTGAGCTTATGACATGTGGTTAATTTTGGACACCTTATTTTTATTTTAAAAGCATAAATGAGTAAATTTATACTTTAGTATCCAACTTTTAATTGAGAAATGATTTGGATGTGAAATTAATGTCATTAACTAGAGTTCAAATAAAACTTTTCATAAACACTTATATCACCTCAATCGGACATTGGACAAAGAAATGAGGCGTGTTGGAATTTTGGTTAGAAAATTTACCATGATAGCATAGGTTTTAGATTTTATACTTCAGCGTAAAATTTTATGCCATGGCGTATTATACTAGAATTATTGTTTTTTTCTCTTTTGACCCTACTTTGATTTATTATCTTATTTTGTATATTATTCATGTTCCCATATACATGTTTTGATTTGATTTAGTTTATAAAATGATTTTGTAGCATTTTAAATTTTAAAAACTTAGGATTACATTTGTGTAAATTTTACAAACTTAATAATTTATTTAGGTTTCTAAGTATAATATGCTCTAGGTCCTTCGATGCAAATGTTCCCATCATTCAATTTTGTGAATTAGGTGGGGACAGTTTTTTTGACAACTCTCACGTCTGAGAATGCATGCATGCATCGAAGTCAATTAAGAATCCTATATGGGAGAATGCAATAATGCATTTGATTGGTTTTAAATTCCTAGATACAGATTCTCTTTTCTTTTTTTTTTTTTCTCTCCCTCTTTGCCTTGTCTTTCAAAGTGTGCATTTGCTTTGAGAACCCGAATCAATTTCTATCTTGTGACTGCGTTCCTGCATACGGTGTTCTATCCAGTACAACTCCACAGGTATGTTTTCTCCTTCAGAATCTATTAGGTTTTGATTTCTTGGAATGGGTTTCGATGTAGAGGGAGAGGGATTAAGTTGCTTTCTTGGGATGGGTTTCAATGGAAAGGAAGAGGGATCAGATTTGACTCTGAGGGAGTATCCATTCGCGTTCATGTTTGATTGTTCCATGTCGGATCTGCATGATTTCCAAATCATCGAGATAACGTGTTCACAAGCAAAGGATTTTTTAAGAAAATAAAGGATTTTCCCAAAATTAATGAGTAAGCAAAGGACTTTCTAGTATATTTTTTATAAATATGTTTTATTTTTGGTTTCCTTCTTTCGATATTCTAGATCTGGATTGGATTTGATGCCTGGGTTTGATGGTTTCAGAAAGATTCTCGCTCCTTGTTGCAATTTTTCCCGTTCACTCTTATTCTTCATACATGCATTTTCTGAATCTTGCAAATTCTTGTTGAATGGTTTCCTTCTTCATGTTTTTTTCTTAGTCTGGGTTTATCATTTGACATCTATTTCATGATCTGGGATGTTGAATTTGATTTTGCTTCCATGGTTGTTGGCGATGTACAAGGGAAATGAAGATAAGTCAAGTGAATGCAATGTGGATGTGCCCCATCAGCATTTCTGGTCAAAATATATGCCATGTGGCAAGTAATAGCCAACTGACAGTTAAAATATGAATATGTTAGTCCAGGATAATATTATATCATTTTTAAAGACATCATGACAACATTGGATCTTTAAATAAATATTTTAGAATATCAATTAAGCCTTCAAAAAAACTTTTAAGGGCAGATTTATATTTTAACCTTATTTATTATATACAACTAGAGCTGGCTAGATTACGATTAAGAAAATAGTATGTATCTTTTGAAATTATTATTCATTAATTCTTTATCTTGTATAGCTCAATAATTGACTACTTCTTATTTAAATATTTCTCTTTTACTTCTTTTATCCTAATTTATAAGGAATTTTTGATAAAACTATACATATCAATAAAATTTATTAAATACAGTCAATAATGTTAATTTTTTATAAATTTTTAAAAATATCCTTTATTAATGAGAGGGAGGGAGTGAAATTTATTTAAGGAGTAAAATAATGAGAAATAATATTAAAATAATTATTATTAATAAAAATTTATTTTTCAAAATGTCTTATTAGAATATTAAATCACCTCAAAAAATGTCTTAAATAATGAGATGAAGAGAGCACAAATATAATTCCAATCCCATAATTTTGTATGAGTTGCCAATATATTTGTTGAGAGTTGGAGTATAAATATTGTATTTATTGTAAGAGATTAGAGCTGACTATATTATGATTAGGAATATTAGTACGCTCTTTGGTGTAAAATATGAGCATTTTTTTCTAACTAATTTTAGTTCAAAATATAAACAATGTAGTATTTGTAAAATTTTTCTTTTCTATTTTACCCCTTGTATTTATTAATTTAGATTTTATATATGTGAATTTATGACTTTCTTTTCACTTATGATAAATTGAAACTAAAGGTAAAAAGAAAAAATAATATATATTTTTTTCATGAGAATAAAGATTTTATTGGTATGTGTATTATTGTTAAAAAATGTTTATATTTTGGCCAGAAGGAGTTAGAAAAAAAATAACTCACATAATTCAACAAAGTTAGTTAAATATAATAATTACATTTGAAATTAAAAAATTTAGATTAAATTACCCTTATAATTAATGATACAAGTTTGTCTTGTGAAGATAAATTTTAATTTTATGTTTAACCATTTGAGAAAAAAATGTGATAACAATTTTTAAGTTTTATAGCTTTGCTTATAATATATAAAACAAGAAAGCAATTAACATAAATTGAGTTTAATAGAATAAACTAATTATTTACAACGTTGTAAATTTAAATTTAAATTTTTATTAGAAGAAATATTGATATTAAATACTCAATTTTACCTTGAATAAGATTAACTTTAACGAGAGGATAATTGTAATAATGAACAAAAACAAGAAAGCATTTGTGGAAGAAAACTGAGGGATTATATAAATTGTAATTATTACTCATTAATTCTTTGTCTCTGTTACCGTTCTAGCTACTTTTTTTTTCCTTTAAATATCTCAGTTCCTATGTTTTCCCTTCCCATAAATCCCATTTACTCTCTCCATCTTTATATATAAAATATCTTTAATTAAATTTTATATATCAATAAAAGCTTATTATTTAATTAAATTCACATAAAAATACAATAATTTTTTAATTTTACCCCTAATAATATTATAATTAATATCATGATGGTAACAAAAAAAAATTAATGATTCATTCTATTTTTTAAGACAAGAATAAAATTATCTACTTATTTAAAAATATCATCGTCACCTGTTATATTTAAGGATAAAATAAATTTTTAAAAAATACCTTATATATGGGGAGAAAGGGAGTATATACTTAGAATCAAGAATAAAAGCTGGACTTGAAAGCCCTATTAAATAAAGATTTTGGCTTTAAAAATTATTTTTTTAAAGTAATCAAGCTTAAAAATTGGCTTTGATAAGCCCTATAAAAAAGAACTCGGGCTCGAGCAACCTTTCAAACCCTGTTATATTATTATTAATTTTTTTTTCTTTGGTAGAACATACATTTAAAGCTAAAAAGGACCTACTCACCTGAAATATTAATCCTACACGCATTACATTATTATTAATTTTAATTTATTTTAAAATTAATTTAATATAATTTAATAAATATCAACATACAATATAAAATTTTGATATTTTTTTATTTTTCTAAAATATTATGTTTGTGTATTTATAAAAAATAATTATTTTTTAACCAAGATTTAAATTTTTTTATTAGATTTTTAAATGTGTGTTGTTTAATTTTTAAAATATTATAAAATTCTAATTTTTTTTAATTTTAAAATATTTTAATTAATTTATATTATTTAATTTTTTTTAATTTTTTTTAAAATAAAACTTATAAGATCAAGTCTAAATTTTTTAAATAAAGGTTGAGTTTTAAAAAAAGGATGAAAAATAAAAAATCGCTTAAGAGCTTGGGCTTTTATAAGAGTCCAGCCCGCCCGTTTCACATGTCTATATTGGATGTGTCTCACTTCTTCCCCACCTCACAGTTAACAACTTGACATTACGTACAACCCCCAAGAAAAAATGCAGCATCGCTGTGTGATCATCGTGGGAGCAGGTCCTTCTGGCCTCTCTGTGGCGGCATGCTTAACACGACGATCTATTCCCTTCATAGTCCTCGAAAGAGACGACTGTTTCGCTTCTCTATGGTTCAAGTATTCCTACGATCGCCTTCACCTTCACCTCAGAAAGCAATTCTGTGAGCTTCCTCACATGTCGTTCCCACCCTCTTATCCTCAGTACGTACCCAAGAAGCAGTTCCTACAGTACCTCAACGACTACGTGTCACACTTCAGAATCAGTCCTCTCTACGGCAGAACTGTGGAGAGAGCGAAGTACGACGAGGGTGGCCAGAAATGGAGGGTGCAAGCTAGGAATGGGGATTCCGGTGAGGTTGAGGAATATTCCGGGAGGTTTCTGGTGGTGGCCACTGGAGAAAACAGCGAGCCTTTCGTGCCGGAGGTGGAGGGGTTAGGTGGGTTCAAAGGGAGAGTGATCCATTCAACTGGGTTCAAGTCAGGGAAGGAATTCAAAGACGAGCATGTTCTGGTGGTTGGATCCGGTAATTCAGGCGTGGAAATCGCATTGGACCTGGCCAACCATGGAGCCAAAGCTTCCATCCTGATTCGAAGCTCGGTGATATATACAGAATCTCAGCTAAAAGTATTTGTATCTGTTGTATAATATGTTTGTGGTCAGCGCATTTAATTGAAAGGTTGAATTAATTAATGCAGATACATTTGCTATCAAGAGGGATGACGAATCTGGGATTGATGCTGCTGAAATATTTGCCTTTGAACATAGTGGACTCACTGTTGGTGATTCTCAGCAGAATGGTTTATGGGGATGTTTCAAAATTTAGGATCAAGAGGCCTCAGGAAGGTCCTTTCTCCATGAAGATCAAGTATGGCAAGTATCCAGTTATTGACGTTGGAACCTACGAGAAGATCAAATCTGGGGAGATACAGGTAACCTTATGGCTTTCATAAATTGTTATTCAATCAGGAAGAGTCTTTTAGACTGTTAGCTCCCTCACCTGCATTTACGGGAATCTTAAATTTAGAAAACTCTCAGAGACTTGGGAATATAAAAAGTGTCGATTATTTCTTTCTCACTAGATATTATTCAGCCTTCGGAATTTCATAATTCTGAGTTTGATCAAGGTTCCGTTTTGTTCTTGATTGAACGCTATTATATCATCATATAATATGGGAAAGCAGGTGATTCCAGAGGAAATAGAAAGCGTGGATGGCAACGACGTCGTATTCAAAAATGGCAGGTCGCAACCATTTGACTCCATCGTTTTCTGCACCGGCTTCAAAAGATCAACGCACAAATGGCTGAAGGTATGGTATGGGCCTAGGGATTCAAATTAACTGATTGATCCCCCTTTATATTTTAAGAATTCTTAAATCTTAATTATTACAATATTATAATCATTAATTATGCGGCTTGTTTGATAGGGCAATGATTCTCTCTTGAATGATGATGGGATTCCAAAGCTTAATTACCCTAATCATTGGAAGGGAAAGAATGGCTTGTATTGCGTTGGGCTATCAAGGAGAGGCTTTTATGGGGCTTCCGCAGATGCCGAAAATATATTATCTCAATTCTCAATTGTGTAATTGAGAAAACGATGGCATTATGGAATTAGAGTATGAATTATTGGGTGGGGCACTGAATAAGTTGTCTGCGAAAACTGGACTATAATAAATGAATTTATTGTGTTACATCGATGCCATCCAGGGTTTTCTAAGAACCACTCTTCTGTGCGCTACATCTCCCTAAAAATGTCCAAGTATTACATGGAAAATTTTAATCAATTACAGGAGTGAGCAAACATGAAAGAAGGGAAAATATGAAAAATAAATAATAATTAACGTCATAATAAAACCCCATTTCTCACGAAGACATAAAATTTTTAGTCATTGGGGCGAGAAGAGGAGAAAAACAAAATTATCCCTTCTAGCCTGCCCCACGTAAGAATCTATACCGATCAATTTTCATGCGTTCCCGTCAAGGTGCTGCGCTGGTACTGTTGCAAAGCGTCAATGGGGCCCAAAATTGTTACCATGTGCTTCGAGCATTGCTGCTATCGCGTGAGGAATTTCACATTTCGATCGCGAAAGTGGAAATTTACGCCCAGAGCAGTCCATCAAAGTCAACTTCAAAGTTTGAAACGGGACTGTCACCAAATTCCCGGTCTAGTGGTTGATCGTCTCCCAATGAATCCACGTATGGATTCAAAAGATCAGAAGATCTTTCAGATGGGATCCCATAATCTCTCAGGATGCAGGATGAAGCAGCTGCAGCTTCTTCTCCCTCCAAAACAGCAATATAGTTATCTTCAAACTCGAAGCATAGATATCTGTCCTTGCAAGCTGATCAGAAGCATAGAGCAGCTTGAACACGCTCCGTATTGAAATAAAAAACAAGAGGATGATAGAGAGAGGAAGCTACAACTCACAATCAACAAGGTGTGCAAGGTGATGGATGTTTTTAATTCTAGTCCCATTGAATTTCAGGACCTGCAACTTTCCTTTATGAGAATATATCTAAAATTATGCGATACAATCAACAGTGTGCAAGGTGAGGGATTTTTTTTTTTTTTAATTCGAGTCCTATTGGATCAAATCTGCACCTCCTGAAAATAATCTAAAATCCTCTGGAATCACCTAAAAATAAGGCCATTTGAGTCATCTTTTTAATTTCATTTCAGTCCCTCACATGTACAGTGAAATTTCAAAGTTTTAGGGGAGTTGACTACAATTAAGTTAGGTTAACGGTGGCTAACTGAAATTCTCCCATTATACAATCAATGGACAAGGTGTGCTAGTTGATGGGCGTCATTAATCAAGTCCCGTTAAATTTCAAAATCTGCAATTGTTTTTTTTTTTTTTGCCCCCTTTGGCGAAGAGAATATCTAAATTAGCAGCAGTCAATCTCATGCATAAGAATGACTTGCCTGCTGATTGCTCATATCTTCATAACCTATGTTGACTTCGTTTGCCAAGACCTGTAAATCAAAAAGAGGAGTGAAGCAAAATCATACCACACAAGTCACTTAAAACATCTCATAAAAAAATGTTCCAAGCAATAAATCTGTTGAGCTTTAGTAAAAACAACTTAATGTCACGAGCTATGCAAGACTTCTAAGGATACAACCACACATCATTTAAAATATTGTCAAGAAAGAAATCCAGCAACCAACCTGTGATAAGATTACAATCTGTTCCCCTTTGAACCTTGCCAGAGAATAACGTGCCTTTGTCAATAGTTTCAACTGGCCGGGGGGAAAGGAAGGTAAAACTCAATGGAAAAATCGTTTACATTAACAACTTTCATGTGCTAATAAAGTAACCCCTATAAATCTGAACTTACCCCTATGGAGTCTTCACATTCCTCTCTGCCAAAAGATCAATAATTAACGGTTCAATTAGAAGTAGGGAAAAAGGTTATGAGCATTGCTTAATGTGAAGAACAGAAACAAGTTTAGACAGCATACTCTATCAATGGCTCTGAGAGAGGTGTGAACACTAAGCCAGCAATTATTAGATAGGAAGGCTGACCTCCATCAATGTGATAGGGAACCTTGAAAAGAGAAACAAGAATTACAAAAAGAAAGAGTTCCACATCATGGAAATAAAGAAATTGATCGATGTTGGATTTTTATAACATACCAAATGAACTCGTGGGTTCAAAACTACTTTGGCCTTCATTGTTGTTCCTCCTCTAATAATACCAAGCTCTGCAGAGTCCCCTGCAAATCTGTACAGCACGATAAACTTTGAGAAGCCACAAAATAAGCACTTGTACCCCCACAAAAATAGATGTTGTAGATAATTACCAACTTACAGCGCTTCAAGGTAAACATGCATTCAAAGGTCAAAGTTCATAAACAAAAACTTATATTGGTAACATTAATCTTAATTGAGAAAGAAGTGATAAACTATAAACTGGATCTCAAGTGGTTAATTCAAAAAGGGAAAACCATACTTTTGACTAATGAGGAATCTGAATGCAATTCGTTCATTTGATCTGAATGGAACTGTTCCTTCACAGCCAACATGAACATCATCAAAGCTGAAAATCACATCGCCCTGAAACAGAGAATTTATTTAAAATGTTAACACACATTTCAAAGGGATTGAAATAGCCAAAAGGCTAGCGTCCAATTCCACAGGTATGCCTTCCCTCCTACCCTTTTCCATTAAAAAAAAAATCCAAAAAAGATCTCAAAATAGATAAGTTGGCTGTTGGACTATTCAGCAAGGGTGATGTAGAAGTCACTACAGCAGCTATTGAAAATTGACATTCCTCATGGACCAGACTTTCTGAAAAACAGTCCAAGTTCTTTAGAATCACACGTTTCTTAAAAGCTTTTGTTTTGAGCCTCAATTAAATTACCATTCAAGGACAATATTTTGAGAAGCCAAAACTGTCCAATATACCTCCTTCAACACATTATTCGCATCAGAAGTTGGTTCAACTCTGCGTACCAATACACCCTGCAGAAGACAAACATATAAATAGTCCAAGAATGTTAACAAGGGCAAGATAACTATATCTAAATATTGCATGGCAACCAGAAGTACCATTGACACAATTTTCTTTTCAACCATATGCAGCCATGTGATTGAAAACGTCAACACATGATATACTACAATATGTACAATTTTATGGAGGGGATACAAATACTAACTGCATTAGATCACTGAAATTCAATCATCAATCATTGAATATTAATACTGAAGACAAGAATAATTCTTCTATGCCCTTCGAGTTGCCAACTATAAATCAACAAGCCGTGAAATTGGAAATAATATCCCGTGTCCCAACTCCATGGGTTCTAGGCTTATAGCATCCCATCTGCAAAACTCTCATTTTTTTCCACTTTCTATCTTCCTCATGCACCCGCCACGTTTCCAATACTTTTTCTACCGCAGTCAATTCCTTCCATTTAAGAGGTAAGATCCTCAATCAGTCATCCTATTTCAACCCACCATATCCACATTCTTATGGCAGTGACTTACACTTTATTCTGATGACAAAGCCCATAATGTGCAATTTATGCACAACCAACCAAGATCAGGTCATATTTAAGAAGACCATGGTGTTCACGAGTTAATCTAAGGAAAATATCAGATGTGATGTGAAGAATGCGACCGTAATGCTAGCATGCAAACTGCTTTAACCCCCTTAAGATTGTATAGAGACAAACCTCATTAGACTGCACTTTCAAGCATGCTCTAAGTGCAGGATTCTCTAACTTCTGTAAAAGCACACCAAGGCAAGGGAAACCTGAGAGTAAAAAGACAATTCCAGACAACAACACAATCGAATGTTATGATTGATTTATAGGTTAAAATCAAAATGAATGCAACAGATGAAAAAGGTTAGTGAAAAACAATGATGATAAACTATTTTCAAAGATGCAATGCTGATGCCTGAAACTAGAAGATATTTAGGCATCACAGGGCATATAAAGCAACAAGGAAACAGATTCTGACACTCAATTGAGAATAATTGTTTCTGTTCCTGCTTTGTGCAAAGATACTAAAAGATCAATGTATGGGCACAAACTAGAAGAAAATACGTGAAAATGTTGGGGCTGTCAAGAAGTTACCAAGCACTCTAGCAAACCGGATACTAAAGAATGGTGCAATTGTGAACGCAGAAGTTTTAAGTTGAATAGCTCTCACTTGGTATCAGAATTTTGGGTGGATGTTCTTAGAGCAATACAAAATAACAATTAGTTCCATAAAACAACAAATTAACCATGCAATTTGACTTGGTGCAGTGACTCCAGAAACATTGGGACACTTCAGATCTGCCAAATATTAGCATATTTAATGAGGGTTTCTTACCAGTGTACTTTCCATTTTTCTCATAGTCATCTAGAAAATGAGAAACGACAGTGGTTGGTATTACATATCCAATATTTTCTGCCTCTTCAGATCTGTACACCTAGAGACAGCATTTCATTAGTAAATGAACAAAGAAAGAGCAGACAGTGCATGTGAGCTACTAATCAAATAGCAAGAGCTAAAAAATAGGACCAGTATTATGAAGTTCTCTGTTATACCATAAGGGCGGTTATCCTCCCTAAATGGAATTCTAATAACTTACCAAGGAAAGCTACTTCTTACAAAAATGGTGTCAAGCTAAAATTTACAAGCCAAGTAACCGTTGGCACATCAACTGAAAGTAGGCCATATAATCTACCTGAAAAGCTACACCGATGCACTCCCCTTGGTCATTGAAGGCTGGACCACCACTATTACCTAAATTTAGCAGTACAAACAATGGGTGTCATGATTTAGAACAGGAAAAACAGTGATCAAAGAAATTTTACCCTTGACAGGAGAGTCAAACTAAGTGTGAGCTCTACTAACCAGGATTTATTGCAGCGTCAATTTGAATCCCCAACAAATCAGATGATCCATGAGCATATGATGTGACCTATTACATTTTTTTTTTAAACAACTTAGCAAGAAGAAGTTAGTAACGTCCTAGTACATCAAGGACTGATTTGACATCACAACTGATAGAATTAAAAGGTCTGAATCAGCACATTCGTATTATCAAACCTCTATACGAGATACAACTCCCTTTGTCACTGAAATTGTGTCTCCTCCAAAGGGATATCCCACAACAGTCACAGCATCCTACAAGTTGGAAAGCAACATGGAAGATATGTAACTGACAAAATATACAGGCTTTCAACCATTGACCTTAGAACCCTAAATCCAAAACCAACTATGATAATAACAAAAGCACAACAAGATTTTGTGGGTTTGAAGATGAAGCTCTTTCTCTTGGCCCAAAACTCTATCAGGTCCCTATTGCTGAAGATTGGCACATAAAGAGCAAAAAGAATATTGCCTCAATTGCTTACTCCTTATTCTTATCATAGCACAAACATTATCATTGGCATCATATGATTTAATTGAGAATTATCATTCAAGTCAGCCTTAAACATTATTTTCTTGCACAAGCACCTATCACCCCCTTTTAGAAGCTCCCTTCACATAGTTGGCATGGGTAGTGAAGAAATCAATACTACTATTTTGTCAACAGGAGCGGTAGAGTGGGTGGAAAAGGGGAAGATGATTCAACTTCCTTTTTCATGCACCTGCTGAATATGAAATGGATCATTATGTAGCAGACTATCAGTATAGCTTCTAAATTCATGAACTGGATGTTACTTTTTTAACTTAACTTATAAGTACTTCTAACAGGTTTTAAGCATTAAATATCAAGAAATAAAGTTATGACTATAATCATTTACCTGAAACTTCACAATAACGTTTAATTTCAACCCAGTTTCATCAACACATCTGAAACTCTCAGAGCGCGTTCAAATGCCAGTGATTCAATTGACTTCAATTTCACTAGTAAATTAGTTACTCAGTTCTTCAAGGCAGATTACATTGAAGGACACAAGAAAGAAAGTAAACAACATTCACAACAAGACAATCAGTGAAAGTCTCCAAAAAAAAAAAACAGAGAGAGAGAGAGGGAAGGTGTATTCAAAACCTGAAGATGTGGCAAACGTCCAAATCTTAGAGGTTCTACTTCTCTCCAAAAGTCATCATTTTCTACTGTAAGCAATGCTATATCACAGTCAATACCTCTTGCCAAAACCTGCACACATTCCATTGAACATGATTACGTGAACACATGCCAAATAACAATGTCTCTAGATAACTGAGATAATGCAATTTACACATAGTAAAACTGCAGCCAGACATGTTAAAGCAAGCTGTTCTTGACACTTAGAGGTTGACAGGAGGCGCATATTAGGGGGATTAACGAACAATTGTTTCATAAGAGCAATACCTTAGCCACATATTTTGTATCATCACCTCTTCTCTTAACTTTTACCTGCAACCCCAAAAATTGATGACAATATAATCATTTTAATTTATTATATGCATCATATATTAAGAATAATAGGAATGTTAGAATACATAAATGGTAAAAGAGGAGCAGCATATAATTTTAGTTAAAGGGTGTCTTTATAGAAGAGTTTCAAATTTGCAAAATTCGTTAACATGCCAAAGTTAATAGTTACAAGCTTATAGTACTAGATCGCAAAGCCAATTATCAAGACAATCATAAGATCTATAAAATAACCTTCTAAAATTTTCCCTTCCATTCAGTCTGTACTAGGGGTAAATTTCTCTTATATTTTGACATCTGATAAGCTATGACAAAAACAAGGTCGATTTGGCAACCAATTTTTAGAAATTAACAGTAAGCTTAGGGGTGAAACTTCCATCATCAGATCTACTGAAGATTTAACGCTTCAGGAGATTACCTGAGTATCATGCTCCACACAGTGTGCATTAGTCAGAAGTTTCCTACCCTCAATCATAAATGCACTGCACATCATGTAGCTTATAAGGTTAAGAAGAAACATATCCTTAACATATATTGATAAGGATTGCAAATGCTTACCTCCCCGTACTTGTGTATTGTCTTTGTTTTTGCCAAGGAAGTGAATAATCTGGTGCAGTATGGGTGCAGTAAACCTTAAAATGTTACACAGAGAGATTTTATTCTTGAGAAGTTACACGCAAGAGTAATGGGAGTAATAACACTGCATAACATAAAATGTCAAGATGATAAGAGCTGCATTACAATGCCAGAAAAAGTGATTTAAGGCACCATAAACTGTGAACAACGTTGAATATACTGTATTTAACTTCTAAGTTGAGGGGTCAAATCAGGTTATTATGAAATGATTGGTATTCTACATATAGGGAAGTAACAAAATCAAATTTCAGTCCACTTGACGAACTGATGATTGCATAAAGTTCCCAAATCCCAACCAAGGTCATGAACCAACCCAAACATGAATATTGACAACAGAGGAAAGAAAAAAAAATTGCAAATACCATGTTTGGGTTTGAACTTTGCAATTTGATTATTTGATTTTCTTAAAAAAGATTATTATTAAGTGCACAACAATTAAAGAGTAAAACCTTTACCTTCACAACGGCATTAAGGAAATCAGCATCTTGTATATTGCTTGGTTCAGCCTGAAATTAAAATACAATTGTCTTAAAAATGTTAAAGAGGGAAAATCTATTCAAGATTCCTCACCGAAATTAATACCTGTGGCTCCTTTGAATCAATCAGAAACTCATTCTCTTTCCTTGGCATGCCAAATGGTTTATGAGCAGTTGGTTGGAGTCCCACCACACCCCTTCTACCACTGCCTCCATCAGCATATAGAAAAAGCCTTTCATCTTTTGATCGCCCTGAATACTTCTTCTGCCCAAAACCTTCTTTCTGGAATAACAAACTCAAAAGTGTTAAGCTGGAATGACACGTGAGTTTACATTATCCGTAAGGTAAGCGAACATATATTCCGGTGCTAAAACTCTTGGTGTGTCTTTTATCATCTTCAGCTTCGTTTCATCCTCACGTAAGTTCGACATAAGCAATGTGCGAGAACGTGCAACGTTAGTGGGCAAATAGTGCATTGTGTAAATGTAAATTTACGATGAAAAGAAGAATAAAAAAGGAAATTGAAGGAATAAATGCAAGTATAAACTAGGGTTTACTTGTATGTTGGATTTAGGTGAGGATAAGGCTCCGTCCGAATTTGTGTCTCTACGCTTGTGACCAAATACAAAGGCGCGGGAAGTGACGTGTGCGTGAGAGGAGGGGAAGTAAGACAGGGAGGAAGTGGAGCAGCTGAATTTAACGGTGGAGGATAGGACGGAGAATATGCTCGATACGGCAACGGCCATTTCAGGGAGGCCGGAAGAGAAGGAGGAGAAGCAAGTTGAGCGTGCTGGTATAGATGTTAATTTTCAAAGCATCCTTTGCTTTTTTCTTCTTTTCCTTATCCTCTGATTCCTGCTAGTATGGCTACCGGCTTCCCCCTGTGTTGGATTGGGCCTCCAATTTTTGGCGCCTCCTTGTGCTTTTAACCAATCGTAGCGCTCTTCCTTGTTAATTTGGGAAATTATTTAAAATATTGTTAAAATAAACATTAAAAACACAACAAAGGTGGGAAAAAAAAATACAAATTTTTTATTATTCCCCATGATTCTCTGTTGGAGACAATTTCATTTGAAATAAATTAGGTACTAAATATAAACATTTTTCTTAATTCAAATTTGGTTCACTACATATGTTTTCCATATTTTATTATATGCTCACTCTTCTTTCTTTGTAAATATTTCCACAAAATCTAAAGTCTAAACTGCATCTGTATTGTGCCTGCCTTTTTTTAAACAGAAATATACATAAGCAGTTTTTCAGGAGTTTTTTTGGTTATTTAATTCTTTTTCTAGTATTGTATTTTTATTTAAAAAATTTAATGATATTTTATATTCGAGCATTAGCAGAGCCAATTAAAAATAACTCTTCCACAAATTTTTTGCATTTAGCTAGACTGGAATTTAAGAACTTACACTTAAATCGGCCATGATATCTTCCGCTAGGGGCTGGGGCCAACTTGGTCCTGACTGCTCAATTTCTCTTTCTTTCTTGCTTTTCTGGCTTGGACGACTGCTTGGTATTGGTCTATTGGAAAGGTTGTCCAGAATTATGGATTAAAAATTACACAGCCAAAATATGTGTGGGCGGATTAAAGTCCAGGTGTGAACCTAGAGCTGTCACTCGCTAGTAGGCTCTCAGAATTTCAGTGTAAAGCATGTAATAATGGACTTAAATCCGGACCTGAATCGTGGACAGGGGACAGGATCTGGGAAGGGAAGAATATCATTTCAAAATCTACTTCAACAGCGCATCGCAATCTCTCTTCGATCTTGAGATTCAGAGGAAACCTGTGTACACATGCATGCTAAGGTGATCAGGTCCATCGGATTGTTTAAATGCCTGCTCTTTAAACATGGGCCATTTTTCCCCTGACAAGACTCTAAATATGTCTCATAATATAATGGTTTTTAAATTATATTATGAAATGGATGATGCCACGAGAAGAGAGTGAGGGGAGGGATGAAAATGGATTGCAATACGCGTTTGAAGGTGCAAAAGCCTCTAACAAACTCCGCATGAATCAGACCCCGAAAGGCCTTTCATTTTGGCGGCTCTTGCTTCCGTTATGCACACCCATGCGTGTTAAACACAATAATTCCCAAGCCTTGTATCTAGCAAATTCGTATGTCGAATTGAGGAATAGTATAACTTCCTTGTATTGCCCGAGCGCTGGCGTTATTGTTGAGAGCGGAACGTTCCTAGCTCGTGATTGGATGGTGCATGTTTAGCGAATTTCGAGAAATGTTAATGTTAGACAATACGGTTTTTTCTTGTGTTTTCATCCTATTTTTTCTCCTTCCCCGATTTATGTGTAGTTTTAATTCAAGATGCTAGTATTGCTGTTTAAATTTTTGTTTCTTTCCCCTGTTTTCAAGGGGGGAAATTCATGCATGCGATGATGGACCTGTTACATGTGAATTCCATAAAACACTGGGCTCCTTTTATTTTTTGTTTTTTTAAACGTTGGTGTCTAATTGTCTCAAGAAGCTTTAGAATTTCTTGTTGATGAGTAAAAAGTGCAGATTCATGAGCACATTAACCAATAACATGATTGGAAATGACATGTGTGCCTAGTGAGGATTTCATAACACAATGGTTGCAATTTTTGGGTCTTCTAACAGTCTAAAAATAAATAGAGTCTCTTATAATCAAGTTCACATGTTTAAAGAGGCTAATAAAAGTATTACCAAACTCACTCGACATACTCGTAGGAGAAAAATGAATTTTATGATTTTGTTCCAGCACCCTCATATTATAAGATGTTGTGGGTCACACTGTGGGGCATGTTGACTCTATTAGATTATTTTTGCCACGTTTTTCGGACTTTTAGGTTTCCTTTATATTAAAAATATATAAAATAATAATAAAGTATTTAATTTTTAATCAATTTCAACCAGTTTTTAATCTATTATTTAATTTGATTGATTGATTGATTGATGATGATTTGAATTGAATGAACTGAATTGAACGAGTCAATAAACTAGCCATTCTAAAACAGGTCATGGACCAGGGTATCAAAGAGCCAAGTTCTACCGGACGCAAATGTAACACTAAAATGTTTGGGCTTTGGAGTATTTCACCAATCATCCAAGCGGTCCTACTTAAACATTTAATTTGCTCAAAGTTTTATATAAAAATAACTTGACAGTAATATAGCGACACTGGCTTTCAATCGTAGCACGTTAAAACTAAATAAGACATATTTGCAAATCAATTGATTGTCATTTTAAAGTTTAAGCTCCTTCATGATATTTTTTTATTTTTAGTTTATAAAATTTATGGATGTTCACCAAGCAAAGTTGTTATACTATGTGTTGGTTTTTAAAGTTTATTTTATACATGAATAACACACACACATGTGGCCCTCTTTATGTGTAAGTAGCTTCAAACTTCCTTATCTTAATATAGATGAGATAATTAAATATTGATGTTGTTAGAAAAAGAAATTATTTTTCAACTTATCTTTTTTAAATACATCATGTTCAAAAAACATTCATTTTACATTTAGATGTGTTTGAGCTAAAGATGACACACTAGGCCTGATGCTGAATTCACCAAGGCCTAATTCAAAAGAAGCCATATTGCAACCCATTAAGACTGGACTTCAGAAACATTTAGTGAAATGCCATGTTTTGATGGAGTGGCGGCCAAATCCTAAGGCCATTTTCCCTATCTCTCAAAGAACATGGAGCACTTGTCTTGTCACTCTCCCTCAAATGAGGCACACCCATGATCCTCAAACTAGTGCAAATAGTTTTTGCTCTTTCTAGTTGTGAAATTCAAATTTGAAAGAATGAGATATTGCTTTTATCTATAAAAGGCAATGAGCATATAACTAAAGAGGCTCTTTGCAATCCTTCAATGCCAAAGTACAAACCAAACTTACCTTGAGCATTCTCCACTAACCTAACATCATTGCAATCTCACCCTGTACAACCCTGAATACTCAGTCTAGATCTTCTAGGCACTTTATTTTGCTTTTCCTTTTGATTATCATAACACACATTGTAATTATTTTCTAGTAATGCAATTATGTTTTGTGCACACTCTTACGTGCTCTAAATCTCTCAATTAGCTGTTACGCTCCAGAGAAATTATAACAAAGGCCCTTGGGAACTCACAATCATTTGACACGAGAATTAACTCTTTTGAGGATTTACTCCTCTAGTATGCTTGTCAATTTCAAGGGAGCACAATGTTCCATACCTAAAATTTGAATTAACTCTAACAGGATGCATAAGGATTTAGATTTGAATCAAATCTCCCATTTGAATATATGAAAGTCTATATGGATTCAGATTTGATTCAAATCCAAATGCATATTCTATTATAACTTCTTTATAATTTCAAATTATCTTTAAACTCTAGTTATTTGAAATTTCAACTACTCCAACCTTTTCATTTTCTCCACGTTTTAACTAACAGTACCTCTATTAGTCTTGCATCTCATCTTATTTCTCATCATTATTTCTACCTAATTGAAAAACATAGGTGAGTTTGTTATTCCCAGTCTTTCATTTCTACAAATTTGAATCTTACTTGTAACATCCTAAAAATTTCAACATCGAGTTAATTAAAATAATTAAGGTTAAATTTGTAAAAAATAATGAATTAATTAAATTAATCAAATTTTAAGATCACTGACAGCTTATTAGACCATTAAGCAGCTTTGAAGTCAAATGAAGGCTCAAAAATTTGAATGGTAGATCTTTGTCATCTGACAGACGGGGCGTGTCAGCACTTAATTAATGTAATCAGTTTGTGAAAAATAATAGAGAGAAAGAGAGAAAGAAAATGCAATAGTAGAGAGTAAGATCTCTGCTAGGACTTTGGTTTTACACCAACTGGGGAGCATTTTGAGCTAGAATTGAACTAGGTAAGCTTTCTATACTTTTCCTCTTCCTCTCCTATGTGTTTTCAATTAGAGTTTAGGCTGTTGGAGGTTTGATTTACGTGGTGGGTATGTTTTCAATGAACCCACTAGCTTGGATATAGTTATTAAGACCTAATTTAAATTTTTATACCTATGGTTAATGAGTTTACAGTGTTTTAAAGTTGGGCTCTAGGGTTTTAGACAAACCCTAGATAAAAATTTAAATATTTAGAGTAATATGGACTTTAAATTAGTGTTGTTTAGCATCCAGGAAGTTAAATTGAGTTAATGAAAGGTTGTTAGGCCTTTAATTTAGCCAGTGATACAAGTTAAAAGTTGTGGCTTACTTAATTAAGCTAGGAATTTCTTGCGTTAGAGTTGGTAATTAATTATGTTTATTTTAGTTGCACAGAGTTTACTTAAGCCTGATGAGGCTTGAGAAGTATTATAATCTCACGGGTAACCTTTTTTTGTAACAAAAGAGTTAAAGTAACTAAATAATTTCTTATACTTCTTGGCTCGTTAGGTCAATTATAAGGTTTTGAAAAATGAGTAATTATGTATGCATGTGTGCATGCATGCAAATGTGTGAATTTGGTTTTAAAAATTTATGTGAAAAATATGTGTGTACATACATGAGTTTATTAAATTAATCAATGATAATGTTAGGATGGTCATAGATATTGTCACGTGATATTATGACATGTGTGAGCATGATCATGTATGCATGAAGGCGGGAGATTCACCCTAGCAAAAATAGTGAAAAACCACATGGCACTCACTGACATCGTGAATGGCCCTAATGTTTAATTATATATGTATGTTTGAAAGTTCTCACTCACCACATGTGGCGGTAGTTAAGCATGTAACACCTTGATTATTTAAAAAAGGAAAATCATGGTTTGGAAGTGGAGTAAAACCTTGGTTAAGTTGCCTTCCCTATTCGGTGAGCTAGAGTCAGTCTACCCATATAGACTTGGCACAGTCATCTTAACAGCCCACAGATTCAGTCGTCAGTGTTAAGGAGGTTTAGATGGAATTATGGATCATGCATGTTGCCATGATCATATGAATTACTTGTACCTACTTTGCATGCTCATTTGTTTTGACTTACTAATAAGCAATATAGCTTGTTTAGTCATTAGGATTCTATCTCACTTTATAGTTACAATTTTATAGGTAATAATGCTAATAGGAGGACAAGGAAAGGCAATCAAGGCAAGGAGTAGATTAAAGATCTGCTTCTTTATGATACCCTTGTTGACTTTTGAGTTTTGTGTTTAATTGAATATATATGTGAATACATTGTCAACAAGGAACATATGATTATTTTTAGTTATACTTGCATGATTTATATAGACTAATATAGTTGTAATTTGGCTTGGGTTGTGTATCTCATGATGAAATTGTGTTGTGTGGCCAAATTACTTGCACAAATGCATGACTAGTGATGTTAAACATGTTATTTTTCTATTTGAATGTTTTGGATGGCCAAGTGCTAATGTTGGCAAAATTACCCCTTTTAGTGATTCATAATATGGTTGTATAGTCAATTTGTACATGAATTGTGTTATTATGGGTATGATTTCTCTATTAGGTGATTGTCGATCCATTTGACTTAGTTTAAGTCTTAATAAAGGCTAATGGCATATGATTTTGGAGGCACTCAGATGCTAAAAGTTTTGTAAAAGTGACCCCACTAGGTATTCCAATCACTCTAATCAAGCATCAAATAGAGAAATAGCATTGTTATTGATCTCAGCAAGTGCACAAGTCGTATCAAGTAATATAAGATGAGTAAAATATCATTTCCTTTAGGATTTGTTTAAAAGTGATGATCAAGTAAAAGATTAAGCAAGGTCGATCAAGTTGAACTAAACATAATTATAAGAAAAAGTAATTTTGCAAACTAAACTAACACTAAAAAATAAATAAAAGCAATTGATTTACAAACTTCAAGCACAAAATGAAACCTAGGGTTATTTGTCCCCTTGTATCTCATAACACTAAAATTACCTTCTATACTAAATGCTTTTAATAAAAATAAGTGCTGACTTAAGATTTTAAAAATACTTGGACAAGCTCTCTTAAGTCATAAACAAATGTTTAGTTAAATTAATTTCCCAATCTCTTATCACAATCAATAAAACTTAATTTTAAATACCAACTCTAATATGGCTATGCAAGGTTAGCAAGCATACCTCTATCTTACTAGCAAAACTACTTATTCAACATGCAAATATCACATTTTTGCACTATTTTATACAAATTTTTACATTTAACCTAACCCTTTCAAATATCAATCAAGTAAACTCAATATCTAAATGGTAGCCAATTACTTATAAGCATTAAGAAAAGTGTAAAAAAAAAAAAAACACACACACACACACATAATATATCATTAATCACAAAAAGAGATGAGGAACTTAGTGTTAATCCACACAAGTATTCCAAATAATTCCATAATAAAGAGTTTAGCTACTCATAAGCTTCCACAAATGACAAATATATAAAATATCTGGATTCATTTTAGATTACAAAAGATAAAAGGGAAAAGGAATAAAAAAACTGAAGAAAATAAGCTTCAAATATATATTCAAATCTTCAATCTCTTGATTCCAACTCTTTTAGTGCCCAAACCCTAGCACAACGAAACTCTAAATGTTTAAAAGTGAGGAGAATGCATTTTGGTTCGAGCTCACAGCATACATGTATCTTACCCAAATATTTTCAAATAAATAAAATGGAGCATTTTGCTAATAGTGGCAAAAGTTGTGAAAGAAAGTCACGACTTTGTAACGATTTTAGCATTTTTGCACTGTTTTCATTATTAGGAAAACTTAGCCTTTATGCACTTGATTTCTTCATCCAAAAGCCTTTCAAAAATCTCAACAAAAATTCTAAAAATACTTCTAATCAAATCTTAAATCAAATTAACACAAATTAGGCCCAAAAATATTAAATTAAAGCCAAGCATGCAAACATAAGGCAAAATATATATATTTTCCTAATTTGAACAATAAAAATATATATAATTGAGCCAAAATGAATTAGAATCTAAGAAAAATATGATAAAACAATATGAAATTCTAAAGTTTAACAAGCATATACTAGAAGTTGGCTTCGATGTGCTACCATGACAACATGATGCATCGCGACATATGGTCTTCACATGACAACACATGGCACTATAAGGCAAGTATCCGTCATGGTGAATGACCCTTAAGCCATGATGCATGTGTCCTTTTTGGAAGAAATTACTGTTTTGCCTTAATTTTAATTATTTTCTTTTTCATTGGTCCCTAAAATTTCTCGGGTGCTTTAAACTCTTATTTTAATCCCATGTTAAGCTCAATCAATGTCTTAAAATGGGTTTTAAATGGCATCCCAATTTTTAATTATTTTTAATGATTTTATTGAACCCTTACTTATATTGTGACAAGTTGTTGGAATTAATGGATTCTTAACAGCCATCAAGAAGTGATATGCATGGCATGTCCTGGTAATATCAAGATGGTCGTTACATAGCTCATCTATCTTTTACCTTTAAAATTTGTTACACTACCCAAACAAAATATTTTAAATATATATATATATATATATATGAATTTAAATGTGAGATTTAAATTTAATATCTTAAATTTAAAATTTAAATCTATCAATTCAAGTGCTACTTTAATTCTTTTATATACAATCTTTTACTTTACACATAAAAAAATTACAAAAGAGTAAAATTGGAAGGAAATTATCAATGCTTTATTCTTTTATGAAAGTTGACATATAAATTAGTCTAACATTTTTTAAAAAATAACTTATATATAAAATTGATAAGGTATATAAAAATATTTTTCAAGGAAATGTGACCTACAAGACCCATAATCGTTGTTGTGATGTTGTCGTTGACTTAAGTGGATGGGTGGGGCAGCCCTTCTTTTTGAAAAAAAAAAAAAACACAATCTAGACTTCTTGATTGAACATAATAAAAAAAAAATCACATTAAATTTTGAAATTTCACTACTAACCAAGTGTAATAAAATAAAATTAAAATATAAATTAAAATTATCTTATTGTCTCTAATAAAAAATTAACTTTATGTATAAATAATTTTAGTAGAAAAATTTATCACATTGACATGAGAAATGAATAACCTTAAAACTTAAAGAATTTGCAACTTTATTTACTTCAATAAGTTGATAACAATGCACAATATTTGAATAAAAATAAGTGAAGTTAAGTATACCAACAACTTCTATAAAAAAATTAATCAATTTGATATGAGAAATGAATAATTTTAGCATAAGAAATTTGTAACTATTTTTAATATGATAACAATGCTAAGAATAAAATTAAGTGAATATATGCACATAAACAACTCTCATACAAAAAAAAAAAACTTTAGTATGGAGAATTTACTAATCTTTTATCATAATAACAATATCAAGAATAAAATTAAGTAAAACTATGAGCACAAACAACCTTGATAAGAAAATTAATCACTTTAGTAAGGGAAATGAATAATTTCAATATGTGAAATTTGCAAGTGTCTTTCATAGGCTTAAGCCACTAGGGACAATGGGATAATTTTAATTTCATTTCACTACCATTGATTTGCAATAAAATTTCAAACTTTAATGAATTATCTTTTTTATTATGTGTAGTTAAAGGGTTTAGACTGAAATTTTCCCTCATTTCTTCTTGCATTACCATGTTATTGTTGCAGACAATCAAAGTTCGCCTACAAGGTTCAAGGTAATTAAATTATTACATTTTAAGACACTTTTAATCCAATTACATTATTCCATAAATTTGTTTACTATTTTTACACATTCTATTTACGATTGCTCTTATTTAATAGTGTATTTTAATAAAAAAATTTTATTAATTACACCCTTAATTAATTATTTTTTGAAAAAATATTATCAACCACATAATAGAAGACTCAACATACCTTTTTTTTTTAATTTTTTAACATGATATTTTGAAAAAGAATGCCATATAAATCTGAACGAATGAGTACAAAACATCAATTAATGTCACGTTTGTTAAAAATATGAAGGAAAAATAAGCCAAAAGAACTATGAGAAAATTAAATGACATTAAAGTCTTTTATAAGGATGTTCATAAATTCATTTTGATTTAATTTTGAGGGAAAAAAAAATTAAACCCAACCAAACCAATCCATTCACTAAATCTCAGGATCTATTTGAATTTTTCCTTTAATTGGTTTAGTTCAGTTTGAGTGGTTTGAATCAAGTTTGAACTATTTTTTTGGAGATATTTCTCATAATCAATATATAAATATTTACTATTAATTTTTAACTATTAATTAGTATTTTCAATGAAAAAAAATTATTGAGAACAAAAGAATATTTTTTAACAATTATTTAGCACATTTAACTATTTAAAAGCTAATATGTTATCCTTAAAACACTTGATTATAAAATTATATAAAAAATTATAGACAACGTTTAACTAATTATAACATATTTGATTAAATTTGGGAAAGGGAAAAAAATTAGACAAATTTATAAAAACATATAAAATAGATATAATAAAGCTTATTTCAATTTGATTCAAATTTTAAGTGACAAGAATCTAAATAAAAACCAAATCAAATCAATTAATTTTGTCAAAAAAAAAATCAAACTAGACCTTGTTTATTATCAGTTCACATTAGTTTGGTCCAGTTTGATTTCATATAATCAATTTAAATCGATTTTGAACACTCTTGCTTTTTGCATATAGCCATATATAGCAAGATTTCTATTTGGCCAACAGGCTATATCAAGTTTCAAAAGCACCCTTGTTAGTTGTTACAAGCAAAGCACCTTGTTGCAGCGCCATTGTTTTCGTGCTTGTTTATTTTTAATTTTTGTATTTAGCGTTTTAAATCTGGGAGGTGTTCGATACTATTTTCATGAGATGCTGAAACTTAACACTTCCTAGAAAATCACGTTTGATAAACAAAACACATGATTTCATCCAATTTGTCTTTTCATTTTGCCATTCTCTAATTTTCATTCACATCTAATTGTTCGAACAAAGCATATATTGTCTTGCATGCTACTGAAGAAAATCCGTTTTCCCATATATGTATGAGCTCTTGGTAATATATATTTTTTTGGTCAACAATCTTTGGTAACGCATGAAAGAAACAAAAAAAGGAGCCTCAGTCAATAAAAGTCGATCGGTATCTGGCCATCCGGATTATGTTAAAGTTATTTTTTTTAAAAAAAAATTTGACACTGTTTTATCAAATCCAACATACAAGTATATTGGAAACCGAGATAGCATTTCATCCATCAACTTTCAAAACAATGCGATACTTTGTAAATAATACTCTTTTTATACCATAATATAAAATATTTCATAAAACTTTGGTTTGATTCAAAATTATAGTTGATTAACTAGATTTTATTATTGTTTGTAAAAAGATGATGCGTTGAAATTTCAACTATTATTATTAAAATATCTATATAACAAATTTTATGAGGGTATAGCTGATAGGATATTATTTTTTTAAGAGATTCATATTTTATTAATATTTTTTAGAATCATAAAGTAGTCACCATTATCCTGGGCTTTTACTGTGAACTAGATGGTCTATTGTGAACTAGGGAGAATTTATGTTTACTGTATTTACAAGAACAAATGCATATAATAACATAAAATTCGTAAATAGGGTGATTCGTAATCTTTTATAGATATATTAATAGATATATTAATATTAATTAATGTCAGTGAAGACTATTTTTCTTCAATTGTTTTAGAAATAATCATTAATATATCACTTACATTGTGTTACCGAAGTTAATACCGTATCAAAAAATATTTTTATAAAATACAATTATTCATTATATTAAAAAGCTCCCTCCCCTTCCCCCTCTTTGGACCGCATATAATATATTCCTTCCATTTAAAATTATAAGAGATTTTATGAGAGGTTGAATATTAAAAAAATAAAAGATATTTTTAATATTTTAAAGTATAATGATTACATTTTTTTTTTCAAAAGTGTCATTATTTTATATTTATTTTAGAGTCAAACACCTTATTACATAGGAGTAAATATTAAAAATATAATGTCAGTTTAAAAATAAGTAACTACTTTATTGAGAGTAAAATTCAGTTAAAAATATTGTACATTTTTGAACAGAGGGAATATTATTTTTTTAGGAAGAATGATAGATAAATCTCTTTGAAATAGAAAAATAAAAATTTGATCTCATAAAATGTAATAATGAAAGTAAGGTCTTGATAGGTTTATTTGATATTAATTTTTTGTATAAAATTACTTTAGTACCCCTCTACAACTTATAAAGTTGTGATTTTTTAAATTGTTTTAGTCATTAGTGGAACTAAATTTGTGAATATCTATATTGAACTTGTAAATAATATAAAATTAGTTAGACTTTGTTGATAGAAAATTGTGATATTTTAAATCATTTTAGTTATTATTGGAACCAAACTTGTGAACCATATAAAATTATTTAAACTTGTTGATTGAAGAAAATTGCTAATGAAAAGTTGTATTTTCTAAATCATTTTAATTATTAATGGAATCAAACTAAACTTGTAAATATTTATGTCAAATTTGTAAATCATATAAAATTAGTTGCAAAAAGGATACTAAACTAATTCACATACAAATTTAATTGTAAATAAATCCCTTGAGAACTTACCGTTAGCAGAAATAAACTGCCATTTTTCTATTTTAAAGGTATTTATCTTTCAATGTCCATATTTTTTACCAAGTTTTTAATTAAAACACTACAAGTGCACATTTTAAATAAATGACGATGATTTTAATTTGTTTTATGTTTTGATAGCTGTTAGTAATTTAATTAAAAAATAATGTAAATTTAAGAACATTTAAAACTAGGGAAATGTCATTAAAAAAATTAAAGGATAGAATTAAATTTAAATAAAAAATTATAAGATTTAAAAATTCAAAACAAAAATTAAAGGTCATTGAACTATTTGGTTTGAAAATTTGATATTCTCAAACCATCATGATTTGCAAGTTGCAAATGGTGAATATGAAAATTTACAAGTGAGATTTGTTAATTTATATTAAATATATTATTTTTTAATTATTTTCTTTCATAAATTAATGAATATTAGTTGTAAATTCGTGGTTTGAGGATTACAAACAAGAACATGAGAATATAAATTACTGGAAGTAATTGTAGAAAAAAATTTGTAAATTAACAAATTTTACTTACAAATTCTTACTTTGATCATAAAAAATATTTTTAATTTGTTTAACAAAATACTCCCTCCGGTCCCATTTATAAGTCCAATTTTAGAAGGTGTATTTGGTCTTATTTATAAGTCATGGTGCGTCTTTTTAGGTAATATTTGAGAGGTATTTCCAAAATTACCCTTCATGAGAGAGAAAAAGTAACAGGACATTATTTTTTAAATTTGTTATATAGGGGCATGTTTGGAATTTTACTTACTTTTATTCCTTGTACTTTTATTGTATTGGTATTGATGAGGTTGGTAGAAATAACTTATAAATAGGACCGGAGGGAGTATATTTTAACAACTTTTAAATATTAATAAAATTCAATAACAATAATAATAATAATTAAGACATGACGTAGATAAATGAATTTAAATCACTCATCCCATTCAAACCTCAAATATCTGTTAGTCCAATTAATTAAAGTATTTGTTTTTGGTGATAAGTCCTATTGATTATTAATTAATAATTAATGTGGTAAACATCAAAGTCGGGCACTAATACATTGGAATCAACGACGGCCATTGAAGAAACCCCCGAGGCCTTAGAAGTGACGATTGTCTAATTAACGAACATAGACTGTGCATTAAGTGAAGCAGAATCAGACGAAGTGGCGGAGACACAGAGAGAGAGAGAGAGAGAAGCATCGTCGATGCATGAGCATGCAGGCGACAATGGCGCTTCGATCGTATCGGCGCAAATTAGCAAACATCGCCAGCATCATTCAAGACTAAGAGAGAGAAAGAGAAACTATTGTGGTGGCTTTAGCAGGCATGAAAAGGGTACGGTTACTGCAGACATCTGAGAAGCTGCGCAGCGACTCATTCAGCACAAGAAAATAAAGCAAAGCACTCTGCACCAGGAGTACTAACAAGCCTAAATCCACACCACCCCCTCTCTCTCACTCTCTCTGTAGCTCTTGCCTGGCTATAACGTACTCTATTGCACACGTACAGGGTTACAGGCGTTACTGCGACAGTAACAGCATCACGCCATACGAAGAGAGGGAGAAGGGGGCCCCCCGGCTGGCGTGGTAATGGTGGTGAGGCTTGCTGTGGGGAGAGAGGGGGAGGAATCTGAAACCGGGTGCGTAAGTGTGAAAAGCTTGAATGCTATGAACTGAAACGTTTGGATTGTGCTGGATACCCGAGATGCCTCTCATTACTCTATTTTGTCGCTTTCCAACTTTCTGTTCTTAATTTCTGGATCTTTAACTATCTCTTCATTGCCCCGCATTTCCCTCCCATGAGGCATCAGAGGAGGATGAACGGTGTAGCTTCTGCGAACAAAGGGTCTCCAGCCGATAACTCTCGAAAAAATGGTGACGGAGCTCCGACATTTAACTATGGCGGCTTCTTCCTTGAAGGTAACGATAACCAATATGAGAGTTTGGACTTTGTTCTCTCTCTCTCTCTCTCTCTCACTCACTCACACACACACACACAATTTTGTGGGTGGGTAAACTAAGGAAGAAATCTGCTCCTCAATCGGCGTATACGTTGGATGAACGGATTGTCTTTGAAGTTTTGATAATGTCTAGAAATATATGTGAAGTCCAGTGCTTCTCTCGTTTCTTGCGTTACGACAATTGAGTGTCATTCAGAGGTCTTGTATTCGCTTTATCATTTAACGGGTTTTAATCAACCCTTGATATTCTCAGGACTCCCATCCCAGAAATGATCGGTTCATCTATTAATTAATTCTTCAATTTGTTATAATTTTAGGTGAGAAAAATGTTTTGAATGATTCACTATGGCAAGCATGCGCCGGCGCTTCTGTCATTGTTCCATGCACGGGGGACTTGGTCTTCTACTTTCCTCAAGGCCACTTGGAACAGGTTCCCTCCTTTGACATTTTTCTGCTTTCGTCCCTTGTCACCCTCTCGAATCTGCCATTTTCTGCTTGGTTATCTTAATCCTATTTTGTAAATTCTGTGAGGTGATTTTCGATCAGTTGACAAAGAAATTTCTTCCGGGAGAAACTAAGGTTGTCATATATTGGACTTATGGGAACAATGACAAGGCCGCATCTTGGACTGAATTCATTATAAGAATTAATTGATGACATTAATGGAAACAATGACAAGGCCGCATCTTGCCTTCATGTTTCTTCATTTAATGGAACAGTGACTGCGATTTTTACAATCGTATCTCGTGAAATATCCTTTTTGCTTGACACGGAATTATGCGGATTTCTGTATAAAAATTTAGCGATGAATAATGTTTGGGATAATTTTTTGTAGAACGTCCGACGTTCCTCCTGTTGAATATATTGCTTGTTTGTTTATCTCTGAAATAGTGAAGTCTGTATTTTCATATTGAAATCTGGAACAGGTTGCTGACTTTACACGACAGGATGGTCACATGGAACTTCCTGCTTGTGATTTGCCTTCTAAAATCCTTTGCAGGGTGATGGGTGTTCAGCTAAAGGTACATATGATATTGTTTCTGTGCTATTGTGTTCTTAACTTATTATTTACCTAATAATATATTGAACAAATATAGTATTGTTTGTTTCTCCAGGCGGAAGCCAACACAGACGAGGTTTTCGCTCAAATAACTCTAATTCCTGAGTCAAAGGTTGGCAGCTGTCTTTGTTCTTTTCTCTGCCCGTTTTTCCACCGACTTGAGTGGTGTGATTTCTTTTTTGACAGTTTGTCCTTTGGATGAGATTTAAATAAACGTGCTGCAAATTTTGGCATTGAAGAATGCAATATAATGTGATGTTTATCCTATGTTAACCGCCTGCATAAATGATGAATGCAAATTGATTTTTATCTTCATAATTAACTTGCAGCTGGATGAAGTTAGTTCAGACGATAAAGAGTCTCGGCTAAAACACAGAAGTACTTCCAGGTGCTTTAGTAAGACTCTCACCCTGTCAGATACAGGTGCCCATGGTGGATTCTCCATTCCCAAGAAACTTGCCGAGGAATGCTTTCCACTGCTGGTTTGAGATATTATCCTTTACCTTATATTAGTCTGACAGAATTACTTCTTTTCCAGTTCTTATCCAACTGGTTGAATGAACTCTTTTTCCTGTTTTTGGCTTTTTGACCTGCATGTTGAAATTTTCATTTTCACCAAGGATATAAAACTTTTCTGCCAAAGAATGACGTTCATTTTTGTAAAACTCTAAATGGTTCTTATTGATATTGGCTTGCCACTGTACGTAGCTTGTTGACACGCTAGGTTACACATTGACCATTACGTTTCTTGCTTTGTGTTCCTATACCAATTTCCGTCAAGCTTGTCTCCTTCGTTTTGAGGAATTCAGCTTACTTCATGTCTTCAATATCGCAGGATATGTCTCAGCAACCACCAGGACAGGAGCTAGTTGCGAAGGACTTGCATGGTGTTATATGGAATTTTCGCCATACCTATCGTGGTAAGTTCTCATGCCAAACTTTCCTGATCTGGTTGGAAAAATTTAGTCATAACCATAGTTAAATCAGGTGTAACTCTTTTGTTTAGTCGCAGAATCATTATAGCTTCACATCAATTTTTGACTATATAGAGGGGCGCGCGTCTTAGCCGTCTCTAAGCTATTTGCCATGCCTTGACTTCTTTTGATAGCCCTTTAACGTTGATCCCTTTTGTATACAAAATTTGTCAAATTATACCTTATTATTCACATATCAAACAAGCAGGCCCTTTCCATCTATTCTTATTTCACATTGATGGCAGAGATTAAACAAGACGTGATAGCTTTGGATGTTGTAAAATTGTTGAAATTAGAAACTTAACAGCCTGACGAGCCTATTCTAGGAACTGGGCTAGAGACTAGACTATTAAAAATCTGATAATTTTAATAACTTTAAGCTAATAATTCAATGAGCATTAATATGGTAGAATGGTTGGTGCATCTGATACAATGCTTAGTGCCGGTTCAAATGAAGAAATAAGAATAACAGGAAGCAGTCTGTTTGCCTAACTAGTTGATGGCTTCTTCAGAAATTTCCGTTTCTATGTATCAGTGATGAAATGCTAATATGTTATCGGAGACCACTTTTTCTCTCTCTTCTGAAAAAATGCTTTCAGATGCTCTTACGCTTATCTTTATTTTGGAGCTTGATATTTATAAAACTGATTGCAGGTCAGCCAAAACGACACCTGCTTACGGGTGGCTGGAGTTCATTCCTCCATTCAAAAAAGCTTGAACCCGGCGATACATGCATTTTTCTTTGGTTATCTTTTTTTCTTTTATATTCTTCCTAGAGCATATTAGTTAAGACTCGAGACCAGATAATACTTTTGTTCTTAATCAAACGTTTAAAAATAACCCAATTTAAGATTTTTAAAATGCGATAGCGTGATAAAAGGCAGTCAATAACAGATAGTATTGGTTTTAACTTTCACAAAGAGGGCTCCGAATGCTAATTGCATCGTAGAGAATACGGATTTCGGTAAGAAATATAAAGAAGCCGGACTGTTATTTTTAAGCGAAACACGATAATGATACTTAACGAAAGGGCAAGTAACAAGGGCGGTACCCATATGATTGCAGCGGAGAAAAAGGAGAACTTGGTATTGGGATCCGCCGAGCACTTAAACAACACAACAAAACATCCTCATCCACATGCGTGATATCTGGCCATAGCATGCAACTCGGGATATTGGCCACTGCTTCTTATGCTGTTGCTACGGGATCCATGTTTACTGTCTACTACCGTCCCTGGTAAGTCCTTTAAGATTTTTCACATGTTAATTTCAGAGGCTAAGCATATTCTTCTTTTGCATTTCGTGTTTAGCCTTGTTCTTCTGGGAGCATGGTTTTCCAAATTTATGTCGAAGGACGCGTACTTTGCAGGACTTGTCCCTCTGAATTCATTGTTCCACTGGATCACTACATGAAGTCAGCTAAAATGAAATATTCATGTGGACTGAGGATACAAATGCAGTTTGAAGCCGAAGAATCTACAAGGAGGTGATTATGAAGGAACCTGATGAACAATTTATAAATGTTACCTTCTGTGTAATAAATGCTTATATAAGTGATCATTGGAAATTTTTTTGTTTGTTTGAATAACCAGATATGCAGGAACCATAATAGGTATTGACGATATCGATGGCAAGAAGTGGCCTGGTTCAGAATGGAGATGTCTCAAGGTAAGAGGTCCATTCCAATTTTTCACTTCCAATTCCTTGTAACTAGACGCTCTTCAAGATGCACTTTGTTTCTTCTTAGGTGAAATGGGATGCCAAGCTTGATATAGATATGCGTCCTGAAAGGGTTTCTCCTTGGAACATTAAGCCCTTAGAATCTTCCGGGAAGAGCATTCCTAATCTACCCCCACCAAAGAGGCCACGTTTACTTGACCCATCAATGTCTGGATTATGTGATCTTACCAAGGATGGTCAGTTGCTATCCATCTATTATTGGGTTCTGCGTAACTACACATTATATCATAATTTATCTTTTTTTTTTTTTTTACAATGTAGTATTCTGGTAATAATATTCTTAAAAGTTTGGTTGATGATAGAGCACAATGAAGTCATACAATCTATGTAACCAGTCTTACCTAGTAGAATAAGGATTGTTGTTTTTGTTGTTGTATTCTGTGATCTGTTAAATTTTCTAACATTTTTCTTCTGTAAACATTAACTTTTCTTGTCTTCTTCTTTTTGGCTGTCACAATCAGACATCGATTTGAACTCAGCCAACTATGCATCTCACATATGTGAGAGGGACTTACAAGGTCAAGATTACAAAGATGCAGGCTTCCAACAATATGACTCACAGTTCAAGACGAAGAATCAACTGCACTTTGAACTGCAAATCCCTGTTTGCCATTGTTCAGCATCATTTCCGGATGATGACATTTCAACTTCAAGCCCCCCCAAACAGCCCCTAATCCCGACCACCAATGAAGAATGCAATAATATCTCTGTCACCAGGTACCTTTCACTCTCAAATGTGAATTCCAATGATTCTGAATCCCAGGGATGGCGGGCTTCTGAATCGAGGGATGATAATGATAATAAAACTGAATACAAGCTTTTCGGGATAAGCTTAAACCACTCGGAGCTCCCTTCACCACAAGTTGCTGCTTCTAGCAGTACTTCAACCCTTCATGTTCCTCCAATGTCTCAGTCAAGCGTTTCTGCGACTATCCCGGTTTCCAAACCATCAAACGCTATTTCAGGTGTTGCGTCGCAGAAAAAATGCAAGAAATGTTGCTCTGTTAATAGCCGGACTTGCACAAAGGTAATTTGCTTTTCTGAGTAACTATAAATTGATTAGCATTCGCGTAATCCTGTTGAATGTTTCATATTGCTGTGTTAAGATCACTTGATTTATAGTAGTGTGCTTATGACATAAGGTAGCTTGTAGGTGAAACATTTTTTTAAGGTATGCGTATGCTATATAATCTGCAACAATGGTAACCATTCTATTTCAGGTGCTTAAGCGTGGAAATGCACTAGGTAGATCAATTGACCTCTCGCGTATCACTGGATACGATGAACTCATTTCTGAACTGGACGTGATGTTTGATTTCCAAGGAAGCTTAATAAATGGAAGCAGCGGATGGCATGTTGTCCCCATGGATGATGACGGGGATATGATGCTGTTTGGAGATTTCCCGTGGCAGTTAAGTGTGAGATCACTAGTAGTATGAAAACAGGTCTATATTTTGCCCTAAAGTCAGTAAGTAAAACTTAATGTATGTATTGCAACTAATCCAATAATCAATGCATTTGCAATCGACCAATTTAGAAGAAATACATTGGGTCAGTTGATCATCTTACTAATTACTGGTTTGAATTCTTCGATTATAACCTGTGCAGGGATTTCCAGTCCATGGTGCAAAAGATGATAATCATTTGTCCAAAGGAGGCCACCAACAACCGGAGTGCTTTTGCTAGCACAGCAGACTCAACAACCCAGTAATCCCTGAGCAAACAAAGATATTAACGAGTCATGCAGCACAATGCAGCTGTATGGTTGTTTATGGAACTAAATGGATCGCATTAATATAGTCTTGTGATGTTTTTCTAGTGCAAGCATGTTCTTTATAGGTTCCTTTATTTTCCAGACAAATTTGGGGTTTATGAGACGAGATAGTGTCGCCTGAGCAGACGTTGTTGACAACAACATTAACTATTTTACATTGTCTAGTTTATCGTCATTCAACTTATGGAAAATTGCACTGGTGATTGATTTGCAGGGTCGAATTTCTAAGTTTTAATGGTTTGGCTTGTACAAATGCACATAATGCACGTCTGCTTTGCCTCCACCTAAATAGAACAAAGATCATTTCACTTGAAAAAACTCAAACCTGTTTTGCAGCGCACATGTTCAGCTAGATAATTGATTTTGTAGATTTATTAGAGATTGTTATATGCTTGTAGTCTATTAGCAAATCTTGATTTTGCTTTTACAAGCAATAGATAATAACTAAACAAATTGTCACATGCATTACATACTTTGTATTATGTACAACTTATACAACTTGTTGTAGATTTTTATATTATCTCATATTATCCATCAATATATCGATTTGCAAAGCGGGAAAAAAAATTGAGTGTCTATAATTTCTATAATTACATACAAAGTGAGGCAAATGAGTAGACTTGGCAATTCGACTCTATTAATGTTATTCCAGTGAAGATTTTGACATCAGCACAGGAATCCCTCCATTGGGAGTGAACATGAAGAAAAAGATAGTATACAGTAGTGTCTAAAGTTAGCACTTGGCAACACAAAGTCATATTACGCACAGCCGCGCATTAAACAAATAATAGAAGTAAAGCAAGCATGTGCCTCTGAGATAAACAAAGAGCTAGAGATGACAACATGCCTGTTGGACACTAATAAAATTCCCGTGTAAATCAGAGGGCAACTTAATTTGACATTAGCATAGGAATCCCTCCATCGGGAGTGACCATTGCCCGTAATTTCAACGATTCTCCTGCTTTATGAAGACAATGGCTCTTGTTCTTTTTCTTTCATCAGAATATATGCTCCATTACCATTTACCAACCACTTTCAATCCTGATTTTGCAGCCATTTTTATCCACAATCAGAGCTAGGACCCTCTCATTTTCAGTCTAGGAAGGCCCCAAGTGCCATGTTTGAATGAATTTCAAAAGGAATTTATTACTCGTCCAGATGAAAGGGTTGCTCATTATTTTATGTTTATTCATTCTTCTGGATATATAAGCAATGCAGACTTTTCACTGCACTTGATCTGGAGCAGGTAACACAAAGCTCTTAAAAGATGTAAAACCTCCATCCACAACCAAATTATGCCCACTAACATACTTGGCATCATCAGAAGCTAGATAAAGTGCAGCATTGGCAATATCCTCGGGCTCACAATTTTTTCCCTCCAAGACACCAAAACTATGAACAAGCTGGATAAGTTGCTGGGCATCATAATTTGGATATATCTGACTCAACTCTCCTATGCAAAAAGGAGTAGGAATAGCAAAAGGCGATAAGCAATTCACACGGATTCCATACCTGCACAGCTCTGATGCCACAGACTTCACAATGCCTATCACAGCAGCCTTGGACACTGAGTAAGTGTGCTGTGCCATCCCACCCATCACCCCAGTGACACTTGCTGTGCACAGAATGGACCCACAACCGCGTGGGATCATCACACGTGCTGCATGCTTCATCCCTGCCATGACCCCTCGAACGTTGATGTCCATGACCTTGTCAAATGATGTCAGGTCTAGGTCCACAATGCTTGGAGGAGTTCTGCAGGCTATCCCTGCATTGGCGTACATGATGTCAAGTTGGTTGTGTTCAGAAATGGCGAAATCAACAGCATTGGATACATCTGATTCTTTAGTGACATCGCAGGTTATGAAGGTAGCATTTTCGCCTAGCTCTTTTGCTGTCTCTTGGCCAAGTTGCTGTTGGATATCAGCAATTATGACTTTTGCACCATGGTTGATGAAGTTTGTTGCCGTGGCCTTTCCTATACCGCTTGCTGCTCCAGTGATCAGTGCTACCTTGTCTTCTAGCTTCCTAAACCATCATATCATATCAAATGCTCAGCAATTGCTGTTTGCATAGCTCAGAGGTTCATCAACATATTATTAAAGTTTAGGTGAGAGTTATCACTGTCTCTGCGGCAAAAAGAGCATCGGAAAATGCCAATGTGGGGGCATATTGGGTAAATATTTCTGTTTCTGACGATATGCGTTTCAATGGTTCCCGGGTTATATGTATAATTAATTGACACCATGTAAAGAAGATTAAAGAACCGTAAACCGAAGAAGGTGAAGGATAGTAGGATACTTTGCCACACCTTCTAGGCAGTGTAGACAAGAACCTATTGAAGCTCTCAGCAAGCAAAGCCCTCGAATCAGAGACCTTTTTACTGTTTTCAAGAATCACCAAAACACACAGAAAGCTAGATATTACGAACTCAGAACTGGTCAAAGTTGAGAGGAGAAATCACAGGATCAAGAAGGACTATAAAAGTAAAAAGTTGGTCATTTCAATATAACTGTTCAAAAAAGCAGAAAGTCAAGACAATCTTGAAGCTTTTTATTTCCTCCCAGCAACAGAAAGCTGATTTCGTTTACAAAATTAAAAGGGGACTCGCCGTAGATGAAGAAAAGACAAAGAACAACTAAAAAAAACCATTCTTCGAAAATCTCTCTTATAACAAAGAAGAAGGATATAAAGATTATTAAGGGAAAAAAAAGGATAAAACAAACGACTGAAGGAACAAGGAGGAGGAGAAGCCGACCTCAAAACAGTCCTTAACATAGTTTTTAGCAGAATAATGGATCAATCGCAAAGAGTGAGAAGGGAAGTGGGTCTCTAGGAGTAGTTTGAGCTTCAGGGTCAAGCTAAATTCGCAGGCAGGCGAGAGATCAGAGATACCCTCAAAATTCGGAGTTTTGGACCCGGTCCATGTGATTTGACTTAAGGTGTCTGGCTTTTTTTTTTTTTTTTAATGGATAGAAATTCACGTACGATCTGAACATGCCTTTAAATTTTATTTTAAAAAAATGTTTAAAAAACAGGGAGAATAACAAACTTCTTGCATTTATAAATTTGATTCTCAAATTTACTATTCTATGATGATAAATTTATAACATATATTTTAAATTTAAAAAAAATTATTAATTTTTAATCATGTTAAAATTTAAAATATAAGTTACAAATTCATCACAATAAAGTTACAAAATTAAAAGTCAAACCTATAAATTTTTGAAGATTGATGCTTGAGGCATTAGTTGAATTAATTGATTTTTTTTGGGCCTTTCTATCATTTTTCCTAAAAAAATATTTACAAATCATCTACAACAAAATTTTTATAGATAATTTTATGTCTTGTGTGAATTAATCATAATTAATACTAAACTAGTTGTCAATTTCAGTGTAAAATGAAAAATTATCAAGCTTTATTCATTGATCAGTATAACTTTTTCTCCTAACCCCCTGTTTGGTTAGAGAAGAAGGATTTTAATGGAAGGTGATTTGGTGACATTTTTTTTTTAATGAAGATTTGGTGGCATTTTTAAGTAATATATTTTTCAATTAATCAAACCAATGTTGACGTGATGTATCTACTTATCAAAAATTAAGATTTTAATTTTAGAACAAGTTATGCTAAATTAAATCGCACTCTCAATCTCTCACCCATCCTAGTTTTCACGATTAATATAATATCTCTTAAAAAATAACTAAAAGTTATCGAAGATGAGAGAGATAAATTATAAAATTAAAAAATATCATATATATTATTAATTTAAAAAATACATTGTATACACCAAAAAATAAAAATACAATATTGCCTTGAATTTAGAAGTGTGAGGTATAATGATTGTGAATTGGGAGTTCCATGACTTATTTGGTTTTGAAGTTTCATGAAATTTTGTTTGAGAAGTTCAATGATTGTGTAAGGATGAAGTTCAACGAAAAATGATAACATGAAGTTCTATGAATTGTATATGTATGAGTTATGGCATAAATGTCCATTGTATGACCTTGAGAGGCGAGGCGGGAGTTCGCCTAGGGAGTGGAGTAGATGAGAAATCCACATAGTAAGGCCCCATCGGTATGATTGATTGCCTAGGTTAATTTTATCCATATCGTCCCACTTGTTCAATGAGAGACTGTCCCATTAGTTCAATGAGGAACTTGAACCTAGCTAGTTATCTATCAATTTAATGAGGAAGCTAGTCTAGGGTGTATGACACTCCATGGTGTGAGAAATGGGAAAAAATCGTGATCCATAAGTGAGTTGGGTACACCTTGGCTGGGTCCCCTTACAAGTGTTTAAGCTAGGGAAGTCAAGAAATATAAACTGTCCATTGAGTTATAGCCACAGTTTCATGTCAAAAGGAATAAAGAGGATATAAGGGAGGTATGATCATGCATATAGTAAGAAAAGATATTTGTTGTCTATATTGAGTCCATAATGTGGATATGTTTAATTAGGTAATAATTTTTGCCATTAGGCTTATCAGTGACTTGTATGAGCAATTCTATTTATATAAAAAATGCTAAAGGCATTGTCTTTCCAAGCGAATGCAATTATGTTAGCTAAGTTGTGAATTCTTATTTTAAATGTTACTCATGGGTTAAAGTAATAATACTTTCTGCCACTTATATTTAAATCAATTGTTATGTATTAGTATAGGCTAGTTGGACCATGGTTACTGAGTAGTTATACTCACCTCGTTATCTTCAATGCTATAGAAAATAGCTCAAGAAGTGGAGACAGAGGAAAACAACCTGAGGCTTAGGACCACATGTCTTCTGTAATAGGCCTCCTTACTTTTGGGTAATTTATGTATATGACAATTTCGATTGCCAACTAGGTTTTCCCTTCTTATTACTTACTTGTATTAAATGAAAGTAAATTGTAATGGTATTTTAGGCCCTAAGGAAAGAGAGTTATTGTTATGTGTTATGTTGATAGGGCTAAAATACTAATTCAAGTGAGGGTAGTGCATATTATGTGATGATGTGGGAAATCTTAATGAAAATTGTGGTAAACTCCCCCTTCGTATGATTTTGAGTTAAGAGGTTGAGTAGTGAAAATTTAGTCTGAAAATATTTCTTGTGTTTTGGTGCTTTACACGAGTTAATTTTGTTGAGTTGTATGTGGTTGTTTGGTGTTGGTGGCCATTGGTCTTGAATTTTGGACTAGGACACTTGAAATTGCGAAAGTTGAGGTAAAGGAGTAAGTTTTGAAAAGGGTGTCCAATTCTTGTTGTAAAAATTATTTGAGCCAAGGACTAATGCCAATAGTTAAAGTTCGAAAAGAGTTTTTTGTAAACTCCTAATTCATGTCATTCAGACATCAGATGGAGATTTAGGGCATGTCAGAAGTTGGCCCTAAAGCTATCAAATTGACAGCAGAACTCATAGTCAAAAATTGTGCATTTGCGTCACGGTGCATGGCGTCATAAGCCGCAGCGCGTTTCACAGAGGCAAACACGCCGCAGTGCATGTTCAACAAGTCGCAACGCATGCCTTTTAAATTTTCAAAATTTTTCTTGTTCCAGATTTTTACACCTATGTAACCATTTATGTGATAATCCTTTACTTCTGCATATTTGTAACTCTGTTTTATCTTTTTACAAGACTTGATTTGACTTAGATTTAAAATCTTGGGGTCCCCATTTTGGTAGCTAATAAGAATTTTGTATTCAATGATTTTTATCATCTCATTTTCCTAATTTCTTAAGATTTGGGTTTTAATAGTGAAATAAAAGGAGGAGGATATTACATATCCTATACAGTTGCATATCAATTGATTAAACACATAAAATTGGAGTTGATTTTCTCAAAATATACACTAACACATATAACACATTATTATTTTTCAATTTAACTCATTCTCATAATTCTCATCTCAATCACACGGTATATTGCCATAAGATATACAGATGTGTGACAATGACCAATGTATTAATACAACTTGCCATAAACTTAAACAACCACGTAACATGTTATATAAACACATATGTATGATCAAACTATCCCTATACCTTTCTTATCTCCTTTGACTGAAATTGTGGGCTATTACATCAAATAAGGCTTCATCTATGTGACTGAACAACCTAAACTTACCAATTGTGAGGTGTGACCTAACCAAAGATTATAGGACTCACTCTTAGACCACAGCTTCCCCTACTCTTAAATCTCTGGGGTGTTATATACTCTAAGCTAACCTCTTCAATAAACTGGTGGAGATAGCTAAGTTCTAGTTCCTCAACAAACTATGGGACAAGGCTATACCCTCGTATACTGGAAGGCAGCCAAAAATACCATATGAATTTTGAACTACTCCTCTCTCTATATGTGAACTCCCGTCAACTGATCACATCACACACGATGGTTACTCATTTCACAATTTCATTTATTCGTTATTAGCACATTGGGCTCACGATAATACGCTACCCAAGTGAACATCCATTATGTTTCCACAACCTTTCTTCACTTTACTGAATCATCAATTTCTTCATCGATAAAACAATCATCACATCACATAATATTATACTTCTCATCCCAAAATATATACATATTCATAGTTTTTAAAATCACTTTACCATCAATTGTACATTCAAGTTTGAATAAAACATTACATGTTCACAATTCAACTAACCATCAAGGCTCATGACATACTTCACATTTGCAATGAAATCATACATGTCAACCCTGGTTACCTCAAATCTTTAAGAGGTCAAAGATTTATCCCTCAATAATTAGCTTTCAAGCTTGATTTCCCAAGCCAAAATAGTGCTTGAATGGTTAATCTACAATTAATCAAATCTAAACTCATCAATATTATCAAAAACACATTTTCTCTTTCACATTCTTCACTTTAAATATACCTAATACCCTTATTTCTCATCTTTGGGCTTACTCTTTAGGTTCTATTAATGTTGTTTAGCATTGTATGACTTTCTTAAGTTCCCACATTACCATTAATTCCTCAACCAATTTTATAAATTCAAATTAAATATTCATTTTCAAACATCAGTTAATCTTACCAACCAAAAATGTCAAAATCCATAATCTCCAAGTTTAAATACTCTAAACAACTCTCATTAGCTCCATTTGAGTCAATAGGTTCAGACCAATAACCTACATAGACTAAAAATCATCTCCCATTGTTAAACCATAACCAAAAACTTCAAGAAAATGGAAGAGAAAGGTATTAGGGCTTGACGAACTTACCTCAAGTAGTTACTAACTCCAAAATGCTTCAAAACTACCCATGTGGCAAACCTTAGTAGAGCTTTATCAAGCTCTTTCATTTTCCTCTTCTTCCTTTTTTAGTAGAACCCATTATTAGGGTTGAAATCACAACTGATTACATTTACTAAATCTCTCTGGCCACACATCACATCAAATCACTCAATTAGCATTTAAACTTGATTAATTCCTAAGTAATTTAAGGATTAAAATTTAAGATGTTTCACCTTTGATGTACCAAATGATTTAAAGAACTGATGTATAATGAGTAGTTTGAAGCTCTGACACAAACTGTCTAACAATGTGGATCGTATAAGCAATGTCAAGATGGGTCGTGGTAAGATAGATAAGGCCCTTAATTAGCTAGCAATAGCAAGTGAGATTATCTAATAAGGTGCCATTAGTGGAAGTATAGTAAGCATTTGGCTCAATAGGAGTATCGTCAGAAAGGTGAGCTTAGGATATCAAATTAGTAGCATACTTGACCTAAGAAAGAGAAGCACCATCTCTCCCATTGTGGACCTCAAGCCTAAGAAAATAGGTCAGCCTTTCAAGATCTTTCATTTTAAATTATTAGCCCAAATATGTCTTAAGCTCCTAGAACCTTATATTATCACTGCCTATGATAATCATGTCATCAATATACAATAGTAACAGAATAATACCACAAGAAATAGAGCAAACAAAAAGAGCTCAATCACAAGGACTACACGTGAAACCTGGTTACTCATAGTGTTGTTAAACTTAGCAAACCATGCACAATGAGCTTACTTAAGCCTATATAGAGCCTGATATCTTTCTAGATGTTGATACCCAAGTGATGGTTTCATATATACTTTTCCCTCTAGATTGCTATTCAAAAAGATATTTTTAAAATCCATCTAACGAAGAGTCCACTGCTTGAAAACTTAAATGGTTAAAAACCTATGAATAGAAGTCATACAAGTAACAGGTGCAAAAGTCTCATATAATCAACATTATACTCTTGAGTGAAGCCTTAGGCCACCGAGCAGGCCTTACATTACTCCAAAGAGCCATCAAAATGAGTCTTATTCTTATAAATCCATTGATACCCAACAAGAGTTTTCCTAGGAGGAAGATCTACAAGATCCCAAGTATGCATTTTCTCAAAGGCATGCAATTCCTCATCTATAGCTTGCTGCTAGAGGGGATCACGAGAGGCTTCCTTAAAAGATTTGAGTTCTTGAAGTTGGAGAATGGTGGAAAAATAATGGTAGTTATTGAGGTAAGAGGGAGGATTTCTTATATGAATAGGTTGAGAGTCTGTGAACGATATAGACTCAGGAGGCGTGACTTGTGTTGGAAGAGCAA
This sequence comes from Prosopis cineraria, assembly GCF_029017545.1. NCBI lineage: Eukaryota > Viridiplantae > Streptophyta > Magnoliopsida > Fabales > Fabaceae > Prosopis > Prosopis cineraria. The sequence goes on from NW_026555332.1 coordinate 42,967,356, forward strand.
GAGTTGTGACAATAGGCATATTTAAAGCAGGCATGGCGTCGATTATCAAAATGAGCTTGATAGAAAAGTTTGTACCTGAGTCACTAAGAAAAATACCAATAATAATATCTGTAAAAGTAGGAGGTAAGGAAGATGAGAACGACAAGAGATTGGTTAAAGATAGAAACTTAATATTTTCCCACAAGACAACATGTTAAGAGATGCAAATATGATGAGAGAGAGAGGATCCCAATAATGATAACCCTTATGCTCAGAATCATAACTAAAAAAATAATAGACATGCGAACAAGCTTGAAGTTTGTTTGTCTCGTGAGATGGAAGAAGAATAAAATTAGCACAAACAAAGATTATCAAAAGACTATAATCAAGAGGATGACTATAGAAACACTCAAAAGGAGAAATGTTACATTGACAGGATGTAAGAGTTGATTGATGTAAAAGATAGAGGTAAAGGCTACTTCACCCCAAAATAGTTCAAGACAAGAAGAGGAAATGGGCAATGCTATAGTAGAATCAAGAATATGATGATGTTTACGCTTAGCATGACCATTCTGTTAAGAAGTGTAGGGATAATAATATTGAGAAATAGTTCCCTAAGAATTAATAAAGCTGAGTAATTTAGAATTACGGTATTCCAAAGCATTATCACAATAAAATTTTTTGATGACTTTAGAATATTGAGTGTGAATTATAGTAGAAAATTTCATATAAATTTTGACTTTAGAATCAGGCTTAGCATGATTGGTGTTTCATCATATAAATCTAGGTAAAATGATAAAAATCATCAATAAAAATCACAAAAGTATCAAGATCCCCCTATAGAGGGAGTAGAGGTAAGGCCCCAAACATCAAAATGAATTAAATTAAATGAGAAGCAGTAATATAATCATTTTTTATGAAAAGACAAAGTGGGTTGTTTGCCAGTTTGATAAGAAATGCATTACAAAAACTGATTATGAATATGACCTAAAAGACCACTAGAAATTAAAGGACACAATTTACTCAAAGAAGGGCGAGCAAGACGATGATGCCATAAGTCGAGAGAAGAATCAGGAGAAGAGGCAGCACACAATATGAGAGTAGTAATTTTAGGTAGGTGCATCAAGGTGAGCTCAAACATACAACCAACTTTGCGTCCAGTCCTGACACCTGTCTTATACGAGAATGCATCACAACACAACCGCATTTATTAAAAAACGTGTCATAACCCATATCAACAAGTTATCCAACAAAAACTCAGTTGAAGCTAATGAAAGGGATAACATATATATCACGAATGGATAGGAAAGACAAGGAGACAGTACCAATATAACTAACAAGAATTTGAGAACTATTAACAGTGTGTATAGAATAAGCAATAGAATTAGGGTCACGAAGGAGAAGAAATTTTCCTAACCTGTCACATGATTGTAATAAGTAGAGTCAAAATACTAAGTGGATTCATTAATGAGAGTAGATATGGCAGTAGATCATATGGAGGAATTGAAGATGAGTGTGCATATTAAAGTTTCAAGTTCAATCAGAGAAGATTCCAAAGTAGGCTAAGCAAGATCACATTTTCCAACTAAAGACACTAATTGCAACTTTTCAAAATAATTGAGATAGATTGAGCACTTCTGAATGTTTCATTTTCAAGGAAAATAATCTTACAAAAAAATGAAAGATGAAAAAAACTCAAATCAAGGAATGTAGTGTGAACAAAATAACTCTCACATTATACAACAAATCTATGATTTGACTGGTGAAAATGATGCATTAGATGTTATGTACCTGTAACAAAATTTCATCATGATTCAATGGTTAGTGAATTTAAAAATGTCAACTCATTGAAATTGCCATTTGGATATGCAAAAATATATTTGAAGTGGACCTGAACTTGTGATGAAGGATGACAATGCTGATGGAAGGTTAACATTATTCAAAAACTGACTTATTGTGAAAAAATAATATTCTACGACTCTGGTCAAGGACGTATCTACATTAGGGATAGAGGGAGCAATTGCCCCTACTGAAAAAATAAAAATTTTATTTAGGTTTTAGTTAAAACTATACTTGCCTCCCCCTTTAAAATTATAATTGTCTCCCATAAAAAATTAATTGCCCTACACTCTCTTTAAAATTGTCAAGCATACATATTTAAAAACATTGTTTACTCATATTTATTATAAAAATAAATTTATGATGCAAATGACATTAATATATATTTTTAAAATTATCATATGTTTTATTTATATATTACTTTTATTAATATTTAGAATTATATTTTCTTTAAAATGATTAATATTTATATTTAGTATAAATGTTGCCTCCTCTAATAAATTTTTTTGGATCCTTTGTTGACTCTAGTACCATGAAAATTATTAGAGATAAGAGAGATAAACTAGAAAAAAATTTAAAAGTGTCGTATGTATTATTAATTTGAGGTATACATTATATACACCAAGAAAATAAAAAACACAATAATGACTAATAACTATATAATAATAGAAAATAATATCTCCTAATAATGATTGAGATATACATACAATAATGATAGAATATATCAAGAAAATATTCCAAATAACAATGACACTTTTTCATTTATACAAGTAATTATATCTATTCACCCAGAGTCAAGTGACTATACATAGGAAAGTTGCCCCCTGGAGACCAAATGGCTAAGTATGTGTTTTGATTTTTAATTTACCAAAAGTAAATGAAAGTTTATTTGACAAAATTCAGTTGGTGAAAGTTAGTTGTTGTAACGAAATTTGTATTTGGATATATTTTTTAAAAGTTAGTTTGACAAATTGAAAGTTATTTGGATTAATAAACATTTATACTTTTGAAATGTACTTTTTGATATGTAATGACCAAAAAGGATATTGGTTTATGATAATTTATAATTTTTATTATATAAATATAATATATTATAAATGTTTAAAAAATGTAAAACAAATTTAAAATAACATAAAATTTTAAAAAAATATTGATTACTTTAAATTTTAAATTTTAAAAAATAAGTAAAATTCTCCTAATTGATATTTCATTTAAGTTAATTTTATAAAAAATGGACAATGATATTTTATTGTAACTTGTACTAATATTTTAAAAGTCCAAAGTTTAAAACCTTCTTAGCAATAGGTTGATTTTATTTAGTTTTTAACAATGAAGAAATTATCAAAGATGCCCTTATCCTTTATGCTATAAAAAGAAAAATTTTGGTAACTTTTTTATAATTTTTTCAATTGTTCTTTGTTCAGATTTTTTTTCCCCTTATGCAAAGAGTAGGCATCATTCAACATCTTCCTTTTCATTTTTTCCATCGACAGCAAACTTCCTCCTTTTTCCTTCTCTTTTTGTTAAGCATCATTAAGCTTCCTCCTTCACCAGTCAGCTTGCCATCGACAGGTGCGTCATCTCCGTCTGCAACTGTTGTGAAGTTCTATTGCGTGTTATCTTCGAGTTCAGTTCAATAGGTCCCAGGTGTTTTTGCATCTGTTAGCTTCATAGTGCCGTCTACGACCCAAAACAAGCTCGATCCATGAGCTACAAATGAAAAAATGGCCACTGGAATGGCGAGGAAGGACAACGGAACAATATCATGAGCTCGGCGAAGGAAGAATGGACGGAGTTAGATCTGTGACTAGATGCAAGGGGAGAGGAAGAAGAGAAAGATGAGAGTCACCGGAGATATAGAGGAGAGACGGCGGACTAATGGTGGAGTAAGGCGGATGAGACAAGAGACACACACACAGAGAAGAGAGAATGAAGGTGGGTTCTAAAACGTGCACGAGGTCAAGCAAGAGAAAAGGACAAACATGAGGGGAGGGGTATCGTGGTCATTTTAAAATAATAGGTACAATTAATAATGTACCTTCCTTCAATTGACTTTTTAAAAGCTACTCATATCAACTTTTCAAATTTTACCATTTTAGGCTTTCAGCCCATTCGAAAAGCACATTTGGGAAGTTAATTTCACATCATAAATGATCTTCAAATAACATTTAACTTCTCCAAAGTAAAAAGTAGCTTATTGGATGTAAAAAGTAAAGAAACCAAACACATTCTAACATATTGTCATCAGTATAGTTCCTACGGACTAGGGTTCTATGGAAAATTAATTTAAATTATAAAATTACCAAAATGTCCCTACAAGCTTTTAAAAGAAAAAAACCATAATGTTTAAATTTTATGCAAAGCTTTTTATAAATCTTGAAAGACAATATGCAAATCAAGCAAGAGCCCTTGAAAGTTGTTTTGGCTTGGGTCGAGACTTCAGCTCTCTTCTTCCCTCCTACAGAAGCTCTGAGAGGCACTTTAATTATTTTGCAATTCATATGTAAGCCCTCTTATGAATGTACAAGAATTTAAATGCATAAATCTACCTTAGCTTTTTCAATTTTAGATTTATCTTTCTCTATGTAATGCTCCTTCCGTTCTAAAATCCAAGTCATGTTTCAGAACACCTTGGGTATTCAGAACGTAATTTTTTTTTTAAAGTGCAGCGAGCATTAAATGTTGTTTTTCTAAATTGACATCTATTTACAAATATAAAGAATATAAAAAAATGTATTAGTGATAGTGATATGATATTGTTGGGGAAAAAAAAAAGGATAGTGATATGATATTACAATTAAGCTACGTGAGACTAATTCGAATGGCTAGGGTGAAACCAGGCTCGGGTGGATAATTACAATTTAATAAGGATAATTTTAAAAAGTCAAAGTGATTTTAAAAACTTCAAAATATCTAATTAACCACAACAACTTTTATTGATTTGCACGAAAAAGAAAATAAATGACTTATATTGCTCACTAGTCACTATGCTTCTTCTTCTTTTGTTTTCCCCCCAAATTGAATTGAGTGGCTGATGTTTTTAAAGAATTTATTTCCAAGCATATCTAATAAAAAGGAACACAATAGGAATTAAATAAAATTTTGCAAAATTTTTGAAAAACAATTTGGCGAGAATCATGCCGCCATAAAAATATATATCTTCCCTCCGAAATATTGAGCTGACTACTGAGATGGCGTTTTCCACTTTCATTTTCCCTCCAAATTCCTGCCCTTCACCAAATTAGTTGCCCCATTTATGGGTTTTACTTTCCGTTGATTCTCTTTTTGCTGTAAATATTTTCCCTTTGATTCTATCAGAATCTTCGATGAATTTCTGAGGAAAAAGAAAAACCAAAACTCATACAGAGTTCATATCTCCACTGAACATACATCGATTGCTGAGGGGCACACTCTCAATCCATCCACACATTCATCGCCACCTGGTAATTTTTAACTCTTTTTATCTTGTTTCGTTCTTATTTTCCCGTTTTTGTCACCTCGAAGGAAACTCAGGACTGCAAGCAAAAATGCTAATTCGATCCCGTTATGTTATTCATTGAAGCTATCCACACAATCTTTTGTTTTTTTTTTTTTTGTTTTAATCACCTGCGTATATATATTGGTATCCGAAATACAATCCCTATATGGATATTCCAGACAATGTTATTTTTGCGTCTCAAATGGCGTCAGACTTTGGTGAACAACTGAACATATATCCCATGAATTTTATTCTTAAGTTGAACAGAAAAGGTAAGATAATGCAAACATTTTATGTAAACTGACTCTATCTTTAGAACATGCATACTGTTTGAACAAATAATTACCTAGGAGGAATATCTGGGCATGCCGCAAAATGTATCGAGGGATGAATTTTTAAGGAATAAATGTGTGCAGGAAGCATGTGTTTGCTGTCGCTTCTGGATATGCATGCTGAATTGTCTGACAAGAATTTCATTTGGCACTTTGGTATGATCAGGAGTTAATTTCAAAGTTGCAAATGAAGAGTTGTGCCAGCAATTTGAGCAGACTGGACTCTTCAAAGACAACCTAGTGCTCCTTAATCCACTAGTTGAAACTCAGGTGGAAACTTTCAACCTGAATTCTGACTTCATTGAATGTTCAAACCTTGTAGAAAACATGACAACTGGTCCAATGAGTGCATATGAACAAGTAGTGCTTGATAGTGAGGATGAGGAAATGCACGATAGCAAATTGGTGACTGTTTACAAAGGGTTATGGGACAAAAAATTCTTTGGAACCGTTAAAAATTCTAGAATGAAGTTTCACAAGAGGCATCTTGGACCAACTTCACCGAGTGAGCAAGCGGAGAAGGGAACAGCAAACACATGTGTTCATTCATTTGGGAAATCTGTTACTGGTAAGCATCTTTTATCTGCACCAGAAGTTCTAGTTATTCTATTAATGACATTGTTATTCAAGTCTGCGAGTATTGTATTTTTATAATATATGCTTTTTGTCTATCAATTTTATTTTAGTGTACTGGAGTAATTGTTTCTGAAGTATTTCATAGATGATTAACTTTTGAAGAACATCCCATATACTTGAAGGGGACAAAGAAACATCAACTGACGCTGAGAGCTCTGACAACAACAATCATCTACATCTATCTACAACATTGAGTCAAATACCCTCTCCAGAGATTGGGGATTTAACCCAAGACGATGCACTGGGATATGTGGATCGCTACTTGTCAGTCAGCAAAGTAGAATTATCTCCAGGAATTTGCCATAGAAAGGCTAGTAGAGAGAAATCACCTCCTCTGATAAGTGCAAGAGGAGCACAAAATTTGGCCAAGAAAATTCAAGTTCAGACCCATCATGAAGAAAAAAGACCCTTCGAATGGGTTGACGCTGGTCGAATGGACAGAGGAGCTGATATTTTTCATAAAACGATCGTGGCATCTTCAAATTGTGGAGTATGGGGACAGACATACACAAGAAGAAAACATAAAAGTGGTTATCCCGAGAACAGAGGAACCTGTAGCGCAGGTGATGGATGCGAAGAGAAGTTAGCTCAAGGACTAGGAACAGTTGCTGAGAATAATAGCTCTATGAAGGAGTTGGATGTTCAGTCAGATGCTGCAGGAAAGAATATTGACGCTTATTCTGGTGTGGGACATACGGAGGACACCTGTGATATTGGTTTAGACACCCAGGTAGCTGCTGAAGCTATGGAGGCCTTAGCTTATTTGCCCCCTCCTGCTGGCAGATGCACAAGGATCACATCAAGCAAAGAAAGAAAGAGGAATAATGATTCTGTAGATGGAGGAATTGTGAGATCCAAAAAGAAAAGAACTGGTTTAACAGCCAATCCATTCAAGTTGGTTCGTGATGCAGAACATATTGAGACGCCTTTGAGTTTACTTGGGATTGCTACGAAGAACAGTTTGAATTGTCAGGTTCAAGTGTGTCCGCAGCTGTCCACTAGCAGCAGTTTTTCAAGTCTTAATTCATGGCATTATCAGAAGGGACCAAGAGGAAAAAGAAAATGTCCTAATGTGCGAAGCTATCCAGATGCACCCAGAAATTGGGGTACTCAGTCTACAATAGTCAATGGAAATGAAAGTGATATCATCTCCATGGCAAATGGCAGAATTCAGGGAAATGTAGAAGGCGAAGACAATGAGAATGAAGCATGTTTACCTAACATCCACCTACTTTCTAGTGCCAAACGTATCGGTGCTCGGACGATCAGTGAAGGCAGAAAGGTTTCGAATGCCAATGCGACTTGCTATAAGCATCACAAAAGGCCAATTGACAAAAACCTACCAAAATCCTACCTTTTAAAGGAGCTTATTAGATTAGGTGTTTCTGAGCACGCAACAGATTTGATAGGGAAAAAACTTAGACAACGAAAAGATACGTCATATGTTCGAGTTCTGTTAAGCCAACATTTGGATGAGAGTATCATTAAGCAGCAAAAAAAGGTAAGATCTTGCTTTTATAGACATTTTGGGACTTATAAAATTATACTAGTGATGTTGTTTCTTTCCTGCAGATCTTGGCACGGATGAACGTATCTATTGCATCAGGCCCAATAGAGGCTACACATTTTGTAGCAGACAAATTCACACGCACAAAGAATATGTTGGAAACCATGGCTCTTGGCAAGTTGGTGGTGACGCATTTATGGCTTGAGAGTTGCGGACAGGCAAACTGTCTTGTTGACGAGAAAAATTACATTCTAAGAGACGTGAAAAAGGAAAAGGAGATGGGATTTAGCATGCCTGTTTCTCTTGCTCGAGCAAGACGGCAACCACTTTTAACGGTGAATATATACACTTGGATTTAAGCCATATTCTCAAGCACCTTGATATCCATACTTATCACCTGCTTGCTGACCCTGTAGGGCAGAAGTGTCTTCATCACCCCTCGCGTTAAACCTGATAACAAAGTGATCACAAGCTTAGTCACAGCTGCTCACGGTCAGGTATGCACTTCCGATGCATGTCGCTCCTCAGTTGATGACGCGCTGTCGTGGCTACGGTTTGGGTGATAGACCATTTCGGGACAAATTATTATTATTTTTTATGTTGCTCCTTGCTTTCTCGTCTTTTACCTCAAGTTTCTCACAAAACTGTCATGGCTTTTCCAGTTGGTGGATGAATGCCAGATTTATACCGGCAAGAATGATGAAATGTTAGATAATGTGTTGATTATTTCTTGTGAAGACGACTTTGAAGTGTGTTGCCCGTTTCTTCAGAGAGGTATACAGCGAAAGACAATTTCTATTTCTGAGAATTATTGTGATCATTCCATGTCAAATCTCAATATAGCGAAAGACAATTTCTATTTTCTGAGGAGTACATGAACTTACAGGAATTACTGTGTGCAGTTCAGAGCTTCTTCTGAGTGGAATAGTGACCCAGAAACTGGAGCTTGAGAGGTATAATACAATCTGAGCTATATTTATACTTCGATGTTGTCTTTTCCTTAGTCCACATGCATTAGAATCCTTCCCCTCTCCCCCCTCTTTTCTTAGTTCGGCACGTTAGCCCGCTATTATCAATCACGTGGTTATCAGCCACTCATAAGGGAGTTTGTCGCGTCTCAAAAGGGGTAAAGAAAAGGACAGAATACTTGAGATAGTTAATATGTTACTCTCTAGATTGAATGATTGATGACTAAATCTGGTCGATAATTCCGGGAATAGAATCAAACAGCGGCACCAAATTGGATCCCTTGGATTGGAAATATTTGCGCATGTAGCAACTAGCAAATCTACTGTTGGGAAAATAAAGCGTTTGTGTATGGCAGACATCAACTCTTTGCATATCAAGTTGCCAGGAAAAGCCAGGATACATCAAGCCGTCGTTTTGGGAAGGTCTACAGAAGGCGTCGCAAACTGTTTGTAGATCACAGCTGAGATGAAAGAATAAGATAACGATTTTCTTGTCCATAAGGAGGAGCTCTCACCCAAACTGATTGACTTGTCCATGCTTTGATGTTGGCTACCGGAGCTTTCGCATTTTCTCACCAGCGGACTTTCGGTGCGCGCGCTTGTGCCTTGTGTAGTTGCTTGCGAATTTAACTGTCTTTTTTCAGTCAGAGTTTGAATGGCCTTTTTGTACATCCTACTTGACGCAAACTACAATGATCGCAAAAGATAGGTTAGAGAGCAGGGAATATTTTGTCAGATTTATTCACGTGCATTGCTAAATTATTGAGATCCTGATATCAGCCTACAAATTGCCTTGTATAATTATCTCAGTCTGAATATGTCAGATTCACTTAGCATAAAATTATAGTCTGCATGCTTGGTCATGCAGGATCTACCAACCGATCAAGTTTGTGTTCCTTAACATACTAAATATATTTATTCACGTGCATTGCTAAATTATTGAGATCCTGATATCAGCCTACAAATTGCCTTGTATAATTATCTCAGTCTGAATGTCAGATTCACTTAGCATAAAATTATAGTCTGCATGCTTGGGCATGCAGGATATACCAACCGATCAAGTTTGTGTTCCTTCACATACTAAATATATTTATTCACGTGCATTGCTAAATTATTGAGATCCTGATATCAGCCTACAAATTGCCTTGTATAATTATCTCAGTCTGAATATGCCAGATTCACTTAGCATAAAATTATAGTCTGCATGCTAGGTCATGCAGGATCTACCAACCAATCAAGTTTGTGTTCCTTCACATACTATACATAGTACTATAATTTCCTGCATGTAAATAACTGGGGGTAAGAAATTGTTAGCTTACAAAATAGGTCAAATGGGCATGGTTTCTATCCCATGCCGGACATATCTCGCGCAAAATGAAAAAAAAAAAGTAAAAAATAGAAAATGGGATCCACCTCTCATCTCTGCGCATGAAACTTGGACGGCAGAAAGAAAACCCTCTTGCCAAGGAAGACCCCTAAAGCTTTTCACAATCATGAAAATGCTGTTCTTTTCAAATAAAAAAATTAGATGACAATTAAAACAACAGCATTAGACATCAATTCTTTCTTGCCCTTCCAGTCAAACTAGGATTTGTCAACAAAACTTCGTCATCATAATTCTGAACCATTAGCACTTAGATACAAATTCCTTCTTTGGTCCAAAAATACAATAACTAAACCCTACATTCTAGGTGCCGAAATTATCAGTATATGATTCCTCTGGTATTTGCCACAGTGCAATCCATTGATAAAATACCTGGAGGAAGAACACAAAATAGTTCCAGTCATAACTCCTAGAATTATGCAAAGAACTGAGGCCAAACCCCAAAAAAAAAAAAAAAAACTACATAAAATGTAAATAAAAGAGCCAGGATGAAAATGATCACAAACCAATATTGCATTATACTCTGATAAATAATAGCATAGCATCAATATTACCGCGTCAGTGATTGCCCTCAGTTGACTGAGCGTTGGCACTGAAACCTTCATAGCCCCCAGATGATGATGCTGGATTGGCTTGATACATAGCTGATGACACCACAGAGGGGGCACCATTAGAAGTTGGCGTAGTAGCGCTGCCAGGAGCAGCAGCTGGGGGAGCTAGCGTAGGAGGCCTGGGTATAGCTGCTTGACCTGGTGCCATGGGTGCACCTGGTGGAGGTACCATTGGAGGCATGGTAGGTAAAGAAGCATATCCTGTGAACACATTGAAAATCATTCAAATCACACATCACTAGAATTAAACAACTGATTTATAGCCAACCAATTTCCCTTTTGCCATGAGAATGGAAGTTAATTGCTATATTAACAAAGATTAACAGGTTAAATAACAAAAAAAATTCTGGAAGAAAACTAAATTTGTTGAGAGAACTAGCACTGATAAAAATGGTCACAGAAGAAACCTGAAATTTAGCTGAAAAGGGAATTGTAGCAATGGAAACAAGAATATATTATGATGGAAAATCATTTAAGATGTACATTGATCATATTCATCGGCTATAGCATACATAACTGCAGATATTTACATGGAAAGTGAAAATTACATGACGACACATGCCAGACCCATGCTTCAATAGAAAGAGAGGGAAAAAGTAGTCAAGTCACGAAATAAGTGCGAGGGAGTATTATCCACCTGGAGCACCAGGAACTGGTCTAGGCAACACGGGAGGTCTAATCCCTGGCATCAGTGGTTGACTTCCTGGAATTTGAGCATTTCCAGCAATTGGCGGCACTCCTGGTGTTGGCAAGATTGGAAAGCGAGGCCTCTGAGTCAACAGATGTTGATTAAAAGCTGCACCAACCTGTTGAAATGCTGCAGCTTGCCCAAGATGTTCTTTGATCCTTTGGTCAATTAGACTCTGGGTTTGTTGCTCCTCAAATTGCTGGTAATAGGCTCTCACATTTGCCTGTCATTAAGAATAGGAAAGAAAAATGAGCAGAGAGAGAGAGATGTCATTTAGTGTATGGACCATGTAAAAATGAGGAAATTATATGTACACAGTACCTTATGTTTGTAACCTGCATTATGCTGCTTTCTCACTGATGGCTGCAATATTAGACAAATACTGTTAGCAAGAGATAAATGCAGACAAGAAACTCTCATGGAAGTATATCAAACATGAGCATCCAGGTTCCAGTATAAGAACAGCATCCTAAAATAGTGAACATCAGAATGTAGTGGGTGAAAGGTGCTTGTCTCAAGAAGGCAAGGTGCTATTAAGGCTAGCACCTCTTACATCATAAGGGGAGCTGCCTTCAACTAGGTCTGTCAATCAAGTGCCTCCAGCAGTTTTTTCTTTTTTTTCCAAAGCATGTTAGGAAGGAGTTGAAAGGATACTTGGAGGAAAAACAGAATCAAGCAACATATGATACACCTTTGAATATTGAATTTGAAATGATGGGCAATTCAATTGAGACCGAAAATGTTGACAAGAACATAAGCAGACAAGGTAAAAGAGTGGTGCTATTGTCAAAGAAGCCTGGGCAAAAAGGTCCAATAAATTCTTTTGTAAGAAAAAATTTGAATTAGTTTAACTATAGAAAAAAGGGAAGTTGCAATAGTCAAACTTAAATTATCAGTTAGATAAGGTAAAGACTCTGGAGTATCAATAAATTGGTAGGTTTATAAAACATGCTAGGATTCCACTCAGTGTTGCTTGAATGGAAGCTTTTATAAGAAGATGACTAAAGCCATCGGGCAATATGGGCTGAATCTGAAGTTACCCCAAGGTGTGGGCACCAATGTGAACGAAAGTTGAGCTCACTAGTGATATGATGCAAAATGATAGATTTATGGAAAGAACACAGGTGCTCCATTATGCTGAATGGGCAGACATGACAGAAAATCTGACCTTAAATGCTTTTTTTGTTTGGGTCAAATTGCCTGACCTGTAAATGTAAAATCCATTGATATATTATCATATGTGAAAACGATTGCAAAAGTCAGAGTAAGCTGGAAAAGAGAATGACTACAGGAGTTTACTGGTCATGGATCCAACTTCAATGCAGTTAATGGGTTATTAGAAATGACAAGGCATTCCATTTATTGGACACCTTGTGTAGCACATTGCTTAGATTTCATTAGTAGATATTGGAAAAATACCTATAGAGCGTCAAGAACCATGGAAAGGGCAATGAACTTGACTAGTTAAACATATCAAAGAAGAGGCTGTGTTGATGAGTTCAAAGATGAAGGGCCTTGTCAGTGAGTTCAAAGAAGGCACAAATGATGGGAGAGGCCAATTGCAGAGATGAGGGGAGGCAAACGGTGCGTTGGAGATAGCAAAGAGGGGAGAGTTGTATGACAAGAAATGGGAAAGGGCAATTTTGGAATGCAAAGATGGTAATGAGGTCCAATGAAAATTCATTGGGGGGGGGGAGATGTGAATGAGTATTACAATTGTTTTGGTAATAATAGTTACATGGGCCCACATGAAAAGTCAACCTATTATGCGAGAATAATTCTAATTGATAGAGAATTTAGGGAAGAATAGAGGAAATTGAGGGAAAAACAGAAGAGGTAAGAGAGAGACAGAGGAATTGAGAGGGATTAGAGAGATAAAAGAGAGATGCTGCATAGTGCACAGGCTTATCATTGATCAATTAGAGTTTACAAATAGAATTATATTTATAGGCTATTTATAGGAATAGGAATAATACCCCATGGCTACTAACATCTATGCATTCTAAATCGAGACATAACCCAATAAGTAATAAAACTAATTGCCATCATTATTATAAAATCATAACAATAACCCCCCCCAAAAAAAAAGACGCTTGCCATCAAGGGTCTTGAACCACGGATTGAGGAAATTTCTGCTGTAACTAATATAATGGCATCCAAGAGGCTTCTTCATCAGGAAGTTGCTTCCATTCAACCAAAACCTCAGTGATCACTCACCCCCCTTGCAACCAACTCATTTCTGCAGAATTTGTTCAAGTTCTGCTGTTACTGGAATTTCAGGCCAGTCAAGTGGAGGATATCTTTTCTTGACTTTTGGACCCGGACAAAGTTTTAACAAGGACACATGGAAAGTAAGGTGGATCCTTGCATCTTTAGGTAACTCTAACTTGTATGCAACAGCTCCAATTTTTATTAAAACTATAGGGACCACAATAGTGTGGAGCCAACTTCCATGAGCTATTGGTGGCTGCTGAAATTTGGTGATAGGGCTGGAGTTTGAGAAAAACCCACTATCCTATTGTAAATTCCTGATCAGTCCTGTGAGAGTCCACTTGTTGCTTCATTATGTTAGCTGCCCTATGAAGATGCTGCTTTAGAACAGCCAACACCTCTTCTCTTACTGCAAATGACGTGTCCAAAACATCTAACACACTATCATGAGGTATATAGGGAGAGTGGAGAGGAGTTTTCTGACCATATAGAATCTTATAAGGAGTAGTCTTAGTTGCAGTGTGAAAAGTGATATTATACCACCATTCCGCCTATGACAACCACTTATTCCAATCTTTGGGTTGTTCCCCGCACATGCACTAGAGATAAGTTTCCAAACAACGACTAAACGCTTCGTATTGCCCATCAATTTGAGGGTGACATGAAGTAGAAAGATGCTGTTTCACCCTTAAAACTTGCAATCCAAAAGTCACCAACAAACAAATGGTCACAATTACTAATAATTTCTGAGGGTGCCCTATGTAATTGGTAAATGTGATCCATAAAAATATGGGCTAAAGTCGATGCTGAAAAAGGATGAGTAAGGGGTAAAAATTATGCATACTTACTTAGATAATCAATCACAACCTGAATGGTATCCTTACCAAAGGATTTAGTAGTTCTTAAATGAAATCTATAGTGAGACTCACCCATACCTTGCCAGGAATAAGTAAAGGCTGCAATAGGCTAGGCGTAGCAGCAGCGTCATATTTACACATAGCACATGCATCACACTGTCTAATAAAATCAGACATTATTTATCATTTTTTCCACCAAAATAAAGATCTAACCCTTTGATAAGTAGCTTTGATTCCCGAGCGACCTCCTTAAGGGAGAGCATAAAGCCTCTCTAATATTTGTTGTCTTAAAGTAGAATCAACACCTACAACCAACTTCCCTTTCCTACTTAACAAGCCGCCATCCCAAGAAAAATGGCCCCAAACTCCCTCATTTTCTTGAGTTTTTCTCTGAATTTCTGAAACAACATCAAGAACCCAACTCCCTTGATTTTCTCAAGTAATTCTGGTCAAGATGTGTCTAGGAGTATCCACATCGAGTGCTGTTTGGGCATCTTAGAAAGAGCATCTGAAACAGAATTTTCATTCCCCTTCTTGTACTGTATTTCATAATCAAATCCTGCCAATTTAGCAATCCAAAACATCTGAAAAGATGTCTTTCATTTCTGTCCAAGAAACACTTCAAGCTTTGCTGGTCTGATCTTATTATAAAATTCTGCCTTTCCAAGTATTGATGCCAATGAAGCACAGCCAACACCACTGCCATCAATTCCTTCTCATATATTGGCTTTAATTTTTATGCCTTTCAGCCAACTCCTTGCTAAATTAAGCAATTGGCTGAACCCCTTGCATTGGAACAGCCCCCAAACCTACTCCACAAGCATCTACCTCCACTACAAATTGCTTTGAAAATTCTGGAAGTGTCTGTACAGGTGCAGAAATCAAAATTTCTTTAAGCTTATTGAAGGCTTCAGTAACAACTCTTGACCACTCGAACCCATTCTTGAGGAGAAGAGTTAAGGGCTTGGTTAAAAACCCCATACCCTTTAATAAAGGGTCTGTCATATGCTACACCAAACCCAAAAAAGCCCTTTATTACTTTAATTTGTGGTTCCATCCAATCAACGACTGCTTGTATCTTTTAGGGTCGGTTCTAACTTTGCCTTCTCCAATTAGATGCCCCAAATATTTCACCCCAGTGGCAGCAAAAGAACACTTGCTCTTTTTGACAAAATAATAGTTTTTTCTTAAAATGGAGAAATCTTGCTTCAAGTGCCACACATGTTCAATGGTGTTAACACCATAAACCAGAATATTGTCAAAAAATACTAAAACAAACCTCCTTAAAAATGGTCTGAAAATGCTGTTCGTGGCTCCTAGAAATGTTGTCGGGCATTAGTCAAGCCAAAAGGCATGACTAGCCACTTAGAGTGCCCATTATGAGTATTAAAAGCAATCTTATGCACATCTTCAGGCACCATTCTAATTTGATGATATCCAAACCTCAAAGCCAGCTTTGTGAACCATCGTGTTGCACTAAATTCATCAAACAAGTCTTCAACCAAGGGAATTGGATACTAATTTTTCAACATTTTCTTGTTCAACTCCCTATAATAGATGCACATCCTCCAAGTGCCATCATTCTTTTTTACCAAGATTATAGGAGCTGAAAAGGGAGAAGAACTCTCTTGTATAACCCTTGTTTGAAGATCACCAACAGTGGTTATACAAGAGATATCTATAAGGCTTCAAGTTTGGATTTGTGCTTCTTGTAGGATAATTGGGTGGTTATGCTCTTTGCTAAAAGGTGGTAACCCTTTAGGCTCCTCAAAAAGGTTGGAAAAATCAACCAAAGTGGCTGAAATCACTTGCGGAGTTTCCTCACATGCATGACCTGAAAAGCGCTGCAGGTTGTCTTGCTGATTTGTGATATGTTGCAGCAAATAAACTTTGATCTTCATATAAGTCTCAAATCTCTAGATGCTTCGGTTGAACCATCAATAACTGATGAGGAGTATTGGCTTGAAGTTTACACAACTTTCCCCCATACCAAAAGAACATAGCAAGGGTTTCATAATTCCAGAAAGCATTTTTAATGCTTTTCAGCCAATCCAGCCCTAAAACCATGTCATAAGAGTGTCTCTAGGATTCTAAAATCAAAATTGAATTCTAAACCTTGCATACACCATCTGAAAACCTTCCACAACCCATTCACCTCTAATTTTCTTCCACCAACAACCTCAACCCATGATTTATAGCTACCACTGGGCTGCCACCCCAACTTCCTTGCTAATTCCAGATCTAGGAAATCATGTGTGCTTCCATTGTCAATGAGGATTTGAACTTGTTTCTTGCCACAATGACCCGCAACCCTCATTGATGACGCACCTTCAACCCCCTCACTAGCATATAACGAAATCAAGGGTGTCTCTTCCTCTGTACTGTCATTCTTTTTTGGGTCTTCAATTGAAACTTCATCTTCTACAATTTCTTGAATCTTAATGAAGTGGAGTTGCATCTTTTGTCTTTGGGGACATTTATGGTCTCTAGAAAATTTGCCATGACAATAGAAGCATAAATTCTTGCTTCTGTGCTTGGCATCTTCCTTTACAAAAAAAAAAAAGATTTAATGGCGTTACTATTAATTTTTGGCAAAGAATTACTAGTTTTAGGAAGAGAAAAGGGTGACTTCCCTTTCTGCTAGGCCCTACCACTCAGGAGGGCATTTTTGTAAGGCGTCTAAGTGGCTTGGTTTGACTGAGACGAGGTGTTCACAAGTGTAGACACATGCGATGCATTCTTGCAACTCATCTTTTTCTCTACAAATTGTTGAATCAAGATCTCTTGCATTTGAGCCAGAGATCGAGCCTCTTGAAGTGTTTTGGGTTTAAAGAGGCATATTAGACCTGACCTTCATCAAACCTTCCAAGTAAACATTGATGAGATAATCTCGAGAGAGATGAAGTTTACATGCAATTGAGTCAAAAGCATCATTGATATCTGCCAAAGACCCATGTTGTTGAAGACATATCAAGTCGTCCATGGGGGTCTCGTGCATTAGGCTAAAGCATTCTTGAAGCCACTCAGCATATTGTTCCCAAGTGGGTTCAAAACCATCCTAAGTTTTCTCTATTGTGATATGCCATGACTACGCTTTCTCGTCTTGGTGGATGCTCGCTATTTGCACCTTCTCTTTTGGAATATTGTTGAGTTCAAAAAAATCTTTCACAACGCATGAGCCAACCTACAACATCGAACCAAGAAAACTTAGGAAACTCCATCTTTGGAAATTGGGTCGAGCATTGGTGCTCATCTCTATTATGTGGTTCATTATCTCAATTTGAATGACCTTCATGTCTATAATCACAATCGACCTCTTCGACCATGGTTGGTGGAGACTTCTTTGTCACGCATGAGTAATTGCAATTGGTTTGAGATAGCTAGCACCATCTCTGATAAGTTATCCACTTTTTCAAATCTTTCTTCAGGTCTTGCAACTCAATCGTCCATTTCTTGCTGTTTCTGGGTATGAGTCTTCACCATATACCATCAAACAACAACAACAACAAGCCTTATCCCCATTAGCTGAGGTCAACTATATGAATTATACAACGCCGTTGTACTCTATCATTAAACATGAGTGTAAAAGATGCCAAGGACAGCCTAGATCTGATGCCATTACTATGCAAGAATAATTTTGATTGATAGAAAATTTAGTGAAGAATAGAGGAAATTAAGGGAAGAACAAAGGAGGTAAGAGAGAGACAAGGAGGAATTGAGAGGGATTTGAGAGATAGAAGATAGGAGATGCTGAATAGTACACAGGCTTATCATTGATCAATCGGAGAGTGTACAAATTGAATTATAGGGTATTTATAAGAAAAGGAATAATACGCAACAGCCATACACACTAATGGCTATACATTATAAATCAAGGCATAACTTGATAACCGATAAAACTAATAGCTGTCATTATTATAAAATCATAACACAACCAAACAGCTCTCTCAATGGTAATGCAATCCTAATTACCATTACTAAGTTGCAATGGGGTTGAACTGCCTAGGCTCTTAAAAACAATTATCAAAATACGACATGGGTGACAACAGCAAGAGCAACAGGCATTGGAAGAGCAATCAACAAAACTAGGAGCCAAACTAAAAGAGCTAGGCAGCTAGCTCATCAAAATCACGCACACAGGCAGCAAGATATTCAACTTCAATTGCTAGCATGGAAGGTATAGTAGTTGATTCAAATGAGTAAGATTGTTCAATAATTTAAGTCCAACAAAGGAGATGACAATTATGGATGATCCAAATAACAAGCTATACGGCTTTTCTTTTTTATTTTAATTTCTTCTAAGATTTTTTTTTTTTTACATGATTGATACACTTTTGAAGTCGTAAAGTTAACCATAGGGGGTCTCATGTATTTGCACGAAACCTAAAATAAGTCACAGTATTAATGGCTTGTGATTACTATAGCTCTTTGTATTGTACTTTCGATATTTTATAATTGATGCTGACTTGTTAACTTCATATTATGATATACGGCTTAAATTATAACTTAAAGAGTTACAGTTGATACTCGGATGAGTCATGACTTCTTGATGATTATGTTTTAGTGGTGGTATTAATGACTTGATTAGTGCTTTGAGTAGTTAACTCATGCAAATGTTATTCCAAACTTCTGTGTTATTCTACATAGCATACAATTTTCCTAATTTAACGTCTGGCTTAATGAGAACTTATGCCTTTTATTGTTTCACGTTGGCTTGTGCCTTTTTATGCATCGCCTTTAAGATGTTTTAGAGGCCTAACGCTTTGAACACACTTATGGACATCGTTTACCTTTTGGTATCAATATCTATAGCATTCTGGTCAGAATAAATTTACGGATTGACTGCAAACAGAAAATAATAACAGAATTGACAAGCTTAACTTGAGTAAACAATAATAAAGCTGCCCCAAAACTACAATCAATATTATATCAGTGAAGAACTAGTGCAAAGTATTCATGAGTAATAGAACTTACGGAGTCGTGGGTCAAATAAGTGTCACAGTAGTCACAGTAGTACCTGCAGATTCGATTAAAAAAATTGTTGATAAGTTTTTCCATAATCAACCACTTATAAGTCATAACACAGAGTACACACCTAGGCATTGCTGTTTCTATGGCAACCCCGCAGCTAATTGGTGACCCAGAAAAAACCCTAGCCGCGGAATAAAAAATAGAAGAATCAGATCTTTTGGAAAGCAAAGTTAGACGAAAACGCCAAGGTTTCGCCGAATTGACAGGCTGAAGAGAATGTTACTTGAGTTTGCAATAGAATCAAGCCCTAGGTTTTGCCAAATTCGTAACTGGGCTCGTAGCTAAAAAGAATGCCACCAATGCAATGGCCACCAGAAGACTCCGACAGAGGACCCGCAACGTCGTCTACGCCCACTGTCGCCAAAATCGTATCTGGCTCCTCCTCGGTCGTTAACTTCAATTCTGCAAGCAGAGAAGACTCCTGCTTCATCAGGCACATCGAAGGTGGGTTGTTTTATTTGTTTGAAATTAAGAAGGGCTAAAAAGATCTTTTAACTTAATTAATTTTAGGAAAAATATCAATTAAAAATTGCTGAACAAATTTATATCCGTTAAAAATTACTTAATATTAAATTTATATAAATATTTATCAATTCAAGTTACTTTTATCAACAAATATTTATTTAAATTTTAAAAATAATTTATTTTAAATTAATAACAGTCTATTTAAATTTTTTTATTTAGACTCTGACAACAATTAATTTTAAATTGATATAAATTTTTTAACAATTTTGCATTATTATTATCTCTTAATTTTAATTCCACATTATATGACAATATGACATATTCATATGAATCTTCTTTTTTTTTACCATCAAACACAAACAATTAACAGTTATTAATTAAAGTATTAAATTAAATTATTAAATTAATTTAATTTAAAGTGAGCGATTCAAATACATGAAAAAATGAATGTAAATATCTGTATACACATTATAAAATCCGTTGGGATTGCTGTAGATCTACAATTGTTTGAATAGTGAATTTCCACTCTTGCCCTTTTGTTTTTGTTTTACATTTTTCATTCTCTATCCTCCTTAACCATCGGCCATTCAACTTCTCTCATATTCTTTTTTTCCTCCACCGCCTTTTTTGCCCCCATGCTTCTTCTCCATCTGTTGTTATTTCTTCTTTTAATGATCTAAATTCTTCTTCTTCTTTGTTTTTCTTTTAAGTTATTTACATTCTTTTCTTCTTCATCTCTTCGTCTCGATCGGTCGCAACAGAAGGCATCACGAAGAAGGAGATGAAGCAAGATGATGGGTGTTGACGAAGGCACTTGTAACCTATCACATCATGTTCTTTTAGTCTACTTTTACTAAGTAATCCTCACGTTTTGGTGTATTATTTTTTCTTCTATTTGATTTCACTCTGCTTCCATTTGAAACTTGAATCAAGCGCCTTTATCTTTTCTTTCTTTTTCTTCTTTGGCTTACTAATTTACTTCTCATATCTTTTACTTTACATGATCTGCTCTCTATGTTTTCCTTAAGGTTTGAATTATTGGCTATCGTTTTTATTATTGCATTTCAAGGAGATTGGAGGAGTAAATTTGCATATTTTAGGTTTTAGTTAGGGGATTTATCATCTGAGCTTAACCCTTCTTTACTCCTTGTGGGGTTGGAGCGGTGGAATTAGAGGGAATGGTTTTCGTTATTTAAAGGGCTTTTTAATGATATATGAGATTAACTCCTTAGGGTTTTCAAGAGGTAGGTTGGATGTTGATAATGGTACATTAAAGTCTTGGGTGTAGGCAAATCAAAGGGGAGGAGGATGAAAAAGAAATATGATGGCATCATGGGAGAGGAAGAAAGTAGGTGGGATAGGCCGAGGTTCATCGGGAGCTACATTTCTTTGAGATTCAAGGTTGATAGTATAACATTCTGAATTTTAATCCTTAGGTTATCAATGAATTAATCAAGTTAATTTTGTGAAATTGAGGGAAGGAATGGTTTAAGAGGATTAAAGAAATTTTTTGGGCTTGATAATGACCTTAGGATGTGCGGTTCTGTACCATGCACCGCAGCATGAGCATGGTTCGCCGTGGCACAATAGGCTATAACAGGTGGCACAAGGCACAATTTTTACAGAAATAGGTGCATGACAAACTTAAAAAATAGAGGGAGAAATCATAAGATTGGAAGGAGAGGATGAAGATGGCTCTACTAGGGCATAACTTTGTGGAGAATTTGAGAAAATTTGAAGCTCCCAATAACTAAGGTAAGTCTTTTCTATCCTTCCTCCTCCTCCTCTCTACAATAGTTTGAAGTTAGGGTTGAAGTGTAGAGTTGATTTTCAGTTTATATAGGTCATGGATTTGAACTCATTGACTCAAATAGAGTTAATGAGAATTATATGAGATATTTAAACTTGGAGAAAATGAGTTTACACGTTTTGGTGATTATGAGTGCATTGATGGCATAAAATGCCATTTATTATGGTAGATATACTTGGTTTGGGAGCAACTAATGACAATGTGAGAGTTTAATGAAACTATTGGGAGCTAAGGAAAGTTAATAAATTCAATGGGTAAGCTTGAGTATGAGAAATAAGGGTATTGAGTGTTTTAGAAGTAGAAAATGAGAGTTGAAAGTGAGTATTTAACAATGTTAATAAATTCAAACTTAATTAATTGTAGATTAATCGTTCGAGCACCATTTTGGCTTAGAAGTAAGTTATTGAGGGGCAAACTTTTAACCTTTGAAATGTTTGAGGTAATTGAGAAAATTCTATTTTAAGTAGTTATTTGTTAATTAAGTTTGAATGTGAAAAGGCATTTAATTGCATGTGTGATTGAATTTGTGAATGTGTAAGCATGTCATGAACCCTATGATATTGTATGAATCCTATTTGAATTGAAAAGTGGAATTAAATTTCAAGTGATTTTCAAAGTTATAACTATATGCTAGAATGAGAAGTATGCAATATGTGATGTGATGATAATGTGATTATATTAATATGTGAATATGATATCCGTGGCTAAATGAGTAAGTAGGTTATGTTGTAAAATTGAGGATTGAAGTGAAGAAAGTTGTGAATATGACATTGATGCTTACTTAAGTAACGTTATAGTGTGAGCCCAACGTGTTGTCATTGAGTAAATGAAAATGTGAAAAGAGTGAGTATCGTACGTTGCATGATCAGTTGGCAGGAGTTCATTTAGGGAGAGGAGTAGATGAAACCCAAATGGTATATACGGTTGCCTTCCCATGCATAAAGGCACAACCTGTTCCACTGTTTGTCGAAAAACTGCCTCATAGTTTGTTAAGGAACTAGAATCTAGCTATTTTCACCTGTTTATCGAGAAGACTAGCTTAGAGCATACGATATCCCAGAGATTTGAGAGTAGAAAAAAGCCGTAGTCTAAGAGTGAGTATTGCAATCTTTAACCTTGTCATACCTCACTATTAGTGAGTTTAGGTAGTTCAGTCACATGAACAAAATCTCGATTAACGTTAAAGACCACGGTTTCAATTGGAGGAAATAAAGTGGGTATAAGGATAGTTTGATCATCCACATATATTTATTTAACATGTTGTATGGTTGTTAAGTTTGTTGTGGTAAGTCGTGATAAAAAGTGTGCCATTATAGTGGCAATGAGTATTGAGATAATGAGTTAAGGCTCATGTTTGAGTGTTTTATAGCAATGCACTTTGTGATTGAGATGAGGAATATGACTATATATATTAAATTGTGAAAATATAACTCGTATCATATGTAATTGATACTTTTAAATAATCAACTCATATTTATATGTGTTTATTTCAATTGATATACAACTGCATGGGGTAGGTATATATTGGTTATTGAGTAGCTAGACTCACCCCTTTATTTTAATATTTTACAAGCTCTAGCTCCGGTGTTGAAAAGGGAAAGACTACTGAGGCTTAAAAATCTATGATTCATTCTATATAGCCTTTTTGACCTCATTTTATTTTGTGTGATAATTTAAATATTATTAATTAGGATGCATTTTGTTTACACTTGCACTATATTGTTTTTATTAAAATTGAGATACACTTTGAGCCTTAGAATGTTGTATGTTTGATGTTAAAGTATTAATAAGGCTAACATATTAGTACAAGTGTAGGGATGTTCATTTGGTTGAGACTGTAAATGTTGATTTTTGAAATGCAATGCTAAAGCCTTTCTTCTATTTTTGGTATTAAAGTGGTTAAGGAGTGAAAATTTAATACTATGACATAAATGTGTATGTGGTATGTTGTACATGTAGTCCTAAGTCCTTTGAGTATGGTCTGGGTGTTAGGAATGGCATTTGGCACTTGTATGGGGTTTTGGACACCCTTGAGTTGTGAAAATGGTTGAAAATGTATTTAGGTATTCAATTTCATTGCGTGACTTAATTTGAAAATAAAACTCATGCCATTAGCTAGTTTGTGAAAAGAGCTTTTCATAGAGACCTAGATCATTTTAATCAGATGTCAGATGAAGAAATTGGGCACATTAAAAGTTGCCAAAATTTGTTGTCAAATGACAACAAAAATGTTGTAGAATAACATGCAACAATTTTACTTATTTGGACATCCCATACTTCTAAAGCATTATTTTATTATAATTAAAAGTTTAATAATTGATTTTGTTCTATTTTAAATTATAAAAACTTGAGATTTCATTTATACAAATTACAAACTCGGTAATCCTTATTGAGGTTAGATCCTTGATTAACATAGATTTTTCAGCTAATCGTGATTAGATAAGGGAGATATTACAAATAGTTGAGTTAGCAACATTAGCACTCATTAAGGTAACTTCTATTTTATACCTAGAAAAATGTTATTTATATGATATATTGAGAGTTCTATCCCCATGCATGCTTTGCTATGTGTTTTAATTGTACCCTTTCTTAGTCAAAATAACATGAATTTTAGTATTTTACTAGCATATGATCCTTCGCATCAGGGGATGAAAATCTTCTAGCTTTTAGATTCCTTCCATTTAACAGTCATTATACTTTACCAACATATCCTTTCTTTGTTTTTTAAAGATGTACTTAATGTGTAGTTTTCTAAATTCGTATTCATAGTAAATGGAGGTACAGATGATAAAGGGAGTGCTTTCTTCTGTGTATTCTTTTCAATTCTTTACTCCAGAACAGTATTTATAGTCCTATATTTTTCTCCTACTCTTATACATAGGGAATCAAGATACAGATCATAATATGGTTCTATGCATACTTATTCAAATTGGCATACGTACTTCAGATTGTTTGATGCTCCAAGGTGAAGATTCCTCTAAAAACAGAAGTCCTTTAAATTCTACGTATTCTCTGTTTTGCACCAGTTTCTTATACTTTTAAGGGAGGTTTTGTGTCTAAATTCTATCAAAAAATCTCCAGTACAACAACAACAACAACAAGCCTTTATCCCAATAGGTGGGGTCGGCTACATGGGTTGCAAGACGCCATTGTGCTCTATCATTTATAAAAAAAAATCTCCAGTATGAGTAGGTCAAATAATTTTGATGATGGATTGACTCCTATTAATGTTGAGTTAATGATTATGATGGTGTTGTAGTAGTGAGAGGATATTATAGAGAAGAACAAAAAAGTACATCTATAAGTACTAACATGAAATAAAATGAAAAAACTGGAAGTTCTCTAACTTTTAGATTGTCTGAAACTAATTTTGTATCCATTGCTTTTGTCCTCCCAAGTGATTTGGCAGTTATCGCATGACATTGCTACTTGGTAAGTTGTTTGTTTAATTGCATTTCCCTGAATGCACTTTGTCATATGGAAGGGAAAATGAGTAAACTAAAGTTACTAGTATAGAAACTCTCAACTAGCCTAAAACTGCTTGCTTGTGAAATTTAACAAAACTCCCACTAGTTCGTTGTTTATATGATGCTTATTCCCTTTTATTAGACTTCCATCTTGACTTCGTACATACTCTATGATCACAGTTGTTGTAGGTGATTTGATGCATCATGTTAATGAATATCAGGATCTCAAAGTAGCCAAACTTTTGATAAGGGAGCATATAACATTGTGTGATGCTCATTCCCTTTCTTTAGACTTGCATCTTGACCTCTAGCATATTTTATGATCATGGTTATTGTAGGTGATTCGATGCATCATGTTAATGAATGGCAAGATCTCAAAGTAGCCAAACTTTTGACAAGGAAGCATATAATATTGGTTCATCATTTATTTTTGTTTTATTTTTTTGTATCATACTTGGGAAGAGTGTTTTCTATTCTTTTCCTTATGTTTGTTGTGTATTTCTAATGGTAAATTTTAAGATTTTCCATAATTAATTATTAAAAATAAACAAGTTTAATTATTAAAATTATTTGATGGTCACGTGATTTATATAACGTCATTAAAAAAATACAGTTATCTTTCATTAACCTTCTTACAAGTACAATGGAAAAGAGGGGATAGAAGATTTTAAAAGTTTGATCTACAAAAGATGAATAAATGAAGTTATAAAATTTTAATTAAGAAAATACATAAGAAAAAAGAAGAGAAATCGATAACAAAAATTTTAAATATACTTTTTATATTTTTTTAAATGCTTAAATTAAATAAGCCAAAATCTTCTGCTACTTTTCTTCTCTCTATAATGCTTAAATTAAATAAACCAAAATCTTTGTGCATCACATGGAGTTAAATTCTACTTAGAGTATGATTTATAATAACTTTATTTAACTAATAATATATTGATAATTGCTAACAATGTAATCATATTTATTCTTTTTTCATGATATAATCATAATATAGGGCTTCGCAGAGGATACGCAAGACTTTTCCTAAACTAAAATTTGGTTTCTTTCATGGAAATGAAAAGGTTAGGCAATTCATAGTTCGATTTAGTCTAAGTAGATACCAAATTTGAGCATACTCACTTTGCTCCCCCCTTTTCCTCTATGGGAGATAACAGTTTATTTTAACTTAATAAACTCAATTAAAATAAGAAAATACTCATAATCAAATTAGGAAAGAGATGTCATGAATGCACCCTATCAGTTTGTAGTAGGAAATGATTGTCATTTAAACAAAATTTAACTGTTCATTGATCTGAATGGTTTTGATCTATATAGAATGATAATATCTCTCATCATATCATGAAAACAATGCAACCAAAGCATTATAATTAACTTCAAACAAGAATAACCAAATCAAAACATGATAATCGTGCTTACAAGGAAGCAACCTGATCCATGGCTTGGAAGCAACTTAATCCATGGAGCAATATTTTATGAAATTATTAAGTGACACTAAAATAAAGAGTTGTAGGGTGATTAAGGGGGTATATAACAACAATTCCTTAACATACTCACTTAGACTTAGAGTAAGTATCTTAAAATAAAAAACAAGTGAAACCTCAAAACTAGCATTAGAATAATATCTCAAGACAAGAATCAAACCTCAAACTCTAAGGTAGCATAATCAAAGGCAAAAGACTCACAACGACCAATGCAAATTAAAGGCAGAGGTAGAGGCAAACAACATGAATAAGAGGCAAGAGGCAAGCAAACTTGTTGGACGATGGAGGGCGATGGTGAAGGTGAGGGATGAGGGTGGTGGTAAGGGCAAAGGCAAGGCTAGGGAACAGCCACATGATCTTTACGTCTTTGCTCTTACTAGAGTGCAGGTGGTTGGGTACGATTGTGTTTAATTTTTTTTCCTACTTGCTTCAATAGGTCGATCTCTTGTCTAGTGGATTCCAAAAACTAATTTTATTTATGTTTTCAATCTTTTAGGTCAATTTTTTTATCGGATCGAGTTATACAAGGTTCTTGGATTTTTACATGCTGGATCATGTTATATAAAATTGTAATAAAATTTATTTTTGAGAATTCATTTTCCAAAAGTTACTTCATCTATTTATAAGACTTATTTAACATGCAAGAACTTGGTCCCCTTAGTTATGAGATTTTCAATTTTAAAATCTCACTCCATTAAATACATTTAACTAATAAAACTCATGGTAATCAAAAGATTAACATTTAAAAGTACTTACCAAGTTTTAGTTTAAAATCAAGGAATCTCAAGTTTTCATAATCAAAATGAGTTTAAAACAATTATAAACTCTTATATCAGAGTAAAAACAAGTTACGGAAGCATGGATACCTCAGAAAAGTAAAAAAAATCAAAAACAAGTGAAAAACAACTCTTGTGTTGTGAAATAGGGCAATGCGCCATGACTTGTGCACATTGCGCTGTGGTGTGTTGCACTCTGTGTCATACGTCGCGGTTCATATGCCATGCACTGTGATATTGCATGAAAATATTAGCAAAAATGATAGCATAATTGAGGAACTTTTAATGCATCCGATGTCCAAATGACATAATTTAGGTATTTACAAAAAGCTTTTTATGTGAACTAGCTAATGGTATAGGTTTTACTTTCAAAACAAGTCACACTAGGAAATTAGACACCCAAACACATTTTGATCACTTTTCACAAATTTCACACAAAAAGGGCGTCTAAAATTCTCAACAAGTGTCAAAAGCCTTTTTTAATGCTTAGATCATGTCCATTGGACCTAGGACCACTAGTATAACACGTCACATGCACTTAGACAATAGTATAACAAAAATTCAATCATCACTCCCTTTTTACCAAAAATAAAGGAGGAGGCAATATGTCATTGCATAGCATAAAAAATCATTATAACATGTCTAAAACATCATTTCTACACTTGTATTAGTATTTTAGCCCTATAAACACATATATCTCACCATATACAATTACTCAGAGCCCAAAATACAAATCATACATTCGCAACAACCAAAATAGTGCAAGTGTAATGGTATGCAAATTTAGAATTGGCAATCATATACTATTACACGAAATAAATTTAAGTTAGAGTCATACAATAAAACGTGTTAATTCATAGCCTCTTAAGCCTTCTCTTCTTTACACCAGAGTTAGAGCCTAAAAGTGTTAAAAAATAAGGGTGAGTCTAGCCACTCAATAACAAAAATAAAATCTACCCTATGCAGTTATATATCAATTATAGACCAAGCACATGCATATGAAATCAAGTACTTAAAACATGCTTACATACACCATAACATCATCATTACTCATTTTATAACATCTTTATTTTATTTACACTAGGTGCATTTTCACAATACTTTTAAATATGTGACCATGACCCATTATTCACATGACTTGCTACAACTCAACATGTGTGACACGTCATATATTTACATAGGTAATGATCAACCAATCTTATACCCTCTTTATTTCTCAGATTGAAACCGTAGGCTATAATACTGAATATGGCTCCATCCATGTGACTAGACTACCTAAGCTTACCAACCATGAGGTGTGACCTAACCAAAGATCATATGACTCACTATTAGACCACGGCTTCCCCCATTTTCAAATCTTTAGGGTGTCTCATACCTTAGGCTATTATCCTCATTGAACTGGTGGAGAAAGTTAGGTTCTAATCCCTCGATAAATTATGAGACAGTTTCTTAACAAACTATGAGACAAGGCTATACCTTGTGCACCAGAGGGTTGCCTAAATACCATATAAATTTTTCTCTACCCTCAAGCCTTAAGCGAACTCCTGTCCACTGATCATAGGGGTGTTCAGTCTGGACCCATCCCGATTGGCTCGGTATTGTCCCGATCATATCGAGACGGGTCTTGTTTCGGCCCGAAAATAATCGAGACGGGACAGGAAAGGGGTTTGGGATGGGACGGGACACGGGATTACCATCGAGACGTCCCGTCCCGTCCCGAATATTATATATATTATTTTTTATTTTAAATATATAAATTATATTAATATAATTTATACTTATATTAATTATATCAATTATAATTTAATACTTACAATTCTTATTTAAAACTAAAGTTTTTTTATATTGATAATTTTAATAGCATGGAGTAAACATGGTGATATCTTTCTTTATAATATATTAATTATATTAATATAATTTATTCTTATATATTCTATTTAATAACTTTTATTTATAATGTATTTCTTGTTTTATTTTTAGAAGAGTAATTAGCTTAGCACATCTTCACTAAAGTAGAAGAATAATGATTTGATGTTATATTTGACTTGCCTGTTGTTACTAATCTTATAGCATAAAGATCACTTGTATTTGTTATTATAATGTGTAGTTGTGATTAATATAATTCAATACTTAATTTTAAATTATTGTTATTTATGTACTTGTGTTGTTTTGATTTTAAACTTAATAAATTATATAATTTAAAATTTTAATAAATTATTATTCAGATCTTTTTTCGATATTATTTCATTTTCGGGACGGTGGGACGTCCCAATCTTGTCCCGGTCGGGGACGGGACGACTTTCGGGATGAGATGGGACATGGGACCAAAGTTCAGTCCCGATCTTTTTTTCGGGACGGGACACGGGACGGGGGTTTCCCGGTCCCATCCCGTCCCATGAACACCCCTAATTGATCATACCATAATCAATACTCATTCGTTTTCACATTTTCATTTATTATTTATCACATTCACACGTTGGGTTCACGATCATGTGCTACCCAAATAAGTATAAATTCTCATTTTTAATTATAACACATAAATATCTCACTTTTAATCTCTTATATTCCTCTTTAACATATTTATCATCAATTACTCATTCACAATACATTAGAAAAGTAAATACGTTTTGAACACCACAACTACCACTTCGAAATGCATTTTGAAATTACTTTCGCATGTTTAATATACATCACATGATTTACATGAACACCAAATTTCAATGCATGTAACCCAATTTCACAAATCATAATTGTAACCTCCCTGAGGTTAAACCATAAATAATCTCTAAATCAAAATTAACCAGGTTTTGAAAGAAGAATTTCTCAAAAATCATCACAGGAATCCTAATTTGCCATTTCAAATCCCGTACATAAATTTAAGGACTCCAAATCAGAGTTTTAAAAACAAAGCAGAAGCTTGAAAATCAATTGAGACCCAAAAAGTGAGTTTTAAAAACAAAGCGGAAGCTTGAAAACTAATTGGACCTAAAAAGTGAGTTTTAAAACTCAAAAATCATTTTTGTGTAGAAAATGACACGTGCGTCACGGCTTACGGCTCGTGCGCCGCAGTGTGTCTTCTCTGTGCCATGCGCCGCGATGCATTGCATGAAATTGACAAATTAGTGCTGTCATTTGACAGCATAGGGAGCGGACTTCCAACGCATCCCAAATCTCCATCCGATATTTGATTGAGGTGGTTTTGATATCTAGACAGAGCTTTCTCCTAGCTCTAGCTAATGGCACTAATTTCACACTCAAATTCATTTTCTATCAAAAGTTGGACACTAAAACCTATTTCGACACATTTTCACAAAATTTTTCAAATGGGGTATCCCAACTCAACCACACGTGCCAATAGCCTACACTAACCCTCTGACCATACTCGATGGACTCTTGCGGACTCGTGCAACATACCAGAAACAACTAGAAACACTTATTTCACAAAATCAACACTCAATCCCAATTTTCACAAAACGAAGGAGGGAAGGAAAAGTTGCATAAAATCAACCATTTCATTTATATTTCTCAAAAATACATATGTTCATACTTGCACAAGTATTTTGGCCCTATCCTTAGGTTCACAACCAAAAACTCACTAACTCAGGACACAAAATACACTAGTTAAACACAAAATCATACAAGTAGTACACCAATCATGACAATTAATCTTAGTTAGCAATTACATTAACAAATACGCATATAAATAATAAAAGAGAGGCATATCGAGGATTTACTCCACCAATTCTAAGCCTCAATATGTTTTCCCTCACTTAGATCCAATGAGCTGGGTCCTGAAAATATTGAGAATTGAGGGGTGAGTACAACCACTCAGTAACCAAGTTTTACTTAACCCTTACAGTTATATATTAATTGTAAATGGATGCAAATAGGCACATAAACACATATTTCACATAGCATTAAGCCATAGTTCACAAAACTAACAATCATGTGACCGAATTTGTCACAAAAACTATATCATGTTATTTTCAAAAACATAACTCAGGGTCATAAAAATAACAACCATGCACCCTTAACACTCGCAGAACCACAAAACTAACAACCATGTGACCGGACTTATATGCATGATCATATGCCAATCTTATATCCTCATGTTACCTTCGACACAAAACCGATGGCTATCACGTGACTACATCTTTCACAGACTAACCCAGCCTTTCACTTATAAGGAGCTATCGGGCCAGGGTTAACTCACTTACTTATATAATCCGATTTTCCCTAATACTAATAATCATGAGGTGTTGTACCCTTAATCTAGCCTCCTCATGAATCGGTAGAGACTAGTTAGGTTTAAATCCCTATAGAACAAGTGGGACAGTCTCGAAACAACCATGGGACAAGGGCTACCTCCCGATTCCAACGGTCAGTGCCAAGGCTAATTCTCAATTCCAACGGTCACTATAAATACCACGTAGATTTCAACCAATCTAGTTTTCTCCCTAGGCAAACTCCCGCCAATGATCATGCTATGTATATTTCACACATAATATGCATTTAACAATCTTTTCTCAGCACATGAACTCACATAACACAAATGCTCTACACTTTAGCACATATTTCATCATAATTCTCCACCCCTATTCATAAATCACAATTAATTTCACAAGACATTAAGGGTGGTAGAAATCAAGGTTTTCTTTCAAAAGAAACCAATTCACAATCATGCACTTGCCAACATGCATCATCAAATAAACTATAAAACACATTTTCACAACACAATTAACATATAAATATAAAAATTAAGTTTCCCTCAGTTACTTCAAACTTTTGAGAGGTCAAAGGTTTACCTCTCACTATATTAACTTTCTCAAGCTTCAATGAGCTTGAATGGTGCCAAGATGAATTTCTCTACAACCATATCATAAGGATATCATCATCATCATCTAACTCTTTAAGCTTTATCAATATAAAACTCCTTATACACTATTTTAACCGACTCATAATTACTACCCACTCATACCCAATGGGCTCATTAGATTCTATTAATACACATTATCATTAATAACACCTCAAACCATCATTAATGCACATTAAGCTCTCCTAACTACCTTATAAATACCAATTTCAGATATTAGATGCTCCCATGGACCAACCACTTCTAAAATTATCAATGTGGTATCCTAATACATTAAATCACTCTCATTAATCTCATTTTAATCAATAAAATTGGACTCATACTCTTATGGACCAAAATCCATCTCCCAACTCAAACCCTAACATAAATAATCATAAATGAGGGAGAGAAAAGAAGAAGAAAGTACCATGATCTTACCTTGAGTGTTTGGGAGCTTTAATCTATCAATAATGGGACCAAAAGTCATGCCCTAACAGAGCCAAAATGAAGACGAGCTTTTCATTTTCTTCCTCTTCTCCTTATATTCTTTTCACACAAAAATAAATCAAATATATTTGATTTTTAGTTGTGCGCCGCGGCGCACGCTGCCCTCTGCAACGGTGCATGGCACAGAGGAGCCCGTTACATTTAAATTGTGTTCGTGTGCCACGATGGACCAACCATGCACTGCGATGTGTGACACAGAACACAACTCTTCACTTTTTCCTCCTCTTTCCTTGCTCAGGTGGCCCGCCATCGATTCAAACCCACTTTTAGGGCTGAAATCATAACAATTTATGCCAAGTTAAGTTCCTCTAGCCACACGCCTCATTAACTCACTAACTACTCTCATTAAGTTAATAAATCAGGGCTAAAATTTTTTAGATGTTATAATAATCCTCATGATAAACACACAATTCACATTATAATTAATATATAACTATCTAAAGCAGAGTTCCTCGGTTACCTCAAATCTTTGAGAGGTTAAAGGTTTACCTCTTAACGTTATAGTTTCAAGCTTGAATTGCCAAGCCAAATGGGTGACCAAAAGCTCAATTTATAATTTACTAGGTTAACTTTCATTAGCATTGTTAATCTCATACATTTCAACTATAATTTTTCCATTCTAGATTACTCAATGCCCATATTATTTATATTTGGCCTACCCATTGGGTTTATTAATTATCTTTAACATCATATAGCATCATTGAATACCCACATTGCCATTAATACCTCAATAACCACAATAATGATAGATTAAATGTCAATTTTTAGACATTAATAGAGATCATCATCCAACAACTACCAATATCATTAATATTAGGTTTAAATACTCTAAACAACTCCCATTAACTCTATTTGAGTCAATGGGTTCTAACCCATACTCTATATGGACTGAAATCACCATCCTCATCTAAACCCTAACTCAGATCCTTAAGAAAATGAAAGAGAAAAGCAGAAAAAGGGTTTAAAATCTTATCTTGGATGATTTGAAGCTTTAAACCTTCTCAAATCCTCTCCTAGATTGTGCTCTAGCAGAGAAAATGCGAGTTTCTCCACTTCCTTCCCTTTCCTTTATGTTTTCATATCAAATCTTAACTAAATTCTACAAACTCTGCATTGTGCGTTACGGCACCTATCCCTACGCACTGTGGCATGTGGTATAAAAAAGACAGCTCTCACCTGATGGCCCTGTGTGTTGCGGTGCATCACACATGTGTCACGACATATGACACAAAGGCTTTTTAGCTTGTTTTTTCAACCTTTTGGTCCTCAAGTGACCCAATTTTACTTTGGGCCAAACTTATACTTGAAATTCCAATTAAAAACACTTATTATTCTTCTCTGACCACACACCACATCACTTACTTAATTATCGTAATCAAGCTTAATAAATCAAGAAATAGAAATCAGGATGTTACGTCAATGGCCAAATTTGATCATTCAAATGATGGAAATCTCGTTAATACACATATTACATGGTATTTAAAAATGTACGTGAACCTTTTTTTTATTTTTAAATTGTAAACAAATATATTTGAAAGATGATGAAGGGAAGAAAATAAGTTTGGTCTAATCCAAATTTTGACTAGACAAGCCCAGCATATTTATGTAAATAGGCATAATTATAAATTTAAGCTTAGCATGCCAAAATTTAAACAAGATAAGCTCTATATATTTGCAAGCCAGCATATTTAACAAAAAAGTTGATTATATTAAAATTAATAAATAAGCCTGTAGAAACATACAATATGATCTATTTAAAATTTGGCCTAACTTATTTAACAAAAAGGCCAAACTTAAATTTATGATTAAGCATATTTGTATAAATAAGTTAGGCTTATTTAACCAAAGTTTGTCTTTCAAAATATACTTTTTAATATTTAAAAATAAACCATTTACAAATACTTTTAAAAGCCTGTGATGTGTGTATTAATGAGATCTTGATCACTTGAATAGATCAAATTTGGTTGTCGTTAAGGAATATCGGTATTGAGAGGATTCAGTTCCCTAACATGCAACCTATTATTGAACAAGAGTACTCCCTCCAATTTTATTTGTACGATACCTTTTAAAAATATTTTTTTATTAAAAATGTATGACATCTTGTAATATTTAACTGCTTTTATCACTTTTACTCTTTCTTAATTAACATGAAAGTATTTAATGTAATTATATCATTATTTAAAGTTAAAAATAAAAATAGAAGTATATCTCATTTTTTTATAATATCATTAAAAAACTAATATTTTTTAAGATGTGGGAAACGACTAAAAGTGTCCCAAAGGTAATATTTCTTTAATTCAAAATCTTTAGGAAAATGAGAGTTAGGTTATAAGAAAATTAATTAATTTAAGTTAAATTTTAACCAATTTAGAGTACTAATAAAGTCACTTGTTTAGTTGTTTCTTACTAAAATATAAAATCTAACACCTTTATGGACTTGCAAGTTTGGATATTAATTTTGCAATATCATTGTTATGAATTTATAACCAGTTTTTCGAAATTTAATAGGTTTGAAGAATAAACAATATTTTCATCAAGCCTTTTATTTTTCAACATTAAATATAAATATTTTTGTTCTCTATTAAAATTTAAAAAATAAATTATAAACACATCATAATAAGATTACAAATTTAGGAACTCAACTTACAAATCCTTAGAACTATTAGGCTTAATATTTTTTAATATTAAAACTGAATATTTGTGTTTTCAATTAAAATTTAAAAAAAAAATTACAAATTTATGATAATAAAGTTATAAATTTAAAAGATAAACTTATAAATTTATGAAATTATTAAACTTATTTTTTGGTTTGATATAGTTAAACTTAATATTTTATTATTAAGCATCAAGAGATTTTGTTAACAATCTCAAATTGATTAAGACTTGACTTGAAATAGAATTAATTGGATCTCGGTATATCTGTCATCCTTCCAAAATCTTTCCTCCTTATTTTCTTCTCCTGTAGCATGCCGGCATACCGTTTGGAGGGAGGAGAGGTCCGTTTGCCTTTTATTACGTCTACCGCTGAAGCAGGAAACAGGAGAAAGCAGAAATGGCTGGAAATTCCGTCTCCAACAATTTGGGACCTTCAGGTTATGTTAGGTTCTCTTTCGTTGGACTATTCTTTAATCTTCATTATTTCACTTGTGAGATATTGCGGCAAATGCCCCCGATATGGGTTTCATCCGCTGAAGGCCAAGGGGACCTTCCTAGACCTATTTCGTATAATTGAATGCAGTTGAATAAATGATTTTATTTCCCAGAACTGTCATCATTTCTTTTTATTCGTATTTTGAGGTTCAGGCTTGGCTTGTTGTTTTCGTCAGCTTTATTCTGAGCTAGCGTTCGGTATCCTTACCTTGTATTTTTTTTAATGGAAATAAAACGATGCAAAAAGAAAGTCAGAGCTCAAAGGGTACATTTTTTATTTTTCTTTGAGAAAACCTCACAATATATTCTCTAAGACTTGACTAAAGGTCGCATGTGGATGCTCCAAATGATGAATTACAACGTTAGGGTGAGAGCTTAACTTGCTAAGCAGTCAGCGGGTTTACTACCTTCACGAAAAGATGTTGAAACTCTACCTTACAATTGCTGCTCAAAACTCCTTGATCCGTTATATTAGCGTCTATTAAGTTTTCTTTCTGCAACCATTGTCATTTCTTTTGTATTACAAATTTTGCAATTGCGTTTGCTGTAATGGTGGAAAATTTTCAGGACCCGTGAATGGCGAGAAGTTGAGTTGGGCTGTTTCCCCTTCCACTGCTTTCAACCACTTTGGTGCCAGTGGAGTTTCCGTCGCAGTAGCAACTGCAATTACTCATCCTCTAGGTTTTTCTCTCTTTCTCTTCCCCTTTTACTAACTTGGATTTTGGTTTACAGAACCTCAGTTTGGGTAATGTACACGCATGCTTGTTCATGATTGAAACTCATCAGCTGTTTGCCTATTTTGTCAAGGCACGTGCAAGTCGAAGGATTACCATTTCTTGTACAGGAATAAAGAGTTCAGACGCATTTCATTGATTTATGTCATTTTGCATTTGATGCCACAAATTTTATTTTAAAGAATAAATTGGATGCTCAATACTTTGTAGCGTCAACAGAGAACGCAGTTCATTGATAGATGATGCATGACAAAGTGAAAGAAGAAAGAGAAGCTGAGGATGGTGCCTAAGGGGAAGGGACACTTTTCAGGATTAAACCATGTATTAATAAGCTACTTAGAAATGATAGATTTACTAAAATTAGATCCTGAAATAGAATTTACTCGTGGTAGTTGTAAATATTATTAACTTATATATATATATATATATGTAGCACATGAAAAGCACAGGCAACCTTTCCTGGGTTTAGTGTAGCTGAAAGAAAGAAAATATTGTTGTAGGTTGAATTTGACAAGGAATAGATATTACATTCTCAAGATTGTTGGACCTGTTCTGCTCACATTGTAAGGATTGATGCTGTTCTTGTGTTTAGATTTTCATCCAGAGGAAAGTTTTTATTTATTATGAAACTGTACGTTTATAGTCAGCTAGGTATATTAGTTAGAGCAAATGAAAATTTGTGCTCTGTTTCTAAGGAGTCATCTATGCTTTGGATCAAAGATTTGATATGAATGCTAAAGGAGAAGATTCACTGGTGTATATTAGTTTTGGATTTTTTGGATGTAGTTTTCGGGTTGACAATTTTGACAGTAGAAGTTACGCCAGAAATTTTGTTAAGCTTTTGAAAATATGTTAACTTTTAAGTTGGTGAATGTTACCTATCATTGGGCTATACTAAGAAGAAATCGAATGTTCTTATTGAAAAGGGAAAAAACAAAGAAAGAAATTGAATTTTTAGGTTTTGGAAATACAAAAAACAAATCATTAAAAAAATTTTTTTACCTTTGTTCTACATCCTTTGCAGATGTACTGAAAGTCAGGCTGCAAATGCAACTAATTGGCCAGAGAGGTCCTTTGAGTGGAATGGTATTTTGCTTTCTTAAATCAGTCCTCGAAATGTACTTACTTGTCATATGTATTACAGAATTTCTATTTAAATAATTTATTCAGGGGCAACTGTTTTTGCGAGTATTGAAAAATGAAGGACCAAGGTCTTTGTATCTGGGTTTGACACCTTCATTAACAAGGTCAGTTGTTTATGGAGGCCTCCGCTTGGGCTTGTATGAACCCTCTAAGCATGCCTGTGATCTTGCTTTTGGCTCCACCAATGTTTTAGTTAAAATTGCATCTGGAGCATTTTCTGGTGCTTTTGCAACCGCACTGACCAATCCAATGGAAGTTCTGAAGGTAAAGTAGTGTAATATTCCATTTTCATTCAAACATTTGTTTTTCTATATTCTGTTTTTCTTCAAGATCATATTCCCACAATCAGGTGCGTTTGCAAATGAATCCAGACAAGAGAAAGGGAGGACCTCTTCTAGAGCTTCGGAGGACTATATCTGAGGAGGGAATCAAAGGCCTTTGGAAGGGAGTGGGCCCTGCTATGGTCAGAGCAGCTTCCTTGACTGCATCACAGCTGGCTGCATATGACGAAACCAAGCAAGTAAAATTATGATCAAACTACTACTTATATACTATTGCTACTTGGCTGTCTCTTAAAGCGTGAATTGTATTATGTCATTCCATGACCACTTGATATACACTATCTATCCTATCATTTTCCCCCATGTTATCCAGTTTCCTTTTCATTGATGCAGATCTTAATCAAGCGGACACCTCTTGAAGAAGGATTTCATCTGCACCTGTTGTATGACTCTCTTTTCGATTCTATTTCTTCTTGCAATCTTTTCTCCCGTTAGTGCGCTAACTGAATAGCGATAATCATATACTGTTAAAGCTGAAATTGACTAAATTCTTGACTGAAAAGAAAGTTTAGGAGCTTGAAGGAAAAGTAATATAAAAAAATATTTTTGATATGATAAAATTTCATTATAATGTTATATTTAGGCTTAATTATTCTTTCTTCTCTAGAGGGGTACACCGAATACATTTTCTTCCTTTCAGTTTTGAAAAATAACACTCCTCTACCTGAAATCAAAAAATGAACTGTACACTGACGTCTCTTACAACATAAGTAACCTACAATTACACATTTTCTTTTATTACATCGCCTTTATATTTATTACTTAGTTAATGTAACAAGTATTAAACACGAATTTACTCAGAAATTGGTGAACTAAAACACTTGGTGCGTGTTCAGAATACATTTGTATGAATTCAAATTAGTGCCCCTGATTTAATATTTATCGAATCTGGTCTTAAATTTATTTTGATATAAATGAAAACTAATTACACTCTGTACCTTATGAAGCTCAAGTACTGTGGCAGGGATAGTGAGCACCCTAATAACTACTCCTATGGATATGATCAAAACTCGTCTCATGTTGCAACGAGGATTCAAAACTGCTGGGGGCTATAAAAACGGATTTCATTGCGCATACCAGGTATGGCATTTTTCTCTCTGTCCTCAAACTAGCAGCATTTGAATTTGAATTTAACTGGCTCCACGTTATGTTTTTTACTTTATTAAAATCAGATACAGAAGAATGAAGCGATGAACTTACTCAAAATATAAGCATATTTTTTTTTTTTTTTGTGCACACTAATTACGAACGTCATTCTCTTTCCGTGCCTGCAATGTCATAATCCCTTGTGCTATGCATTTATGATGTGTGGTTTCAGGTCCTGCTCACAGAAGGCCCAAGAGCACTGTATAAAGGGTGAGGTTACATTCAATCTATAGATGTAATATTATATGCTGACTCTTTCAGATAACTGCTCAAACACCTCCATTGCCACTTTATGGAGAAGTAATATTACCTATCACGCGCGACCTATGAACTTGGAACCATCTCCTTTTTTTTGGGGGGGGGGTTGGTTGGGGAATTTCTTCATGACTTCATGCATATCAAGTTTGTTTACAAGATATGTTTGTCAGGGGATTTGCGATATTCGCAAGACTAGGGCCACAAACCACACTTAGCTTAATGTTATGCGAGGAGCTACGGAAGCTTGCTGGATTGAAGGCAATCTAGCAACCAGGTTGCCTCTGATGATTTTTGAAGTGCCAAAGCAGACGAGTCCCAGTTCGGGAAGATTATTTTAGTTAGTTATTCTCTTTAGTTTCACACCTAATATTCGCAATTCATAAAGAGCCCCTCAATTCAATTTTATCATATTGTCTCCATGTTCCCCATTTCGGGGGGTATAGTCCTGCTCCTGCCCAATCAGAGTAGGACCGTGTTCATTGTATAAGGGGAAAAGGAGGTACAAATATAATATATGGTGATTTTGGATTACCCACCCAGGAAAAAAGGGTTTGGTTTTTTTTTTTTTTTGGTGGGGTTGGTGTTGTTGTCACGATTACCACTTTGGTGGATCTCATGAAGAATTATGCAATGAATCAAATTTTGCTATCCAACTCTTTGCATAACATTTAATTTGATGTTTATAAATAGTTGGTGGATGAGTGATTGGATGAGGAAATAACTTGTTGTAAGGAGAGAGAGAGATTGATTTCAGGTCATGTAAAGTTTTTATCATCACACAAGTATTGCATGAAAAAGACAACCCGAAAAAATAAACCATGGCAATAATAATAATAATAATAATAATAATAATAATAATAATAATACGGTGGAATTAAAATCGAGTAGGACTGACAATTTTAAATCAAATGTAAAATTTCTTGAGCAAAATAGACTAGTACAGTTTGATTTAGTTTTGAATTAGAATCAAAAGAAAGCCAAACTTGAATACACCCGCAATTTAATGTAAAGATGATGATGTTATTGGATCATATTGTAAATGGCTGTGTTCTTGACCCAACAAGTAAATGTTGGAGAAACTGGGAGGATCTTGAGTTTTGACATAAAAGTATTAGGTACAACCAACTTCCGCCATTTGAAGGTTGAGGAAGTTTCTGCCGTCAGGATTCAGCCGTAGTGATTCCACAATGATGCTTTCCTCTTTCCGTTACGTTACGTCTATCTAAATCCAATCCCCTCAGACCTGAAATTACCAAAAACCCCAATAATTTATTCATCCCCCTCTCTTTAATCACGCTCCTGCTTAATCCTCCTCCTCCTCATCATCATTATAATCTCTTCTCCGCCCGTTGAGACCTCATTATATCTATATTGGTAGTGCCTTTTTTTTTATACCTTGAACAATCGCCCAAAATAGGACAAGCACATTCGATCTTCCTGCGCCTCTTTAATTATGCGGTTGCTATTGAGGACATCTTGAATACCAAGCTATTTATGCTTTAACAATTTCATTCCCCCCCCCCCCCGGGTCAGGTGCTTTAACAATTTATTTAACAAAGACCATTCTTGGTGTCGTGATGGAAAAAGGAAGGTCTAGGAAAATTGTGCCCTGCATAATTATAATTGTATTTTTGTAGTTTTTTATTTTTTAAAATAGATGCATAGAGATCATTTTATCTATAAAATCATTTTTTATTCCACTATTTGTTTCAATTCATTCCATTCTGCTTATTGGATGAGTCTTAAAATAATTGGAAAAATTAATAAAAGTGGGAAAAAAAAATCCAGCTTCAACCTTCGTTTTCAAGAGATGGTCCAAGAGTCTAGATTCTCTCTATTTAAAGATAAAAGGCTCTTCCTATTTAAAGATAAAAGACTCTTCCTACAAAAAAAAAAGATAAAGGATAAAAGATTCTAGTCTTTATCATCCAATTATTGTTTTAAGACTTTGAATTTCTTTAATATTTTCTATGTAGAATCCACTTCGCCCATGCTTTCGGCTAAACAGTAAACACTATACACAATGTAATCGGTTCATTCCTCACAAAAGTCCAACTTGAACATGCATTTGCACCCAATTGCAATGACAGATATGATTACGGTTTTAGAACTCAACTAGTTTTGTAATTGTGCAATCTTTCCACAGGCTAACCTGAAAGAAATTAACAGGTATGTGTCCGTTTTAACTAAACATGACTAATGTTATATCTTTTATATTAAGTACACCTATGCCTCATTTAGTATTCTGAAAATTTTTTTGATGAAAATAAAATTAAAAATAAAAATGAGTTTTGAAAGTATATTTGATATGTATATAAAATTATAATATATTTTTTATTTAATATATATATTTATATAATTAATATACTAAAATATTCCTGTCAATTTTTTTAATTATGATATAATTTTTATTTAATATATATATTTATATAATCAATTTACTAAAATACCCCTATCTATTTTTTAAATTATGATATATTTTTTATTTAATATATGCATTTATATAATCAATTTATTAAAATACCCCTATCTATTTTTTTAATTATGATATACTTTTTTATTTAATATGTGCATCTATATAATCAATTTACTAAAATGCCCCTATCAATTTTTTAATTATGATATATTTTTTATTTAATATATGCACTTATATAATCAATTTACTAAAATACCCCTATCTATTTTTTTTAATTATGATATACTTTTCTATTTAATATATGTACCAATATAATCAATTTACTAAAATACCCCTGTAATTTTTTAATTATGATATATTTTTTATTTAATATATACATTTATATAATCAATTCACTAAAAAGCTTTCAATTTACTTCAATGATTGATAAAGAGGCAAATCTGTCAAACAATTTCATAACTAATGTTACTTTTGTCCAAAAAAATCACTTTCATGGAACCCATCTCATTTTCATGGGCCTTATTAGCAAACTTAATTTAACTTATTTTGATGGATTTCATTTCAATATGGAAATTCACTTTATGCATACCAAACAAAAAAAAATGTGAATTGCAATTTTATTTTCATTTTCATGTTTCTATTTCCAACATACCAAATGGGACATTAAGAAAAATATATTATGCTAAAATAACTTAAGCCTTTTAATTAGATATTTTTTAAATTTATATATTTATTATTTATCTTCTAATATTTAGATGTGAGACTTTTTTATATTTTAATATTTCCTCCACTACTTTTTTTTCTCTTTTTTTCATTTTCTTCTTCTTCAGTTTTTTATTTTTTTTTCATTTTCTCCTTCTTCAGTTTTTTTTTTTGCATTTTCTTCTTCTTCTTACCTGAACTTATATTTTTTTTAGTCTCAAAGCTCTCAAGTCTATTTAATTTCTTCTCCTTCTCTTTTTCTTTTTTAATCTCTTGTTTTTTGTCATATTTCATTCTTTCTTTCTTTTTTAATGTTTTCTCTCTTTTTTGTTTTTTTTTTGGTCCTCGATCGAATGACTCATGATACTATGTTAAATTTTTATATTAAGTTCATCTAAAAATAGTATATTTCATTAAAATAACTTAAAAATCTTTTAGTTAGATACTTTTTAAGTTTATATTTTTATCATCTATCTTTTAATGTTTAAATGTAAGACTTTTTTTATATTCTAATAACTAATACATATAACTTTTACAACAGTACTACTCAATCTTCAATTT
Organism: Prosopis cineraria; assembly: GCF_029017545.1. NCBI lineage: Eukaryota > Viridiplantae > Streptophyta > Magnoliopsida > Fabales > Fabaceae > Prosopis > Prosopis cineraria. The sequence goes on from NW_026555332.1 coordinate 43,010,692, forward strand.
TTTTAACTATATGTTTCCCAAATCAATTAAAGCCTTATATTTTGGTTACTACATCATATTGAACAAGTATTTTTTTAGTAGTTTAATCGAAGTTGGTAATTCAAGCGAGCCGGGCTTATTTAGGCCAGCTTAAAATATCATATCCTCTTAAAAAAGTTCGTATAGCCAAACTCAACTTTAATTTTTTTCGGCAGGTTTGGGCTAACTTGTCAAGCTTGGCCAAAATTATTAATTCTATATACATATAGAGTTATAAATTCTAGTTGTCAGGCTCAATTTGGGCCGGACTTAAAATATCCTCCCTTTCTTAAATAACACATATAGATAAATCTGACCTCAACTTTTTTCGGGTCAGTTTGAGCATGGCTCGAATTTTCAACTCTAAATCTAATTATATCTAAATGTAAGAATGATTCAAGCATTGAGCTGGCATCTTGTCATGGAGACAACGTTAAGGGTTTAATTGTCCCATTCTCCTGTCAGTTTTGCTATCTAATGGCAACATCGTTATCCTAAAACTACATTGAGGTAGCCATACATTGTTCAGTTTTATCCCATTAATTGTTTATATGTTGAATTAACATGTCTGATAACTAGTGAGGACTGGATCCAGCAGAAAAGACTTGTTTTTCATAACATGATAAATTAAAATTTAAACCCCAATTAAAGAAGTTGCTCACGTTTAATACTAACTGTGTCTCAGACATAATTATTTTCAATAAGAAAATATTCATACGTAATAAAAAGGAAAGAACATGTTCGTTAGATAGTAAAAATGTATAATCTAATTTTAAACAAATATTTAGCTTTTGATTCCGAAACTATGGTCCGGTAATAATAGATTGTTCATTTTGTCTTGTTTGATGCGTCACTAAACTGTAATATTGAAATCCCGTGCTCCTAGTTTTGTTATAGTTAGATGGGAGTATCCTGTGTGATATAAAATCTGGCAAGTGAATCATATAGATGACAGCTAACAGCTAATTAGAGTTTTAATATTTTATATATCTAATTATTGATATTAAATTTTCTGTGACTACTTATAAATTTTTTTTAGGATATTGACCCCAAACAGAAAAAGAGTGCCCTTTGACTCCTCACGCAAGGCACGAACGTTAAAAAAAAAATAACAAAAAAAAAAGTATAAACCGGTAATTGGTTTGATGTAAGAATAAAGTCGGTGAGTGTGGCTTGACTGAAATGAAAGGGCGATCAAAAGAAGTGGGGCCTACTAGATTCTGAGGTGGGTCCGCAATGCAAAACCCTTCCGAAATACATCATGCATATTATGAAATTTCAATTCCTTTCTAAATCTGATGAAAAGTTACTTTAGTTTTTCAATTTTGAATTTACCCGCAGCTAATACTCGCAAATATATGCAGTTTTCCATGTATTATTATTCATCTTACATGAACCAGCACAAGAATAAAAATGTAAAGATTTTTTTTTTCAAACTACAAAATATCTTACATTTTAGACTAACAATAACTTATGAAAAACATCTTACATTATGAACTAGAGGGAGTATATGGGAAATCACTAAACATAAAAAAAAAAAAGTAAGTATGCTTGAATGTTTATTGGAGTTTGAATGGACCGAAAGAAAAGAAAAGGCTTGTCCTTTTTGTTGAAAGGGAATTCCCTTGTTCTTGTCTTAGAAAAAAGGTGATGAGGCGTTTGTCATTTTTGCATTATGGGAGCTCTCATCCTGTGCTCATCCACTCCACTTCCATGCTTTGCTCCCTCAAAAAACAGAATCCTTCCTTAATCACGTTCACATCATATTTTGCTTTTAAAAACCTACTTGGTATCAAATGAAACAACGAAAGGATATGAAAATGAGAATTTTTTTAAATAAATATGTAAGTATTTTTGGGAAAAATATAGCTGCTAATCCTTACCATTTCACTTAATTTTAAATCAGACTTTTACAGTATATATATATATATATATATATTTTGGGAGATGCCAGTTCGAACTCGTGTGCTGCAGTTTAGAAACACTCAAGTAAACCACAAGGACACGGAGTAACTAGCAGATTTCTACAGTATATTTTATTTTAATCAAATTCTCATAGTTTGATCTATTGTATATGTTAACCTTTAAATATTAAAATTAACAATGAATAATTAAATTTCATAAAATAAAAATACTCTTAGAGTTTACAAAAAATTAATTTAACACTTTTAGCCAAAATTAAGTAAATTATTTGGCACATTTTTTTATTTTTATTAATTTTTATGAAAATTATATATATATATATATAAAATATTTAGTGGACAAGCTAACTATATAAAATTTGAGTTATAAAAATTATGTGATTAATTATAAAGTCATATAATCATTTAATAAAAATATGAAAGTTCTTAATTTTGTTTTTTTTTAAGAAAAATTTAAGAGTTTTAACTTTCAGTGATTGAAAAATTCAATTAATCAAACTCTAAAGACTCAATTAAAATAAAATAAACTACAGAAACCTAATTCAAAATTAAGTAAAATTGCAAGAACCTACTGATATATTTTTTTTCATATTTTTTAAGGTTAATAAACATCTTGAATCCTAAAATATTACGCAAAAAGTGCTTTGAACCTTGAACCTTTAAAATGTATAAAATAAATTCTAAACTTTTAAATTCATAGTAAATTAAACCTCACCATTAACTCACCATTAACGTCATTATTGTTCATCAAGTGGGGCCTAGTCAAAATGCTAATGTGACATTTCCTTGCTAATGTGTCATTTTTTAATGAGCGTCACGGACTCTAAATTATTGGGTGATCGTAGATCCTAAACTTTAAAATTCAGGGCAAATTAGCTACAGCGTGGTCTACTATGGTGAATGCATCGTTAGCTATAGTGAATGTGTAACATTCCAATTTAAATTTTAATAGTTAATTTTTGGTTAATAGAAATTTTGAAAAATATTTAGAGGTAAGCAAATTAGTAGAAAATGATTATTAAATCTAATTTAGGATATAATTTAAATTAAAATAAAAAAATTAATTAATTAAAAAATAAAATAAATAAAATATTATTAAATTATTATTATTATTATTATAAAAAAAGAAAGAAAGAGATAAGGTATGAGAAAGAGGAAGGAAAGAAAGAAGAAAACGTGAGTGCTTTCGATGCAATAATTATGTTTATATAATAAAAAAAAGAAGGAGAGGAAAGAAGAAATAATAAAAAAAAAGATGTGAGACTCACTGAATTTTTATAAAAACTCACCTGTTTCCTTCGTTTCTTCATTCTTCCCTATGCGCGAGCTGAGGTGAGAGAGCGTCTAGTTTTGTCGGTGTGAAAGATCTTAATTTTTAAGGTAAGAGTTTTTAATAGTATATTTAGGGTGTGATTTCAAGCTTTTCAAGAGTAAGTAAGTGTTTAAAAAAATTTTTTAGTCATCCTTCCTCTTTGGTTTCTGATTTTGTAGTGGTAGAAAATTTAGGATCTGAAAGAGGATGAATTATGTTGAATAAATATAGTTTTTGAGGTTGTTGGTAGTATAATAAATATTATAGAGTATAAATTTATTGGTGATCTTTGAATTTGTGGCTTATGGATCAAATTTAAACTAGATCTGAAAATATATGTTGATTTATTGAGGTTTAGATAATTACTTGGGATGAGAAATGAATTATTATGGCCATAGGATTATGATTCTAAGCTAGAGACTCAATTTTTAATTTTTGGATATTTTAGGTGCGAATTTATAAAATAAAAAGAAAATTTTGATAATAGAAATTAGTTTAGAAGTTGATTTTTAGATTATAAATGTTTATTGATGAGTAAAAGAGGAGTTAAAAATTTTACTTAATAGTATTAACTCTTGATTTGTATTAAGATTGAGATTAGAAATTATGTTATATTTTTAATTCTGTTATTAGAATTATTTTATCAGTTTCAAAAATTGAAACTAATATTTGTAAATAATATGTTATTTGTAGATTGTATTATTGTGAAGATTATGGTGGGAGAGAAATTGTAAGGAATAATTTATTGAAAAAGCACAAGGTAACCATGCTTTTAATTTATGATTAGTGTTACTTCATGTTAATTGGGTGATTATTGAGAAAATTATGAATTTTGTAATATTGTAAAATTGTGCAATATTATTATGAATTTGTTTGATTATTGTGGGAGGTGTTGGGAGACTTGCTATTGTTATTGTATTTATGTGCCACGTCGTACGCCTCTATTGGAGCTCAATAGGTGGCTTGTAAGGGCTCGGCTAATCTACCTTTGGCCGGATAATTTAACACCGAGTGAGGGCTACGGCTCGAAGTTAATGGAGGGATATAAGGATGGTTGTTTGTGTGTATTGTAATATTTCTTATATTTGTTAAAATTATATTATTTTTAATTCTCACTTAATAAGCACCACACTTAACTGTTTGTATACACTATCATAAATTGGCTTTGGTTACTGGACTTTTGAGTCTCATTATGTGGTTAACAATTTTCAGGAGAAGAGCCACGAGTGACACGTGGAGGAGTCCCAGAGGCTTAGTGGTATAGATCTACTATCTCTTTTGGGTATTTGATTTATGATTTATAATGTGTTATATTGCCAATATTAGGGCTTTTTATTTATTATCAATTATATGAATATATAAATGTAATCATGCCTTTCAAACTGGCTTGTGTTGAAAATTGACTAAATTGTTTATTTTACTTGTTGGGAGTATAAGGATGGATATTTTTCTTGTTGGAGTATAAGGATGGACGAATGTGATTTAGTTTACTTGTTGGGAGTATAAGGATGGACAAATGTGATTTAGCCTAATGGCATGTGGGAGGTAAAAATTTATCTGAAATGTTATATTGTGTGAGTTGAAGCCAATTATAAAATATTTTATATTAAAATTATTAATATAAAAATGTGTTGGGTGGCTGTAACCCAACTATGGTTGAGTTAAATTATTTAAAAAAAATTTAGGTGTGTTACAGAATGACTCATAATTTTGTGAAATGATACTTTTGTCCCTTTTTTGCAATGTTTTTCAAACGTTTGGTATTTCACGCTTTCATATAACTTATATGTATGATTTAGTCTTATTTTAATTAATTTTTATTTATTTAATTGTGAAAACTTGGGCTTATTTGAAAAAAAGTTTAAGATTTTAATTCATTGGTTAATTTGGGTTTGAAATCCGTTAATAAAATTGTCAGCTTTCGTATCATCATCTGTAAAATCCTTTGATATTTAAATTTCTTTTCAAATGGGATCTTGAGTTTTTACCATAAAATAAAAAATATTATTGAAAATAAAACTAAATTAGAGTTATAAAATATATGGAAGCATGAGATACTAATCGTTTGAAAAATATTACAAGAAGGGGGGAAATGTCATTTCACAAAATTATGAGTTGTTCACTATGACCAACGATGCATTCACAATGACGGATCACGTTGAGGTTAATTTGTTTTACATAATAGTTAGCATTCCACACATAAATGGTGGGGATAATTTACTCTGAATTTCAAAGTTCAAGGTCTACAATGCTACTCGTGCAATAGTTTAGGATCTATGACGCTCATTAAAAATAACACATCAGCAAAGAATTGCCAAATCAACATTTTGGCTGGGCTCCACTTGATGAACAGTAATGGTGTTAGTGGTGGGTTAACGATGGATTTAATTTGTTATGAATTTAAAAGTTTATGGTCCATTTTGCATATTTTAAAAGTTCATAATTTAGAGCACTTTTCATGCAATACTTCAAGGTTCAGAATTCTCATTAACCCTATTTTTGGATAAAGTAATTTTTCAACCTATACTAAATACAGTACAAACACTATCTCCTTTTCTTTTTTAAAAAAAGATCTCTTCCAGATATGAAACTCACTGTAAAGATAAATAAATAAATAAAACCCCTCCTTCCCATATGTGTGTATATATGTATATATCTGCGAATATACAGTCTAGAACCCGCAACATCATGGAATGTTTAAGACAAACATGCTCGAAAGTCGAAGGTGGGACTAGTATTAAAACCCTTCCTTCCAATTCACTTGTTAAGTGACAACAAATTAAGGGTGTTCATGAGACGAGACGGGATCAAGACACCCCTGTCCTGTGTCCCGTCCCGAAAAAAATTAAAACTAAATTTTGATCTCGTGTCCCATCCTGTCCCGTCCTGTTAGAAGTCAGGACGGCACATAGATAAGATCGAGATATCCCACCATCCCAATAAATGGGATGATATCGAGAAAGATTTAGATAATAACGTTCATTAAAATTTTAAATCATATAATTTATTAAGTTTAAAATCAAAACAACACAAGTACATAAATCACAATAATTTAAAGTCAATTATTGAATTATATTAATCACAACTACACATTATAATAGCAAATACAAGTGATCCTTATGCTATAAAAGTAGCAACAACAAGCAAGTCAAGCACAATATTAAATAATTATTCTTCTACTTTAATGAAAATATACTAAGCTAATTACTCTTCTGAAAATAAAGCAAGAAATACGTTATAAATAAAAGTTATTAAATAGATAGATATAAGAATAAACTATATTAATATAATTAATGTATTATAAGAAAAATATCACCATGCTTACTCCATGTCATTAAAATTATAAATATAAAAAAATTTAGTTTTAAATAAGAATTGTAAGTATTAAAATTATAATTGATATAATAAATATAAGTATAAATTATATTAATATAATTGATATATTTAAAATAAAAAATAACATATATAATATTCGAGACGGGATGGAACGTGAACTCCTTTCTTGTTCCATCCCGTAAAGTCCCATCTTGATTATTTTTAGGTCAAAATAAGACCCATGTTGATGTGATCAGGATGATATCAGACTAATTGGGATGGGTCCAAGGTAAATACCCCTACAACAAATATTGTATAGCTTTTGCTAGCAATATGGCCCTTTGGTAAAATGAAATGATTTTTGAAGTTTGATGGAATGAGAATGTGAATAAGAATATAGACTAAAAAGATGTTTGGTATGTCAATAAGATGAAATAATTTTTACTTGATATATGTTATTATAATAACAAAATACCACAATATCCTTGCTCTTATCAATTGGGGAAAAAAACCCTAATAGTGCAACATCGTGCGGACAGCAGAAGTGCACCAGTCCAAGGATCACCATAGTACGACCAACATCATTATCAAATCCATTGCTGGCAAGAACAAAAGTTACATAAACACCTTTGTCATGTTCATCGTGAGAGAACTTCATCTTTCTTTGAACCAGTGTCGGAACCAAATTTAAAGCCTCACCAAACCAGCAATGGTAAAGGAATATAATGAAACCCCCAAATCAAAGACTAGTCTCATTGTTGCTGTCATTGGTAGATCTAGTCAAGTAATGAAAGGGGCAAAAGAAGGGTGATTGATAAGAAGAATAAAGAGGTTTGCCATTAAGAGAGGGAAGAAGAAAAGAGGATTGTCGTCAATACAATTTTTAGTCATGGACATTCTGAGTTGAAAAAAATTCTTTCTCAATAAATAGACCCATTCCCATGGTTTGCTGATGAGATAATGGGCCATTTACATTCATTCTCTCCTTATCATTCAATTACTCTCTCATTCTGTGGTATCATCAGATAGGCCTAATACTTTCAAAACCTCTTATTCTATAACTTGTACATTACATGATATGACCTACTCTTCTTGATCAAAACACGTCTCTCAAACACTCTCTCTCTCTATTTAAGTAATCAAATCATTATTTTTAATAAGTTCAAGATCATAATATTGAATATCATATTTAATTTGAGATGAAGATATTAAAATATAATTAAAAAATATATTATCTAGAGTGTACGAATTGAATTTAAACGGTGGGGATGAGATATGAAATAGAGTTATAAAGATGTACATATTTGTATATCTCATGATTATTTTTATAAAGCTCACAAGTACTTTCATGTAGTGTGAATGTGTGATATTAATTATTATTGATGTTTATGTGCCTCTCCCCTCTGCAAGGTTATTATCAATACGAAATAGAAAAAGTAGACAAGCACACAAAAAAGAAGTCAAACAGTCGAGAAATGAGACAATAAAGCAACGCAAACTTCAATCCTATCTGGATCATGACATGACCACTAACCCCTCCTTTTAGATCAAGAGGCTCAAACTTTAACTTGTGAGGAGAGAAAGACAAATAAAAATAATAATATATAAACATGTAAATTCACTTTCGATTTAGATCCTCTAGATTCAATTTAAAAGTTCAGGTGTTTCACTGTTTTGAAATAAAAATAGCTGAAACCTGAGAAAAAAAATGTTAAAAAAGAGATTGAAGGGATGCACTGTGATTTTGTCTTCATTAGGTTGGCCAACGGAGGGGGAGGGGGGGTCATCCAGCTTGCAAAAAGGAGAATAGTGAATTTGTTATTATTGGTAGAAAATAAATATAATAATAAATTACAACAATAAATAATATGAGAGAGAGGCTGAGAAAGAACATGGCCACAGCTGAACAATTTGGCAAGGATCTTGGCGGGACAGTCTGGCGTCCTTATCTTTGTACCTCGTTTACTCCACTAAACTACCAAAATACCCTCTCCGCCTTCTTTATTTACTATTCCGCCCTTCTCCCCCTCCGCTTGTCTGCGAAAGTCGAATCATTCCTTCGCCGATGTATCTTCCCAGCGGACACCTCACACACGTGCCAACCTATCAATTTAATTACACCTTTTTTTTTTTCTTATAACACAGGAAACAGTAAATATTAATACGATAGAAATTTTTTAAATTGAAGAATACATTAATTTTTAAAAAAACTGAAACAATAAATTGTGAATAGAAACAATTAAAGAAAGCGTATAAATATAGGACTTTATTTTAATGTAATTCTCCCCAGGCTTTAAGCTTACCATTTTTATTCCAAAAAAAAGAAAGCATATAAATAAATAAGTAATAAGTAATAAAATAAAAAGAGACCTATCAAAGAAGTGCTTCATTCAATTGGTTAAAAAAGTTGAGTTAAATTATCTTGTAGTCTTGAATTTGAGACTTGAAATATGCAGTGACGTTAATTGAAAATGTCAAATATATCTTTGAGATACCAATAAAATCATCGTGTGTAATAATAATCTCACACAATAAAGATTTAAACTAGTCTCAACAAGTGATAATGACATGATATCAGATGATGAAATAAAAAAATAAAAAAAACTTGGCTTTAATAGCACAGGGTATAGTGGATTTTAAATTTGTAATATCCAATGTGAATTATATATATGTTTTCGTAAAATTTATCGCGTCATCATGACAATGACTTTCATGCCAAATATTAGCTCATTTCATATGATGCTTCTCCTCATAATTCATATGGTAATGTGTGCATGGGAATTTTGGGATTGAATGTTTGTTGCAGGGCGTGCGAAGGAATTTTAGGATCTAAGACAAAATTATTTAATAGGCTTGATATATTACTCTTTTCAATTTTTATTGTAAGATATTTTTTTAAAGAATACTTTGATCCTTATAAAGGTACATGAAAGGTCATTTATTATCATTTTTTAATTTTATTTTATTATAAAATTAATTATACGGCTCATCATATAATATGTATCTCTTACTTTTTTATTTTTAATAGGAGTAAAGTTATTTTTTTATTTTAAGACGTATTAAATAAATTAATTGTCATTCTCAAATTTTGGTGAAATTATTGAAAGCAATTTGTAATAAAGATAGGAGAAAGTGTTATTTATATATATTTTCGTTTTATTTTTTTAAATGACTAGTTACATAATTAAACATAAGCAAGTAATAAATTTTAAATAAAAATATATAACTAATATTAATATTTAATGAAAAAAATGATGTATAAAAGGTACAGGCGAACTTTCATCAACCTAAAGCTATGGGCTTTAATTGCCTTAAAGCACACATGGCCCTGGTTAGTTGCCATGAATGCGTTGGTGATTTTTCTGTCACAAAAAAAAAAAGGGTGTGTTGGTACTTTTCATACAAATTTTACTTTAGCAGATTTAAGATTGTGAAATTTAATTTAATGCTCCACGAAGGTAGATACTTTTTATTTGGCATCATGGTTGGTATTTGACTTTTGTTTTTTTGTTTGAAAAACTTCAGTGCAAGGAAGTACTAATAATTTTTAGAATCGCAATATTGTTCTTTGGCCAAAAGAAACAAAAAAAAAAAAAACTCCGTGAATGGGATATGTGTTGGGTATTATAATAAATATAAATAAGGATTAATAAATATTTTAAACTTTAAATTATTATTCAACTAATATTCTGCACACTAAACTCTTAAAATGTGTAAAAAAATTTCTCAACTTTTAAATTTTGACTATCTAAAATCTCATCATTAAATTGAAGAAAATGACCATTATTTTTAAAGCTCAATATGAGTGTCATGTCAACGTGTGATTAAGATTTATAACTACAAAAGTAATAATCATTTTTTAAAATTTAATCATGAGATTTAAGGCATTCAAAATTTAAAAGTTGATAAAATTTTTTACATATTTTAAAAATTTAGGATCCAAGATGTTATTTATATAATAATTTAAGTTTTAGAATGTTCATTAACTCTATAAGTAATAATCTTAATTCTTATCACATTTTCTTTAAAATTTTTAAAGTTCAAAATTGGGACTTATTTAGAGAAATTTAATCTTCATTTTATTTTTTCTTACATTCACTAATATTGTTAGAGTATCAAATCAATATAACTTGAGCAAGTTGTAATGGCGAACTATACTCATAAAAGAACGAGCAGTGGCAAGCCACATTATATTGAGGGGTGCAGTTGTGCAAATACCTTTTTTTGTTTTTGAAAAAAATTTATAAGTGGAATATATGAATTTTATAACTTTACATTTTCTATTCTTGATTTTTTACGCCCAGGGACCAAGTAAAAAATATTTAGGCTAACAAATTTATTAAATATATAATATTTTAATGATTAATATGAGACATGAAGGGTATATTTACAATAAAAAATTATATCTATTTAATAAATTTTTTTCTTAAAAAATAATCAATCTATTTACATTATTATAATTTTAGTCTTAGAATAATTATTAATTTTAATTATTAAATTATCCTTCACCCACTGCCTCTGGGTCTACTTAGAATGAGTTGCTAAATTCTTTTTTTTTTTTTGGATAAGAAAAGGAGGCCTAAGGCCTACAGCTCACACAAGGCTAGACAAAAGTCAAGCCCAAAACAAAGCAAAAATCAAAAAGGAACAGAAAAAAATAGAAAACCAAACACCTAAGTGAACTCAGCCAGGATCAAAAACTATCTTCGACCTTTCCTTCTCTAACCACATCGTCTTTTCAACCCATGAAAGCACCTCATCCCATACACAATGTGAGATTTGCAAATTCAAATTTCCCCTTGCGAGAACGTTCGCACAGAGATTTCCAGCTCAAGAGATATGATTCAAGCGCACCTCCCAACTTCTACTCAACAACCTTTCAATCTCTACCATGTGTCAGTCAACCAAGGCACCAACTTTCATCTTCCCCTTTAATTGATTCACTAATTCCAGTGAGTCAACCTCTATTTATACTTTTCGAAATCCATACTCCCAAGCTAAAATTAATCCCTTATATAAACCCCATCCTTCAGCCACCAGAGTCGAGCACCACCCAACATCCTGAACTTGACTTAATGGTACCGAGTTCAGTCTCAACTTTGTTATGTAGGAGAGGTTGGAGGATCGAACCTGGGGAGGCTCTCCGCAAGGGGAATAATCCTGCATACTACTGCGGGGAAGCCTTTGTCTCCTGATGCTCACCGTAAGGGGTGGGGTTGCCCTGTTGTGGGGCCTGGGGGGAGAGTGTCCAGCTTCTCAAAAGACCTCGGAGATGCGGGGTAAGCGGAGGGCTATTACATGTCTTGAGCTTATGAACTCCTGTATCATCACTTCCTGTGATAATCATGTCATCAACATACAGTAGTAACAAAACAAAACCATGTGCAGAAGAGAGAACAAAAAGAGCCAAGTCGTGAGGACTATAAGAGAAATTTAATTGATTCATAGTATTATTAAACTTAGGAAACTATGCACGTGGAGCCTGCTTGAGCCCATATAGAGCTCGACGAAAACGACAAACCTTGTCTTTTGGATGTTGATACCCAGGTGGAGGTTTCATATACACTTCTTCTTCTAAATCTCCATTTAGAAAGGCATTTTTAACATCTATCTGGTGAAGAGGCCAGTGCTTAATAGCAGCAATGGCTAGAAGGCTGTGAACATAAGTCATATGGGCTACAGGTGCAAAAGTTTTCTCATCGTCAACACCATACTCCTGAGTGAATCCTTAGGCCACCAAGCGGGCCTTACCTTACTTCAAAGAGCCATCAGAATGAGTCTTGTTCTTGTAGACCCATCGGTACCCAACCAAATTTTTACTAGGAGGAAGATCAATAAGATCCTAAGTATGCATTTTCTCTAGGGCTTACAATTCATCATCTATAGCTTGCTGCCAAAGGGGATCACGAGAGGCTTCCTTGAAGGATTTGGGTTCTTGAAATTGGAGAATGGTGAAAAAAATGTTAATCATTAAGGTAAGAGGAAGGATTTCTTACACGATTGGGTTGAGATTCTATAGATGATATAGGCTCAGTAGGCGTGACTTGCACTGGATGAGCAATAGGTATGACAGTAGGTATATCTGGAGCGGGCGTAGTGTCGGTTGTGGAAACAAGCTCAACAGAAGAATCTGTACTCAAGTCATTGGGAAAAAGATCAATAGGAATATCTATAAAAATGAGAGGTGAAGAAGATGAGAATGACGAGAGATCGGTTAGAGATAAAAACTTGATATTTTCCCAAAAGACAACATATCGAGAAATATGAATGTAGTGAGAGAGAGGATCCTAACAACGATAACCCTTATGCTTAGAATCATAACCAAGAAAACAACAAACACGAGAACGAGCTTGAAATTTGTTTGTCTCATGAGACGGAAGAAGAACAAAACAGGCACAAACAAAGACTTTCAAAAGACTATAATCAGGAGGATAACCATAGAGATGCTCAAAAGGAGAAATGTTATCGATAATAGGAGATAAGAGTTGATTGATACAAAAGATAGAGGTTAAGGCTGCTTCACCCCAAAACCATTTAGGACAAGAAGAGGAAATGAGCAATGCTCTAATAGAATCAAGAATATGACGATGTTTACGCTCAGCACGACCATTTTGTTGAGAAGTATAAGGACAAGAATATTGGAAAATAGTACCTTGAGAATCAAGGAAGGTGAGTAATTTAGAGTCATGATATTTCAAAATATTATCACGACGAAAAATTTTGATGACTTTAGAATACTAAGTGTGAACCATAGTAACAAATTTGATATAAAGTTCAGGTAACTCATATTAATGTTTCATCATATAAATCCAGGTAAAACGAGAAAAATCATCAATAAAAATCACAAAATATCGGGATCCTCCTATAGAGGGAGTAGGTGCAGGGCTCTAAACATAAGAATAAATCAAATCAAATGGAGAAGCAGCAATAGAATTATTTTTATGAAAAGACAAAGCGGGTTGTTTGGCAGTCTGACAAGAAATGCATTGCAAAGAATGATTATGAACATGACCTAAATGACCACTAGAAATTAAAGGACATAATTTACTCAAAGAAGGGTAAGCAAGACGACAATGTCATAGGTCAAGAGAAGAATTAGGAGAAGAGGATATGAAGGCAGCACACAATGTAGGAACAATGATCTTAGGTAGGTGAATTGAAGTGAGCTCGAACATGCGACCAACTTTACGCCCAGTCCTGAAAACATGTCCTGTTTGAGAATCCATCACAACACAACCACATTTATTAAATAACATGTCATAACCCATATCAATAAGTTGTCTAACAGAAAGAAGGTTAAAGTTAATGGTAGGAACAAAATATGTATTATGAATGGATAGGGAAGGCAAGGAGACAGTACCAATATGACTAACAGGCATTTGAGAATTATCAGTAGTGTGTATAGGATAGGTAGTAGAGTTAGGTGTCATAGAGGAGAAGAAATTTTCTTGACCTGTCATATGATTGCAGCAAGCAGAGTCAAAATACCTAGTGAATTTATCAGTGAGAGTAGATAAGGCAGCAGATGGGCTAGAGGAACTGGAGATGAATGTGCACAATAAAGTTTCAAGTTTAATCGGAGAGGATCCTAAAGTAAGCTGAGCAAGATCACATTTTTCCAACCAAAGATGATAATTGCAACCATTCAAAGTAACTAATACAGATTGAGCAACATCTGATTTTTTTTTAAGGGAAAAAAAGGCTTATAAAAGAGAATGAAGAATTAAAAATATCTAAACTGAAGACTGTAGTGTGAATGGCATAGCGCTCACACCAGGAAACTAGTCAACAATTTGACCGTTCATAATGGCATGTTGGATGTTCTTTACTTTTTGACCAAATTTTAGCACAATCCAACGGTTAACGCATCTGAAAATGTCAATTTACCAAAGCTGCATGTGGATATGCGAAAATAAATTTAAGATAGATCTGAACTTGTGACGAAAGATGGCAACACTGCTGCGAAGGAAAGCTAACGCTCTTCAAAACCTGACTTATCTTGGGAAAAATATTATATGGCTTTGATACCATAAGAGCTATTAGAGACAAGAGAGAGAAACTAGAGAAGGATTGAAAAATATTGTATCTATTATTGAGAGGAAGGTTACATTATATACATAAAGAACATAGAAAATACAATAATAACTAATACCTATATAATAATATCAAATAATAATAATTGAGATACATACACAATAATAATAAAAGATATCTGGAGAATATTTTAGATAACAATCTATAACTATAATGATGCCGTTTATTTAAATGTTTATATTATATGTAAATACTTATACATACGAATTAGCATTGATATATTATACATGGTGTGTGTGTGTGAAAATTAAAGTTAATAAAACTTCTCTTATTCGGTTCAGTGAACAATATTAAACTTTTTGAAGTCGGAATCCAACTTTCTTAATTATTAAAAAATAACTTGACGAGTAACATTAGGCAACTTTTTACTCTATCACTAGTTATATTTTTTTATCGTGTTTTAATCTTTTTTTATTGTCAAATATCATATTGTTATCCTCTGAATTTCCAATTCATTTGCCTCTCTCTTCTCCATACACACGAAAAATTGATAGGATGAAATTTCAACTAGGAGCAGACAAGAGCAAGGCTAAACTGAGACAAGTCGCTACTCGATGCCCAACCTGAAGGATGTTTGCAGTCTAATAGCCAACCCAACGACAAAAAGTCCTATCAACTCAGGCTGGCCCGAGCAACCAACAGATAGTACTTTGCCTATCGTTCTAAGGAGCATGTATAATACTATCATAAATTAATAATAATCGCCTTGCCCATTGGCTCAAAACAACATTTATAAATACATAACAACCAAAGCTTGATCTTCCACACTGGCAATAAAATAAGCATAACAAAATTATAGAACCACAAATTATTTATATAATTAAGAAAAATGAATAATAAAATATATAAGCAATGTTGATCATTGTGATTGGACAAATCAAATACAGTGATTGAATAAGAAAATTGTAAGTCAATTACATGAATGTAAATAAACAGGCTATTGCACAAAATTTTGTCCGCACTAAAACAGGATAAAAAATTAATGTTACCTCAAGTATAAATAATTAATAAACTTTATTTCATCATCAGAAACACCAAACACAAATAAAATGACTAAAATCTCCCTCTTTAGTTCCTTTAAACCCTTAAAAAAATTAAACAAAAATACATGACTCTAGGTAGCGTAACATACCCTACTCAAACATCAACCCTACCTGAATATGCCCTAATTATGCCAAGCTGCTTTTTTTAGGATCAAGCTAGGTGAAATTTCACCGAGCTCAAGTAGGAATCTTGGGCAACCAGACTGGATAGACACCCCTAACTTTAACCTAACCCAAAATTTAGTCTTTTTCATAAAAATGACTGGGTTAAGCAATTTGTGATTTAATCTAGTCTCCACAGAATATAAGGTTGAGCAAGATTGGAAGATCGGTCTCAATGGTTCACTAATCAATACCTCTTTTTCCCCCCCTTTTTCCTTTATGAAAAGCACCAATATATTTCAATATAATAAACTCAATTAAGATGACAAAAATACTTATAATTATATAAAATTTATTACAAAATATTAAAAGTTAATTATAATAAATTCACAACAAACTTCAATAATAACAAAAAGTATTTCAATTTCAATCAAAATAATTCAAATTTATAATAACACTCAACGAAATTCAACATGTTTAAACTACATCAAAACAAGTTAAAAACAAATTTCAACCGATCTTTATATAATTATCTCCTCTAACGTCAAGTATATCTGTTGAAAATAAATTATACACACATATATAAAGAAGTGATTAATGACAATACAATATATAAATTTATATCGGGAGACAAAAATTTAAATCATTATACACGCACATAATGTCCTTCAATTTCTTTTTCTACCATAAGTTATTGTTATAGCTAATTACTTAATTATGATCATATTAAAATAAATTTATAGAATTAGACTAGACCAGGTGATCTAGAAGCTATGTCTATTGTCCAGCTTAACTAAAAAAATAAAGTATTGCCTTGCTGGTCTATTTGAATTTTTTGTCCTTTGGGTCAATTTTTCATGACTCAAACCGAACCTTTTTTTCTTGTGTTGGATAGGGTTGCACTGAATTACTAGAATTTTGCACAGCCCTAATCAATTTGTTCTTGTTTTAATTTGTTGGAAGCAAGTTCCATAGTTTCAATTGGCCAAAAAAAAAAAAGTTTCCATAGTTTCACATTACAAATGCAATAATTTATAATTGCCATTATTTGCGCACAAGAGTTGGAGTTTATCTATTTAGAAATTTCGTGGGTGAAATAGAAAGGATACTCACGAGTTTAACATTAAAAAATATATTTATCTTAAACAATGAAATGTAAACAAACAGATTATATGTATGGGAAATGCGATTAGTTGAATCAAACTGACATACATGTCTCAGTGCCTCACGTGAAAATTTAAGAACAAGAGAATAATTTGGCCAAAAAAAAAGAACAAAATAATTATATAAAAAGAAAATATTGATGGTAGACCTTATAATTATTTGTTTCACGATCCCCCGACAAAGAGGCAGGAAGAAAATATTGATCAATTTTTAAATTTAATAGCGCGCGCGCACCCATATATGACTAAGTTTTTGTGCACAGATTACTATATTTTTAAGGGGGGTCGTGCCCAATTAGTTTTTTTTTTGGGATAAAAACGTTAAATTAAAACTAACTCTACATAGTTGCCCCAAATTAAACACATTTTTTTGTTGGCAAGTTGAGGGAAATTAAACTTTTATTTACTCTTTCTATTATCAGTCAATGGGAGCTGGTATTATTTCGCTTCAAGCAATGTTGAAAGTCAAACATAGAAAAAAAAAATCGCTGCAAGATATTTAGACAGTAATATATTGTTATATCGAGCGAGACATTACTCCTGAAATTCACTATTTTTGTTTACATATGGGCAATTTCGTTAGAACGAAGGTCATCTTATTAAATATACTTTCAACCGTATTCCCAGAGTATTGCTACGAATGTAAGAACAACGAGTTCGAACGTGATGTTAAAGTTGTTAAAGGACTTGGGTTCTACTTTAATCCTGTTCTTCCTTCATTTCCAAGTCGAATCCTTTGTCGCGGATCATCTTACACAGAACACACCCCACACCTTGTCGTTGTCACACCATTGTACTGTTACGCCGATATATAATATATACTCTTATTTGTATTAGAAAAAAAAAAAAAAAGACGAAGAGGCTATAACGTTCCCGACTTTCAGTTCAACCGACACAAATGTTCAGGGAATACGTACCTACGGTTTCTTTATTAGGAAAAAAAAAGATACTAATTATTAATTAAGTGGAAAAGATCCGATAATAAATCAAGTTTGGATAATTTATTCGGACACAAATAAAAATGAAGACCAAATATTCTCGTTGAATTTGTAGTTGCAGTTATCACTTGGAAATATGAAGGACAGGAAAACACTGAACCGTCGTATACACCAGAGCGCCAGAAAAGACGAGGTTCTTGAACAGCTGTAATGGCAGTTTCGTAAAAACGGTGTGAAAGAAGCCCTTACTGCAATATTTTATAATAATTATATCCATCGAAGATCCAACTTTGCCATTCACAAAGTCCCCAATTTCCCTGCGACGACTCCGAATTTCGCACTCTTTGAGAGAAAAAACCAGACTCGGGAGAGCGAGATACGGAAAATTGTGATAGCTCGGACCAGAATTTGAGAGCCGGAAACACTGGTACGCGCGACAGAGAGAAGCACGGGAACGACAGTGAGGCTGCGGGGAGAGAGTTTCGGCATTAATGGCGGAGGGGAAGGAAGAGAGAAAATCTAGCGAGGAGAGTGTGAAATTGTTCGTGGGTCAAGTGCCCAAGCATATGACGGAGGCCGAGCTTCTTACAATGTTCAAGGAGTTCGCTCTGGTGGACGAGGTCAACATCATCAAGGACAAAGTCACTCGCTTCTCTCGAGGTTCTCTTCCTTCTTTCAGTTCAAATCTGGCATTTCTCTGTCTTTGATTCGGTCAAATGTGCTTCTCTTCTTAATTCTCAAGATTGGTCAGATTCATAGACTTGTTGCTCCTCTGCGTCTCCTCCCAACCCTAATTTCGTGGTGTTTTGTTGTGTTCCGCTGCAGGGTGTTGCTTCGTGATTTGTCCGTCGAGGCAAGAGGCGGACAAGGCGGTCAATGCGTGTCATAACAAGAAGACGCTACCTGGGGTTGATTCAACTTTCATGTCTTGATACTTTATTATGTGTTCGGTTTTTGTTTTCTTCTTCTCCCCTTGGATTAGCATTAGTGTTCAAGAACGATCTAATTTTAGTATAATGCATAGCACTTGCTATTTTTGGGTACCGAACTCGCTACCGCAACCGCAACCGCAACTTTAACTGAAACCTATTTTAGGTTTTTTTTTCGATAAATATGCATCTATAATGTAGTATAGTTTGATACCAATTGCATGCTAACCGTAAGTATTAATATTGGAAGCCGATAAAGGATGTGAATTTACTTTAAAATCCCGGAGAAGGGGAAGAATCGACGTGGAGCCCAACTGTGGTGATTTTGAGGGAAACGGAACATCATTTTATTTAGTTCAGCTAGTTTTAGTCTAACTTGCATGAGACATGCGGGCACAATAGTATTTCATTTTTAAACTAGATATGTAGAACTAAGATAAAAAATCGTAGTTTGATAATTTTTTTCAAGCTGACCGCCAATCTTACTGCCCTAAAAGTCCTTGAGGATAGGAGAAGGTTTATTTTTCATTATCCAATCTTTAAGATCATTTCCTCGCTATAAATTATCATTATGGAATTATCAGTGAACTGTTCTTTTAGAATGTCTGTTTTGACTTTTATGCATCTTGACCTCCTGGTGGTTGCTAATTTAATCTTGTGAGATGTGATTTGTAGATTTATAAGAACATTTAGCAGGCTTTGGATTATTTTATTTTCTTGACTAGTCTTATTCCTACCTTCAGCACCCATAGTGATAACTTTATGAATGTCTTTGCTGACATTATTGTATATGATATCATATGTTCTTATAATTCTAAATTTTAACTTGAAAACATCCTGTTCTTTGTTTTCAATTCAGGCATCGAGTCCATTGCAAGTAAAGTATGCAGATGGCGAGTTGGAAAGACTAGGTGTAATATAATTTCATTAGTTAGTTGAAGATTTTGTTTTGCAAATATGTTCTGAGAATCATTTAAAATTTTGGAAGCGAGTTTTCCTTTTGTTATGCTTTCTTTTTTGATGCATTTTTTAAATGTGCACATGTGCCTTGATAAATAAATTTTGGCTTCCTTTCCAGAACACAAACTCTTTATTGGCATGCTTCCAAAGAACGTTTCTGAAGCTGAAGTTTCAGCTCTTTTCTCTAAGTATGGAACTATAAAGGATTTACAGATTTTGAGAGGTTCTCAGCAAACTAGTAAAGGTACTACTTTAGAATTTAAAGATATCTTTTTTGTCCTGGGCGTTTGTTTTTGCGAACTACAAAGGCTTATTACATGTTCTCCTTGGTGGTAGGTTGTGCGTTTTTGAAGTATGAAACCAAAGAACAGGCCCTTGCTGCTCTGGAAGCAATCAATGGAAAACATAAGATGGAGGTTAATTTAATCGAACTATCTCTTGAATTCTGGACGTTACATGGTTTGTTAGTTGTATGGAATCAATCGTTACACTATGAATCTGAGCTGAAATGTTTCCATCTGCTATTGTACTTTTCCACTGTAAGCAAAGGGGAAAAAAATTGATCTGAAGTACATGCTGCAACCGTAGTAGCTGATTCAAAATACTTGCCAACACAATGGTACAAACATATGTTTAGTTGGAGGGAAGGGGAGGGGCCCTTCCTATGGGGGATTTGGAAGAGGGAAGAACTTAATTTTTATAACGACGGAGTTGTTCTCTCTTTTTTTCTTAATTTCAAGATTACCCTTATGATATCCAAAAAATAATCTGTCTCTTCCCATGCCTCTCTCTCCACAGCTTCTCCTCATCCTCTTTTCCCTTCTTTAACTGATGTCAAGCTGTATAATGAGATATTTCAATAAAATTAATTAAATATTTTTTTAAAAAATATATTAATAAAAAAAATTTAGTAAATAATATATGAGATTTGTATAATAAGCAAGATGAAAGTTGTTACATTTCTAAAACAAGATAAATGATAAGCATATAAACATTTTGTTTTTTGTACAGAGAAAAATAAGAACTTAAATTTGAAAGGGGTATAATAGTCAATTTTTTATCCCTCAGGTGGTCTAAACCAAACCCAAGAAAAATAGGGAAAAAAAAAAAAGAATCCCTTTCTTTTCCTTCCCTCTAACCAAACCAAAGAATTTAACATTAAAATCTCCCCCCCCCCCAATTAAAATTTCTCCCATCTACTGAACCAAACAAACTCTAATAGTGGTATCCAATTTTACTGGCAAGATGGGTGCAAAGGCATGTTTTTATTTTCTTTTTGGTGAGTAAGACGTGGATTTAAACTACACTACTGACAAACACACATGGCAAACTTCTTTGTCCTTGCACATTATTCATTGGTGTTGATTCATAAAATTTTTAGCTGTGTGCATGTGTAATAGAATGGAGAGAGCCTGCTTTTAAACACAATTACAATTTTAGTTGTAAATTGTGCTTGCAGCATTTTGGACCTTCAAGCGGCATTCAGCCACAAAATCCTGTTGGTGAGGGACATCAACATTCAATCTTGTGTGTTGAATGTAATTGCAGAAGCGCAAATACTTAGTATATTATTCTAATTGTAGACCTTGTCTGAATTTGGAAATTTAAACCTAGCTTTGTGTCCTTAACTAATATATGCAAGATGATTTTTCATGTTTGAGCCTGACTCATTATTTATATGATAGACTCAAATCGAACCCAAGTCTGGGCAAGAAATTACTCTGGCCCGTGAGCCTTATTTTACTGTTTGCATTAAGTGGGCCCAAGTTGAACAAAACTTGAGCTTGGGGTTACTACGCAAGAATACACTTGGCACTGGCATAAACATCTGTGAATGTGAAAAAACGAACCTATTGTGGAGTTATACGCACATCTCTGTCATACACAATCTATTGGATCATGGATTTACTTTGAATTACATCTCCTTCTAGCCGTCAATAGTCAAATAAAGTGATTGACCAAACACTGGACTTCATCCTCATGCCCTTTTCTTTATACAATATATGCATATATAATTGATCTATTTCTGTTGAGATGAACTGATGCATATTATAATTGCCAATAATGTTGATAAATTGACATTTAGGTTAATCCATTAAATTGCTATCTGATTATCCTTCTATAGGGTTCAAGTGTTCCTTTGGTGGTCAAATGGGCAGATACAGAAAAGGAAAGACAAGCGCGGAGGGCTCAGAAAGCACAGTCCCAAGCTTCTAATGTGCCACATAACGATTCTCAGCATCAGTCATTGTTTGGAGCCTTGCCAATGGGCTATGTTCCACAATATAATGGATATGGCTATCAGGTAAATTATATACATCTTCTGTAATGCAATGTTTACCCTTAATGACACTTCAAGGCAATTTTTCTTTAGCATTATCACATCATCCTGTCATAAATCTTTACCTTCATCAGTTTGTTATCTTCAAGTGGTCATGTTTTTGACTGATAACTTTCTCTTGATAGGCTCCTGGGGGTTATGGGCTCATGCCTTACCGCTTGCCACCATTGCAGAATCAACCTGGTTTCCATAATATGATGCCTCACATAAACCAAGGAAATGCATTGGGACCTGAACTTGGTCTAAATATGAACCCTAGAAATTATCCCGTGCCTTCTGGAAGTTATTATGGCTCTTATCCTGCAGTTCCAGGTATGCAGCATCCAATGGCATATCCTGGAGGAGTGGTAAGTCCTAGGCCTGTGAGCAGCTCTCCTGGTTCAGTTTCACCTGCAGGTGGGAGTAGCAACTCTGCTACATCTTCAGGTGCCAATAAAAATTCCAGTAGTCAGGTTGAAGGTCTGTTGTCTCTGTGTTTATGCATCTACCACCTACGTTCTTCCGTTATATTCTTTATTTCTGAAAAGACTTGAATATTTACTTGGTGACAAGTCTGTCCATTGTTTCGTTGTCTTTCTCGGACTCAGGACCACCTGGGGCTAATCTCTTTATTTATCACATACCTCCTGAATATGGAGATCAAGAGCTGGCAAATGCGTTTCAACCGTTTGGTAGGGTTTTGAGTGCTAAAGTGTTTGTTGATAAAGCAACTGGTGTAAGCAAATGTTTTGGTAAGCCCAGTACGGTTTATTAATGAATTTGTTTGCACGGAGATTTTGGTGTCTTATGTACTACAATTTACAGGGTTTGTAAGTTATGACTCTCCAGACGCTGCTCAAGGCGCCATAAATATGATGAATGGATTCCAATTAAGTGGTAAGAAATTAAAGGTTCAACTTAAGAGGGACAACAAGCAGAATAAGCCCTACTGAAGCAAAACATTGTAGAATCCACATTGTAATTCATGATCCATCTGATGTTTATACGATTTGTAATTTCTGTAACATGAAAGTTCATTTAGACATTGATTATTAATTGATTGATTTTTCCCTCCACGCCTATTTATTGTATTTTTAAGTTGCATGGTTCCAACCATGAAAAAGGATGGCACTTCTTTCTTTGGCACCAATGGTTCAGCCACCGAATAGTTAGTTTTTGAATTTATATTACAGTTTTGCTGTTTCCTTTCTCATTGCTTACATGTAGTTGTGAGAAATTGTTATCCACTTACTTGCTTCTGCTAGTGCCACCTGTTGAACGTTTTAGCCTCTGCGTGGTCTCAATTGATGCAATGAGCCTGGGACCATTTTTCTTGGTCAGATTGACGCAAGCAATTATTTCTCAGCAGGATCATGGGAGAGGGGATAGGATGCTTTCTTGCAAGTGGGTTTAGTGGACATTGGATTTTTGTGATTAGTAATGTGGTTCAAGACTGTTCGGTGTAGTCCTGATCATCAATGTCAATATATTAATATATAGAAATTTTAGTCAAGTGTATGTTCACAGCATAAATGATAATAATAGGGTAATTTATTTTTCATATTTTTGTACAAGATGAGTAATCAGTAAATATTATTATTTTATAAATCATTGACATAAGTCGTAACTCTGAATTTCATTTGTCTTGAGCTATATTTTTCCAATATAATTTGTTTTTTTTAAAGAAATATATGTATTTTCGTTCAAGGCATTGGGTTGAAGCTAGTCCGGGGTATTACATTTACGACAAAAAAACGTGATTCCCATGGTTTAAGCATATCAGGAAAGCCTAACTTTCACGTGGTAGAGGACGAGTGAAAAAGCGTGGATGTTGAAGTGTCATAGCTTAATGTTAAAATATCTTACGAATAGATTTTTTTTTTTTAATATGAACATGAAATACTCATTCAACAGAATGTGAAAACAAATACAGAAGTTAAAACAAACAAAAAGAAAAACAAACCAACCACCCTTAATCAGTTAAAGGGTGGGGTATCAAAAATACTAAAGTTATTGAATAATTTATGGCCTAACTTAGCAAGGTGGCTAGCCATCCTATTATCATCCTTATGTAAAAAGTTGAAATTTTACGAATAGATTTCTAAATGTTCAAAAAGAAAATTGAACTTTTCACAATACACGACCCAGGGTTGAGTTGGAATTTCGCTTTTAGTTAAAAGGAGGTCGAGGTTTCAATGTTTTGTCAAATGGCCTATTGGCACCCTAATGTTCCGTTGGACGGGTCACGTGAGGCCTAAGGTTTCGTTGGCCAAGCGCTGACCACAATTCATCATTATTCTGTTTTGGTCGACACAGTTCATCATGATTCGGCCAAACAAAGGTTACAATTCATCGTGAGATCAGATGTATTACTGCAATTTTGCATCTTTATAATAGAATATAAGCCATTAATATAATTTCTTTTTGAGAAAGAACACTACACATTCTAACATCATAATCATAAGTAACTTGTTTCAAAAAAGTTAGGTTTATGCAATTGGCAATCCCACACATTCAGAAATGAAGCCTGCCACTAACAAAAGTAAGGCGTGCTGTTTTTTTTTTTTTTTGGGAGCAAAAAAGTGAGGCGTGCGGTTAGTATTATTATCACAAAACCAAATATTTGTGAAGAATATAGGGGCCCCCACCGGCGTTATGGTGGGCCCATTTCTTATCCCATCAATTTGCTTCTTACAATTTACCTACTCTCTGCTCAATTATATGTGGGCGCATACTTGTCCAAGACATGCCCTTAACGTGTTCTCTGTATTTTGTTTTATTGGCTTTCGTCATTATTCATTACTTGAAGTTTTGGCTTATCGGACTTTTTTGGCCTCTTCGAATTGGAGGCTTCAGCTGTAAAAGTGACTCATAAATTCAAGTAAAAAAAAAAAAAAACAACCCAGTGCCTATCAAACTGGTAAGGAATTGTTTTAACTTAGTAAGTGATCTTAAATTCGAGCCTTATGATAGGGCCTGCAATGCTCGATCTAAATTAGTCTAGATCTCTATTAAATTCTCTCAACTTAATGTGGGATAGGCATAAGTAATTAAGTATCATGTGCACAAGCAATAAAAAAATTTAAGTCAAAAACTACGTGAGAATATTTCGTGGGCGCCTTATGTGTAACGACGTAAACGAAGTTCACCGGCTACTTGAAACTCCCTGGTTGAGATAAGGTTGTACTAGCTGATTCTTTTTTAATTTTTTTTTTCGGGAATAAAAAAATTCTTTTTTCCATGGTTTAAAAGTAAAGATAGATTTGATTTATTGTCACACGTCTATTCATCAGCGTGTCTAAGTTTGTCTCCGTATTTTTCCCTCAAGATAGTAAAATAACTCGTTCCGTTTGATGGGTGGGGATGGATGATCTTCTAGAAGGGTGGGTAAAAATCCGTATCGCAAATGGGCATGGCATGAGCTAATCATATGATTATCCTTCTAGAAGACGCCCACAACAATCTTGAGGCGTATCTCCTCCTTTTAACAACGGAAAGTCTCGTTTCGACACAGCTTCGTCTCTTTCGCTAAAAGCGTCCCCTTACGATGCACTTTATGTGCATACAAAATCTGCAGAACTCTGCATAATCGTTCTCGTTCCCTTCCATTTCTAAGTCTTGTGCAAGATGGGCATGAACGGCACGGTAGATGTATCTTGTTACCTGTGTTTTGAAGCCACAGGGGATTCTGAAGCCCCCAGTGACCCCATCAAGGATCCTAATATTGCTTGTCGAATTCCCATATGTGATGATGATTATGATGATGATGATGATGCTCAGTCTTGCTGCTACGATGCATCTGAGAGTCTCAGTTCTGACGAACTCTTCAATGATGAAGTGAAGAAAGAAGATGAACATGAAGATGAGTTGGAGGTTTGTGTTCATGAAGCAACACGTGAAGAAGAAGATGATGATGAAGATAGTGAGATGCAAGAACAGAAAAAGGTAAGCGTGTGTGTGGATTCAGGTGCAGAGAAGGTGGATGAGATGGAAAAGAACAGACTCTTCTGGGAAGCTTGCTTGGCATCTTAAACTCCACCCGATCATCTGACACGTGTTTGTGGCTTGTATTGTATAATTGGTTCATGGGCTCTTTCAAGAAGGCGTTTGGTGGATTGAATCTATGGGAGTAATCGGTAAGATCCCTCAATTTTATGTAATTTTCTGAACAAATGCAACCCAACTGTATATATTTGATGGAGATAATTAATAACAGCCCTGGGCTTCTTTCATTTGGTTGATTTTTTATCAATTATATGTTAAACAGGTTTTTTACTATTTTTTATTGGCTTAGTTTATTTTTAATTATTTTTTTTCTTGTCCAGACAACTTTAGCAAAAAAAAAATTAAGATTAAGGATGTTTCTTTTATTTTTTTAATTCAGATGTCTCTGATTTACTCAATCGCACCAGAAATTTATACTATCCTTCAAAAATTTTTTTTAAAAAAAGCTATTGATATAAGGGAAAATTACACATAGATCCCATAAAAAAAACTTATTTAAAGATAAATCTTAAAAATTTTTGAAATTACAGTTAAATTTTTTGAAACCTAAGTGTAATTTGCAATTTACGTGCAAATACAATATTATCCATGCTTATTAGATTACAATAACAAAGATATCCCTCTACTTAATTAAACATTATGCTCACTCTCTCCCATCCATGATTGCTCTGTTGCTATCGTTCTTCTCCTTCATTAGTCCATCTGTTCTACTTTGTTCATTGCTATTGTTCTTCTCGTTCATCAGTTCGTCCTTGTTCTGCAAGATTCCTCGCTTGCCTTCACTTTCATCACCTTCGCCTCTGTTGCTTGCAAGGTTCATCACGCACCGTTCATCTTCCTCTCATTTGAGGTTCGTGACTCCACCTTCAGTAATGAGCGAACAATGTGCGATGGCTAGGGCAGAGTAATAACGGGAGAGGGAGAGATAGAGTTTTTTCCTGAAACAGTTTGATTATTTTAATAAAGGCAATGTTGTCTTTCAATTATAATTATGAATTACACTTAAATCTTAAAAAACTTAGCTGTATTTTTTGAATTTTGCGAGACTTATTTTTAAATAAGTTATTTCCATGATACCTATATGTAATTTTTACTTTATATAATTGCGAGGATGACCTATAGTTTCCAAGGGGATGAATTAATTTAAATTAAGTTACAATCAATTTCAAAGAGTCAAATTTTAGAGATTTGCAAGTTTAGCTCTTAATTTTGTAACTTTATTATGATGAATTTTTAATTTATTTTTTAAATTTTAACATGGTTGAAGAATAAATAAATTTATTTTTCTTGTTAAAATTTAAAATACAATTTTCAAATTTATCACAAAAAAATTTTAAAATTGAGAGTTGAACTTATAAATTCTTAAAGTTTGACACTTTAAAATTGATTAAAACTTAATTTAAATTAATTGATCCCCTTAGACTTATTTATTATTCTCCCTATATAATTAATGGAGATTGAGTTTATGGAAGGATCAGCCCCTTACAAAGTGATGAATTAAAATTTAAATCCTGCTTGAATTTATATTTAGTGTCTGACTTTGTTTTGAATATGATTTATTTTGATAAATTGTTTGGCCTAATAGATTATATATATATATATATATTTAAAGAAATGACTTTTTTGAGTTTAAAAGGGTATATTTGTAATTTGTACCTCGCACTATCTGATAATGAATTTTTTATTAAACATACATAATTGTAGAAGTATGTCGATTGTTTTTTGATTTAACGTTTTTATATTTTATAATTTAAGCATTTAAAAAGATAAATACTGTGTGTGTGTTCACTTCAATGGCCCCAGGAGTTTCCACATCAGAAATTACAACCTCCGAGTGTCCGACCACCCACCGACACCAACTTAAATGGAGGTACAACTTTAGAAATTTGTATCCCAAGCCAGTAAAGTAAAACGTGCTAATATTTTAAATTCTGCATAGGTGACATATTTTAGAATAAAAGTGTAAATTTAGTTATAAATTATTTTTTGAGAAGTATCTGGTAACCTAAACTATTAAATGATGCAAAATAAATTACGAATTTTAAAAAATAGAGCATTCAGTAGCCCACCGTTAATTTCAACTAACGGACGTTATGTGGGACTCACAATGACACGTGACACAATATGGGCGCGCACGTCAGCATGGTAAATGTGCAAATTTAGTTACGAATTATTTTTCGAGGAACGCTAGCTAACCTCTATTATAAAAAAGCAGATCATCTAACACCTTCCTCTCAATTTTGACCAAACCCTATTTATTTTCATATTAATGAGACTCTCAAAGCATTAATCTCTTCATCTTCTTGCCTTCGTTCTCAATTTCAACTTGAGAAGAAAATGTTTAAAGAGTTCTTATTTGAAGATATTCACAAAAACGACGCTAACAAAGTAGAAAAAATAATTCATAACTAAATTAAGCTAAAATCAAGCTTTTCTCATGCATAGTAAAATCAAGCTTCTACTTCATTGACATCGTCCTTGTAAATGTCTTCAGATAAAAACTCATTAAACCTCTTCTTCTGGAGTTTATATTGAGAACGAAGGCAAGAATGTTGGAGAGATTAATGCTTTATGGGCCTCATAAGTATGAAAATAAATGGTGTTTAATCAAAATTGAGGGAGAAATGTTGGATAATTCATTTTTTATAGTAAAGGCTACCCATGCTCCTAAAAACATAGTTCGTGGCTAAATTTGAACCTTTACCATGCTGATGTGTCGCGCCCGTGTCATGCCACATGTTATTGTAGGTCTCACATAACGTCCGTTAGCTTAAGTTAATGGCAGACTACTGGATATTCCGTTTTTAAAAGTTCATAATTTATTTTGTATCATTTGATAGTTTAGGCTACCAAATGCTCGTCGAAAAATAATTTGTGACTAAATTTACTACTTTACCCTATATTTTATTCAAATTGTTCAAATGAAATATAGATGATCTGTTCAAAGGATTGGAGTAGGGGAAAGAATAGTGTGTAATTTCTATTTTTCTTTCCAACTCCTTATCCTTTTCTCCCTTTTCGGCTCTCTCGTAAGGCATCGAGTCGAATTTGTCGCTGCCAATTAAAAAGAAAATATGGGAAGAAATTACGTGTTTCAGTCAAGTTAGTTCCTACCAGTCGCAGATGGTACGATTGAAACAGCAAGTCAGTTCCTACTAGCCATGTAGGTCTCACATGCCACTGCTTGATTATTGAGAAGAAAATTAGGGAGCTATGACGACTTATGGTTTGGTTGGACTTGTATTAAAATACAGGATCTTTTTAATGGGAATAAAAGTGGGGATGCCCCAAACGATAAATTTACTTAGGAGAAAGGGAGGGATGGTATATGATTCCCAAATTCTAACCGTGGTATGCTTAAACATGAAGTGGAATCCATTAAATTATAATTATACGTAGCGTACATAGCACATCCATCTCAGGCTGAAACCCAGCTTTCACCTTTCTCAAATATGAAGATGTTGCTACCCCTTAAATAGTGCAGCCTATCCCCATCTCAACTTAATCTGTCATGGTTAGAATACTTGAGAACTGGAACATACAGAAGTCAGGTTCAGCCCTGAACTGAACACGACCCTTCACACAATCCACATCAACCAGACATTTCCTACCCCCTTGTATTAATTTACACAAGCAAGCCCTGCTGCTTGTAAAGACAAAATCTGAAACAAGGTCCTCAGACACTACTAAACAAAAATTTAAAGTTCCTAATTGGAGGTAAACATTGGCACAGGTGAAACAGAACCTGTAAATGTAACCATAATCTCCACATCATTGCTGCCTGTACATCCTAGTGATGGACTGTTTGTAACTTTTGATCCCCCGGCAGTCTGGGTTGTCCTTGATTTTTCACCATGAAAGCAACTCAAGCAAGAATTCTCGGTTTTGGTATCACTAAATGACATAGCAGTTCCTATGTTACTGCCAGAGTGACTTATGGGGCTAGCACAGTCCTCCAGCACATCTCCTGCAGGTTCTTCTGAGTATTCTTTTGGGTGCTCATCCAACTGCTTCAAGAAGCATTCCTCTATGTCACTTAAAGATTCGGCACCACCTTCTTCTTCTTCGCTGCTGTGGCTGTAGTGAGCATGTTCATCATAATCTGACTTGGTTCCTCTTAATTCTCCGCTGGTCTCCATTTCTTGCTGGCTGTCATATCCATCCTCAGACTGGCGCTCTGATGAACGGAATGACATGGGTGAATATCCTCCTGTTGTTGTTTCTTCACGCTCTCTAAGTGCTTTCATTATCAAGGTCTTCAGCAAGTTCATCACTTGGACCGCGTGCATCAGAGCAGTTAATGGATCAGACATCTGTCACAGATGGTCAAAATCAAACAGGCAAATTAAGAACAGGTGATTTCCAAGTGTTCATGCTTCATAGTAGTTCAAACATGCATGTAGGAGAAGAATCACAAGTCTGCTAGTATGTAGAAGGAGGGGAGTGTGTTTTATTGATTAGGAAGACAAAGGTGTGCGTGCACAGACATACCTGCGTCATGTTTGGAGCAAAGACCATTGCAATATTTCTTGCATTCATTTTGTTGAATTCTTCCTCCTCTACAACATCAGCCATGAGATCAATAGCCCAGTTGAGCAAGGCAGCCTCAGTTGGTTTGAGCTGTTTCACGAGCTCAACAGATTCTTCTTCTGTGTTGCACTGAAGAACCTGTTCAGGTGAAAGTCCATCCAGTACTCCTGAAGGAAGCTCTCGAAACCAGGCTTTAATTAAGCCCGCCAAACAGTGGACATCAATGTCATCCGGCACAATCCCCCGATTCAACTGGTCTCTCACATGTTCTTCTTGACTATTTTCTGGGTTTATGCGAAATATTCCTTCCCGCTGAAAAATCATTGAAGTCAAATAGAGATACTTTATCTCATGTTGAATGCTTGCAATTGAAACATTTTAGTGCTATGAATAGCCAATATGTATTATGAAATTCGTACCTTTAGGCCTCCCTGTGAGTATAAACGCTCCTGCATATGTAAGAGAATAGTGGGCACACTGTTTCCTTTTGAATCATAAGAACACTGCATAGAATCTGCTGACACGCCAAACACACTTACACTGCAAGTTTTGATGGTTGAAATCATAAATTAGAAAAAGACTGCAATTCAATTTAGAAAATGCAAAAGCAAGTTCCTGATGGGAAACAGTAAATGGCATTGATCAGTACACACTTGAATTTATGCAAGACAATGTGTAATGTTAATACTGCCCAGACATTCATGATAAGCTAATTTTGCGGCTATCAAAAAGCAACGAAGCACTAGGGGACAATGTCCTCAGACATGTGTAATTGATTAATTGATTAATGAAGCCTTCTCTTTTATACACACAGCGGGAAGAGGGGGGAAAAAACAATGAAGCACATAATGGACATATGCCTCAAACCCAAAACCGGTGCAAGCTTCCTCCTTTAGAACACATTCCAAACCTTTATTTTTTTTAATATAAGCAATAGCATTGAAGGATAATGGCATAATGCACAGCCTAATGTCATTTGACGCATTATCCTGTTAGGCCATTAAGAATCTGGTAGAGCTTGTATTTCTAACCACTGAGGTGCGTTCTTTACAAGCCCTAAAGTTCCTTGAAGTACGAAAGTCACCTTCTTCCTCCCTCTAACTCACACATTCAAACCCACCAATAACCAAAGCTTTCCTTTTTCCACGCCAAAGAGCTGAACTTACAAAGGATGTGAGGCAAAACCCATGTGTAATCTTTGAATAAAATGAAGCAAACCGAACTAGCTGAAGTACCTAGCGCTGGGAACCCGACCCGGGATCTCGATCTCGAACTCAACGGGAAGACCCAGAAAACCATTGAAGCGATCGAAAGTGACATGAGTGATGTGCTGAACATCGGTGGGCCAACCTATTTCCATGTGATGAACAGAGGGGATAACCTCGTCGGGTCGATCCACCCGACACGCCACCATGGACTTCCTCAGAGCCGCCAGAAGGAATGCGACGAGGGACAGCTGGTTCTGCTCTTCTTCGGTGGCAGTTCTTCCTCTCTTGGCTCCCTTCCCTCCGCCGCACCCTCCGCCCTTCGTCACCATCACGAGCCCCGTCATTCCTCTCTCTCTCTTTCTCTCTCTCTCTCTTCTTCAGGAGTGAGAACTGCAGAGATTTTAAATTTGAGGGATGGGTGAGGATTTATGAGTTTTGTTGGGTTGCATTCGAGAGTTTTGAACTTCAAACGGCCATTCATTTCAAATTCTCCTTCAGGGCTCAACTTTATCTACAGTGTGCCGTGTCTTGACACTCATGTCCTTTGGCGCAGGCCTGAATTACCAAATTGCCACTCA
This sequence comes from Prosopis cineraria, assembly GCF_029017545.1. Taxonomy (NCBI): domain Eukaryota; kingdom Viridiplantae; phylum Streptophyta; class Magnoliopsida; order Fabales; family Fabaceae; genus Prosopis; species Prosopis cineraria. Next base: position 43,043,129 of record NW_026555332.1, read on the forward strand.
ACTAGTTCCAACTAACTCAAACTGTCTTTCACAAATTGTCATTACTGTTTCTGGTGCTAGAATATTGGCCCCAAAGTAAAAAATCAAGGATTCGATTAGCCTTAGCTAACGCTCAATGGATACGCTTTACCCCTATAATGTTGTTTATTTTATAATTTTGAATTTGAACGGATGGCATTTTAATTTACAAAACAGGAATTCTTTATTCTTGAATATGGACCACAGCAAGTGTGTTATGATTGCTGCCCGTAAAAAGCATGATAATTTATTATCTCAGGTGAAAGAAAGGTTGGCTCTTCATAAATTCATAAACCAATCATGGATGGTCTTTGTTTCCATAATTAATTAACAATTATTATCCCAGTGTTTTATAACACGTTCATTTAGTAAATTTTGTCAAATTTGTGGAGCAGAATGTTATGGATGACTTGCCGGAACCTACGAGTGCGTTTTTATCTTAAGATTATTCCACGTCTTGGAGGTTAACTGTTCGAAAAAATATATATTATCATGTGCCATGTATTAATTTATGCTATGGGAGGATGTAGATCATGTGCAGTGATTATGGTAAAGTAGATGGAAAGTCAGTTCATCTTATCCATTCATTCATTCTATCTAATGTTTGAGAAATGAGAAGAGAGTAGTGCACATAAAACTTTATCATCTGCAAGGCGCACAAACTTTTTTTGATGCTATTTCATTTGTTTCATCTTCTTCTTGCATGTTCTGCAACCTCTTCTTTTTCTCTATACTTCACTGCAACTGGATGGAGCATCCAGACCCTAGTTGTTGGGCATTCAAAACACTTCACCATCACGCCTAGGAGGAAAGCTAAAGTTGAAATAGCTGCAATTGTTGCTGGAAATTATGCCTCAATTCTAGTCGACATGGAAAGTTTAGTTCCACCATCTCTAGAAAAGGTATGTTTGTAGACACAAAGTAATTCTATAGAGTATAGAAGGAATGATCTCAAGTTTTTTTATTTACGTAACTCATTGATGTTTGTGACTCTTGACAAAATTCAGTTTTGCCATCTCGCACTATACTTCCCTTTTTTTAATCATAAAATTAAAGAGATTATCTCAAGCTTTTTTTATATATAAATCATTGATGTTGGTGACCCTTGACAAAATTCAATAAAAAAGGTTCTTGCCCCTATAATTCTTGATAATGGGCTTATGATATTTTTCTAAAAAGATTATTTCATTAATTAGAATAGGTACGATTTTTGCAAAATATTTACAATGAATTTTATAGATTTTTCATAATTTTTTAGGATTTAAATTGTAAAGTAAACTTTTAATAATTCAAAAAATTCAAAAAATAATTTTACATGGTATGATTTTTTCAAATTATTTAAAATAAAATTTTTTAGATTTATGATAATTTTTTAGGATTTAAATTGAGAAGTAAGTTTTTGGCTGTTAAAATAGAAAAATGAAAACGATTTTGTATTAGGCAGAATATATGTACGATTTTTGCAGAATTATTAAAATAAATTGTTAAGATTTTTCATATCTTTAGTATTTAAATCATGAATTAACTTTTTATTGTAAGGAAAAAAAAATTGTATGCTTTGTAGATAATAAAGTTTTTTGTGTACATCTCCCGTCCTAACTATTAGATGGGATAAGACAACAAGATAGAGCCCACTTTCCATTCACTTTATCATTGTCACTGCACATGATTCATAGCCAATACAGCAAGTATAATTACAATGGAGGAAAAAGATTACATGTGATTTTGCCCCGCAGTGTCATTATAATTATAATTTACTCAGGCATGTGATCTTGTACGCTAAGATCCATGGATTAGCGTTTTTATGAGTCTTGCATGGCGGCATGCAGGGAAATATGTCAGTTTTCGTCCTCTCAGGCGAAAATGTCAAGCTCAAGTGCGTTCCTTGTAAAGATTTAACTATCATCCTGTCATTATCATTCGTAAAAAATCTGTTCAACAGATTGCCTCACCGGACACCGATACACAATATTTGAATGAGTTAAAATGAAAACAGGGGGGTGACATGGACTGCTTTGGTTCATTTGGGGAGGGATGGAGGAGGAGAAGAACTAAATAAGGAGTAAAAACAAATTCCAAGAAAAAAGAAGGTTGGTTGGAAAAAGGGATTAGGAATCGAAATGGAGGAAGACCGTTGGGAAAAGGCGAAGGTGTGGTTGACCAATAAACAGGACGATGTTGATGGAAGTCCCTCATCACTGTGAGCAATGCTTTTTCTGGTTAGGGTCTGAGAATGGAGACATCTTTTGAGCCCCGACCCCAACAACTGTGGGTCCCTTTTATGTCATTCGCGTGATGATAGGAAATACCGCTCCCTTCTTATTTTATCCCTTTTTTATTGTCTTGTATCCCGTCGCCATTCGGATCCCATGCCCCTTCCCTCATCGCACAATTTTCCCTATTTGTCTCCGATGTTGTTAATCGCCATTAGTCAACTATATCATAATTTCGTGTTCTTCAAATATTTTTAGAGACAAATTATGAACATGCCATAGCAGGAGAGTGGAGGCGGATTGGAATTCAGCGTCAAATTAAATGAGATTATATTAAACATACCATTACGGCTCGACCGAACACAATCTCGGTCTACTACTGTCTAGAAGTCCAATACAATTTTATTCTTTTTAGCCCCGTCTCAGGCTACTTCCCAGTGGGATGGGGCACGTGAGGACGTGTTTGTCACTCCAAAATCATGTTTTCTGAATTTTGACTTCGACATAAATGTCTGCAAATTCGTGCTTAGAATTATCCAGAGAGCAGTCCTATTCCAACTATTACGATGACTAAACTCTATGTTCAAAAAATCAAGCTTTTGATGTTGAGGTTTCATGGCTATGTGCAGCGTAGGAGTGTCTTGCGAGGTCTGAGAATTATTATACTCCAATCTTTCAATATATTTCATCATATTACAACAAAAAAAAAACATTAACATATATTATCTAAAAATTTAATAATTTTCAACATGTTCTTATTAAGTATAATATTTTAATAATATATTTTTTTTCCTAATATTTAATAGAAAATAAAAAGAAAAATGTTATGAGTCTTATATTAAGGAACCTCGTAAATGAAGTGAAATTAATAAGTTTAAGAAACTTTTACATCCAACAAAATAGTCATTTGAGATAGATTCTCATTTTAAATCTGAGTACAAAAAACTTATGATAAAGGGGGGATGACTGTTAAGTTCTAAAAGAAAAAATTAATGCCAATTAGGTCCAAAGATGAATCTAGAATTCATCAAATGGGTGGGCTAAAATTGAATTTTTTTTTAAATGTGAGAAGCCACAACTAAAATTTTATTCAAATGTAAAGAGCTAACAATAATTTTTACATTTTTTATAAATAAAATTATATTTTTTTAAAAAAATTTGGAGTGTGGGGAGCCACATCCCTTGCTAGCACCCTCTTAAATTCATCATTGGTTAGGTTCTAATAATTTTTTAAAATAATTAATTATAAATTTAAAAGTTTTAATTGTAAATATGATATTTAAATTTTAAATATAACAATTAATTTATAATTTAAATTTTTATTTATAATTACTTGAATTGATAGTTACAATTTTTTCACAAAAAGTCTAATTAAAAATTTAGTTGTCATTAATTTATTTTTTTTGAAATTTTATTGTTATTATTTTTATGATCAAAAGTCATTGACGTGACTTGTATAAATAAGACAACAAAATTGTTTCCTCTCCAGTTCACAAACATGAGCGGAGGGAGCGTGTGTTGTTAAATATTATATGTAGACAAAGGGGATAAGGGTAGAATAGGGAACATGGGGGGAATAGCATGAGACGATGCGGAAGCAAGAACCTGAGGGGTGAGGAGGGGCTGTACATCATGTGAAATGAGCGTCCGGATTGAATAGAAAGTTAGAAACGAAAAACAGGGAGGGCTAAATGGACATTATGTTGGATGTTTTTTGATGCAGGGACCACACTGGAGGAATCCAATAAGAGATCGGGTACGTGCTCCTGGCTCAACCACATTTCCGTTCACTTCAATTGTTGTGTCTCTCTATTGCAGATTTCAAATGTGTGGATCGTACGAGTGGCTCTCTCCCTCTCACAGCGTGGCTTGAGAGAATCGAATCATCAGTTTGACATGAATTCCCAGAAGAAAAGCGAGAATCTGTGGAGAGGAGGTTGTCTGCTGAGGTGGACCCATTTCCTCCAAAATCAACACACAGGCCCATCTATGGCCCAAACGTTAACTGTTTTATAGTATTTTTTCCTTTCACTTTTCAGGATTCTGTTGTTCCCCCATCCACTTTCCTGCGTTGATTTAAGAAACAAATATCCTATCATTCATGACTTGTCCAGCGTCTCACGGTTTTCATATTATATTCCATTAATTATTAATTGTTGCCCACAACTTCTACAAAGTTTTCTTATCTGGAATATTTTTCTGGGTTTTAGCTCTGCCCCTGTGTAATTAACAAGCCTTTCCCCCTCATTTCATCACTTACAAACAATGTCACTTCTAGTTGTCAAGTGAAAATTTTTCATTAATTAATGAGCTCTTGCAATCTTCACAACCTCGTATATCCCCCACGGCCCCATTCCAAAATTAAAACCTCAAATTCAACTTGGATTTATTCAACATTCAAACAAGTTGCCCCTCCACTCCTTCTAGGCCTAGGAGCCTCCCTTTGCTAATCCTGTTTGTTGGTATATTTTAGTACTGGCGTGTGATCAGTGTTAATCATACATTTGTTAATTGACATCCCTAAAATCTATATAAAAAGGTCATGTATCATTGTGTTGAAGTAAGAAGGTATATTGCGTGTAACCTCATCTCACCTCATGTGGAGTTAGTTTTCCTCACCCTTGAGTTAAGGGATGAATAGTGTGTTGTAAATCCTTCAAGTAAAGAATCATCTTCTTGTAACCTTCAATCATTATCATTCTTGGATGTTATTTATCTTCTTTTTTTTTTTTACTTCTGTTCAGTTTTGTATGTTAACACTATCATCACAAGAGATGTAATTAAGGACCTTAGAATAATAAAATTCCCAACAAACTCTCTCAAACTATAAATACAAAACGAGGCTAACTCCAGTCTTTCATGCAACAAAGATTTTTGCAAATTCTGGCTACAACTTAAAACGATAATTTACCGTATTAAGACTTGGTCATAATTTTTTGGGTAAAAACAATTTAAGATCAGATCGATTATATATCACTTGATATTTCTTAAAAAACTCGGGACAAGTATATAAAAGTATAAAACTTTATACCATCCCATCATACAACTACTGGGAACTATCAATGTAGCTATAATATAATTATCAAGGGCTTATTTGTTTTTTATTTTTAAAAATTATTTTTTGTTTTTGAAAGTAAAAAAAATAAAAAATATATTTGGATAAGTATTTTTAATTTAATTATTTTTAAAACCGTTTTATTTTTTGTTTTAAAAACAAAAAATAGAAACAATTTTAATTTTTTTTTGTTTTCAAGATACATTTCATTTGATTATTGTAAATTATAATTAACTTGATCAATTTTTATCATAAATCATAACCATTAATTGCCTGTAATCATCTTTATCAACTTATTTTTTAATTTTAAAATTATTTTTGAATTAATATAACCAAACAAATTTTCATTTTATTTTGTTTTGAATTTTTTTAAAAAAACTATATTACAAAATAATTTTTAAAAATAAAAAATTAGAATAAAAACTAAACATGCCCTAAATATGTATCTCACATCTTGCACAGGTTTAAATCTGAATGACGAATTTGAATCTTTTTTGAAGTTGAGAATGGTGAATTTCTGTAAAATTTTCATTAAAAAGAAAATTTTACCTAAATTTACCAATTCCAACATTAGTAAATTTAAATCCTAGAATGAGTTGCTTTTTTTGTGGGCAAACATGGTTAAATAATTTTGGATTTTATCTCATGTTTGTGAGTGGGTATAGATTATTGAGACACGAGAGGATCGCAAGGGGTAGTCATCTGTTGTTTTGTTTAACAAAGACAGGCTTGCAGTCATGTGGACTATAATTTACATCAAAACTCGAGCCTTACAGTTTGTTCATAGTGCTTAACAAGTTGGGCCTTAACCCAAAACACTCAATTTCTTTTAACATTAGCATTAATATCAATTTATATTATAGAATATTACCAAAAAAAATTATATTATAGAAATCTATAAACTTCAAAGAAAATAACATCCAAATCTCCACAACACAATTAAATATCACTAACAACTGGACATTTTAGTTGCCATTTTACCATACTCAATCAGTCAATCTTTCATCAACATTAAACCATGCGATTCATTTTAAATTGTGTGCAATTTACACAAAAGGCTTGGTTATCTGAAATTAAGAACATGATTGTTGATTTTATATTGGGAAAATAGCATCGAAGGACTATTGTGTAAAATTTATAGTATACAAGAGACAAATGATTTGCTATTTACCCTACAGTCCTTTGGTCCTTCTTTTTAAATTAATTTTGTAAGCAAAACGACAAAATTGCCTTCTATGTAGTTAAGAAACAAAAAAGAAAAGAAATCTCACTATCGCTCGGCCGTCAAACCACATTGACAGTGAGGTTGCCGAAGCCCTTGCTACTAGCAGGGGTCTTCAGCGGCAGGTCACTGGAGCTCCAACACCGGCGACATTTTATTTAAAAAATAAGCTTTTTAGGTAGTTAAGAGAGAATTTGATCTCATGACACTTAGCCACCTAAAAAACTTAGTGGCTTGGCCACCAAGCCTTTTACTAATATATAGCAAAAAAAAACATAAGTAATAAACCAAGCTTCTAACTACTTCTTATTAATTTTTTTAACTTGTTAAAATTATAATAAATTGTTGTTATTTTACAAATATTAATCAATCACGAATAGATTGGTGTTAAAATGCATGAAGTTTTAAAGCCTTTAATTTGTAATTGTCCATGTCAGATTAATAAATAATATTTATAAAATAACAACAATTCATTTAAAATTAACAATAATTTATTATGGTTTTAACGAGTTAAAAAAACAATAAGAAGAGTTTAGTTGTACACATTAGTCATTCATTAATAAATATTCATTTGATTTTGACAACAACCTATTTGTGATTGACAATAATACATTAGAATGTTTAACAAGTAAAATGCATGAGTTTTAAAGCTTTCAATTTGTAATTGTTCATGTCAGATTAGCAAGTAACATTTGTATAACAACACACCATTATGTTATTACATGAATGTTGTTATAAGCTTGATTTACTACTTATATTTTTTATTCTACGTGTTATTAAAGAAGCTTTTTACGTGGCCAAAGGTCATGGAATCAAACCCTCCCTTAACCATTTAAGAAGCTTATTTTTCAAATAAAATATCAACCAGAGCTCCGGTGACTTGTCTCTGACGACCCTTGCCGACAGCAAGGGCTTTGCCAACCTTGCTGGCGTTGGTGGGATTTTTTTTTCTTTTTTCTTTAATTACTTGAGGGGCAGTTTTGTTATTTTGCTTATAGAATTAATATAAAAGAAGAACTAGGGGATTATAGAGTAAATAGCAAATTATTTGATCCTTGTGTGATATAAATTATACACAGTAATTTTTGGATGCTATTTTTCCTTTTATATTTGTGTATATTTGGAGGGAAGTGTTAATTTCATCCATTTGGACAAAATTATCAGAAAAATGCTACATATTTATACATCAAACAGACCTATGCATTGTGCCATGATGATCAGTATAAATGGAACTACGTATACCCTCTGTCAATTATTCCATATGCTGTGGAATTCATTTATTTACAGGTATAGTATAAAAGTTCTGGCGGATTACTTTACAGTTTTACACGATTCACATTCTTATAAACCCGACTACTATTCATTGAAGCATTATAAAAGATATTTATCCCTTACAAATTGTGAGCAATTAACTGAACCGATCTCGCAACCAAAATTGTTAAAAATTTAATTACCAGGTGATATAAAATTTCACATACTGCTGCGACCATTAGGGAATTAACTATGATCACGACTCCTTCAGTTCTACTTAACACATGCAGGAAATCAAACTTCGTTTTGCCTCTTGCGTACCTCGTTAGAATAACGCATCCATTTAATAATTATACTATGATTATAATATTAGTACGAGTAATATTAGAAATTATCCGAAGTAGCAAAGAACATGGGCACTAGTTATGGAGAAATTTGATTCTCCAGATCGTGCTCTCATCAGGCCCTGCCACACCAATAACATTCTTCCATTTTTTGTCAGCAAGCGATCAAGCATCTTCATGTCTAAGTTTCAACGCGCACCGGCACAGCTGGCATTCCGGATCATGTTTGAAGTTTTCTTTATCATTATCTATATAACAGTCAATTAATAATTAAATTATTGATTATTGATATTAAATTAATTAACGTAACTAGCTCCATGAATAAACATATCCATTATTCAGGAGGCGTTTGCGATGCTTTACGCGCGCGTATAGAAGCATTGACTTTTGTCATTGGGTTCTTATTCTGGGTTAGAGACATCTAATATACCCTTCTTCATTATCTCTTGTAATTCTCTAATATCTCAATTTTATTTTTTATTTTTTTGAATCATTAGCTTCTACATAAAGTAAGAGACATTTAAATATCTTGACATCCCAAAATGGTGAAGATTTATATTTTTTATGATTTTCAAAAATAAAAGAGTGTATTTGTGATATTTTTCTTTAAAAAATCATAAAAAATACAAATATTCACCATTTTGAGACATCAAGATATCCAAGTGTCTCTTATTTTATGTAGAAGCCAATGATCTAAAAAAATAAAAATAAAATTGAAAAGTTGGGACATTGTAAGAGGTATTGGAGAAGGGCACATTAGTGGCTCCTAGCCCTCTTATTCTTCTTTCATTAATAACCATTCTCCCTTTCCTATTTGCAAATATTTTTGGTGACCTTCAATTAGGAGTGTTTACGGGACGGGACTAGGATCCCTCTGTTCCCTGTTCCATTTTGAAAAGAGATTGGGACTAAATTTTTGTCCCGTGTTTCGTCCTATCCTATTATGAATCGAGACGTCATGTTGTCCCGATAAATCAGGCAATGTCAGAAAAAATTAGATAATAATATTCTTTAAAATTTTAAATAATATAATTTATTAAATTTTGAATCAAAACAATGCGATTACATAAATCATAACAATTTAAAGTTAATAATTAAATTACATTAATCACAACTACACATTATGATAGCAATTACAAGTGATCTCTAGGTTATAAAAGCAACAAGAATAGACAAGCCAAGTACAATATCAAATCATTGTTCTTTTATTTTAGCTAAGATGTGCTAGGCTAATGACTCTTTTGAAAATAAAACAAGAAATATGATATAAATAAAATTTTTAAAATAGATGGATAAAAAAATAAATTATATTAATATAATTAATATATTATAAAGAAAGATATCGTCCTATTTACTCTATGCCATTAAAATTATCAATATAAAAAAACTTTAATTTTATATAAGAATTGCAAGTATTGAAATTATAATTGATATAATTAATAAAGTATAAATTATATTAATATAATTAATATATTTAATATATATTTTTAAAATAAAAATTAATATATATAATATTCAGGAGGGACGTCTTGATGGTAATTCAGTGTCCCGTCTTATTCCGATCCCTTTTCTATCCTGTCCTATAAAATCTCATCCTAATTATTTTTGAGTTAGGACAAGATCTATTTCAATATAATTGAGATGATATTACAGCAATTGATATGGCTGCAAGTTGAACACCCTTGCCTTCAATCACTATGTATATGTCAACCTAGAAAAAGTTACGTACAGCTGTAATTGATCACTTATTTATAGGCTTTCAATTCATTGTAGGTAGTAGACGAGCATTAGGCTCCAAAGCCAAACCTCTAAATTAAGTGTAACTTCGGATCTCTTTGTGTGCAGACATTTGATATTTTAATTATAATAACCCTTTCAAATCATTCTTTACCCGTATTATAAACTTTTCGTGCTTTAATCATTTGTAATGCAGTGATGGTAATTATATATGGACAAGGTGCCAAATGGAGGAAAGTATTCTGATATCTACATATATATATATATATATATATAACACTCTGGAATAGCTAGCTAAGCTAGGCAAGAAAAAACTGAACCCAATATAAAAATGTAGCTTTGAATATATATACATATGTTCGAGACTAATTATTAACCAAAAGGCTTTATTAAGACTGGTTTATCGCATATGCATCTTACATTAATGATATATTTATCAATCAATTAGCTGGCACAGGAATTGCCAGGTCAAATTAAATACATATAGAACTTTAAAAGAGGGATCAATGGCCTGTTACAAGGTTATGGCCGAAGGAAGCAAGGTCTGTTCAAGCCACTAACCAGATTAGCCACATAATTATTCAACTTTTTCGATATAGTTTCGTATACAATAGTGTGTGTGTCTATATGTATCACCGTCTATATTCATACACAAATATACACATAATATATATTCACTCCGAATAGCTCTGGTGGGAGTTTTCTTAAATGATTATATTGATTCTTCTTCAGATGGAAATTTCCATATTAAATTGTTATTCCAAATGTATGTCTCTCTTCATCCAATCATAGCAACTGAATTGAAGAAGATATATGAGGATGTGTAACGCGGTAAATAACAGCATTGAGTCTGTGTTGGACAATTAATATATGCAAATGCTGAACTGTATCTGACTTGGCAAAGAAGACAATAGTGGCTATAAAAAAGAGATCAATGGCCTTGCTGCAATGCATTCCTATAATCAGTTTTCCATCAGTTTCCAGTATGAGGCCTGCATTCTTCTTACTGTGTTGCGTGGTCCTTTTTGCTTCTCTTAATGTTGGACAAGGTGGCAAACTCAGGAAGAACTTCTACCGAAGAACTTCTTGCCCTAAAGCTGAGGACATCATCAAAATAAGAACTACTCAGCTTGTCTCTTCTATTCCTGGTTTGCCAGCCCAGTTGCTGAGAATGCACTTTCATGACTGCTTTGTTAGGGTACTTATCATATTATTTGTAACATCTTGTATATATACAGTATATATCCTCAGTGTTCTCTTCATGGCTTCCCCCCCCCCCCCATTTTTTTTGGCTATAATCATGTTTGCTAAACACATTTCAGGGTTGTGATGCATCAGTCCTGCTGAACTCCACTGCTAATAATGCTGCAGAAAAGGACTCAATCCCAAACCTAACTTTGAAAGGCTTTGATGCCATCGATGATATAAAAGCCACCGTCGAGGCCCAATGCCCAGGTGTTGTTTCCTGCGCTGACATCCTCGCATTGGCCGCTAGGGACGCCGTTTCTATCCCTGTAAGTAACTAAACAATCTCGACCTACTGATCCATCCACAAAAGTGATGCGCGCGCGCGCGCGCGCACACACACACACACAGTACGTTTAAGGAGGGAAAATGATGAAGTCGATCGGTTTAGTTCTGTGATGAGTAATATCCGTCTCTTTCTCTCTGTTTGCGCAGTTTAAGAAACCTCTATGGGAAGTGCTTACTGGTAGGAGAGATGGGAGGGTGTCGATAAGCCAAGAAGCATTGGTCAACATTCCGGCACCGTTCTTCAACTTCACTCAACTCAGAGCCAGCTTCGCCAGAAAAGGCCTGACGTTGCACGAGCTAGTGGTGTTGTCAGGCTCTCACACCATCGGAATAGCTCACTGCAACTCCTTCAGCACGAGGCTCTTCAACTTCACTGGAAAAGGCGACCAGGACCCTTCTCTGGACCCCACCTACGCCAAGTTCCTCAAGTCCAAATGCAAGAGCCTCAGTGACACTACCACCACCGTGGAAATGGACCCAAACAGCTCTACCTCGTTTGACTCTAGCTATTACTCCAACCTTGTTCAGAACAAGGGATTGTTCGAATCTGATGCTGCGCTTCTGACCGACAAGCAGGCCAGAAAGACTGTCCATGAACTGGTTGACCAAGAGGATTTCTTCACCGAGTTCGCGCAGGCCATGAAGAGGCTCGGAAACATTGAGGTCCTCGCCGGCACCAGTGGAGAAATTAGGAAGAAATGCTGGGTTGTTAACTCTTAAAATTCTTTTATTTTATTCCTTGATGATTTTGTCTTTGCTTTTTTGTTTTCAACCTTCGGTTGAAAAGGTGGGATTGTCAAACTATTATTGTGTCGCTGATTTGATTTATCGTGTTGCTCGGAGAGTCATTTATGGTCGTTGTTTATCGAATAAAGTCCGTGCTTGACCCAAAAGCGGATAATACATAGATCTATCATCTTTGCTCGAAGAGACATGTTGTTTACTTTTTGGGCATCTACGATATCTTGTTTATTGAAAGAAAACTAACGTTTTAGCGAGTCTTCATTGATTGCATTGTGATTTTGAAAACGTTCCCTGTAGTCTATTGCCATCTTAAATCAATCCTGATAAAATGTTGTACTGTGGGTCTCACGCCCTAAGTGTTGGGTGAATACCTACTGCATCTCAGAGGTTTAGTGCCCAATATGGCAGCCAGATGGTGAGGAAACACATCTCAAAGACAGAGGGCTCGTCATGAAGACCAAGTGAAACACAAGCGGAATAAGGTGCATATATCAATGGTCAATCGTTGTGAGCTAGCAGCTTATAATTATTTCAACACTAACAACATGTTTAGCATCTCATATATATGCATCCATGTTAAGTTTGCAGGAGTTTTATAACTTTGCTCATTCCTTTTCTATCATAATTCTAGATCATATATCGCATTCTCTCTAAAAGCACAAGGAATGGTACCGTGGATCTTTGGAATGGATTGCATAAAGTCCAAATTACCCGTATGATCGATTATATTGCATGGGAACTCTCAACGTCTTATATATATATATATATATATATACTGTATGTTTGGACGACCATGCATCACGTTCTAGCTACTTCATTTTTCACAAATCAAATAATAATTATGTATTAGTATGCGAGAAGTCAACTTTTTTTAAAAAAAAAAAAGTAAATTGTCTTGTTGGTACCACGTCTCACATGTGTGTGCGTATTAAAGTTAATGCACTATATATTAATTTAGGTATGGAGTTTAGGGGGCAACGTGTATATATTGAATATTTAATGAAAGTAGTAATAAATAATTTTCCATCATAACTTTTCCATCTCTATCATTTTTATATTCTTCCAAATATATAGCAATACAAAAATATTCACATAATGTTTTGTTGGGTTGTAGAATTTTGTCCATCTTGGTGGATTATATTGGTCCAAACCCACATTAAATGTCTTGGGTACAGTTATTCCCACATGTTGCGTGCACGAGAACGACAGTGGGGGTATATATGTAGGATGTGCACTGGAGAATAACTCAACACTCAGATCATTTTATGCAAAGAATTTTCATACGGTTTTCTCTCTCCTCTCTCATACCATTTGCTGTGAAAACCCAAATCAAGTCCGGAGTGATTCGGTGCTAGGAAAAGAGAGGTATATGCTTTTAAATCCTACATACAATATGTCTGTGTCATTAATCATTTAAATATACCAAACATACCGTTACATTGCAAATAGAGTACTTCACCGAGGCCACATTTCGCAGGTTTGTAATCTCGTGTGAATCGATTCAGAGGAATGGTATTGGATGCAAGGTTGGATAGTAGTTACTGGTTTGAATTGTCTTGGTTGGTGATTCAGGAAGCATATATGCTGCTGGATGGACCTATACCGAGGAATACAGCGGAATTCGTAAAGAACAAGGATAATGACGTTGTTTGGATGCCGACGAGATTAATTGCTCTTGCTTTGGACATATTTATACAAATTTTGTGTTGTATGAGGCCACGACTAATTAGCTCGAATATTAACTCAAAATATAGTTATTTCAAAGTTAAAAACATGTTTTTCCTTTGTGTGGTAGGGGACTGGGGGAATGGGGGGAATAAGTGTTTCATCCCGTTGGACAAAATCATCAGAAAAATGCTCATATATCTCTCATAGCTCAAGCTCAAGAATCATGGATAGATTATATGAATCAGTGGTGCGGCAAAGAACTAAAGCTAGGGATGCAAGATGATTTAATTTAAAAATTAATATTTTTTAAAAAATAATAATTTAATATAATAATAATTAATTAATTATACTGGGACTAGAATTTTTATTACTAGATTGAACACCAATTTTTGGAAAATTATATTCAACATGTTGATATGTTATTTCATGTAAGTATGATCTCTATTTTATTTTTGATATATCATCAAAATATTATGTATCTAATTAGCTTTTGAATCCAAATATGTTTTATCTAGTCCAAATGATGATACAATACATTTTACTTAAATTTTTTTTTTTAAGTGAGGGGTGCATTTGTAGATTTTCACTCTAGCATGGCTCTACAACTGATATTAAACAATCTTATTATTTTAAAGTTCATGTATGTCTGGGTGATTATAGGGGGTGTTTATTTCATTCAAAATATACGACAAAATCATATGCATATATGCATCATGTATGTATAGCAAACAAACCCGCATGATGAGTAGGCGCATAAATGGAAGCACCCTCTTCTCCATCAAGTATAATTCCATGACTCTTGAATTCTTCTTCTTCTCCTTCTCCCTTTTTTTTTCTGGGCACTCTAGGTATAAAAAAGTTTTTGCTCGTGGTCCACGGATTCAAATTCATATCCATGCTTATGAGATGTGCAAGAGTTGAATATTGTTATTATATCGAATCAACATTTGTTGACACGTTGTGGAGTTTATTTGTCCTTCATTAATATTGTTGACGATGAGTAGTAATTGAATATTTTATTACCCTACAAGAACCATTGACGATATTGCTAATTAAAGGCCAGTCAATTCAAAAATTCATCACATTTCCTAGTTTTACTCAGCTAGCGCAGGAACTTGCCTCTTCATACCTCAAGGTAGCCATTAGCGTAACCTACACAATTATGATTATTATAGTTGTATCTGGTAAAAGTATTAGAGTAATAATTATTATCCGAAGCAATGGAACATGGCACCAATTATGGAGAATTTGATTATCCAGATGGCGTTCAGAAGAAGCCCTAGCTACCACCAATGACTTTGTTCCGATTTTTGTCCGTATTTCACATGCATGTGTGCAGGCGATTATCAACGCATCTTCTTGTCTAAGTAATTCACCGCCCACCTTACACATGCCCTCCTTCAGCAACATGTTTATACATTAAAATTACTTTAATTTAATTAATCAATTAACGGCGAAAATATTTATATACTATATATAATTGGTCAATTAAAGTAACGCCATTAATATATACATTTTCAACAGGGATCCGGGCAACACGTTGGGTCAAAGTACCTTTACTATAACACAACTTGGGAGGCCATTGCGATGCTTTAAGCGCACACAAAAGCGTCATTGGTTCTTGTTCTTCTATATATGGTATTTTAATTTCTTTTTGGTTTGCAATCAGTCCCTTATAAGTTACCAATATCTTTACCTCATCATACATATTAAACAAATTAGTTAAAGATGGTTAACTAATTAAATTTCTGTTGAAACACATATTTCTAAAAAATTGTTTCGTAATGTCAAACAATTTAATGATCAATGGTAAGGAAAATATATTTAATGATCGGTCAATTTATCAAAGTGACTTATGTTTTAGGTAATAGAAGAGCACTCGGCTCCAAATTCGAACCTCTCATTATCATTTTACATTTGTTATTTTCATTATAATTAAGGAGCTAAATATGGATGAAAATATCATGATATAAATTGCACTAGTAACAACTAACGCTGGAATATAACTGGGCCTAGGCAAGAAAAGTTACTACCTAGGCAGTAACTTTGAATATGTACACGTTCAAGCTTGCTTTTAATTTGCTAAAAAAAAAATATTAACGTTTAGTATTAAGTTATTAACTAACCTATAGGCTCTTAGACTGGTCTATCGATCGCATTTGCATCTTACCAAGATATATATATATATATATAGCATTAATTCATAATCAATTAATAATTAGCTGGCAGAGGAATTACCAAGTCAAAATTAAAGACATATATAAAACTCTAAAAGAAGTGTGGCCTGCTGAGGTTATGACCGAAGGAAGCAAGGTCATTCTAACAACTATCCAGATCAGCAACTCATTAATTCATTTCAAACAACCTTTATTTTGTATGCATATAAAAAATATATATTCATCCCATAAGTTGGTTGCAATTTTCTTGTACATAATCGGTGATTATTCTTTAGATAGTAATACCCATTTTCTAGTGTTATTCCAAATCTGATCACCTCTTTTCCGTCCAATTATCAATTGCAGCTTAACTGGAGATGTATAATTACGTATACATGATTATGGCACGTAGTACTTAACACGGTAAAGTAAAATAACAGTATTGAATCTGTCTAACTGGACAATCAAATATGCAATGCTGAACTGTATTTGACTTAGAAAAGAAGACAATAATGCCTATAAAAGGAGATCACAATTGGCCAATCAGCCAGTGCATCCTGATCAAGTTCTCTCCATTTTGTGACAGTCAAAAAGTCTATCTAGTGAAGGAGAGAAGCTAAGATAGATCGTTATTTGGAGGGTTTTCCAATATGAGGTCTGCATTATTCCTCTTGCTAGGTTGTGTGGTAATCTTTGCTTCTCTTGTGGTTGGACAAGGAGACAGCCTCAGGAAGAACTTCTACCGAAGTTCTTGCCCTAAAGCAGAGGACATCATTAAAACGAGAACCTCTCAACTTGTCTCTGCTAATCCTGGTTTGCCCGCCCAGTTGCTGAGAATGCACTTTCATGACTGCTTTGTCAGGGCACGTATCATATATTATCTCTAACAACTTTTTGTGTGTATATATGAGTACTATTCACTACTGTTCTGTGTTCTCTTATGGTTTGCTTTTAGCTATATATAACCTGTTTGTAAAACATGTACAATTTCAGGGTTGTGATGCATCAGTCTTGTTGAACTCCACTGCTGATAATACTGCAGAAAGGGACTCCATCCCGAACCTAACTTTGAAAGGCTTTGATGCCATCGATAACTTAAAATCCACCGTCGAGGCTCAATGCCCAGGTGTTGTTTCCTGCGCTGACATTCTCGCTTTGGCCGCTAGGGACTCCGTTTCCATCCCAGTAAGTAACTAAATAATCTCAACCTTCTGATCCATTCGGTAAAGAAATGCTGAAGTTGGTTTAATTAGTTCTGTGATGTGTAATATCTGTCTCTTTCTCTCTGTTTGCGCAGTTTAAGAAACCTCTATGGGAAGTGCTTACTGGTAGGAGAGATGGGAGGGTGTCGATAAGCCAAGAAGCATTGGTCAACATTCCGGCACCGTTCTTCAACTTCACTCAACTCAGAGCCAGCTTCGCCAGAAAAGGCCTGACGTTGCACGAGCTGGTGGTGTTGTCGGGCTCTCACACCATCGGAATAGCTCACTGCAACTCCTTCAGCACGAGGCTCTTCAACTTCACCGGAAAAGGCGACCAGGACCCTTCTCTGGACCCTACCTACGCGGAGTTCCTCAAGTCCAAATGCAAGAGCATCAGTGACACTACCACCACCGTGGAAATGGACCCCAACAGCTCTACCTCGTTTGACTCTAGCTATTACTCCAACCTTGTTCAGAACAAGGGATTGTTCCAGTCTGATGCTGCGCTTCTGACCGACAAGCAGGCCAGGAAGACTGTCAATGAACTGATTGACCAAAGCGGTTTCTTCACCGAGTTCGCGCAGGCCATGAAGAGGCTCGGAAACATTGAGGTTCTCACCGGCACCAGTGGAGAAGTTAGGAAGAAATGTTGGGTTGTTAACTCTTAAACTGGTTCACATATATAACTTGTCATTCCTATCATGATTTTGTCTTCCTTGTAGTTTTTCATCTTTGGTTGTGGGATTGTCACGCTAATATTGTTTCGTCACTGGTGTGATTTATTATATTGTGTTGCTTGAAGATATATACAAGTTGTTTATTGAATAAAGTTTACGTTTAACTCTGAAGTCGAGAATATATAGATTGTATATCGTACGTAACGTGGTGTTGTTACTACTGGTGCGACCTTTTTCCTCCTCTCGCTGTCGAGTGGAAAGGCCAATTTTTTCTGACTTCGTAGATAGATAGATGGCAATGTTTTAAAATCAGAGTCGGACATTGAACTAAAAAGAACCACAGGTTATGATTTTTATAGTTTAATCGATTAAACCAATTGTTGAAACATTGACATAAAAATTAAATAAAAATTATATTTATATACACAAATATAAAAATAAAATATTAATTTGTTGATGGTGCTTGGGATTTTAATGTCAAAGGCTAGACATCCGAACCGTTGGAGCTACAGACAGAGACATGTTGGCACAAACTTGCGATCTTAAAGTAAAATGTTGGAGCTGGAGGCATGCCATTATGTCACAACTCACGGACTTTCGATTCCGATGCCAAATACTGGATCACTAGAGTTGGATGAGAGATCAAAGATTGAGTCTAATTTTTTTTCCCCTTTAAACCGGGTTGACCCATTATGATTTTTAGGCCAGATTTGATTCTTTCAAAATCGTTTGGTTTAATCAAATTCAACTGCTAGATTGGTCCAACTGATTGGATCAAGCTATTTTTTCAGTTTTCAAAATACTGATAGATAAATATCATTTACCATTTTGATACATATAAGACATGCACGTCATGAAAAGGCACATGAATTTGGGGGTTGCCTTAGCACCACTCTCATTTATTTATGTTGTGTGAAGATTAAAAAGTCTTAGATATCATCCTAAGATTTTTTTTGATTTTTCTATTTTATTTCTTACAAGCATTATCTTGTCTAATGCAATATTGTTCGAAACACAATCAGACATTAAATATTAGATTTAGACGTTTCTTAGAATATCAAATTATTATATGAATCCTAGAAATTTAAATGACTTGTGATAAATTGAAATTTTTGAGATTAATCTCAAAATGTTCTTAAGTTTTGATGAATATTTTTAATATATTGGCTGTCTTGAGTCACTTTCAGAATTTAAGATATTGAGAAGTTGTATGGGTAGAAATTAAAACTATGATAGAGTATCAAACTATATCAAATTAAAGATATATTCTCTTTCAAAGGTGCACATTCCTTGTATAATATTATTTTTGTAACTGTAGAGAATAAAAACCATCCCTCTCTAGAGGAATTGCTATTGAAAGGGGGGGGGAGCCATCGTTGATTCGAAATATTAATTAGACACAAGTGAGACTGGATAATTGAGTACAAGCCCGTCAATTTGACAAGTGTTAAATGACATTAAGTTAAGTTAGATTGAACAACACAGTTAAATATTTGGACTGAGTTAGGTATCAAAATAATTACATTGATCCATTTAGTAATTTAGTTTGATCTCACGCTAGCTTAATACACAGTAAACGATAGATTTCTATCCCTTGAAAAAAAAAAAAAGAGGGACAGTGATAATAAAATCTCTCTGAATTATATAAATAACTATTTAGTTTTTTAAAATATTATAATTTCAATGAAATGCCTAGAGACCTTTGTATTAATAAATTTTAAAATAAAAAAATTATTTTACTCTTACTAAAAATAACAAGCTTCAATCATAATTTTTATTTAAAGAATCATAATTTTTATTCTGTAAATCATAAAAGTTAAATAAAAAATTATAACATATCAAGTCTAATTTTTGTTATTGGAAAATAAACTCTAATTATAACTCTTGCTTAAAGAATAACAATTTTTATTTTATAAATTGCAGCAGTTGAATAAGAAATCATAATTTATTAAGTGTAATTTCTATTATTAAAAAACAAATTTTTTATTCATGACTTTTATTTAAAGAATCATGACTTTTATTTGAAAATAGAAAAATTGAATAAGAAATTATAACTTATCCATAAGAGTAAAATAATTTTTTTAATTTAAAATTTATTGATAAAAATGTCCATAAAGACTTCAATAAAATTGTGATATTTTAAGGGATTAGATTATTATTTGTATAATTTGAAAGAATTTTATTGACATTTTTTCAAAAAAGGATGTGGGATTTTGGCTATTTTGTTTCCGCTAAGTTTAGGGTTTGCGGGGTCTTTGTTGCTTGGGCCTTTTTGGGCCAAAATTTTGTTGTTTGGGCTTGGGTTTTCATCTCTGCAGACCTCTTAATCTTTTGTTGCTATTCTTATTCAATTCCATTTTCGTCTTTGGCCACCAAAAACATCCAACTAAACCATCACCCGTCAACAGCATTTCATCTACTCTTTCCATTCAGCTATATATTTAATGTGCAAACTTACAATGCAATATAGACAACAAAACAAATACACAAGCACTGTGGATTACTGGGGTAGAAGAATAGCTTGAAAAATTGATAGACATGTAAATTATCCAACGAAAACATGCAGGAATATTCTCAGAAGATCTTAAAAAATTGGTAGACGCGTAAATTATCTAAGGAGCGGGATCCGTGACAAAAATATGAAGATTAGTATGGAAATTGTTTTTTTTATGATAAGGAAAATTATATTAATCAAAGAGTGAGAGTGTAATGAAATGGAAAAGCAAGAAAATTCTAAAAAGGAAATTGACCGGGTTATAAAATAGAAAAGAAAAAATTCATGAAACGACAACCACAATAATAAATGTCCCGCTCAATTGCCAAGCGAGGATTGCTTCTTGAAAAAATTTCAAGGCAAATGAGGTCCTTTCGATGACTTTGGATGAACAAACTTGTCTTTCTGCTGTTGGGAAACCCATTGTAGAAACGTTTTCAGGGAAAAACAATTCTAAGAGCCACAAGAGTTGGATTGTGGATTCTGTTATTGGAATGAAAGATCGGCTTAAAATTTTTGGAAGGATGTCTCTCTATTGAAGCAATGAAGGGGAGTCAAGTTTGTTGTTTCTGCTTTCTTTTGAAAACTTGCAAGCTCCAATTAGAGTTGGTTAGTGAGGCTGGTGTTATGGTTCTGGGAGTCATGATTGAAGTGGGAGGATGTAGTTATGAATGCAGTGGATGGTATTAATTGTGTTTAGTGAAATGGCAATGGAAGCGGTTTTTGATATAGAGTGAATGATTCCATTTCTCTTAGACCATATTGTGTGGACAGTGATGATGATGAGATTTAACATTTGATGATAAACTAAAGTAGTAGATAACATGGAAACAGGCCATTGAGAAATATCAGCCTAGTTAATGCAATCCATTTTGAGAGAAAGAGCACCAAACCAAACAGCTCTTGCGAAAGATCAAAGGATGAAAATGTGAGCAATGTATTCCAATGAGTCACATCCAAAGACACAACAATTGCTATTCGACAAGTGATGAAGATTCTGGATGTCACCAGCAAGAATGCATTTGTGAGTGAGTTTCCATGTGAACATGATATACTCAGAAGGTAAGCGAAGCTTCCAAAGATGTTTTCAATTGAGATTGAAGGAGTATGGATCCAGATGGTATTGGCGGTAGGGACGTGAATCACGAGTTGCTTGAGTCGTGTTCAAAAGGACACTATCTTTAAAAAATATTTCCGCATATCGGGATGATAAACTGGCAGTTCTCTAAAATTAAACAAGCACTTCCTGTAAAAGCAAGGTACCCGAATAGTAGAGCTAAAATGAACCCAAATGAACAACACAGCAGAAGCTAGAGGGAGGAGAGAATTGCCCAAAAAGCTCAAGAGGCTGGTGAGTTAATCTGTTCGCACCCATGGCTATATATAGCCCGAAGATGAAAACATGAACGTTAGTTCATAATCACCAGATTAAGGCTTTGATTACACACATATAAAATACCATTAATCTGAAGCCGTTGGCAGACAAGGGCATTTGAGAAATTAACTCACAAAATCAATTTTCAAAAGTAGTTTAAGCTAAAAATAATTATTTATTTATTTTGTAAAAATAATCCAGTAAAAAGAACTCAATGCCTCTTGAACTCGTGTGCAGGAGGTGAATCAATTGATTTCAATTGCAATTACTCTGAGTTGGCCTATCTCATGCGCACAAACCTACTTTTTCTCTAAGCTTATATTACTAACCCACTTCATTCCTTAGTATTTATACACTAGAAAAGTTCTTCATTTAGATAATATGGAACTTTTGACGCACACACAACAGATGGGGGGTGTTTAAAGCCTTAAAAGGATTGTTTAACAGAGTATTCTACATTAGGATTAAGTTTTCATGGAAGGCAATCTTGATCATTGAAAAAGGAAAAAGGAGCATTGAGAATGGAGGTGGCCTGATCTTTGTCATAAAGATTGAATACTTTTTGATGATTTCAAAAGAGAAAATTGTGCGAAATAAGATTGCTAACTGTCTTGTTATTATTGACCAGGCTTCTCTTGTTTGCAAGTATGAGCCACCATAAGGCGTAGTTGAGGGGGATGGATTGACCATCACCAACCTTTTAAGAAAGATTATTAAGAAGAATATCTTTGGATCTGAAAATACCTTTCCACATCCAATAGGCATTGGAACGAGGGTGAAGCAAGCGTTTGGATCCAGTATTAACATATTTGACTCTGAGAGTACGGCCTAGTAGAGAAATCTGAGGAGAAGAGATAACCCTCCAGACTTGTTTTGCAAGTAATGAATAATTGACTATTCCAATCAAGACCCCCAATATCAGAATTACTGCAAAGGATATCCCATTTAGCCTAGTGCACTGATTTTTGACCATTTTGGGAATCCAAAAAAAAATTGCAACAAAAACTATTCCAGATATGAGACGGGAGTCCAATGCACGATAAATCTATGAAATAGAAAATCTAGTAAGAACAGAAATAATCAGTCGGTATTATTGCAGCAAAGAATGTCAATTTTTTTCCCCGTACATGAGAAGGGAGGTATGGAAATTGTTCGAAGCCTGAAGCAACCTTTTTTTTTTTTTTAATTGCAGATGTTTAGTTTTTCTACCTTGTAAGAATAGAATATCAATGAAATACAAGCTCAATTTATAATAATTATAATCAAGTAATTAATGTTACAGTCAACTTAAGTATGATAAGAAACTGTAAAATTTCAAATCAACAATCGTAATCAGTCAAATAATATTTAAATACATTAACAGAAGAAAATACTCACATTCACACCTTGATCCGTTATATGTTTGTTCATAACAAGCCAACGATGAAAGCGTATCTTTTGTCTTTTACTATGTCTAATTTATATTGACAAAGAAAAAAGTCTAATTTATATTTATATTTACTACTATTATGTATTGATTAATCTAATAATTAAAAATAAAATATCTTCAAGGCTTTTCTTTGCCAGCAATCTTGGAGGCTTAAAATTCACAATCACAACCTTGAAAATATGTTCATTTAACAAATTATAAATTACATTCTTACAATTTATTTAAAAATATTTTAATAGAATATTTTAAATTATATTATTAAAATAAATAAATATTTTTAACCCTGAAATAAGTAACCTTTATTTTCG
Organism: Prosopis cineraria; assembly: GCF_029017545.1. Lineage (NCBI taxonomy): Eukaryota > Viridiplantae > Streptophyta > Magnoliopsida > Fabales > Fabaceae > Prosopis > Prosopis cineraria. The sequence goes on from NW_026555332.1 coordinate 43,066,555, forward strand.
CGGATATAAATATTTATTTTTAAATATTCCAGATATTTTAATTTTTAATCAAAAGAAAGATTAAATATGTATTTCATATCCTTTGCACATTGGCCCGGATTTTCCATTTCCAACAGGTGGAATCTATTTAAATTATTTCCAAGTTGCAATTATAAATTTTTTATTTTTAAAATTTTGAAATATTTTATTTTATTTTTTGATATCTTAGATTAAAATATTTTTATGTCTTATTTTATGCTTATAATTATTTATTACTAATAAATATAATAAACTGATCATAATTCAAAATATGATAAATGTTGAGCTATTTTTTGATTTTGATTATATAATATGAATTATATTTACAAAAACCTCTCTATATATAATAGATGATAATGGATTATGAAAGATCCGGTACTGAAGCAGGATCATGCGTAATCCAACCAGGAACCAAAGAAATAACGAGATGAAGAAAAGATTATCTCATGCATTTTTGGAAAGTATGGAACTCCCGTTACTTGTGGAGCTGTAAATTTGTAAATGACCTATAGAAATATATTCAACTCCACCATTCCACGACAACAAAATGACGCACTAAAATGCTTCACAACGTTTCCAATTAAGAAGCCTCACGAGAGAGACGACCGTATATGCTCACAAAGAAGTAAAACATCGTTAAATTACTGTCCGCATTTCAGTGAAGAGAAACCAAATAGTCGTCTCCAATTGATTTCAAACACTGAAACAGATGAACCAGAATAAGAATTCACTTCCAGCTAAGAGAAATCCAAAGCTTTCACCAGCTTTTATAATATGATGATTAAATGAACTAATGTACAAGTAAAGAGCACACATCCCATTGTATAACTCAAAACAGTCGAGGCAGGAAGGGGCTCGGATGCTATAAATAGCATTGCAATGCAACTAACAGCGAGGACCTGAAACCTAAATCCACACAACATCAGGCCGCATTGGCCATGGACTCAATCAGGATCTGGTAACCTTCCGGGACAGCACTCTGTGTCTGCACACATTCCGTCAACGCCGGAACATCGGCAGCCAGGTCTAAAACCCTTGCTAGGACAAGGAGAAGATGAAAATCAGATATTCTCTTCACAAATGGAAGATTTTTTGTACGGTCAAGATGATTCTTCAGCGCCTTCATCGCAACTTGAGTGTTCCGGTTCTCAACGGGAAATGTTGATGAAAGAGGACCCTGTATTCGAGGAAACAACGCTTTCATAAGTTCAATAGCAATTACATTGGCAAGCTGTGATAGAAGGATAGAGTACAATGGCTTCTATGATACATATTGACATGTCAAGTAGTAGAAGCTTGCAGAAACATTACATCCACATCCAGTACAAGTATTCACTTGGTAAACCACATTCCCAGGTTAATACATCAATTAATTAACGGATAATGAAACTTTTAATCCCTCGAGTCTATCTCAATTATTAATTTGGTCTTTTAAGTTTACTTTTTATTAATTTGATCCTTTATATTTCCTTAAATTATCATGTCAATCTTTTAAGTTCTAAAACACAAATTGATTTTCAAGATAATCTAACATAAAAAAGTATATTGATGATTTGACACACACATATATATAACTAAATGAAAACAAGTTATCTTGCAAATGAGTTTAATTTTTATCAATATAATTCCTTACAATGTGTTTTGTTCTCTTGTTTTTTAAAAAATTTCAGATTCATTTTTTCTACCTAAATAATTATACCCCTTTTCATTAGTCTACATGGTTGTCATCAATATTCTATTATCTAAGTCAATAAATTTTAATAGTGTAACTTCTTTTTCTAACAACAAGGACCAAATTGATAATCAAAATAAATTTGAGAGAATAAAGTAATAGAAATTAAATTTAAGAGACCAGATTGACAATAGAGATAAATTTGAAAAGACTAAAAGTTGCAACATCTCACTAATCAAAATCTAACTATTTTCAGATCGAGTTATCAACAGCTCTCTGATTGATTTTGTTAAAGCCAGCATAAGTGACATGCTTCTCTGTTTGAGTCAAAAAAATATTCTTTCCTGATTTTGGATGGTCAACCCATTAACCGCAAAACACGTTCCCCCCCCCCCCCACCAACAAGCCACAATCATTCTTGAATGACACGCAAAAGAGAACAAACACACAAACATGCATGGAAAAAGTTCTTTTTCAAGAAAGTAGAAAAGTACACGGTTGGAGTATGATATATCCTCTTACACTACAAATTTTTAAAGAAGAAGAAGAGCCAGGAAGCAAAACAGGAAACAAGGGAAATCAAACATTCGGAAAAGCTACTCGATCTCTGTAAATTCTGAAGAGACACAACCCTTTAAAGATGCAATCAGCTGAAAACCAGAGGGAACTACATAAGAACTAAGATCTAAATTAAGCTAAATATAACCTCAGTTCATATCCGATGTCAAGCAAAGAAAAACTATTCAACTATATTTTCCCTTAAATATAAAATGAATGTCAAACCAAGGGTACACCTTTTTTTTCAGTGCATTGGTTAGGGGATTTGACATGGTTCTTCAAACAAAAAAAAAAAGACCAAGAATTCAGTAATAGGCCTGGCTACAAATCAAGCTAATGCTGCTCTCAGGGACTACCAAAAAAAGATCAGCTTCTTAGCCCAGACCAAATATTCTACAATGCAAGCCCCTATTGTGATTTATAGCAATTGGAACTCAAATATGGATGTAAGACCAAACCTCCAATTGTCTTAGTTATGCCACTAAAAGGTCACAGCCTTCAGCTGGTTTCTTCAACAGGAAAGACTATAGAGACTCATGAACTAGGAAGCATACAACAACAACAACAACAACAAGCCTTAACTAGGAAGCATGTCTACATTTTATAATTTCTGCACCTTCATAGGCCTCACAAGTTCAAAGCTACAGAACATGAGCCTCAAACATATAATCATCAACTTCACTATGAATAATTTAAAAATTCTGAGAACACTACCCTATAAGCTTGCTATAGCACTAATCTCATTACAAGATATGTTCAGAGCAGAGCTATATGCACAGTAATTTTTTTACAAACTGAATTTGATGGGTATCCTCCCTCCACGATACTGCCAGGTGCATTATTAGACTAGCATATTTCAATATTTTTGGATGTTCTTCTTCGTTATTTTGTGTGTGTTTTCAAATTGGGCAGCATGCAACATTAAGCCTGGTTAGGCATTGGTTTGTTCCTTGCTGCCATAGTTCTGAGTATTTTCATCTATTCCACAAAGTCATTCAGATAGAGTTCACAGCTTCAAGCCAAAACAAGTTTGTTGAGATTGGAATTTTTTTTAATACCTAATAAAGAAAAAACTCCACCACAGGGGCAGAATATAATAAATACAACAACTACAAATATTTCATAATCCATTCCCATTGTAAACAGCTAATAAAAAAAGGTGTAAAAGAAACCGCGCAAGAGTGATCACATACCTGATGATCAGAGATCTTTACCACCACCAAAAAGAAGTCATTATCAACCTCTCTAGTATCTTTAACTCCGACAACTACATCTTTCTTCATCTTTGACAGCTTGGGATCGTCATCGTTACCGATTTCTGTTTCAAACCACCCTTCTTTGAACAATTTAATACACGTATCACTCATCTGAAAGGCTTCAAAGTGAACATCCGCACCAGCATCCTCGTTCACCTCCAGCTTCACTACAGCCGTCACCCACTCCTTCAAGCCATTCTCTGCGTGTAACTCTGCAGCCTGAAGAACCTCCCTGTTCGACAAAGTGTAATCTTTTTTATCCTGACTGATGGTCTGCGTGAATATAAACCCTACTTTCCTCATCCCCAAACCTACCGCAATAGCTTCTACTAACTTCTCTTCATCGGGGTCTCTGAATAACAATAAATTATCTTCCGAACCTTGCTGGGGTGGCTCATATATGAAATCCACTTCAACCTTACCCTCCTCTGAGACGGTACCGTACATGAACCCCCCTCTTTTCACTGCAAAAGCTAGGGTCTCATTCACATAATGCTGAAACGCGTTGGCACAATCCCGATCGAAGGAAACCAACTCGCAATGCGGGTTTTCCTGTCGTCCAACTCGCATTTGCTTGGCGATTAGATCATCCATGGTCATCTTGCGGCCGAAGGAGCCGGCGGGGCTGAACGCTGGCCCAGCAACCCTACGTTCACCCTCGTAGGCCAGAAATACGATAGACCCATGAGAGATATTGAGAGCAGAGAGAGGGGTATCGGGGTTAGACATATCAGTAAATCGGAGAAGATCTTCATGAGTCTTAGCAAGCAGGAGGTTTTGGTTGGTCGAGAGAGTTTGATTGTGTGTAGGAATTTGAAGCTGGGATTGGATTATAGATCGGAGTTGGGCCACAGTGACATGCGGGTTATCAACAGAAACTCGCTCCAGGCCATCGCGACTTCGAATTCTGAGCATCATGGTGAAGAATCTGGGATTATTGGAAAACCTTGGCCACCGTCAGAAAATTTGTGGGAGTGGGATCGAGGAACAAAAGATTTATATAGAATACTGAGTTGTAGAAGAAAGAGTATTTGAGTTGGAGTAGAATTTAAGTAGGGGAAGGTGAAGGTTTCGGGTCTGGAATAGTGAAATCCTTGTTCCTCTAGGAAAGCCGGCCAAAAAGAAAAGAACTCTTGCCTATCGGGATTGGGATACCGAAGAGGAAGAGGAAGATTACGATTACGATTACGATTACTAGTACTTCGGCTTTTTAATGGTAGCTCCTTATTTTATTATATCGTCAACAATTTCCTAATTCTTGCCCCGTTAGTTGAATTAAGAATATCTGGCAAAAAAAGAATTGAAAATAATTAGTAAGCTTATATTTGCCAACAAAAAGTAAGCTTACATGTTTAAAAGTTATCTCATCGGTATTATTATGTATTAATTAATTTAATAATTAAAATCAAGCATTTTTGTAATTTAAACTAAAGAAAGAGATTTTTGTAGATACAGTTATATCATGTGACCAAAATAAAAAAATAACTCAATATTTAATATATTTTGCATTTGCATTATATTCAATTTATTATATTTATCAATGATATATTATTATATATTAATGATAAATTCTTTATAAATTTTTAAATTTTTAATAATAAATACTTTGTATATTAATAATAAACATCTTATATGTTAATAATAAGTTCTTTATATACAATGTGAATAAGCATATTTTTAAATTTTTAAAAATTTAGTCTATATTTCCTGGATATAGATAAATATATATCTGTTTAATATAAAAAATTATTTAAATATAGTATTCATCAGCCAATAACAGTGTAACCTTGTTTCATGCTCATGTAGGGACCCATGTTAGTTGATTAAAAATAGAAATTGGATATTACTATGTAATTGCATATTTCGTTCGATTTAGGCTTTTGCCGCAAAGACCAAACAACATCACGCATGATTCTTTTTAATGAAAAACTGAACTATTAATCAAGAGAGATCACAAACCAAAAATGAGTAGAGTAATTTGTTTTCCTGTCAAGTGACTAGATTCAAAACTTCCACGCAATCCGTGCGAACTTGCAAGTTATATTACTTTCATTACCATTATGGCTATAATTCATGAATGATACTATGATACCTTACCAATGAGTTCAGCAATGGCCAGGGGTTAAAACTATAGTATCTGCTTTAAAACCAGCAATCCACTAAACATTACCACGCATGACCTGAAATCAAGCATTTAAATGAAATAATTAGATGTTATTTGATTTTTTGCATATTATTCTTCTTTGATGAAAGACTGCTTGTGTATTATTAATTCACCGAATCGCTATTTTTTGGGCTTTCGGCGAAACACCCATGTCCCTGTTTTGACCAACATATAATTTAGAGCACATTCAAACTCTACCTAAAAAAATCATATTATATATATAAAAGTAGGGTTTAAGGTTATGAGAGAATGTCACGTGTTCATTTTTAGGTTTGCTATAATTCCGCACTTTGGGATGCCTTTCGTGTGATTATGTGCTCCAGAGTCAGGCCTGGGGTTATGTTCGGGATGTTTTATTATTTTTTGAGAAATATAAAATATATTATTTAGGTTTGGAGTTAGGTGTAGGATGAATTATTAATTGTTATATGTATATAAAAATTTATTTTTATCTATTTAAAATTCAAATGTGGGCATGTTTAAGTTTAAATTAATATCTATCTATTTAATAACTCTGTCCAATCTAAATATATGGCAAAAATTTAGGCTCAATATTTTTTTAATGTATAACTTAGTAAATTAATATCTATCTATTAACATTAAATATCAATATTTTTTTATGCATGATTTAGAAGGGAATCCTTCGGATTTGACATTAGAATTAAAAATCAATACAATTTCCATTGTTTTACTTAGTATTCTTTAAATTTTCTTTAAACTGCTAATTAATATTTATCTATTTAATAACTCTATCTAACTTAAATATATGATGAAAATATGGATTCATAATTTCGAGTACATATATACGGCTATATATTAGGATCCAAATTTAAATTAATATACATCTGTTTAAATATTTAGAAAAAGAATATGTTTTTTACTATTTAAATCTATCCTCATGAATTTCAAAAAATATAAATATGATAAAGTATAGATATTAATATATTTAACTATTTGGGTCTCATAATGTGAAATTCATGTATTAATTTTTTCTATATTTATATAATTTGAATTTTGCAACTAGTTGTTTGAACTGTTAATTTCATATATCAATAATTAGAGTCTCATTATGTTAAATTCATATATTAAGTCTGGTAGAATTAAAATTCCTTTAATATCTACACTCAAAAAAAATAAATATTTAATATATATCATTTTAATTTTTTTAATTAAATCACCTCTTAATTTCCCCTCCTAAATGAGCATCGTTCAATGTTGAATTAGTTTTCAAGAATATTGGAGTAAGTGTTTATGTCTTTTGTATTTCTTTTTTAAAATTTGAATCACATTAATTACATCCAATATATAATACTTATTCTATCTATAGGACAATATTGCTATAGGGTGATTAGATCTCTGCAATCATTTGAAAGCCTTCAGTGTAACATTTTGAAGATATGTTGCATCGCTTTAAAATATATGAAATTTTAAAATTTAAGGCCTCTTAGTATTTCCGATCATATAGGACAACATATTATCCTTATAAAATTAGCTTTCTTATTCTCTACCAACATTAAGTTGCATCTTCAAACAGGTTCCATCTATTATTTTGAGTTTAATTTTGTTAATATTCTAGAACTTGCAAATAAAAAGACAGCAAATGATAATTACTTAGTTAGCATGTATTTAAATTTGTTGAATTTTTTTTGAAAATAATAAAGTATTTATTTTATATGTACAACTCGCCTATCAAATAAAATAAATAGGTTTGAAAGAATTATTTAATCTTTTGGACCTATTTGTTTGATAGGTTTAGAGTATGAAATTAGGTTTGAAATAATTTATCTTTTTGATATATTTTTATTTTATTTTAGTTAGATTTATCTATTTGAAATTAAAATTGAACAATTTAAATGGAGTAAGTAGATTATTTTATATTTTCATACAATAATAAAATTAAATTTTGGTTATATTTTGACTAGTCCAACTTAAAAATAAACAAATAAAATATATAGATTTATCAATTTGAAATTCAAATTATTATTTTATTATGAGATAATTATATAATATCTTAAGATTTATAACATTTTCTCTCATTTAATTAGTTATTTACCATATACAATCAATAAATTAGGATTTTTAATAAAATAAAAAAATATATTATATAATTGTATTAAGTATAAATATAAATATTAAAATTATTTTTTCAATCTAAGTTTTAATTCTAATCAACTAAGATTTTTTTAGCAAATTTTAATTATGTTCTTCTTGATATTATAATATAGTATTTTAAATTTTATTTTTCATCATAAATTTTATAAATATAATTTAATTTTTTTTAATCGTGCTTTTCCAATGTATTTTCAATTTTTTTTTATTTTATTTATTTTTTTTTAAAATTACATTTTTATTTTTTAAAATTATTGTATTATGATATATTTTAATAATGAAATTTATTTATGTTTATTAGATATATCGATCATTTTTTATTTAATTTTTTTATTTTAAGGATGCAATAATATATGCTTTTTTAACCAAGAAAAGAGACCAAGACTAGTTTTTGGATGCAATTTTATCATTCATATAAAAATAAAAAAGTATTTCAGTAAAATTTTGAATATATAATAAGTTACAATTAATTAATTTTAAATCATATTAAAACTTTTAGTCAAAAATAAATTTCTATCAAAATATTTTAACATTATATTTACATTTTTAATGATAGAAATTTGGACTTGTATAGTTTATATTATATTCTAGCGTTTGTATTATTTTGATTATACATCAAAGGTTATTATTATCTTTTAGATATTTAATTAAGGTACTTTATAATCTATATATGTATTAGTATAATTAAAATTTTTAATTTTTAAAAAACTATCCAAGCTTTCAAGCTTCGTCCTAAATCTTATCAATAAAAGTTAGGCTTAAAAAAATACTTATTTATAAAAAAATTAAATTTATAGACTTGAATCCTTAAAAGCTATGCTTATAAGAATCGGACTAACTCTTATTAATAACTTTTTGTGCATTTTATATGTAATTTGATGCTTGAAAAGTTAGATTTTGCTGTTAGTTTGTAAATAAGTTTGGACAAAATTTTTAAATATTTATAAATAAACTAAAACAGTGGTCATGTTTTGTGTGTGTGTGTGTAAAATATATATTTATATAGTTAAATTTACTTTACAATCTGATTTTAAATTTTTATATTGATGAATTAGTGTCTTATTTTAAATAATCAAAGATATATTGACTTGAGTTTTAAAGATGAATTCTATTTCAAATTTTAAAATTTAAAATTGCTCATAATAATTATTTATAATAAATATAATTCAAATTTTATATTATTATTTTAATTATTTATACTGATATCATATATAAAAGGGAGAATGATGTTGAAGTCTCACACAAGAGAATTAATTACTGCAAGGTCCATTGACAACTGAACTAAACTGCATTGACAATTGACTATGTTGTCAATGCAGTTTAGTTCAGTTATCCATAGATCTTGAAGTAATTAATTTTCTTATGTGGAACCTATTTATAATTCTCCCCATATAAAATATTTTAGTGAAAGGTTATGAGAAAGTTATTAAATTGACCAAGCAATGAATATTTTAATTTGTATACAAGTAAATGTCACATGTCATTTTGTGCATCCTCCTTAAATTGTGTCTATCCCTTTTTTCAAATCAAATAATAAATACTCTATCTAAAAAAATTATAATATATAGTAAATTATAAATGGGTCGGCTAGAAAAAAGATTTTGAATTTAAAAATGAATATTCTTTTTAATATTTATTCAAGTTAAAAAATTATATGGTTGACAATATTTAATATAACTTTGTAGATCTCAAAATAGTTTACTTAAATTTTAAAAATTTAGCCAATATAGTTCTAAATATTTATAGTTTAAATAAGATTGTCAAATTCAAATCAAATTTTTTTCTCATTTAGATATTATACCAATTATAAATAAGTGATGTTGTTTACTATTTTTTTTTTACACTTACATATTTGATTAAGAGTTAAAGGATAATGTTAACCCAAATGTTAATAAAAGTTAACTTTAAACATTAATTGAATGAAAAATTATGAAAAAAGATCCAAAAATATAGACAAAGAGCAAAAAATACACATAATGATCAAGGGAATATTTTGGTATCTTTTTTGTAATTTTTATGGTCCTTTTTAATAATTTTTGGGCCAACTAATGAGTTAAGTTATCATTTGTTAATTGTATGGGTGATATTACACTGTCTTCAAAAATTAGAGAAAAACATTACAAAAAATAAGTTTACGGGGCAAATTTATTATTTAACACTTTATTAATTTTGTAACATTCCCGAGTCTAATTTTGCATGACTAATTTATAAAAGTAAGATTTTATTTTAGTATTCCTTCAGTAATTTTATATTTTAAAAGTTAAATTTGATTGTTGGTTTTGTAGATATGTTTGAACTCAATTTTTAAATATTTATCAAAATAAAAAGAATAGTTACAGTATATATTCTAAAAATATAAATTATTTTTATCCATATCTTCATCTATATTTAAATCTTTAAAACTCAAATTACCATGAAATATTAAAATTTGATGAACTTTCATAAAATCAAATATTATTGAAAGGGTAAGATATTGATTATTTATTGTGTGAAGTTTCAAATTTAAAAATACACTCATATTTTTTAATTAAATAATTTTATTTATATTTTTTATTAAAAATAGTATTAATTAATTCAACGATATTTTTACTTAACCAATCATTTTATTTAATTAATAAATATTGAAATTTAAAATCTAACTATGTAATATAAATAAGTTAAAAGTGTAAAAAATATTGACCAATTAAATATGCAAAAAATTATCTCTAAAACATACTTTTGGTAAAATGATTCCATCAAATTAATCTTAACTCAGAGAAGTACTTAAAATATTGATAATGCCATAATTAGAATAGGATAAATTAATAATATCGGTCAATATAGCTATTTTATACTACTAATATAATGTAATTAATAGTAAAAAGACTCTAAGTTCTTAATATAAAAGGCTTTAAGTTTAATTTTAAAATTTAAACTAGATAAATTAAAATTTCAAAAGGATTGTTAATTTTAATTTGAATTTTCATCCACATATATATTATAATAATTAAAAGAGTAAAATAAATTTGCTTCTTTTATAATTTATTTTAATTAAATATACATCTTTTTCATTTTTTAAACATACACAAACCTTGACTAAAATTAATATTTTTAAAACACAAACCTCATTTCTATTTTAAAATTTCATTTCCATTCACCTACCTATTAGTTAATTATTAAGTCATATATTAAATAAAAATATCTTATATATATATATATATATGTTATCTAACAATCATTCAATATATCTAAAAAATTTTAATGCATATATATTTCTTAACATTTTATTCATATTTTAAACTTTTCAGTTTTGCAAACTTATGTATTTAATAATTTTTTAAAATGTAAATGCACGAGTTATGTAAAATAATATTTTAAACACTCATATACAAGAAACTTGAAGAAAAATAGGAAAGTAATATATAATGAGAATAAATTAGTTAGTATAATTTATGCTTATTTTTATTTAAATTTTATTAATCTAATCACAAATTTTTAAAATTAATTATTTTAAAATTTTTACATTTGATTATTTAAAGTTCCTTAAATTGAAGGAGGGAGAGCATAGACAAAAACATTATAAGAGAAAATTAATACTTAGGTTTTTTAATATAATTAAAATTAAAAAAATTAAAGTATTTTAAAATTTTTACTTGAATATTACTATCAGGACTAAAAATTAGACTAAAGAGTGAATTTTAAAAATAAAAGGGAGGTCCATGTAATTTTAGCAAAATGGAAGGGAGATGATCATATGGTCGTATTTTACTCTAATTGAAATAAATGTTATTAGCTACTCTATATATTTCACTCTAGCTATATATTATACTAATTAAACAAGAAAGACTACTCTAATTAGATGTTGAATAAAGTGAAGAAGATTAGAAGAGAAAGGAATGGATAATTAAACAATTAAAAATTTAAAGTGAAAATTATAAGCAAGTTAGCTTATGGGTTAACAGGTTTAGTTAAATGGTGCTAGCGAAAACTGTAACACCCTCAAAAATATAAACTGATTTTTCACAAATTATTAAAACCATTAACATGGTAGAAAATTTTCTTACCATGATACATCCAAGACAAAACACAAGTCTTAAAATATCCAAAAAGGTAATTAAAACCATGAGGAACAACATAATCCTCATGGCATGATATTCAAATCAGATCATAAATCAAAGGGACAGACATAATCCTCTTAGTCATATAAATACTTTTAATAAAAATGATTAGAGTTTACATGCTTCACAAAGAAGATATGTCATAAGTTGGCACAAGATACATTGTATAATCTAAAATAAGAGGCAACGTAAAAGATGGTGTCTCATACACAATAGTTACACCTCTGGTGCTTTCTCGGCTGGACTCGCTCCTGTAAAATATTAACCATGAGGAATGAGACTTAAAAGTCCCAGTAATCAAAAATTAATATGTAATGATGCATGCGGTTGTAACTAATCATGTGATTGCTAAGTGGGCACACAAAACATTTAACCGAACAATATTTTCAAACAAACCGAACAAGTATTTAATTTGCACGACTACACTTTATATCCTCCTTTCGCCATGCTCGGACGCCAAATCATCCGGCCAAAGGTGAGTTGAACCAAGCGACACGCGACTCGTTGGGTCCAATGAGGGCTTACCACGTGGTAATAATTAACCGAACAGAAATTTCCATTAACACCATACATTAAAATACCCTGACAAGTCATGCATCATTCAAATATCCAAACAGAAATATATCCAAACAATAATATCTCATCACGATATCCAAAAATAAATTTTTAACCCACTTGACAATAATTTCAAACAAGTATATACATAATTTTTTCAAACAACAAAACAACACATAACCATTCACAAACACACTCATCACAACACATTAATAATGGTTACTTTGTGTCTTGAATAACAAATTCCCCTTCACAACTCTTCTTTCACCACTATCTTTGTCAATATAATCTACATAATTATTTCACAATACTATATATTAATTTTACATTGAAATTAATAAATAACTCTAAATTAAAGAGTTAGAAAGTCTTAGATTTAAAATCCATATTGACACTAATTTAAGATTTATGCCTCATTTAACTTTTAAAATTCTTTTCTAAAATTCTCGTACCCTAATAAACTATTTTTAAGCCTCAAATTACTTCTAGTATCACAATTTCATCCATCTATATTCTAAAAATTCGTTTAAAAATAAATTAAAAATTTTAGAATTATCTCGAAGCCTCAAATTACTTTTCTATAACCTCAAAAATATCTATTCATATTTAAATAAATATTTAATAATCATAGCTCCACCCTACATCTCAAATTTCACATAAATTCAACCATATAGATCTAGATTTTAACTTAAAATTTCTTAAACATGAGTTTCAACCTCAAGAAAATATTCTATAATATTTATTATATCCCTAAGAGCTTTAACCTATATTTTTAATCCATCATATCATCAGATTAAGTATCCTATAGAAAAATCTTAATCAAAATATTTACTCTATTCTATAAAATAATCATATCACTAGAAAGCTAATATTATTTAAAAAATAATAAATATTTTTTTTAAATTCTAATCTAAATAAAAGTTGGAACATACCTGAAGAAAAAGAAAATAATCCCCCTTGCGAGAAAACGCCGAGCAACGTGAGAGGAAGAGAGAAAAATAATATAAAAATGGAATTGTGGTCCCACAATTATATTAAAAAAACTATAGGTTTGAATTTAATTATTCAAACCTTTAGGCTATTACTTGCAATTTTCACAAATTGCATCTTGGGCCCTTAATTGCAATTTTCACAAATTGCAACAAAAAATTTTCATGCTTCCTCCACAATGTACCTCCTCTTTTTATACATGAGGAGGTGCCTTTCATTCTCACATCTAACCGATGTGGGACTAAACCCCCTCCTTTTTTTACTTTCTTTTATTTTTTTTTAACTCACGCACAAACATTAATTTTTTTTAAATCTTAAAATTATATCTTAACAAAATATTTCTTATATAATTTTAAACCTAAGTTTTTAATTTATAATTAAATATCTAACCATAGTATTATTTCTAAATAACCTCAAATAATATAAATTCCTATTATTATCATTTTTTTTATCCTCAAAACCTAAATTTCACAATTTCTTTATTATATAAAAATCGAGATGTTACAAAAACTAGCTAACATCTAATTGAGCTCTAAACTATACAACCCACTGCGTCATTCTTTGGCAGGGTTAGACTCACTGGCTCAACTTATCTTATTAGCTTTAATTAAAATTAAGAAAATACTACAATCTAATAACAAAACTTAAAGATTACGAGCTTATATTTTTACCTAACATGTCACATTTGAATGCAAGTGAAAATAAATTAATAAGAAGTAAACTAAATTGTGATAAGGTTGCATTATATATGATGAAGTGATAAGGTTGCATCAAAGCCTAACTTTTTTAAAAAGAAGATTTATGATAAAATTATTAATGCCATTGAATTTGAAAAAGGAAATGTTTTTGTTCCTTATATGGATATGGTGGTACTAAGAAAATGTATGTTTGGTAGACACTTTATGCTTTATTATGATCTACAGATAAAATAGTTTTCAATATAACATTAAGCAAGATAGCTTCTCTAATACACCTAAGAAGATAAGCAACTCACTCAAATGTTTTTTTTATCTTTATGTGATTGAAGACACTGTATGTAGCATGAAACGGGGGAGTAACCTAACTAAATTATTAGTTTATAAGTTATTGATTAGATGATATGAGGCTCTAATGACACACATGTTTTGTCTTGAAATTCTTGACAAATGTTTAAAGGATATTCTAAAGTTAAGTAACCATTAGCTGGTGATCCTCCTTTTGAAGAAAAAGTTGCCATGCTTAATGAAGACTTAAGGCAAATTTAGCCTTTCTGTTATTCTAAGTGGGTTAAGAGAAGACATTATTTTTACAACCATTAACTCTTTATTTTGGGACAATTGTCAACTCCTTGCACTAACAATAAAGACAAGACTACTAGCAACAAATAATAGAGCATCTATTAGTACTTTTATGAATTTTACTAATTGGATTATCTCATTTGGTAATAGAACTGTTATTTAAGGTAATGAAGAATTTATGGATATTAAGATCCTAACTGATTTGTTAATGAATGATTTAGATAATTCAATAAAGTCTATTGTTGATTCGACTTTTTTGGATTTACTTACCAATATTTATAATTCTTCATATTTTAAAGATAGGGCTACATTAGCTCCTATGTTGGCTGTTGTTGAAAAAGCAAATAACTACGTGTTGGTCCTACTCCTTGAAAAAAGAGTTGTATACTTAAGCTTTGATAGTGTCATTAAAAATGATGAGGATAATTAATGACTTGCACTATATAGATTTTCTAAATTAAATTACAATGTCAAGCATCCTGAATTATAAAATAAAGCTTAAAGTGAGTGGTCCAATTATTTTAATGCAAATCAAAACATTGATAAATTTATAGAGTTCTGTAATGATATTTGTTTTATAGTTACATGAGTTAGAAAACATGTTATTGAAGCATGAGAAATATATGGATCAATTATAAGGACGAAAGTATATATATCATATATTGATATGTATCTATCTAATTTAAGATTGTCAACTCTTCATTTACTATAAAAAGGAAGAAGTTTCTCATTATGTTAACCTTTGCAATGCTCATTAATAAAAATAAGACTAGATCTCATGTCATATTGGTTTGTGCAAATCTCATCATACTTCACCAACAATTAATTATATGTCGTTGTTTCTCATGTTCAAAGTATGGAGACTTTAAAAATATTAATTCTTGACGAGAATGATTGTTCCAGAGATATAACTTTTAATATTATTTATAGAAATGTCTTCGATAATTTGATATAAATAATTATATATATTTTTAATATATTTTTCATTATATCCATTTACACAATATGCATTTAGTTTTTATCATTTGTTTTACTTTGATATATATATATATATATTTAATATTAATTATTATAACTACACAATCTCATTATATATTAAATGATATATATAAATAAAATATATATTATAAATTATTTTTTTAAATTTATTTATAAAAATTATATTATAAATGCACGGGTTCTTTACTAATTATTTATAAATAAAAAAATATAAAATAGATGACTATTAAAATGAGAACGTAACTTACGCTTTTTAGAATGAAATTTGTTATGTAAATAATTTGCTTGAATCGTATTTGAACGTGATTCTTCCTGTAATTTAACTTAACCTTACACAATTGTATATGATTCTCTGTTAAAAACGAAGAAGGAAAAATAAAGACTGGGCCGACGGTAAATATGATCATTTGGCGGGAGAATTCTTATTCGGAGTATTGGCTTGGAAGTGTTTAGCCTTCTGCCCGTCCCCGTTTGTTCGTGTTCTGCAAAATCCAGGTATTAGGGCAAGCATGTCCTTTGAAAAAACTTGTCTCTGAATACTCGCGCTCAGTGTGCCCGTGAAATTCCCGCTAAATTTCTCGTTTCCGCGACATTAGGTCATGGAAGGTTCAGCTGCACCCTCTGAAGCATCAACTCGTCGTTCCGTGAGTTTTCATTTTCGTCTTTGTCCCTCTCTTCTCTTTACATGCTCATACTGGTTGTAATTTGACTTTCCGCTGTTCGAATTAAGCAGAAGAGGAGTAGAGCTCAGGGTCAAAACACTGGGAAACAACTCCACCAGGAAAAGGACGGGGATGGCGATAACCGTGCTAAGATCAGCGATACTAGCGAGCAAGTGGACAGGGAGAGTTCACCAGACGATTTCGACGAAATTCCTCCAAAAGCTAAGCGAGGTCGTCCTACGGATGGAACTTCTGGGATGGCGCCCGAAAACATTGATCAGAGCTTGATTGGTAAACACTTGGGGCTTTCTTTTTTAATGTTCATTATCCGTGTTGATCAGATTTATAGTGTTGGAGACAATGTAGAAGTTCGATGCGATTTGTGACAAGTTACTGTTAGACCAACAATGTGATGGGCCTGGCAGCTTATACTCTCCTGTTCATATCACTTTCATTTTAATCATTTTGGTTATCTCTCTCACTGGCTCGTGAGTGTTTATGTCGCGGGTTTACTTCTCACATCCTTCTTACTTTACTCTTGGAATCAGGCCTAGTTTTGTTACTTAGGCTATAGCTTGTTGGCATCAAATGGCCTGGTCGGAAATGGTAATTTTTAAACGCATGCGTCATTCAGAGTATGCACTTTAATGAGAGTTTTTCTATTCTTTCTCATACCTGATGAATGGGTCATTCAAACTCATGTATATGGGATGCATCAGTTCAGAGTATGCACTTTTCTGTTCGTTAATAACATGTGAGGTGAACCGCACCATGATTTGTGGGGATTTTTTTTGAGGATAATTTTGTAACTCAATCCTTGAGTGAGGCCTCTCTCCCTTAGAATGACTTTGATCAGGTTTTTAGTTGGCCTTTTGTCATAACTGGACTGAGGCTGAGGTTAATTTTCTTGTATGATTTTTTTGCAGAGGTTGTCAAAGGATATGGCAAGCTCATTCCTCATGCAGTTAAAAATTGGGTTGAACGCTATGAACAGGATCCAAAATCTGCGATGGTTGAACTCTTGACAATGCTGTTTGAGGTGGTTAAAATTTTTTTAAGCATTTGCTCATGTTAAAAATTTCATAGATGTATGAATCCAACTCCAAAGAATCCTGGGAAATTTAGTACTTCTTCAAATAAAGAATACTTCCATTTTATTTTACAAGGTATTTCAGATTGATGAAATGATCAAACTTTTTAGGCATGTGGTGCCAAGTATTATAACAAAGGAGATCTTCTGGATGAGACTGATGTAGATGATGTTGTGGTTACTCTTGTCAACTGTGCTAAAAGGGTATGTGCTGATCATTTCCACTGATTCTTGCATACTCCTCTGCATACTATTTTAAGTTCAGACTCTAAAGCTCATGCCTTAACTCTTGTGAAATTCTAGGGTGAAATTGAAGATTATCAAAATTCAAAAAAGAAGGAAGTTAAGAACTTCAAAGAGAATCTTGTATCATTTTGGGATACTTTGGTCCGTGAATGCCAACATGGGCCGTTATTTGATCAGGTTTTGTTTGACAAATGCATGGACTATATTATTGCACTGTCATGGTTAGTATATGATTGTTAAAGCTTGTTGAATTTTATTATACATATATAATTACTTATAGGCCATTGTATATATGCAGCACCCCTCCAAGAGTTTATCGTCAGGTTGCTTCATTGATGGGTCTTCAATTGGTTACATCATACATAACTGTTGCTAAAATGCTTGGTGCTCAGAGAGAGACTACTCGTAGACAGCTGGATGCTGAAAAAAAGAAAAGAGCTGAGGGGCCTCGGGTAGAATCACTAAATAAAAGATTTTCGACTACACATGAGAAAATAACAATGTTGGAAGAGATGATGCGCAAAATATTTACTGGGTAGGGATTGCTGAACTGAAGAAACAAATTATCTTTAAAGGAAAATAAGCTATAGCATGGTTGTTGATCAGTGTCTCTAATACATCCATATAATATTCTTTTGCAGTTTGTTTGTGCATCGCTACAGAGATATTGATCCAACTATTAGAATTTCATGCATAGAGTCACTGGGTGTATGGATTCTATCATACCCATCACTGTTCTTGCAAGATTTGTACTTGAAGTATCTTGGATGGACATTGAATGACAAAGTAATGAGCAAATTTTAAATTAATAACCATGTGAATTTATAATTGCTTGTATATCACAACCTACTTGCCTCTTTTTTTTTTTTTTGATGTTTTGCCATTTTCTCTGGTTCTCTCATTCTCCATTATGCAGAATGCGGGAGTAAGAAAGGCTTCTATAACTGCACTTCAAAATCTTTATGAGGTGGATGATAATGTGCCAACCCTTGGTTTATTTACTGAAAGATTTTCAGGAAGGATGATTGAACTTGCTGATGACATTGACGTTTCTGTGGCCGTTTGTGCCATAGGACTTGTTAAACAACTTTTAAGGTCTGCTATTAAAACATTTTCTGGTGATATACTTCTTGTTCACTAATGAAGGGTTATGTAACATGTTGTATATTGTTATTTGGCCTATCGGTTTCTTGCAGGCATCAACTTCTTCCTGAAGATGACTTGGGTCCTTTGTATGATTTGTTGATTGATGATCCCCCGGAAATCAGGAATGCTATTGGAGCGTTAGTGTATGATCACTTAATTGCTCAAAAATTTAATAGCACCCAATCAGGTACTAAAGGTCTCAAGGCTGTTCTCTAGCTTTTTCACTTTAAGCTGGATATCTTTATTTTGAATATGGCAAACTTGTGATCCGGATAGTATGTTCTCTAGGTGAAAGTGTTAGTTCTTCTGAGGTCCATCTCAAAAGGATGTTAAGAATTCTGGAAGAATTCCCACAAGATCCTATCTTGAGTATTTATGTCATTGACGATGTTTGGGAATATATGAAGGCTATAAAGGTATGCCTATATTACCATCTGAATATTACTTTCTATGTGTGGCAGAAGTGGTAGCTTCTGATAGAATCCCGAGATAATGGGTGATTTGAGGGGAATAGATATCATTTTTAATTTATTTAGATACTTGCTATGTAATAGTATTGTTTAGATTTTATTTAAATATTTAGTTATCTAGATTATATTTAGATATCTAGATATCTAGCCATTTAGATTTTATTCATATATTTAGTTCTTTGGATTTTATTTTGTATTTTATCTAGATATAGATTCTAGGAGATTTTATTTAGTTTTTATTTAATTATATAGTTATCTAGATTTTATCTAGTAATTTTGGATTATATTATTATTATAAATATGTTTAACAACTCAAAAGTTAGCATATCATGAATAAAACAAACTTTTGAGATTTTTGGCTCTTTAGAGGTTCTCCTAATCGTGGCTATTGAGAAAAGTATAGAACAAGATTCTTGTTTTATATTATCTTGATAGATTTATTCTTTTATTTTCTTCTATCAGTTCTATGTTTTCTTATTAATATTATGAACTTAAAATCTGATTTCATATGTTAATAGAGATTTATCTTTCTTATTTTTCTCTACCTATCTTGGGTCCTATCGACTACCCGTTAACCAAAGCTTTTTTTTTTTTCTGGCTGTCTGTTTTTGTATCTCTGGATTTATGTTTTCCAGAACTAGGGTGTTGCCTGAAGCACAGGAGGGAAATTAGGAAGGATGTTAAAATTCAGGTGTATTGGCAAGATATTGGAACACAATGGATGTATAGACTTTTGATACATAAATTCTTTCTTTTTTCCTTTTCAAATTTCCCATTTTTTTATCTAGCAAGCACACTTGGTTATATGTCAATTTGAAGTCAGTAGCTAGAAAATTTATTTATTTCATTTGAAAACTCATTATAAAATTTTTGAATGCATAATTTTCCGTTCTTAATTTCATTTCAAATTTTTAGCTGAATGCTCAAGGGTGTGTTAAAGCCCATGACCTCATCCTTTACCTTCTAACCATGGTATGCAATCATCACAAGAATACTTTTCTACCGAACAAGGTTGATATGTACACTGAAGGCTATTATTTTTCCCTGATACCAGTGAAGCAGACTTCTGGGTGATAGATTCAAATTTGTTCTCTCTTTCTTTTTACACATAGTATTCTACCTCTAAGCTTGAATGTTGAGTTTATACCTTGTAGTTGGCATATTGTGCCAAACGACAGCTCTGGAAAAGATTTTCAGTGCTGAATATATTATTTATTTGTATTGATTACTAGTAATGTTTTGGCAGTTGCCTGATCATGTTTGATATCTTTCTTTCAGGATTGGAAGTGCATTGTATCTATGCTTCTAGATGAAAACCCCTCAATGGAGCTCACTGATGGTGATGCAACAAATCTAGTGCGACTCCTTTGTGCGTCTGTTAAAAAGGCTGTTGGAGAGAGGATTGTTCCTGCTACTGATAATAGAAAGCCATATTATAACAAAGCCCAAAAAGTTTGTGCCTACTTGAGTGCCAGTTCTTGATTTTTTTCAGGAAATTTTTTAATGTTATTCTAATCCTAAATAGTATTAAAATACTTGGCGTTTCTTAAGAAAGTGTGTGGCCTTCTTAATTTTATTTGCAAAGTATAAATATCTTGTTTCTTCAGGCATTTGTGTACCAGCTTTGTTTACTAGCCACTTCGCTAGTAACATTTCTGAGAGTAATTTTTGTTCTGTTCTTGTCTTCCTACTGAGGCTAATCTCTTTCCATCTAACCAATGACAGGAAATATTTGAAAATAATAGACGAGATATAACTGTTGCCATGATGAAGGTTATCCACTGCTCTTGCAGAAGTTCATTTCAGACAAAGCAAAAGTTCCATCACTCATTGAGATTGTTTTGCATATGAACCTTGAGCTTTATTCCCTGAAGAGGCAGGAACAGGTGGATTAAATGTTATTCCCGACAATTACAGATTGTTCACATTGTTTTCAAGAAACTGATAGTTCTTGCTTTTCAGAACTTCAAAAATGTCCTTCAGCTTGTGGAAGAAGCATTTTTTAAACATGGTGACAAGGAGCCATTGAGATCTTGTGTGAAGGCAATTAATTTTTGTTCAGCAGAAAGTCAAGGGGAACTGCAAGATTTTGCCCGTAATAAGTTGAAGGAACTTGAGGATGAACTCATTGCAAAACTTAGGTCTGCAATTAAAGAAGTCATGGTATATTTCAATGGACTGTTTTTCCCCCTTTTTAACTTGTGGATCTCATAGGAGACAGAAAATACAGAGATTGGAGAAATTAAACACATACTGATTGCAGGATGGTGGTGATGAATATTCTCTTCTTGTAAATTTGAAGAGGTTGTATGAACTCCAACTATCGAGATCTGTGCCTTTGGAAAGTCTGTATGAAGACATTCTCATGGTACTTCGTAACTTTAGAAACTTGGAGGATGAGGTGTGTACATGATTTCTTGAATTGGGCATTATATCTTACATGCCATTCTGTGTTTGACGATTCCTTGCTGGTTATATTTCCAGGTTATTGGTTTCCTGCTTCTGAACTTGTATATGCACCTGGCCTGGGGTCTGCATTCTAGCATAAGTAAAGAAACCATTTCAGAAGCATCTTTGTCTTCTCTTCTATCAAAGCGCAATACCCTGTTGGATGAACTTGGCTACTTTCTTAACTCAGCTACTGACTACAAAGAGGGGAATAAACATGCAAGTGAACTAATCTGCAGGGTAAGAGCATTTTGGTGTTAGTTTCTTTTCCTTTATCTACCTCTAGCATTAATATATTGTATGGCATGAACCACGGATTTGTCCTGATAAAATGTGTTGTTGGCAGGTATGCTGTATACTTGCTGAAACATGGTTCTTATTTCGAAGAGAGAATTTTGCCAAGACAAAGCTGGAAAGATTAGGATATCAACCAGTGCAGATGTTCTTCAGAAGTTCTGGGAACTTTGTCAACAGCAACTCAATACTTCAGGTTACTCCAAACTTCCACCAGCAAGATGTTAAAGCTAATAATGCATAGACCCATCTGTTTCTCAAAATTTAAATATATTTTGACAAGTTTCATGTAGTCTATGTCTCTATTATGAACTTTTCATTCTGAGTATTCAATCTAAGAGTTAATAGTAATAATAGCTAAATGTTCTTGATGAGTGAGGATACACAGATATCCTGTGTGAGCATCTCGCCACTAATGCTTGGAATTCATTTTTCTGGCATATCGTTTCTAGATGAGACAGAAGATGAATATATGAACAGGGAGTATGTTGAGGAGACAAATAGAGATGCTGTTATGATTGCTGCTGCAAAGTTGATTGCCAATGATGTTGTTCCGAAGGTGATTTTTCCCCTTTTAAATTTATGAAGTGAGTTCATGTTGGCAGAAACGTGTTGAGAATGTGAAGTACTGGAAAGCATACAATTTCATTGCAAGTTTGGCTGTTTGATTTGCAGGAGTATCTTGCTTCAGAGATTATTTCTCATTATGTTATGCATGGGACAAGTGTGGCTGAGATTGTAAAACATCTTATCACAGTTCTGAAAAAAAAAGATGATAGCCTGGCAGGCATTTTTCTAGAAGCAGTTAAAAAGGTATGACTTGTGACAAAGAAAGTGATTAATTGATCTTTCCTTGGTTGCTGCGCATTTTTCTTGAAAACTTGTTATATTCTGTAGAGGTCTCTGTTATTCGTCTTCCTTCCCTATGTCCAGTGGATGAATTTCCCATTATCGTGTTCCTCTCCCCATTTTCCTTGTATCTGTGCTTTTGTTCAACACTGAATGGATAAATTCCAGTGTGCCTTCATGTTCTGCTTCATTTCTCTATCTATACCATCACCATGAGGCAGAACATCAAAAGACATGTCATGCATTGGCATGATGAGAATACCTTTAAATCTATACGATGGTTTAACCATTATATAGATTTAAAGGCATTCTCTGAGAAGTTTAGCTCAGTGATGAGATGTTCAACTCGAAGTTGATCCAGTACAACAAGACCTGTTGGACTTGTGCATTTGAAATACTTACGAAAAATTTCTCACAGAATGAGGGCCTATGGCATCATGCACAATGGCATAATGAAAAATTTCAAAGATTTGGTTGCTAATAAAGAACTAAAATGTCGTGCAATTCATGTAGGGAACCCCACTTGGTGAAATAATGGTGGTTGTTGTTGAATGAGGACCTGTCTTTTCATTGCTGATTTACCCCAAGATCACCAAGTTATATTTTCCTCTTATATTCTAACTATCGTATTGATGTATTTTGGTGCTAGGCCTACCATAGGCATGTCTTGGAGCTCTCTAGAAATGAGAAGATTGCTTCAGATAGCAAATCTTTCACGGGGTGCAAAGATTTGGCTGCTCAGCTATCTGGAACATTTGTGGGAGCTGCAAGAAACAAGCATAGGTCAGACATTCTCAAAATTGTAAGGGATGGTACTGATTATGCTTTTGTAGATGCTCCAAAACAGTTAGCTTTTCTGGAAGTTGGGGTACTTCCCTTTGTGGCGAAACTCCCTGCACCAGACGTACTAGATATGTAAGATTTTATTTCTTATTTTCGTTTTAGAATCCTTGGTGCATATACCTGAAATATGACTCCTTTTGATGCCTTTCTTTGAATAGCATGAAGGATGTTCAAAGACGTACTGAAAATGTTAATACTGATGAAGATCCCAGTGGCTGGCGTCCCTACAACACATTTATTGATTGCTTACGTGAAAAGTATGCGAAGAATGAGGGATTTCAAGGTATGTAAATTTAAAAAACTAGCATCATTCTCCTTCACTGTAGTTTCAAATGCCTTTGTTGGGGTTTATATTCTCGAATTAGGGTCAGGTCAACTCAGAGGCAGCAGTTTTGTCTGCCTTCACCGTTTTTCTGCTAAGAGCTACTCCCTCCAGTCCTTATTATAGGACACATTTAACTGTTTCACGTATCTCAAGAAAAATAGTTTTTTCGTTAATATCATAAAAAAGTGAGATGTACTTTCATTTTTACCTTTGATTTTAAATGATAATGCAATTACATTAAATAACTTCACATTAATCAAGAATGGATAAAGTTGAAAAAATGGTTTAATTATTGCAAGGTGTTCTAAATTGTGGATCAAAAATTACTTTTAGAAGGTGTCTTATAAATAAAACTGGAGGGAGTATATCATAAGACTTTGGATAGAGAGCCTGAATGTCATGACAGGACTAACAAATTAAGTTGTCCACAGATGAGAAAGAAGGGACTGCTGTAAGGCGCAGGGGTCGTCCACGCAAGAGGCCTAATATATCAGGAAAGAAACTTTTTGAAGAGCACAGTTCAAGTGATGATGAAGAATCAATTAGTGCGTCTGAACAAGACGCACAAGATGAAGGGAAGCAGGAGGAGGAGGATGAAGATGCTCCTTTGATACATTCAATTAGGTCATCGTCAAAGTTGAGGTCGTTGGGAGCTTCTAGGGAAGAAAACAAAGGCCAGACTAGAACTGGTAGTTCCAGTAATGCTACGGATAAAATATCTGCTTCTAGAACTTCAGGTATGAGACGCTCAACGTTTTCCCATATTGCCCAGTTGGAATGAAAATATCTTTGGATGTCTTTAAGTGGATTTTTCTTTCTTTCTTTCTAAACAGCTAAGGCAATTTATTGTTTTAGTTTTTGCCACTTTAGGTTTCAAATAGGGTCAATTTGCGGTGGTGAGAGCCGGAATTTTATTGGTAACTTGTGATGACAATTTTTTAACCTCTGCTAGACTTAATGGATATGGAAAAGAAATAATAATTATTTGGAAAATAAAAATCATATCACGTAAAAACAAAATCAAGTGCCTTTATCATATTATGAATTTGTTTTCAAATTTTCTGCATAGTTTACCTTTATTTATTTACAAATATTCTAGTGATTTTTATTTTATTTGCTCAGTTATGTATAATTAGCAACAAATTAATATTTTAACAAATCAGTTATAATTTGAAATTTTAGTGATTTTTATTTTATTTACTCAGTTGTGTATAATATTCCTAACCCTCAAAATTTGATAATGAATCTGACTAAACAAATGCATGCATATAACTTTTTTGCTAATTTGTCCATTCTTTTATTAATAAAAAGCAACATGACAAATTATTTATTTGCACTTGACTTCAAATTTAGTGGGTGATCTGCATGTAAAACTAAATTTATGCGGATTATATGCACAAAAAATAAAATTTAAAAGGTGTATAGGTTTTAAATGTTGGGATTATTTGCGCATGTTCCAACACTTATGCAATTTAGCTTATTTTATCTTAATTATGTTTTATTTTATTTTGTTAGAATTTTACCAATTTAAGCAGTTAGTTAGGATTATAATCTTTTGTTAAGGTATTTTTTTTGTTGTGTTGCATTTTAAATTGTAAATAATGCACTTGGCACATTTAGATACTCGATCGTATTGTAGCTTTGGTAAATGGGCCTTTTTCTTCAAATTTGCCCCTTATTTGTGTTTTTTAAATCAGAACCATGCTCCCCGCTCTAGCTGATACAGACTACTGTCTTGCATTGTGCAGGAGCGTCCAACTAGTGCTGCAATCAATGGGTACATGTTGAGTGCATTATATTATAATAGGTTTGTATGTTATGTCCATATATCCTTTTATCTCTTATTTTGCCTCTCCTTTTTTGTATTATTTTCTTTTATTTCCCCGGGGAAGAAAGCCTGGTTGTTTCTATACGAAGATTTTTGTTTTTCTGGGAAATAAATACCTGTATTTCTCGGATTCCATGGGTTGTTCAAGTGGGAAAAAGCGCTTCCGACATCAGTTATTGGTAAGATTAGAGATTACTCCGTTGGTAAGGTTTATTTTAGAAGCCGGTTTGAAATGTGAGGTGTTGGGAAAATTTATTTTTTCCAGCTATGCTTTTCTTTTATTCATTATTCTCTCTTTTAAAAATAATATTTTAAATTTTAATTGTCATTATTTAAAGCATTTAAAAAGGTTATTTAATTTAATGGGAATAATTAAAAAGGTGTAATTTTTTTTTAAAGATTAAAATTTTTATTAACTATCAATATTTTATCTTATAAACTATTAAGAGTTGGATTTAGCAGAGATTTAGTCTCTTATAACGCCATGAATGAAGTTTGAATTTTCACTGGGAGGTGTCTCTACCAATGCTCAATTAAAAAAATGTTAAAATGCACGAAATCTTTTTTAATTTCAACGCAAGTACAAATAATATTTTACCTTTAACCATTTAATCTTATTTTTTTTATAACATCTTATCTTATTATTATTATTTTCTTGTGTTATTAACAAAGTTTGTCGTAGGGAAGCTACATTAAAGTTTAATTGACAATTTATGTAAATAAATAATAAATGTATAAAAATTATATTATTTTTTAAATATTTATTTTTGTATTAGTTTTATCTTTTTTTTTCATTAACGGTGCATAGTTTACTTTATATTAAAAAATAAATTTTTATTTATATAATTTTTATTAATTTTAACTTTCTATTTATTTAATATAAAAAGCTATTTAAATTGATAGAAAAATAATAATATATTAATTTTTCTTAAATTATGATAATAGTAAATAATTGAAATAATGTCACTCAACTTTCAAAAAACAAATGAGAGCATAACTGTTGAAAATGAAAATTTTCTCTTTTTTTTAATTGAGTTAAAATAATTAACAAAAATTAGCTATGTGTATATATGTTTTATTAATTTGACATGACAAACTTTATCAATAATAAAATTAATTAAAAATAGATGATTTTGCAAAAATAAAATTAAAAATTAAAGGAGTTAACTTTAAACAGTGAAAGGATTCATAATACAATTATTTTAAAATTTAAAAAATTTTATTCATTTTAACTATAAAAAATATTTTATATTATAAATCGTATTGAGAAAAAGCCCACCGCCGAGGACATATCTCCCTCTCATAAACACTCCATTCCTGGGACATGGTGTGTTAGGCACTTAGGCCCATAAAATAAGAAATTGAATACTGTTACACAACTTAAGACTTTATGTATCATATTTAGTGCGTTTGGAGTCTGGTCTACGTTGGGAACAGATTTTTATAACCATTGAGATAAAATCATTTTACATTTAGTAAAAGAGATTGAAATTTTGTGTCGTTTACAAAATGTGCCGATCCTGCATTGAAATAAGACTTGCTATTATAAAATGTGGGTTTGGAATCAGTTGTTCTTGGTAAAGTGAACAAATGGAAAATTAAAACACATGATACCAAAATTACTTTAAGGAACCAAATTGAAATGAAATCTAAACATAAGCGAGCAAGATGATAATTTTGCAATGTAAGAAACTAAAATATCTCTCCGAACTAAATTGAAATGTATCATAGTTTGCTGTCAGATTTCTTATTTGGATTTTTGTTCCTATCCCTGTGAACTAGCAGCCTCAATGCAGCCGAGGAATGATTCGTGAATGATTTAGCGGTCGTGATGATAGTAAAATAAATATTACAATCAGCTATTGAAAGGCTGGAAAAGCTTTAAGCTACGAACGTAACCTGAATGGATTCGCATTTGGAGCTTGGGTGATCGTGGCCTTTCATTTCATGTCTAAATAATCTCCACCATTCATTTTAAATTGATTTTTAAATGTTTTTAATGTTATATTTGTAAAAATGAAAATTTATAAAAATTATAAACAATTTTAATATTAAATCTGTCTTTGTACTTGTTAAAGGATGAGCTCCATTATACCCATCGTCCTTGAGGAGATCTGAATAGATCAGACTTAAACTTTCTTATTTGAAATTTATATTTATTAAAATAAAAATATAAACAAACATTAGTAAATCTGCCCATCACTTGTTAAAGGATGAGCTCCATAAATTGGATTGTTTAATTTAAACAATCCAATTTAATACTAATTTCTTTATATCTCTAGAAATTAACTGTTCAGTTGTATTCTGAACAGTATAAATGTAGTCTAGAAAATCCAATTCCATTCTAAAATTTTTATAATTTGTAGAAATAGACTGTCTAGATATATCAAGGGATTTAATATTAAATTTTTTATAATTTTTATAAATTTTAATTTTCACAAATATAATATTAAAAATATTAAAAAATCAATTTAAAATAAAGAGCAGATATCATTATTATCAAAAGAAGAGGAAGAGAAGAAGAGCAGAGATCATTTGAAAATGAAATGAAAGGCCACGACCACCAAGAGGCGCAAGTGATGACACTGATTGCGGATCCCAATCCGAATACCTCCCAAAAAACACAAGAAAAAATCTAGCAAAAGATTATATCTCACGAAAACAAACTTCCAGCAATATGCATATTCTATATAACCACACCACACAGAAAGGGGGTTCAAAAGCATTCACCCATTATATATATATATATATATATATGGTGAGTTGACAGCATTAATAATAATTCCAACGTTCCCCAGTTAAAATTGCTGGTGTAAGTTCTCAATTGGCCAAAACTGCATTTGTTAAATTGCACAAGACGATCACGAGAAGAATTCAACAAAACCTCGTAAGAAAGTTTCACCGTCTTCCAGCACTATTTAATAAAGGAGTTATAATACCTTGTATCTGCAGCAATGACCGTTGAATTCGGAGCTCCTCCTCAACAGATCGCTTGAGATTTCTGATATGACTCTTGAAGGAGACAGAAGCCCTGATATCATCAGCCCGCATTTGAATAACCCTCTTTGTCACTTTGAATAGCAAACTTGAATACCTTGGCACCGTACAATACTTTTGCAAGAACATCATCAGTAACTCCAGCTCCCCCACATCCAAGTTTGTAATGCAAGTCACCAGTTTCCTCCTAGCAACCAATTCCTCCATCACGGCCACCACATTCTCAGGATTTTTACTGCCTAACACAGATACCAGAGCTTCCCTGTGCCTAAATTTCTTCAACAACTTATCATGCTCTGTCAATTTCGCCCTTTTTGGCTTCATAACCAAGTAATCTCCCTCTGATGGTTTCTCTCCTTGCCCTCTCTGGAAATATCGATAGTATGAAGGCCTCAGTACTTTCCTCTTTGGTTGCTCCACCGGCGCTATCCTCCAAAACAGCCTTGACTCACTTTCCTCCTTTTCCTTTTCCTTTGTCTTCCTCTTCCCAGCAAATACAATCCCATTCGACGACCCAATGACCCGCGTGGAAGAATCTGGCGAAAAAGCAGCTGAGACAAGAGGTGCAGGGAACCTCATGGAATGGGTCACTCTCATGTTGGCATAATCAAACACTTTCATGTACCCATCCAGTCCCACACTCAGAATCCTAGATTGCTCTGATTCGTCCCCTGCATCTCTCCCAATTCTACCCACACAAATGGAAGTGACAGTCTTGTTATGACTCTCCATTGAGAACAAAAGCTTCCCACCGCTAAGCAAATCCCACAACTTCACTGAATTCCCACCCGCCGTCGCAATTACACCCCCTGATGGCAAGAAAATGACATCCTCCACCGGCTTCCGATGGTTCACTTCCAGCATTGGCCTCCTATCTGCAACCCTCATATCCCATAGCTTCACGGTATGATCATAAGAACCGGTAACAAACGTGTCCAAATTAACAGGGGAAGAGTCACCGCACCTGACATAATCCTTGTGACCCCGTAATTCTGATATCGGTGTTTCACCCGCCACATCCCAGTACTTCACCAGGGCGTCATCCCCACCGGAAATCAAATGGAACCTATCGAGCAATGGGAACTGAACGAAACGAACGGGGCGAGAGTGAGACTCTAGTTTACGAAGCGGGCCTCGAGAATTGAGGTCGAATACTTGGATACGACCAGATGACTCAGAGGCGGCGATGAGGCGGCCGTCGGAGCGGAAGGAGGCGCAGGTAACAGTATCTTTGAAGAAGGAGATCGTGGAGGTGACAGAAAAGGTTTCGGAGCTGTAGATTGATAGGTGGGCAGAGTGAGCGACGGCGAAGGGATGAGCGAGAGAGGGCGAGAAGGAGAGTGAACGAACGGAGATGAGGCCGGGGATTTGATGGGTCTTGAAGGAGGACCAGTATTTGGATTCAGGGGTTTGCTTCGGGGTTCTGGGTTTCGATTTCAACTTGGGTTTCACGGGGAATGCCTTCGAGGGATGTGGTTCCGCCATTGAAGGCACAGTTGAGCTGTGAGGTGGTTTAGGGTTTAGGGAAGAAACAATAAAGGTTCGGAGCAGACCAGAGAACTTATATATACACAAAACAATTATTCTATTCGTAATGAGGTCCCCTCCGGCGCGTCCAGTGCAGTATCTCAGAAAGTGTGCTGAAATTAAGCGTTCGATTGATCCCATGGCTACAAAATATTGGAAATGCAAAATAAAAGGGGATAATTAAAGATAAAAATGTATTTGTATAAATCCAACACATACAATAAGAGCGTAGATTTTTTATGAATCTGTCCGACAGACACAAATTCTTATATAAATGGTAATTGCAGTGTAATCTATAGCAAATTTACTGCTTAACATTGAACTCTCCATTGAATTTTGTTTATATTCCAAACATCTGATATAACAATAACAAATTAACCGTGCAATTGTTAATTTTTCAAACTGGTAGTTGAAAATTAAATATTGTAATTAATAATTATTCGTTGATATTTAAAGTTTCTAATTAAATTTTTAATAGATAATAAATGATGTAGTTTTTGAATAATCTCTTTTTTGGTGAAATATTTTTAATAATCTTTAGAATCCGAAGTTGACTTTGTAATTTATATATTTTAGGATTAAAAATTAAAATAAATAATATATTTATATATTTCAATTTTAGTTATTTTTTTGAATGTCAATTACTTATGACGACTTTTTAAAATAATTTAAATTTAAACTTAAATAAATGTATTTGAAAATCCAAATTTTTGTAACTGTTGTTAATTAAGTAAAGTATAACAGTAATTGTAAATGTAATAATACAGATACATTCGGATTTTCTTTATTCATATTATTAAGGCGTTTTCTAATTTTTTTTTGATGACGTTTCCGGTTTCCATGGGCATATATTGGCAAGGGAATGGTGATCAAACGGGAATAGCAGTCCTAAAAGCTATATATTTCCCTTCATGGGCTTGGAGTAGCTTGCTCACTGGCCATGAATTGTTACTAAAAGGTATATGGTGCAAATTGAGTAGCACTTTGTGCATCAATGCTTGGAAAGACACAGTGGATCCTCGGCTTACCTAGTGGTAAAGCTGTTAAACAAGATGGTGTAATACTTCATGAAAATATGTTTGTTGCTCATGCAATCCATAACGGGAGCTGGAACCTGTCTTCAATTGTCCATTGTATGACCTTTGAAACCATTTCAAATATAAGTAAGATCCACATCCCCTCTAACGATGCTCTTGACTCTTACTATTACAAGACAGCTTTTTAACAAGTTAAAAAAAAAAATAGAATCAATAACAATTATAGAATTATTGTTGTTATAAGGGATGTTAAACAGTTGTTCAACTGCTGTTGTAAAAAACTTCCAACAACAGTTCCATAAACTGTTATTGAAAGTTGTCAATTGTTTTGTTTGTTCAAAAAATAGTGGCACTTTCAACAGCGATTCTCGTAACAATTGCAGTTGAAAGCCTTGTTTTTTTTAAATATCTATTTTAATTATTCCCTCCATTTTTTCAAATTAAAATATTCTATACAAGTCATGCACTCGATTGTTTAGAATTTAGTTTGTGCATATGTATGTGATGGCATGCTCAACATCAATGCACAAACTCAATTGATGATGTTGAGCATGTGCTTCATCACATACATGCCGCACAAACTAGACTTTGCTGGTTGCCTACGAGTCTGTCACTAATATAAAATAATTATTTCAAATATTGATAAATATTAGAGTCAATTATTTTAAAAAAATTAAAAATATATATATAATCTTAGAGGGAAAAGAAAGAAAACTCAAGATTATGAATTCTAACCCATTTCAAAATACTCACACTCTCAAGTGCTTGTAAACAATCCAAGTTCTCAAAACTACAAGTGTGAAACAAAAAACTAAAAAAGATTAAGAGATATTAGTATTTAGTATCATGCAGAGAATATGATTGAGGAAAAGGAATGATCCCAATCCACATTTTTGTAGGATTTAATATATATATATATATATATAAATGAAATTATAAGTAGGCAATATTTATACCAATTAGGCAAAGACTAACTTCCACCAAATCCAAATCAAGACAGATAAGTACCAATTCATAACCAAGGTCCATCTGATTTCAGTTAGGAAACTAGTACTGAGATTAAAAACTGTTGTATGTATGTCAAAAGTGTGTGTGTGTTAAAAGTCCCATATTGCCTAAATGAAGAACTCTCATAGTGTATAAATATTAAGGAATGAAGTAGGCTAGTAAAATGGGCTTGGAGGAGAAGTAGGCTCGCGCACATGAGACAAGCCAACTTAAGACAATCGTAGTTGAAATCAGTCGATTCACCCTCCCCCCGGTGTGTGAGTTCAAGAGATATTGGGTTCCTTTTATCGAATTATTTTTACAAAAATAATTATCTTTAGCTTATCGGAAAAACCTAAAGTTTTGCTGTTTTAAATTTGAATTTGAAGTCTTGACAGTTTTTTAGGCATTAAACCACTTCTGAAAATTAATTTTGTGAGTTAATGTCTTAAATGCATGTGTTTGCCAATGTCTCCAGATTAATGGTGTTTAAACGTGATTTATGAGAGTGTAATCAAAGCTTTAATTCGGTGATTATGAGCCAATGTTCATGTCTCCATCTTCAAGCTATATATAGCCATGGTTGCGGATAGAGCAACTCACCAGCCTCTTGAGTTTTCGGGCAATTCTCTCTTCCCTCTGGCTTCTGTTGTTTTGTTCATCTGAGTTCGTTTTTAGTTTTTACTGTTCTGGTTCCTTTCTTCGCAGGAAGTGCTTGTTTAATCCTAAGGAACTGTCGGTTCATTGTCCTGGTATGTCGAAATAGTTTTTAAGGATGGTGTCGTTTTGGGTACAACTCAAGCAGCTCGCCGTTCATCGTTCAGGACCAAGTGTCAATTGAACCATTGAAAGCATGTCCTTTCATGAATCATTGATATTAAAAGTTTTGCTTTTAGCCTTTTCTATTAGATTATGATATTAGGAATATGTTGTTAGTTGCCTTTTTTATGGTCTATCCAACAGCGGAAAAAATTATAAGAAAATAATAGGCATAGAGGCATAATTACTATGATCTTAATTAATAATTTGGAAACATGCCTCCAACAACAATTAGCATGCATCCACATTTAAGATTCAGAGGAATGCATTAACTCTATTTTTGATAATTTATTCTACTGCTTGTCATTCAATCTTTCTCATTAATATGTAATTTAATGTTAAAATTATAATTATTACATCCTAGCATGGCTATTTTCAATGGTAAATAGAAGTGGGGCATGCATGGTATTGCTTCCAAGTTATGCAACAATGTTGACGGTGCACTATGCAACACCCCCATCAGTATCATATATATATATAAGTTTAAAACCATAAATTAATGTCAGGTGATTTTACACGCTACCAACACTTTCTTTAATCTAGAGAAAGCATGATCGATGGACTATATGAAGAAGTCTCAAATCCTAGCTACCTTGAATCTTTTTATTATAATTTAAAAAGCATAATAATAGCTGTGTTGTGTACCTTTTGAGCTTAGCATCTCTCCTTGTCGGTATTCCTTTGAGGGTAGGGAAGTCACCAGGCAGATCAATTTTCAGACTTTATGCCAAATGAAGAAGTGTTAGTAGAATCACTTCAAACCCACATGTCATGTGCTCTCTGTTTTCTATTTCCAGTCTATTTACATTCTCCTCAAAGAATTTAAGCCCTATATGTATAAAACAATTATATACAAATGAAACATTTGAATATAAATTTCTCAAGCTTTTAATATGCATGAATCCAATATATATATATATATATATGAATATTGATCATTCAACTACATTTCTCAACTTTTTTAGGATGAATGTTGTAGTGTGTTAACGCAATAACAGAAGATAAGGTGCAAATAAGCCTATCATAAGCCAAAAATATATGAGCATCCCTAAGCATCCGTCTGGAAGCTGATTGTCTATTATCTATTAAAGAGATTCTAGGAATTGGGGGCCCTACTTCCATTTACATCTTTTACCAAAGCCATCAAAGATGTTGTATAAGCTGAGGGTGATATGTTCTTTTCTCCTTTATTTGACCCTAACTTTATTTTAATGGCTTCTACTCTCTTTTTGATCTCCTTATTCATTACAAAACCCTTTTTCAAACAAAAATGACATATGCATGACATCAAAAACTTATTGTAAAGAACATGCATGGCATCAAGATTAAACTAGGGACCCTATTACCAAAAAATATTTCAAAGAATTATCAATGCACAACTTTAAAACAAGGATAAGGGGATGAAGGTTTAGTTTCAAAACTAAGGCATTTTTAGTCTAGTTAGGAACATACCTCCACAAAATCTTATTTCAAAAAGGCAAAAGAGTCTTGCAAAGCCTCAATTTCTCCATCCTATTGTAGTATGATGACAATCAAAACTGAAGTGACAAAGAAAGTCGAGGAACCAAAAAGAAAGTATGACCACAGAAGTTAAAGCCAAGTAATAAATTACAAAATAATATAGAGGATTACTTAGTGCTTGGTGAGCCTTCTACAAATATGTGATAATCTCTTGCCTTCTTCAAAAGAGAGAACCCATAATCTCATATGCCAGAGTTATGTAGCTGGGAGGAGCAGTGAAAAGGGAGCACAATCTTCAACACTGACATGAGCTTAGGAAGAAGTGATAGTGCATGAGATTGTCAAGAGGAACTAGATGTGCGAGCTAGGGCATGATCTTTAAAGCATTTCAACAACGACCTAAATGAGTGGCACAACTGAAGTAGGGAATGGAGATATGAAAATGAAGAAGGTGAAGACAGTAGCTGTGAGTGCTCTCTGTAACATTCAAAAAAATTAAGTGTGATTTATTAACCTAATGAGTGTGATTAATAAATTAATGACGTATGTGGCTAAAGGGGCCTAATTGATGTAATTTATTATGATTTTAGCCTTAAAAGTGAGTCCGGATTGATGGCAGACCACCTGAACATGGAAAGAGGAAGAAAAAGTGAAAGAATGCCTTTTATGCCACATGTCGCAACCTATGGTCAATCCACCATGGCGCACAAAGGCAGATTTAAAGGCAATGGGCCTCTTTGCACCAAGCATTACGGTGGAAGGCAACGTGTGCCACAACGCACGGCCAAAAATATGATTAATCAATTTCATGTCTGTTTAAAAATTCGGAAGAGAGGAGAGGAAGAAGATGAAGAACACGTTTGAGCTCTACTAAAGCACGCACATTAGGACCCTTAAAGGTAATTTTAAACTCCCAAACACCCAAGGTAAGCAATCTATGCCCTCTTCTTCCTTTCTCTCCCTCATTTATAGAGATTTAAATTAGGGTTTAAGCATTAATGGTGATTTTTAATCTATGGGAGTTATGGGTCCGATTCTATTAGATAAAATAAATGTAATAGGAGTTGTTTGTGGTAGATAAACCCTACTTTGATGATTTTACCAAGAGTTTGTTGGATAGAACCATTAATGTTCAAAAATTGCAATTAATATGGTTGTTGGAGGTGTTTGAGGCTCATTAATGATGGTTTAATGACTCAATGGTAGTAATGTAAACTAATGGAACTAAGTGAACCATTGAATATGATGGGTAGCAAAATTTATGATATAATAGAGTGTATGGAGATTAATGTTGGAAAACTCACAAAATGAGATAATGATGATATCCTTGTATTATGTTTATAGTGTGAATCATTGTGGTACCATTTAAGCTTGTGTAAAGCTTAGGAAGTGTTTTGTGTGAGGGGTAAACCTTTAACCTCTCAAAGGTTTGAGGTAACAAGAGAAAACCTAACTTTATATAGTTGAATATTAATTGGTTATTGATTGAAAATGGGTTGATTTGAATTATGATTTATATTTTGAACCCTTGATGCAAATTTGACATATTTGATGATGTGACATTGTGAAAATGCTATGTGTGTTCATATATATGTGAATAATGATGGTGATTGAGATTATGTGAGTATGTGTTAATAGAAATATGGTGTATAATGGTGAAAAAGAGTTTTATATGATTGATATGATGAGATGATTGTATCAATGACATTAATTATCATAATTGCATAGTGTGTAAAATGTATATAACATGATCATTGATAGAAATTCGCCTAGGGAGAGAAATAGATTGATTTAAATCCACGTGATACTAACAACGACCGTTAGAATAGAAAACGTGCCTTAGCACTGACCGTTGGAATTAAGAGTTAGCTCGTGTCTCATATTTGATTAGGTACTATCCCACTTATTTTATGAGGAACTCGAATCTAACTAGTCTCCACCGATTTATAAGGAGCTAAATTAGAGGTACGACACCCCATGATTGTTAATATTTGAAAAAACTGAATTACACAAGTGAGCGAGTTAACCCTTGACCCGGTAGCTCCTCACAAATGAAAGGTTGGGTTAGTCCATGAAGGATGTTGCCATATGATAGCCATCGATTTCATGTCGAAGATAACATGAGGGTATAAGGTTGGCATTTGATCATGCATTTAAATCCGGCCATATAGTTGTTAGTATTGTGGTCTGGTAAGTGTTAGGGGCACATGGTTAGTATTATTGCGACCCTAAAATGTGCATTGGCATTTTATGGATATGAATA
Source organism: Prosopis cineraria (assembly GCF_029017545.1). NCBI lineage: Eukaryota > Viridiplantae > Streptophyta > Magnoliopsida > Fabales > Fabaceae > Prosopis > Prosopis cineraria. Next base: position 43,103,542 of record NW_026555332.1, read on the forward strand.
TGTGACTTGGGCCTAATCACATGATTGTTGGTATTGTGAATTGCGGCCAAATTTATCATATGTGTTGAGATGGTATGTGTTTGCCTACTTGTATCTGTTTCAATTGATATGTAATTATGTAGATTAGGTAAAACTTGGTTACTGAGTGATTGTACTCACTCCTCAATTCTCAACATTTTCAGAGCCTAGCTTATCAGATCCAGTATAAAAAAAAACGTTTTGAGGCATAAGATTGGGGTGAAAAATCTTGCTTTCATGCCTCTTTACTTAATTTTTGGTGTTAATGTTGTATAATTGCTAACTAAAATCACATGTCATTATTTTATACTACTTGCATTAATATAGTGTGCAACTTAGTACCCTGAGTTAAAGAGTTTTGGTTGTGAACTCATGCATAGAGCTAAAGTATTTATGCAAGTAGAAATATGTGTATTTTGAATTATTTGAAATAAAAATGATGGCTTTATGCATAATTTTCCTCCCCCTTGTATTTTGTGAAAATTGGGTGATTTTGAGAAATATGTGTTTTTAGTTGTCTCTGGTGAGTTGCACGGGTCTGCTAGAGTTTATTAAGTGTGGTTAGATAGTTGATATAGGCTTTTGGCACTTGAGGTTGAGTTGAGACACCATGATTGTGAAATTTTGGTGAAAAAGTGGTAAAACGGATTTTAGCATCCAACTTTTTGTAAAAAAATAAATTTGAGTGTGAAACCTATGCCATTAGCTAGAGTTAGGAGAAAGCTCCGTGTAGACAGTGAAATCACCTTAATCGAACGTCGGACGAAGATTTGAGATGCGTTTGAAGTTCACTCCCTATGTTGTCATTTTAACAACTAATATTTGTCAAATTCGTGTAATGTGCTACGACGCATGGCGCAAAGGTGTGTGAGCCACGACATATATGTCTTAAGCCATGGCACATGTTACATTTTCTGCACAAAACATATTTTTAAGTTTTGAAACTCATTGTTATGGGTCCTTTTTATTTTTCAAGCTTCCGTATTATTTTCAAACTCTATTTTGAATATTTTAAGTGTATGTTAGAAATTAAAAATTGAATTTTGAAATCTCATTGTAAATGATTTGAGAATTCTTCTCTTTTATAAAATCTTACAACTTTGGTAATCCTTTGAGGGTTAATCCCTTGATTACCTTAATGATGGAGTTAAATAGGGTTAAGTAAGAGAGAATCTACACTTTCGGTGAAGAGGATGACGAATAGGGCTCTTGGTGAAGAGGACAAAGATAGTGCTGTGAGTGCTCTTAGCATGAAGAAGACAATGACAATGCTTATTTTTAGGATTTTAAGTTTAAAAAGACATATAACATCAATTCATCCATTTAACTGATTTCAACTATCAACAATGGTTGCCACCAAATTGATAATAAACAATTTTGATTTTTTAATTCAGTAATAGCTTTTGAAAGCGAATATAAGTCACCCACGGTTAAAAGTCATAATTTTTAATTAAAATCATTTAAAAATATACTCTCAATAGCAAGAAATTGTTGTTCAATCGATAAACAACAGCGAATATGTTTTAGCCTGCTGTTAGAAGTTTAATAGTCATGCCCTTAATGACAAAAATATCACTGAGTTTATTTTCAACATTATTTGCTTGTGAATCAATGTTGAGAAAGTAGGTTGTTAAACACCTTTTTTGCACGAGTGTCTTTTGCTTGGATAAGGGGAAAAAAATGGAGAATATATTCTTAAATTTGGATATCGATTGGAATACTATAGGTCAAATTCTACAATCTCAAGAAACCCAAGCTCACCTTTTTTGTTGCCTAAATCCTTTTGGAAATGCGTTTGGCAAATTAAGATCCACCCAAAGGTTAAGCAATTTATGCAGAGACCTTTGAATTAGTCTCTTGCAACAAAAGATGCCTTGTATACCTGCAAGTGCTCTCTTAACCCACTTTGTCCTATGTGCAAGCATACTCATGAAACTGTTGAGCATTTTCTATTACGTTGTGGATGTGTTTGAGAAGTTTGGTTTGGTTGTCCTTTTATCCATATTATAGATTCTTTGTGTATTACATCTTTTAAATCTTGGTGTTGTGCTTTTTTCTTGATGATAGTTCACTAGATAACTTTGGCAAGGCTTATATTGATTGTCTATGTTGGAATATTTAGAATACCATATCAGTCTTTTGTATTTTCTACTATTGAGATCAATCCTAGTAAGGTCATTATTGACACTGCGCTGCTATTAGAGAATTTTGGACTGCTAATTACAAGGAAATTGCACCTAACTCCCCCCCCCTTTCCCCACAATGTAAAGTGGAGTTCTCTTGCTCAAGGTAGTGTCAAGATAAATTTTGATGGATCTTTCTCAACCAATTAGCACAAAGCAGGCATTGGTGTTATATGCCGGGACTCCAATGGAAATTTTCTTAAAGGGTGTCGACCATCTTGGTTGTCTTACTCAACCCCCACTCCCTCTATTATGTTACCACTTGCATGATTCAGTAACCTGATAGAAGTAATTTTTTGCGTCCCATGACCAACAATTATAGGGAGGGCATTGGTTAATGCTTTATTTTGATTTGTATTTTGTTCTATAGGTCTTTGCCACTGTGACTTGTGACTTTTTCTCTTCTGTACTTCCATTTTCATGGATGAAATTATTCCCCCTTTGGTAAGAAAAAAAAAAAGCCTGGAATGGGAGGGAAAGCTTCAGAGGATGACCGATAAATGAGTTTTTGTCTGCAAATCAATCGAAGGAAAATGATTTTGTGTCACTCAAAAATGAGCAAGATAAAGGAATGACAATATGAGTGATTTTCCAAAAAGTTTGGAGGCGTTTTCAACACCATGATGACGTGCTGCAACTCAAAAATACCCAACCTAGCAGAATAAAGGGAAAACAATTTTAGATTAGATGAACGTAAAACAATATAGATATTCATCAGGCACAGCACAGCACAGCACAATGATTCCTAACATTTGTCATTCATTAGAATTAGTTGCATCTAATATGTGATACAATTGATATGTGCTCTACAGGCAATGCTCTTCTACATGGCAGTCAAAATGTGGTGCTAGATTAGGGGCCAGGTTCATACTATACTTGAACGCCGAAGTTCAGGGAAATCGAACCTGTACCTCTCCCAAGCACTTTAAGCGAGAGCTCTACCATTTAAGCTACATCCCCTAGCCACACATCATCCCCTGGTTTATCTCAATTTACTAGACACATAATAGAGGCTGCACCGCATCTCACAAATTTCATGGCGATTAATTATAAAGTTAATACTTAAAACTATATATAATTGAATATTTTAAAAACATTACAGTCATTTGCTTTTTTTTTTTTAATCCATCCTTGTCTCATTCATTTCTCTAACTCAACATAGAAAGAGAACACCATTTTCAATTCTTCCTGGAGTATATCAGAAATAAATTCATAAAATTAATCTGCTAAAATTTGTGTTCATTTTTATTTTCATCTCAATTTCCGCAAAATTATTCTAGCATTGATATAGTGGCGGAAAGCCATTGCTCAGTCGCAACAACTTAAAAATAGGGTGGCGGTTACTGATGATTGGCACAGACCGCAGGAGCCATGAGTTGAGAAATCAATTTTCAATTTTTTTGCTAAGATGACATCCAACAGTTCGCATAATTATGGGGACTCGGCCTCAGGAACCAAAGCCATAACCCCACAACGATCCTCACTAGCTCGATGGAATGAACACGAAGAATGTGCCAAATATTTCCACAGCGATAGCCATCCTATATTCAGATTTCAGCATTTGCTTTTTCTACTGCTCCAGCAGCAGCAACCAGATTGTAGCTTCAAAACATTCACCATAACTCTTCACAGAATTTTATCCATTGCTTAAAACGCGAAAATTTGCCTGGTTCTCCAAAGCTTAACTCGTCTTGAAAGCGACAGCGGTGAAGACATCTTTAAGTTGGCAAAAAGGTGCATATCATTCCACTGATCATATGGATTACAATTGAAACAAAACCTCCCAAGACGTTGAACATCATATTTTTCTCTCTTTTACTGATCCCAACTGTAAAAGCTATGTATTCTTTGATGAAAAGGGAGCAAAGGATTCATGTAAAATATGTTCTTATCACATAAAAAAATGTAAAATGCAGCCAAACAGATTCCATCGTAACAAGCTCAGACTTTCAAGTCTGTAACTCCGGGGTGGTGGAAGCTTAGAATTCTTGGGATGCTGATCCAATATTGCCTTTTCCTTTCCCCATCGACTTGGGCAAGAGATTTTGATGGATATTTGGCAAAACACCACCATTAGCAATAGTGACGGATCCCAAGAGCTTACTTAACTCCTCATCATTACGGACTGCAAGCTGAATATGCCTTGGAACAATGCGATTCTTCTTGTTATCTCTAGCAGCGTTGCCAGCAAGCTCAAGAACCTGTAACACAACAGCACATGCAACAAATAATGAATTCACACCATCCATCAGCATGATTGCCATGGGGGAAAATCCTCCCATAGATTAAACTTAAAAGTATGCATATATCGAGAAACGATTGAAGATTAGATGACATTATGACAATGCGATGCGAGTCCCCTAACTGAGAAAATCAACAAAAAATCCTTCTCACTGCTTCTCCGTCTTGGCTTCATTAACAATCTCTAAACACGAATGCCATTGAACCAGAATATTCAAACCAAAGCCAGTTCTTCACTGAAAAACTTAAAAAGACAAAGCAAATTATACTATAGACTGTCAATGACAAGATGAGAATTGATAGCTTAGTATCATAATTCATGTCTTGCTTTGTTTGCATTGTTTCCCGCGGACTTAATAGAAATGATACCACGTAATTTACCTCAGTAGTCAAAACCAAGAAATCAAATCCATACTCGCAAACTTATATATTGTTTAAAAAAATTTCGTTCTCGATTAACCCCCCGATTCCCCGAGCATGAGATTTCGGAACTCCCTTCTATAAAAACGAAGCTAGCAGCATGTGGATTCAGGGAATCTCACGGAAAAACCAAAAAAACAGAACAACTGTATTGCATTGGACGGAATGGAGTCGTCACTTATCCAATGCGAATACATCAAATCTATTTGAAGAACTAAACATAAAATATCGTGACGAACAAACAGACAATAATGGGATAACACAAATCGAAGATCGCACGGGAGACCGGAGACTGACCTCAGCGGCAAGATATTCCAATACGGCAGCGAGATAGACGGGAGCACCGGCACCAACACGCTCGGCGTACTTACCGGCCTTAAGAAATCGGGCGATGCGGCCAACGGGAAACTGAAGACCAGCCTTCTGAGACCTAGAAACAGACTTAGAGGATTTGGGCTTACCCCTTCCACCTTTGGCTGATCCCGTGGAACTCATCGTCGCGCAGACGGCCTTCGAAGAGTCAAACTAGGGTTTAGCAATCAGAGAATGAAGGCACTATTCGGTTTCGTTTCCGTCGGAGTGTTCCTCTGTCTGGACTTCTCCCCTCTCGGTTAAGCGCTCCGAGATTTAAAGCCGAGAGGACCAATACACAAATTGTGCAAAACTCTGCAACAAATGGCAGTATCTGATTGGTTACAATTAAGCGGCTCGGATTGCCATCGTGGAATGCCGCAGACTAGAACCAACGCAAGATCAAGGCAAAGCACCTCACGCATCTGATTTAAATTGATTGATACTTTTGAAATTTTTATGTCATATTCTTTTTATTTCCTTTTCTATTTTCTCAATACAGGCCGAAAGAAATTAGAAAGCTTATTCGCGCGAACCTTAATCATACCCCAATTAACAATAACGATGACAGTAACGTTTGACGACATATATTTAAGCCAACTTTATACCATCAGTCCTGGCCAAAGCATTTTGTGATCACTCATTCTGTTTATCACTCTCCACAATTTAAATTACTCGGACCACCTTGATTTGAATGTTAATAGAAATTATATTTCCATTTCCTTTGGAACAAAATAAAAGCCCTTTCCGCCAAACAGGAGACCCTGAACAAACGTTATTAGTAACTTTGCAGAGTTCCCTCAAAGCCGATGATCTCGAGATTTTATAGACAAAAAATAAAAAGCAAGAATATCGAGTCCATCAACGATGTCGATTTGCGTTTCGGCAAATTCAAGACAAATGCATTGACCAGAACAAATTAAATTTCTTTAATTTGGAAAATATGGATATACAAAGACGCCACTACACCCTACTTATCAGTTGAGAAGAAAGAAGCAAAAGATAATTTACTTCAAACTTTTGATAGATAACTAGCTAAGCTGTGGATCGCGTCTAAAACTCCTGACTCGCAGAGCCAACTTCAGGTTTGTCTTTTAGATTCTTCTTGGGCAATAAATTGGGATGGATTTTCGGCAGCACACCCCCACTTACAATAGTGACAGAACCTAGCAGCTTGCTCAATTCCTCATCGTTTCTCACAGCAAGTTGAATGTGCCTAGGTATAATCCTGCTCTTCTTGTTATCCCTGGCAGCATTCCCAGCCAGTTCCAGAACCTAGATACAGCAAATGATTATAAACAAATACAAAATTGAATAAAATACTAGTAATATAAAACCATTGGCAAACGAAGGAGGCATAAAATTACAAACCTCAGCCGCGAGGTACTCAAGAACGGCAGAGAGATACACAGGGGATCCAGATCCTACGCGCTGAGCGTAGCGACCAATCTTAAGATAACGGGCGACGCGGCCGACGGGAAACTGAAGGCCGGCTTTATGAGACTTAGACACCGATTTGGCCTTAGGTTTGCCCCTGCCACCCTTAGCCGTCGTTACCGTAGCCTCGGAACTCATGGCGGAAATGACAGATTTGAATTTGCAGAGAAATATGAACTGGTGACGAAAATGATGGGGACTTGTGAGTACGAGCAAGTGGCTTGGCTTTATATAGAGACTGAGCTACCCAGTGATTAGCTGAGCAAGGGTGCTCGTGGATCGCCAGCGTGGCAGACTAATTGATTTTTAAGTTTTGAGTTTGCGCTTTGAGGCGGGAAACAAATTCCCAATTCTCAAAATGTTTTTAATGGGTCGCATTCCAAGGCCCAAAAACAAGAGCCGTTTTAAGCTTCTCTTCTCAGTTGACTGAGCTTCCTCAATGGGCCTATTGGCTTTGCCTACTTAAAATCATGCAATCCCAATTACCAGTATGCCCCAATCTAAACTAAGTCTCCTATCATCATTTCAGAATTTGATTTTTAAATTTGTGTATGAAAAATATTACTCGTAAGAGAATAATCTTTTAAATGGCACTCAATTTTTTTGAAAAATAATCTCACAACTTTCAGCTGTAGAGATACTTTAGGCAACTAAAATAAATAAATAAATTGTGTCACCGGTCATATCTTTTTGGGGGAAAAAAACAAAAGAAACTTGAAATAATATATAGATATGTATATGTATAATTTATTAAAAATTATATTATTTATAAATTTATTTGTATTACTTTAATCCTTAAATTATTCACGTCGCCATCTTTTTAAGTTGGCCCTACAAAACATGATTTTCTATTCGATAATTAGGCGGATCTTGTGTATGCTTTAAAAATTTTGATATATTGTTTTTTTATTCTTCTATTTCCTAAATCCAAATTGAAGAGAAGGATCCACAAATCCAATTTTCTGATTGGTACAATGTTTTACCCTATGAAAATGAGGCATCTTATTTTGAATCTTGATCCCAAGTGCTAATTATTTGACAACCCTTACTTGCCTACACAGCATATTCGTCATAGTCTACTTAATGATCCATCAGGGTACAATTTTTAAATATAATGAATGACATGAAACTCAGTAGACATGTGTCAGTTTCACTAGTCTTTTTATTTTTTAATATATAGAAATTTTTGTTTAAGTTTATTCCTTAAAACTTGGATCAAATCCTCATCAACTTAGTTTTGTCTTTTGTTACCTTAAGACACCGAGCACCAAACAGGATATTAAACTTCTTATGTGCCACTTGAACATGGGAGCTCCCTTAGCTCTGGTTTCATCTCAAGATTTGTCATTTATACGAAAAGTGCACGTGACAAAAAGCTTAAAACACACAATGAGCGATGAGGTTTGAGAAAACCAAGCCGATCCCATAGCTTGCCTTTGTCATCCAAAGCTATCGTTCTTTCATTTCGTCTGAGTTATATCAGTCATGGCAATGAACCATGACGTAGAAGCAATGCAAAATAGAAGCAGGGCTGAGTTAGGAGAACCACTTATAGAGAAAAGATCGATCAAAGGCCAAAACTCCTCTCACGGGAATATCAGGGGCGAAGAATCTCTAGCATGTGTTTTCATAAGCACTCTTTTTAGTAATTGTTGGTTCATATGAATTTGGTTTTTGCGTGAGTCACTTTCATCCTTTCCAGCCATTTTGATTATGAATTCAAACTATGCTCTTCAGTTTAGCCAAGTCCAACCACCTTCAAGTACAAGCTGATAAACCAATAAATCAATTATAGTCAGGCACACATTCTTCTTAAACGTAATGCTGTTCTGTTATTGTTTCATATGTTGTTGTCATTATTTGGCTCATTGGTTACTGTCGGTGCAGTAATCGGTGCCAACACAAGCAGACATATGGCAGGCCAATGTGGTTGGAAATTGTCGCGAGTCCCATATCAAAAAGCCTTACAAGAAGTGTGATTTTTATACGTGTGAGGGGTTTTTTCACCCAATAAGCTGGTTTTTGGAATGAGCTCTCCCTTTCGAACCCCCTCACACATAGAAACCTCACACCTCTTGTAAAGCTCCTCGATGTAAGACTCATGACAAAAAGAAAGGGGTAAGAAAAAATTGAAGCTGAAGACTCTAAATTGACTGCAAAAGAATTGGTGGGTTAACTCAAGCAAGTGGCATTGAAGCTGACAATATTCGAGTTTTTGTATCCAGGCGCTTCAATCCCAGATGATATTTTTGACTCAAGCAGGCAATGAGTTTTGCTGGTTGGGTTGCAATATACTTTTCAAAGGTGTGGAGCTTTTTTTCACTTCCAAAAACTTGTGAAACCCTAAGTTTAATGCCAATTAATTAACCAATGTAGTTTAAAAAATTACTTGTTTATTTGATATTAGGGGTCTTCATTGCTTTGTATTGGGAGGTTCTTCACGGGATACGGCATTGGAGTTCTCTCTTTTGTGGTTTGTTATGGATGACAAAATTTCTTGCTTTATATCTTTCTTTATTTCTCATGTATGTGTTCTCAAAAATGTTAATCCTAATATTGTTAGATGCCTATACATTTTGCTGAAATAGCACCAAAAGAACTCTGAGGTGGCCTGGCTACATTGAATCAGGTATGAAATTCTACTACTCCAGGCAGATTATTTGACCATAAAGAACTTAACGATTATATTTTTCTCTCATGCTAGGGACTGTAGTAACATGGCAAGCACTGCCTCTTACTGGTACATGATATATATAGTGAATGAGTGCAACCAATCTTTCCCCCTTAAAAAATTCAAATAAACTAATTAGCTAATATTTGTGAAGGCATTGTCCCCTCTCTACTGCTCCTAGGCCTTTATTTTTATTCCAAACTCGCTCAGGTGGCTAGTAGTAGCCATATTCAACCAGAAATTTTATTTCTGCCGAAGCAAATTATAACGTTACCTTAACCACAACTTTCAGGCAAAGGCTGGACATTAAAAAGAGTTCACAAATACATTAAGAAAGCTTCGAGGAGATGATGCTGACGATCCAGGTTTTGTCTTTCACCTTCTATGTGAAATAGTTGCTTGAGCCAAGTATGATATTTACGTAAAAGCAAGAACTGGTGGCTTAATTTCTGGGCAGGAGTATCTGCAAACCCTGACGTGCATGCCAAAAGTTGGAATGTCGGATTTACTCCAAAGAAGATACTTGCATGCTGTTATTATAAGCACCATATAATATGATTAAAACTGTTTACCAATCCACTGAAACTTCTATTTCAACAGAATAGGTACAAGGATAAATGAGACTAAAACAGCTTCTACTTCCTGCAATTGTCTATGATAATAAGTTTGCTTCAAATGTCCACCTAGGTTTCACTTCTGGCAAGCTCGGAGTAATAGCATTTGGCTGTATTCAGGCTTGATAATCCTTCTATATTTTGTACTTTTCTTTTTGACAATCGCAAACGGAATCAAAGTAGTCTAAGAGATAAAGAGGATTTCTTGCAGGTTCCCGTAACAGCATTAGGTGCTGTCTTGATGGATAATTGTGGCAGGAAACCCCTTCTTCTAGTAAGTGTAGATTTACACGGTGTCCTATCCCCCTAAACTTGTGTACAATTAGAAATCTTGTTCATATTGTATTTCAGGTATCTGCTATAGGCACATTCGTGGGGTACTTCCCAGCAGGAACATCTTTCTTTTTAGTGATTACATCAATTTCTTAAACATCAAGAAAAATAATGGTTTGCCACAACTCACGCGTGTGAAACTAATTTTTTGATTTTGGAGCCTCTCACTTGGGATAATCTGATTTAAGCCTTTTACACAGAACGATGGCATGTTACAAGGACTGGTTCCAATACTTGTTCTTGCTGGAGTACTAGTAACATACACACATACATTATCTCAATCCCATTCCCCTCATATTGACACACTTTTGTGAGCTCAAGTGTTATATATTCTCATCATCATTTTTGCATAATGCGTCAGATCTATTGGAATGAGAGAGATTCCATGGGTTATAATGTCTGAGGTCCGTTATCATTCTCTCTTGGCATAATATTCCCTCTACTTAATGCTTAAAGGGATAAGACATAGTCACTGGAGGATATGGCATTGCTTCATATATTTGCCATCAACACAAAGGGAGCAGCAGGAGGTTTGGTCAACCTTATGCATTGGTTCAGTGCTTGGGCCGTCTCCTACAGTTTCAGCTTTTAATGGAATGGAGTCCTGCAGGGGAATCTACAATCTACACTTCTTCACATGAAATTAGAGGAAACAGAAATAAAATAACATGGTCTTTCTTTCAGGTACCTTCTATGTTTATTCAGGATTCTGCACTATGGCTATATTGTTCGTGATCAAGGTGGTTCCAAAAACAAAGGGAAAAACTCTTGAAGAGATTCAGTCCTCCCTCAATTCAGAACATGAGAACAGATGAAATCGAGGCTGAGCCCATTGATGAATTTATGGTGTTCTGGTCGGGGGGGATGAAAGTTAGCAATGTGTGGTCATGGTCTTGATCTTGAGTGTTGGGATATAATAATGGCCGAGGCATAAGGAAAACATGGGGAATTCATGACATCGTGTTTCCATTACATTCAAGATTGAGAGTTGCTTCACGAAGTTAAAGCATCCGCAAATGGTTCCACTTGACATGACAATCATTCCTGAGTTGTTACTTTCTTACCTATCTCCAATACAAAAATCGAGGGATCAAACTTGATTAAAAAAACGTGCTCAAGTTAGTGAACCACCTCTTGTTATATAATTTGGCCAGGAATTTTTTCCTCAATAAAAAAAAAAAGTTAACTATGTAACGTGAGTGATTCTTTAAATGGTTGGAATGACCAACTTGTGATTGATATTATTTTGCTGCTTATCAAAGTCGTTCTTGATTTGCTAATCGGAGAGGTAGCACATTCAACGCTTGCCTGTATCTCGAACATGATTGTCTTCAAAATCATCAACTGTACAACAACAATAACAACAAGAAGTGGCACTGGATTTATTACACAATGAGAATTGCCAGAATGCCTCATAACTTAGCTACAGTGAGATGGAAAAATGCAAATAATAGAAGTCCAGATGATTGACCCATCCCTCCATGGACCTTTTCCTCTTTATTTTATGATAAAGTAAATTTTCATGTCTTCTTTTTTTATTATTTATGAGTGTGTGTAATAACAAGAATTGTTCATTTTCTTTAAATAAGTTATTCATGCATTTACCTTCACTTGTTTATATTTATAGTGATGTTATACTAATAAAAAAGTTGTAAATTTTATCTATGTTAGTTGTTAATTTTTTATATATCACTTGTTCATATTTAATACATCAGCTGTTTATATCATCACAGATAATAAAAAACATTTGAGTCAGGTCATTAATTTCATTTCATTCCTCCAAGTGCACAGTGAATTTTAGAATTTTAAAAAATTCATTGAAATTAAGTTAGGTTAGGGGGCTGCTGAAAATTTTCACAAATTTTTTGAACCATGTAAAGCTAAGTTGGAACCACACGAGATATGAAACATGAATACTTCAAATTATAGGGGCTTTTGCATAGATAACCCATATGCCAATTTGAATATTTTTCTAAATTTAACTTTTATTTTTAATATTTTTTATAAATATATATAGGGGCTTTTGCATAGATAACCCATATTATAAGACCAAATAAAAGAAATAACTTATCCTTTTTTAAATTTCAAAAATAACTTTTTAATATCTAGATTATAATTAATTTATAAAATTGCCCTTTTTAATATCTTTTTTTTTTCAAATATCAAGAGATTCAAAATGCAAGAAATCTCTTGAATGAAGAGACAAATGCGAGAGAGAAGATGGAACTTGATGCGAAAAAGATGAATGCGAGATAGCAGCAATGTGAGTGAGCCATCGTCACATGGCAAGAGACAAATACGAGGCAAGATACATCGATAGAAAAGAGCACGCTAGCAGGGAAACAGAGCTACAGATTCATAATCTTTTATTTTATTAGTTTAAACATTTGATTTTCTACGATAAGCTACAAGTCTAAATTTTTTTTTATAGACTATGTTTGATTTGTTTTGGGCAAATTATTGTGTGTTTTTTGTATTACTGATCTACAATACTACATCATTGATATACAACTATATATCAATTATAAATACGTTTACGTTTGATTGTTTAGTTATATTAATCTACGATACTATTATATATCACTAATATGTAAGTCATATCAGCGAAAACCTACTAATTTGTTTATCATTAATATACAATCATATGTCAATGATGTGGCATCGCAGATTAGTAATGAAGTTTTCTCTTCAATGTCTAATGTCCTCTTCGAAATATATGGGAGTAATAGAGAGGGAGAGAGGGGAAAAACTTTACGATAAAAATGGTGATCTAGGCAAATTGGATTGAAAATTCTGATGAAGAAAATACTATACAAGAGATGCATATAATGATTTAGGAAAATCAAATCAAAAAATTTGATAAAGAAAATATTCATAGATAACAAATCAAAGAGAAAACACAAACAATATAATTTTTTATGATAAAAATAAAGATCCAATCAATTAAAGACTAGTTAAATTAAATATATTTTATTTTGATAACGAGGATTAAAAAATACATCTAATTAATTTTAGATATTTGAATATCTCAAGAATTTTTTTGAGATATTTAAAGCTAATAGAAGCATTTTGAAAGCTGAAAGTGAGATCAATGAGGAATTTTATAAATCATAATTATTTCTTTTCTACTCTTTAATTTTTTTTTAATCATGTTTCATGATTGAAGATTTTAGAACGGTGTTATTTAATTTTATTATGTATTTTTAAATTATTCAGTTAAGGTAGGGATGTAACTCAATTGAGGAGCTAGTTTTTTACTCTTTTTATTTTGATTCTTTGTATTTATATTTATGAATATTTTTACTTTTTTCAATTATATTTATTTCTCTTGTTCTTTATATTAATTTAATAACTGACCATCGTTTAATCAAATCTATGGGTAATCTTGATGGACTAGGAGGTGAAAAAAGAATTTAGATATATAGAAATAAACATAAATAATTAGGTTAGAGATAGTTTTAGAAACTTGTGGTGATTTAAACTATAATTTCACGGTTTAATTAGTTGCTTGAGTATCGTAGGAACAAATTCAATACTAATTAAAAATGGACTAATAATTTGAAAGAATATTAGAATATTTTAGGAATAATCATCACTATAATTGATTAAAGATTCAACTAAAAGAGTAAAACTTAGCAACTTATAGGGTAAATTTTAAATCTTAATACTTCAAGTAATTGTGTTTTCATTATCATTGTTTTATTTTTATTATAGTTTCATCAAATTATCTATTTTATTTATTTTTTCAAACTATTAATCATTTTTTATATTAAAAGATAGGTCATAGGACCTGAAGGTCAAACTATTAATCATTTAAATAATAAACATGTAATTTTTCTATGAGTTCAACATTTAAAATACTTTGAATAGAATATTGCTGTGACCTTCTATACTTGTGAGAGCGATCAATATCGTATTTTATATTTCAAAAAATGAAAGTATTGATGTATTGAATATATATTGTATCAGATACATGTATCAGTATTCGTCCAATCTAGCACGCGAGCAATGTTTTAACAGTTATTGATATTTTTTGTGGCTGAATTATGGATGATAAAGATAAAATTATGAATAACAAAAAATTTAGGAAGAATAAAAATTGAAAAACTAAAATTGGATGAGGCGGGGCGGGGATAACAGAATCGATTCCGCTGAGGAGCTCATAATTCATAATGATAAGGGGTCAGGATTCACCAACCTGCAGCGGAGTGCGCTGAAACAATATACATATAACCTAATCCTAATACTGCATTTTAAAGGAAGGTAGTAAAGTGGGGTGACAGAACGGGCACAAGAGTCCAAACCTCTTGCCTGCTTGTTGACCAAACGCGCATAACGCCATAAACCTCCTCCACGGTGCCGCTGCCTCCCACGTCATTAACACCAAAGCCCATTCTCCATTGATTTCAACCCGCTGCGTTGGATTTATTTGGGTCAAGTTGAAATTCTCCAACGTAAAGAACCCCATATAATCAAATCCAATTCTAACACCCTGAGTGTTAGAACTAACATAAAAATTAGATTATTAAATATTATTTTATTTTATTTTTTTTAGTCAATTTCACTTTTTATTTTAAAAGAATAAAAATTTTCAAGCAACATAATATTATGGTGTAGTTTTTTTTTTCCTGTCCCTGTTAAAGGAAGACCAACTATTGAAAGACTAAATACGAAAGCATATTAAATGACATCTCGTTTTTATTTTTTCTTGATATTTTTTAAAAATATTCAAAGCAAGTAATTATCAGAATATTGAAGCTTCATTAAGGAGTGTGAAATGTTTAAACTCAAAGTTTAGGAAAAAGTTTATGAATGCTAAGTGAATGTTAATTTTTATTAATAATAAAAAAGGAATTGGATATTAAAGCTAAGCTCATTCCAGTCTAGA
This sequence comes from Prosopis cineraria, assembly GCF_029017545.1. Lineage (NCBI taxonomy): Eukaryota > Viridiplantae > Streptophyta > Magnoliopsida > Fabales > Fabaceae > Prosopis > Prosopis cineraria. Next base: position 43,118,698 of record NW_026555332.1, read on the forward strand.
TTAGCTTGAATTTATTTAGGTTTATTTAGGTGGCTAAAATGAGTTTAAAATAAAAAACAATTATAAGCACACCCCTAAAACTTTTTGGATTTATTCAGGTTGACACAAAATTTGATTATCCACTCTAGTCTCCTATGTTGAATATAAAACAAGTTTTAATTTTTTTAGTTTTTATTTTCAATTAAATGGCAAAAGGCCCTAAAAAGCCTGGCTTTCTAAACTATTTTTGGAATACTTTTACTTTTAAAAGTTTTAAAAATAGAGCATTTTTATCCATAAGTTTAAAATGTCATATACTTTTGAAGAAAAAGTGCCAATAAATTTTTTTTTCTTTAACCTTTTAACTTTCAATTTGACTCCTTTGTACAAAAAATTAACATAGTTATTAATATAAGAGAACAAAAATTGAAAATTTACATATTTTTTAATAATTATAAATATATAACTTTTATTTGATAATAAGTTTTAAATTGAATACATTTATATTATATTAAACACAACAACAACAATATTATTATTGTTATTATAATACTGAGAGGCAAGTGAAGTCAACAGACAACGTACAAAATGCAAGGTTTGGCTTTGGCATCATCGTTGAGGGACCATGTGAACGCGTGGTGCTCGTATAGCCGCCCTTCTCCATTAGGACGCGGCATGCCCATTTAATTACGACATCCCCCACCTTTTTTACCCATGCCACAACCCCAAAAATTAAAAATTAATTAAAAAACCAAAAATACTAAGTGAATATTTTTTATAATCTTTCAATAAATACTAATTTATAAAAGGTGTGTAATATAAAAAAACTCATCCATTATCATCCAACAGGCATCAAAATGTCTTGGTAGTTATATTGTTTTTTGTGAAATAAAAAATTATGAGTTCTCACCCTTTACAAATTATTTCTATCCTCCGATTGGTTTGAAATAAACTTTCTATCTATACTGAGATTCTACCTCTTGCATAATACGCCTCCCCACGCTTCATCTATTTTCGCCCACATAATCCCAGCATTTCCTTTTTTTTTTTAATGCTCAATTGAATTCTACGAGATTATTACATTCCACGAGGGAATATCAAAAGTCATTTATTCAAGGTAAATGGCTGAGTGCAGTGAGCTTGGCAAACAAGCCAATTATCAACTTGCGACTTGTCAGCTTCTATTGAACACGTGGGAAAAGTTGACAAACCAGTTATGCAGGTGAGATCTTTAATGTTGTCAAGCGTGATTAGGTGGAAAGTTGCATCGAATAAGCCTCACAACCTTGATGGAATCACCCTAGACATGAAGTTCCCTGCAATCTTCAAATTCAGCAGCTTTACTCCGTCCCAAGGTGCTCACAAGTTTAACCCAATTAACGTCCTATCCTCGTCTCGCGCGAGACTCTCACAAATAGTTGCTCTTGTTTTATTAACTGAACCCAAGTAATGGCGTCCCTCCAATTTAAGTTCATCAACCAAATCCAACTAATCAAATCACCTTATTCCCCTTTTAATCTAGTTGGGCCCCTTCCAGCAAGCCTAGGGCCCATACAACAACAAAAGATTAAGATGTAGGTTCTGTTCGAAATCATTCTTTAGAAAGGGCCAAAAAGGAGGGGGGGGAGTGGATGAGCGGGTCACGACCTGGTGCGGTGAGTCCTAATATCTAGTATGTGTCCTCCGCTGGTTTGGGGCTCAGGGCTTTCCACGGAGCGAAGGAGAACAAAGGTGGGGAGAAAGGGGTCCCACCACTCAAACGTGACGAGAAAAATCCAATCAATCAAATCACAACAACATAAAAGGAAAGCTCCCATGACACGTGGCAAGAGGCACGCTCCTCCACCCACTCACGACGCCTTCTTCTACATCCTCATCACGTTCATCGTATCGAAACTCGCCCTCCACGCCGCGGGACCCACACTGGTGCCACTTGTTGATCTCTCCCCACACCCCTTATGATCCTTAATACGACAGAGCCCTCCGCCTCAGCCCTAACGACATGAATTTTAAATGAAAATCAAGGAAAAAAAAAAAAAAACCTAGAAACCCGGTGACATCACGCCCTACTCGCTACCAGACAAGGTATGTGTCGCCGTCGCTGGTAATTTGATTTGCCAGTTGAGGGCATTGCTGTAAATTCAAGAAAATGCGTGCAGAGGAAAGCGGCAGGGCTTATTGTCACTACGTGTCTTGGCGTCGGCCGCACGCAGGAAACTCTTTGTCCACTGCCACCCCCCAACTTTTTTTCTTTACCTTTTTTTTTTTTAAACTGCTTCTAGCCTTCCACCGCGTTACCTTTCTTGTTCTTTTCTTCATGTATAGTAATCAATCTTTATCTTCTTTTACTTTTTTGTTTCAAAAACATTAAGAATTCAATATATATATATATATATATAAACATGCTTTGTTTAAATGAAATGCTATCGTGCACTGGAACATATAATTCATTCATTTGGTATGTATCAGAACGATTTATACAGAAATGAGAATGAGAATATTTAATATCTCGTTTAAAATGGGTTAAATAAGATATGAATATTTTTACATTATCGTGTGCAATAGATTGAAAAAATGATAGGAATATAAAATATATAATAGCAATTAACTAAAGGCGAATTTAATTTTTGAGTCCTTTTAATTTTCATCAATTTTAAATTGAATTTTTATAATTTATTTGTTTTCAATCTACCACTTATAGTTTAATCGATTAAATATGTTAACTTCTAAAAATTATTTTTTTTCATTCTTTGCAAATAAAATAAAGAAGTATATATTTTCAATCAAATATTATATAACTTTAGAATAAATTTAATTTAAAATTAAAAAAATAAAAGGGCATGAAAATGAATTTTCTAATGACTAAATTACTCTTAATAATATTATTATACATGTAAATAACGTGGATAAATTTATTCAGGGACAACCTCGAAATTACATGACTTATTATATTTACTCCCAAACAAGAGATTGCACCAATGACCTTGTGGTTTAAGGGCACCCTTGACATCTTTATGGTCTTATCATGTGGAGAGGGGGGATTAGAAAAACAGAGAAACATGACACCGCACTTCGTGTATTAATTATATTGAATCTCAACTATAAGCCATATAATTCATAGTGATTTATTATAATTATAAAATAGCTTTTTTAAATATTCAATAAGCCTCTTGGTCTAATGATATCTGCCACTTGGAGGACGCAAGTTCTCAATTCTGCTCTTAATGGTGAAGGTTGCAAGGTGTGTGCTTTCTATTATGGAGCACAACGTGCATGTCTAAATCATGACATAAAAAGAAAGTCAATCAAGTGTGAGAAAGTTTTGATTAATCCATGTAACTTGAATCATTAATTATAAATTCAAAGGTAATTTGAATTTTAAACCTGTATTGATTAAAAAAATTGTAAACTCATAATTGATACATTTTAAATCTTGAACAATTAAAGTAAGTGTTTCATTATTTTTATTGTTAATTTGAAATTAACAGCTGCTATTTTTTAAAAGTAGTGGGACCCACATTCTTCATTCGCCCACCTTCTCTATTTATTTTCTCTATCAATTGAAACCCAAACCTTTGAACTTCAATTTTTGCATCTAACACATCCCTTCATTTATTCATTCAAATTCAGATCCCTCTCTTCTCCTCCTTCTATTTAGATCCATTAGACTTTCCATCTCGAGGATTGGGGTTGTTAAGCTTCATATTCAAATCTAGCAACTATGCATGTGTTTGAAGGCATTATGAAGAGAGTCATTCTATCATACACCTATGTCGCCATATGGATCTTCCTCAGTTTCATCATCATTGTTCAGGAAAAGTACATCATTGACCGCAAGATGCACAATTGGCCTTGCTTGATTTCCTTCACTATGATCCACATAGCTTTCCACTCCTCCCTTGCTTACCTCCTTGCTCTTATCTTCAAGCTCGTCGAGCCTATTTCAATGTTATGGGAGCTTTACATCAAATTCGCTGTACCTACTGGTGCTCCATACTCTCTTTCTCTCTAGTTCTCTAATTGTACTCATGCTTACTACTTTGTTTCTTTCATTTAAATGCTCAAAGCCCTTGTGCTTGTTGCTATTTATTCGATTAGGACTCTGTTCAAGAAGGAGAGTTTTAACAGCGCAACCTTGGCTAATATGGTGTCAATTTCTATGGGTGTTGCGATTGCATCTTATGGTGAAGTAAAATTCCAGGCATGGGGTGTGACTCTGCAACTTTTAGTGGTTGTTGTATGTGTGTCAAAAGTGTGTGTGTGTCAAAGTCTCACATTGACTAAAGGAAGACATCTCCTAGTGAATATATACTAAGGAATGAAGTGGGCTAGTAAAATGGGCTTAGAGGAGAAGTGGCCTCGCGCATATGAGACAGGCTAACTCAGGGCAATCGCAGTTGAAATCAGCCGATTCGCCCCCCCTGCGTGCGAGTTCAAGAGGCACTGGGTTCCTTTTACCGGGTTATTTTTACAAAAAATGGTTAAATAAATAATTATTTTTGCTTACCCGAAAAACCTCTGATTTAGCTGTTTTCAAGTTAAACTTGAGGCGTTGGGCAGTTTTCTGGAAACTGAATCCTGTGCGTTAATATTTTGCCTGCCAAACATCTCCAGGTTGAATGCTGAACATTTTCGGATTAATGGACGTGCACGTTTCTGCTGTTTAAGGCGTGTAACTGAAGCATTAATCCATGAACGTTTGTTGTTTAATGTGTGTATAACCGAAGCATTAACCGGTAATTATAACCCAACGTTTGTGTCTCATTCCTCAGCCTATAAATAGACATTGGTGCGGACAGAACAGATAGAAAAACATTCTCGTCCTCTCCTCTGATCTTCTGTTCGTCTGTTTTTGTTCGTAGTCTCCGTTGTTCTGTTTCCTTGCTCCACCGTAGGAAGTGCTCGTTTAATCCTGGGGGACTGCCGGTCCACCGTCCAGGTGTGCCGGAATAGTTCTTAAGGACAGTGTTCATCCGGACACGACTCGAGCAATTAGTAGCTCGCTGTTCACCTTTGCATTTGCTGTCTCCAATATTCTTAAGAACTATTCAATCCAATGGCGACTGACGGTGCTGAGAATGTCACTCCCGAAGGTGTGCTTAGTGGTTCGGCTGGAGGTCAATTCGTCCCTGCTGCTGTTACCGTTCCCCTGCCAAGGCCATTCCCTGACATATCAACGATAGAAGTCTTTGATGGCCAGAACTTCAAACGCTGGCAGGAACGTGTCTTCACTGTTCTTGACATGCATGGTGTGGCCACTGCTCTTGCTCAATCCGAGCCTCCTGCTGATACTGATCAAGCCCAGAGAGTTGCATGGACTCATGCAAACAAGGTATGCCGACACATTATCATTAGCACTTTATCTAATGATCTGTTCGATGTCTACTGTGTCTACAAGGAAGCTTGTAAGATATGGGAGTCCTTGGTGACAAAGTACACTGCTGAGGATGCCGGCAAACAAAAATTCGTTGTGGGCAACTACTACAAATAGGAGATGACCGAAAACAAGGATGTCAAGGAGCAAATCAACGAATATCATAAGCTGCTGGAGGAGCTTCGTGCTAAAAACATCAACCTTCCAGACGAGTTTGTTGCTGGGATACTGATTGAGAAGCTGCCAGAATCATGGTCTAACTACAAACAGCAGTTGAAACACAAGCAGAAGCAGCTGTCCTTGACTGACTTGATCACTCACATCATCATCAAAGATACCAACCGCAAGGGCAATACGTGCAGCTCGAACCAGAGAAATGACATCCAAAGCCAACCTGGTGGAGACAAAGCCTCACAACAAGAGGTATGATTCTAAAACTAAAGACAAGAAGAATAGGAAAACTGATTACAAACCCAATGCTTCTAACCCCTCTTTCAAAAAGAAAGGAGACTGTTTTGTCTGTGGTAAACCAGGACACTATGCAGCACAGTGTAGGAAGAGAGCAAACCGTGATAAGCCTCGAAAGCCAAATGTAAATTTGGTACAACGAGATGGTGACAGTGATGATGACATCATTGCTGCAGTGGTGTCACAAGCTCTCTTGATTTTTGATGTGAAGAAATGGGTGATAGACTCCGGGGCTACCAGGCACATATGTGCAAGCCAAGAGATGTTTACCACCTATAATCCTGTAAAGGAAAGGGAAGACCATGTTTACTTTGCTGATTCCCGAACTGCTAAAGTTTAAGGAAAAGGAAAAGTGATCTTAAAGCTCACATCAGGAAAGACTCTGGCTCTGAATGATGTTCTGCATGTGCCTGAAGTTATAGCTAACTTAGTGTTAGTTTCTCTTTTAGGGACAGCTGGGGTTAAAGTGTCATTTGAATCTGACAAGATTGTAATGACAAAAAATAATGTGTTTGTAGGTAAAGGGTATTGTAATTAGGGACTGTTTGTTCTAAATGTTGATGAAATGAATAAGACTGAATCTTCTGAGTATATGTCTGTTTATATGGTTGATTCCTTTGATTTGTGGCATGTTAGACTAGGTCACGCTAGTAAAGGTTATATAAATAGGATGCGACAACTTGGACTACTTTCTGAAATTAAAAATAGAGATTTTGGAAAATGTGAAGTATGTGCAGAAACTAAACAAAGTAAAAAACCTCATTTTTCTAGTCAAAGAGAATCTGAATTACTATCTTTAATTCATACAGATTTAAGTGACTTAAAACAAACTATGACTAGAGGTGGTAAAAAATATTATATCACTTTTATTGATGATTTTTCAAGATATACTAAAGTATACTTGTTAAGAAACAAAGATGAGGCTTTTGAAAAATTTCTGTTATATAAAGCAGAGGTTGAGAATCAGTTAAACGAAAGAATTAAAAGGGTTAGATCGGATAGAGGAGGAGAATATGTTTTGTTAAATGATTTTTGTGAAAAAGAAGGAATTATACATGAGGTAACACCTCCTTATTCTCCCAAGTCTAATGGTGTTGCAAAAAGAAAAAATAGAACATTAAAAGAAATGATGAATGCTTTGCTTGTGAGTTCTTCTGCCCCTGATAACTTGTGGGGAGAAGCTATTTTGTTTGCATGTTTTTTACAAACTAGGATACCTCATAAAAAAATGAAGAAAACACCTTATGAGTTATGGAAAGAGTTTACTCCAAACTTAAAATATTTGAAAGTGTGGGGGTGCCTTGCAAAAGTTTTATTGCCTGATCCTAAAAAGAGGAAAATTGGCTCTAAAACTTTTGATTATATGTTTATTGGGTATGCTGAACAAAGTGCAGCGTATCGCTTTTTAGTTTTAAAAAGTGATGTTTTAGACCAAAATACAATTATAGAAACTAAGGATGCTGAATTCTTTGAACATATTTTTCCTTTGAAAATTAAGCATGTTTCTAAACCTGTTGAGAATTCAGAGTTTGAACAAAATTTTAACGAGGATTTGGTTTTAAGGAGAAGTAAAAGGCAAAGGAAAGAAACAAGTTTTGGAGATGACTTTTATGCTTATCTAGTACAAGATGAACCGTTAAATTTTTATGAAGCTATTTCTTCTCCTGATGCTAAATATTGGAAAGAAGCAATTGAAATTGAAATTGATTCTTTAAGGAAAAATAAAACTTGGGTTTTATCAGATTTGCCCCAAGGAGCTAAGGCTATTGGGTGTAAATGGATTTTTAAGAAAAAATATTTTCCAGACGGTTCAATTGATAAGTATAAAGTAAGGCTTGTGGCCAAGGGTTTTACTCAAAAAAAAAATATAGATTATTTTGACACTTTTTCTCCTGTGACTAGAATCTCTTCTATAAGAGTTCTTATTGCTTTGACTTCAATTTACAAACTTTTTGTTTATCAAATGGATGTTAAAACAGCTTTTTTAAATGGTGATTTAGAAGAAAAAATTTACATGGTACAGCCTGAGGGATGTGTGATTCCTGGGCAAGAAAATAAAGTTTATAAACTTGTAAAGTCTTTGTATGGCTTAAAACAAGCGCCTAAGCAATGGCATGAGAAACTTGATCAAGTTTTAACAACTGGTGGATTTTCTACTGTTGAAGTAGAAAGATGTGTTTATACAAAGTTTGTGAATAGTGAATGTGTGATTATATGCTTGTATGTGGATGATATCCTGATTTTTGGCTCTAATATGTGTGTTGTTAATGAAATAAAAAATTTTCTTTCTTTAAATTTTGATATGAAAGATATGGGTAAAGCCAAGGTAATCTTGGGTGTAAAAATCATAAGGAACGGAAATGGAATCTTGCTTTCCCAAGAACATTATGTTGAGAAAATTCTCAAAAAGTTTGGACATCTTGAAGATGTTCCTTTGAGTACTCCTTATGATTCGAGTGTGCAATTAAAAAAGCACAAGGGTGACCCAGTTGCTCAATCTGAGTATGCACAGATTATTGGGAGTCTGTTGCATTTGATGAACTTTACTAAGCCTGATATAGCTTATGCTGTAGGCAGATTGAGTAGATATACTCACTGTCCAAGCAGTAAACACTGGGAGGCTCTGGTGAGAGTTTTGAGATATTTGAGAGGTACCATGAATTATGGTCTATTGTATAGTGGATTTCCCGCTGTATTGGAAGGATACAGTGATGCTAACTGGATTTCGGATTCAGAAGAGATAAAATCCACTAGTGGTTATATATTCACACTTGGTGGTGGTGCAATAACCTGGAAGTCAGCAAAACAGGCAATCAACACAAAATCCTCAAGGGATTCTGAGTTCATTGCAATGGAGCTGGCTGGGACTGAAGCTGAGTGGTTGAAAAACTTCTTAGCAAGTATTCCAATAGGTGAAAAGCCCACACCATTAGTGTCTTTACATTGTGATAGCCAGTCTGCAATAGCAACGGCTAAAAATAAGACCTTCAATGGTAAAAGTAGACATATTCGATTGAGACATAATATTATAAGGCAGCTGCTTAAAGACGGGATCATCTCAATCGATTATGTGAGATCAGAGTTAAATCTGGCAGATCCGTTAACTAAACCCCTAGGGAAGAAATTTATTATTGAAATGTCGAGGGGAATGGGACTTAAGCCTATTTGAAATTAACGGTGATGGCAACCCAACCTTTGTGATTGGAGATCCCATGAAGAAGGTTCAATGGGTAAGAACAAGTCACTTGTTAGTTCTGCTAGCACTGAATTTTGTCCCTTCCTATGGCTTGAGAAAGTGCTAGAATGCATTGAACGGAGGCTGAGCGAAAGCTCTTAATGTTTTCATAGTCCTTACGGATGGTGTATTCATTGCAGATACACTTGATGAAAACACCTATACAAATGTGGAGTGGGGCCGCTCCTATGAGATCGTGGCAAAATCTCTAGAGCATTTGTTAAAACCAGGCGAGCGCATGGCCGATAACGTGCAAAACCGTCGTTAACAGCAGAGACTGTGGGGGTATAATCCGATTAATAAGACCTCTAGCACATGCTCAAGATCTGTTGGTTCAATAACAGAGTTACACTAATTTTTTTGTGTGCTAAGTTTTATTAGTCTAGGTTTGGTTCAAGTCGACAGACATCAAATTCAAAGTGATTATCCTCCGTGTGAATAACGCAGATGAATATAGATCCTTTTGACACATGTGGGGGATTGTTGTATGTGTGTCAAAAGTGTGTGTGTGTCAAAGTCCCACATTGACTGAAGGAAGACATCTCCTAGTGAATATATACTAAGGAATGAAGTGGGCTAGTAAAATGGGCTTGGAGGAGAAGTGGCCTCGCGCATATGAGACAAGCCAACTCAGGGCAATCGCAGTTGAAATCAGCCGATTCGCCCCTCCTGCGCGCGAGTTCAAGAGGCACTGGGTTCCTTTTACCGGGTTATTTTTACAAAAAATGGTTAAATAAATAATTATTTTTGCTTACCCAAAAAACCTCTGATTTAGCTGTTTTCAAGTTGAACTTGAGGCATTGGGCAGTTTTCTGAAAACCGAATCCTGTGTGTTAATATTTTGCCTGCCAAACGTCTCCAGGTTGAACGCTGAACGTTTTCGGATTAATGGACGTGCACGTTTCTGCTGTTTAAGGCCTGTAACTGAAGCATTAATCCATGAACGTTTGTTGTTTAATGTGTGCATAACCGAAGCATTAACCGGTAATTATAACCCAACGTTTGTGTCTCATTCCTCAGCCTATAAATAGACATTGGTGCGGACAGAACAGATAGAAAAACGTTCTCGTCCTCTCCTCTGATCTACTGTTTGTCTGTTTTTGTTCGTAGTCTCTGCTGTTTTGTTTCCTTGCTCCGCCGCAGGAAGTGCTCGTTTAATCCTGGGGGACTGCCGGTCCATCGTCCAAGTGTGCCGGAATAGTTCTTAAGGACAGTGTTCATCCGGACATGACTCGAGCAATTAGTAGCTCGCTGTTTACCTCTGCATTTGCTGTCTCCAACAGTGGTTTCATTCAAGGCTATTCGGTTGGTTTCAACCTAGATTTTTTTTGAATTCTAAAAGGATTTCTCTTAACTCTATCACTTCACTCAACTATATTGCTCCTTATTGTTTGGCTTTCTTATCTATCCCATGGATGAACACAGGGTACTTGTATTTGAAAGAAACCTTTAATTTCCACCCTGACTTTGTCATTTTCGTGATCAATTTATTTTGTGGCCTTGCTTTGAATCTTCTCATGTTTTTGCTTGTTGGGAAGACAATGGCTTTGACCACGAATGTTGCCGAAGTGGTGAAGGATTAATTGTTGATTTCTTTTTCTTAGTCTATGATAAAGGACACGGTGACGCCCATCAATTTGAGTGGCTACGAGCTTAAATTCTTAACCATGTGTTCCCTACTATTTTTAAAAAGTCTCTGCTATAAATTTCAAATTAACTGTAAGGGTAAGTATGCATTTATTTTAATTGTTCAAGATTCAAATGTATTAATTACGGGCATATGATTCAAATCACTTTTCGACATATAGTTCAATGTTCAAATTACATATTAATCTATTCATATATTACCTTTTTTTGCCTACTCACCTTACTGATTTAATCGGAGCTGGGAATGTTGGAATTGATAGGCTAAGCTGCAGGGCATAAGTTTTAAAATGTTGGAAAATAGTTTTGTGCTATTTTTTTATCAACATGTACTCAAATGTTTAAATAAAATTTAAATCTAAAATTTAGAAAGATAAATATAATCTTAAACTTTTGTCTACTTTAAAATGTCTTGCACATTTCTTGTAATTAATCTTGTTTTTAATTGGGGTGAAAGCTGACAAATGTCAGCAGCATAAAAATAACGAAGATGTCACTTGATGGCCTGGCGGTGGAGTTCAAGCCAATGCCGAAACTATTCCTTGAAAGAGTGAGACCCCTCCAACCATTCATTTATATTTTCATACTATCAAAAGCTATATTACATCTATTTTAAATTATAAAATAATTTTAAAAAAATTAAACGCATTAAAATATCAAATATTTTAAAAATTTTTTTATTAACAATATTTTATAATATTATTATTTTCATTATATTCTCTCCCTTTAAAATATAAAATATTAATTAAAATTATTTTTAAAATTTTTTATTTTTTTAAAAACAGGTTATAAAATATATATTTAATAAATTTTATTATTAAGTCTGATTTTGTTTAAAAGTGTTGAAAGAGTGTTATATTTTTACAAATATTTTATCGGCACGTGATTACAAATCACAATCATTCTTACTATGCTTTAATCTCATAAATTCATCATTATCCTTTTTCTCAGTTATTAACATTAATAGTGAGTATATAATTACTTATTAAAAGTTAAATCAAAGTTAAAGACAGCGATGTTTTTTTTTCTTTTTAAATATAGAGACGTTGATGTTGTATCATAATATGAGCAATCTTTTAGGGTAACGACAAACATAAGGGTTCTGAATGTCTATTTTAATTTTGAAAAAAGAAAAACCTAAACACATCTTGTAAACGAAGCCAAAACGGACTTGTCAATAGCCATCCACAAAAGCTTTGTAGTTCGTACACGGGTCGCAAGTCACCGGTCATTTATCGCTTTCTCTCTCGCCACCCAAACAAAAAACAAAATGAGATACGTGTGTCATGTTTTGGAGGAAATCAATTATCTAATCATTTAACTATGATACTACATGTTTACTTCAAATTTTCAAATCCAGTAAACATAAAAATTAATTGTAAATAATTTTGTTTATAATTTTAGTTAAATTACTTAAGTTTTCCTAAATTTATTATATATGCAAGTCATCATTTGAATATATTTTATTAATAATAAAAAATATAGTTAATTTTTATAATTTAAAAATACATAATCTACTTCTATAAAAAGTAATTATAAATTCCATATCATGAATCAAAATATAAATTTTTATTAAAAAAAAAGTGTTTACATTTAATATCCAGTCGTATTTTAAACAAGACTGCTTCTACTAAAAGGATATATATAAATGATAAAAAAATTAATTATAAATTAAAATATTTTTATAATTTAAATATGTATTTATATTAATTTTACATTTTAAAAATATTAATAAATCAATATACCCTCCGTCATAAATTATAACACACTTTTAAAAAAGTTATCATTTAAAAATATAAAATACTTTAAAAAAATTAAGATTTTATTAAATAAATTTTTTTTAATATTACTCTTTCTCTCTCTTTAATATTAATTAAGAGTAAATTTAAGATTATTAAATAAATAATATTTTTAAAAATTTATATTTATATTTTTTAAAAAATAAAATTATTAAATGTATTTTATAAAATTTTATTTAAAAATATATTACAATTTAAGATAATACAAAATTTTTGGCCAATGTACATTTTAATTTCCGAAGAAAGGATAATTTAATAATATATGCATGGGATTGAGAAATAAATAAGGGGCGCGGGACCCACATAAACAGTTTATTTCGGCCGCCTGCTTTGTCGTCTCCCTCGTCTCCGTTCATCCATCCCCGTCGCTCCTCTGCGTTTGACCCTCCTCTTCCTATTTCTCTCCTCTCTCTGTCCGTTTCTCCCTGCACTGCTCCCTGTGAACTTTCTTGCTCTCTCATCCTTCCCCCCCCCCCCCACCTCTCTCTCTCTGTGTCTGAAATCGTTGAACTTTCTCAGCTCCTTTTGTTCCCTTTGTCCAGATAGTCGTGTCTCTTCTTCTCAAGTCACCTAAATCCCGCTTTCCATCACAAGACCCACATCCTACTCCTCTACTTCCTCTCATTTCATCGCTTAAATCCCCTTTTCATCGTCTTCTCGTTGTCTTCAAATTCCTATAATTATTATGAGGAGGCATAAAAGGGTGCCTCTTCCTGCCTGGCTTGCTCTTGTTGTCTAGGTGTCTTCTGTGCTTTCCCTTCATCTTCTGCTGTGTCCTTAGGGAGATAAACAGACATGGCTGGTGGCAATGAACTCAACCTCAATGAATCCAAGGTACCTACCTTCCTTTTATCTGTATCATTGGACATGACATTTTGGTATTTTGACAGAAAAAAGATGTTCTGGTTGAGCTTGTCCCTTGCCTGCTTCTTTCTTTTCTACTCCCATCTTTTCCTTGTCTAATTATGTGATGCGGGTCCTGATGATCTCAAGTTTATGGAGAAAGTTTTGATCTTTTAACTTTAATTGCAAGGGCTTGATGATGCGTCTGTCTCTCTCTGATCGCTGGCGGTGTTTTTCTTCATGGTTTTATTAAATAAGATGATGATATGATTCATGAGTCGGTTTGAATTTTTTTTTTCCCTTGTACTTTCCATTTCTTCTATGTAGGCCACGGTTTCTTGTTCCGGTAAGTTGGAAAACTCGAGTTTCATTTGGTGCGGCTAGCTGAAAGTTCTGATCTTTCTTTTGGTGATTGTGAGTTTTCTTTAGGGATACATCCGTTTGTTTTACTTTCTCTGCATTAATTTCCCATTTATCTTTCTCATTAACATTTCTGGATCGTCGTCTGATCAATATAGTCAATCTGCAGTTCAATAAATCTCTGATTAACGTTCTAATCACCAAAACCTTCATTCTTGGCTTTTGCTGTAGTGTATTGTTCCACTCAACACCTGGGTTCTCATCTCCAATTTCAAGCTGGCCTACAATCTTCTTCGTCGCGCAGATGGAACATTGAACCGCGAGCTTGCCGAGTTCCTTGATCGGAAGGTCCCTGCCAACACAATTCCAGTCGACGGAGTATTCTCTTTTGATCACGTCGATCGAAACACTGGCCTGTTCAATCGAGTTTATCAACCAGCTCCTGATAACGAGGCTAAGTGGGGCTACATAGAGCTCGAAAAGCCCTTGAGTACCACCAAGGTTGTCCCTGTCATCATTTTCTTCCATGGCGGAAGCTTCTCTCATTCCTCCGCGAATAGCGCCATTTACGACACTTTCTGCCGCCGCCTGGTCAACATTTGCAAGGCCGTTGTAGTCTCCGTGAACTACCGTCGTTCGCCGGAACACCGGTACCCCTGCGCCTACGAAGATGGCTGGGCTGCACTAAAATGGGTGAAATCAAGAACATGGCTTCAAAGCGGAACAGATCCCAAGGTTCATGTGTACCTAGCCGGGGATAGTTCTGGAGGCAACATTGTTCATCATGTGGCGGAGAGGGCAGCCGAGGAGGATGTTGAGATTCTGGGTAACATTCTTCTTCATCCATTGTTTGGCGGAGAGAAGAGGACGGAGTCAGAGAAGAGACTGGATGGGAGGTACTTCGTGAGATTGCAAGACCGTGATTGGTATTGGAGGGCTTTTCTTCCTGAAGGTGAAGATAGAGACCACCCTGCGTGTAACCCTTTTGGCCCCAGAGGAAAAAGTCTCAGGGGACTCGAGTTCCCTAAAAGTCTTGTTTGTGTGGCTGGTTTGGACCTTCTCCAAGATTGGCAATTCGCATATGTAGAAGGTCTCAAGGATTCGGGTCAAGATGTCAGACTCCTTTTCCTGAAAGAAGCTACGATCGGTTTCTACTTCCTGCCAAATAATGATCATTTCTATTGCCTCATGGAGGAGATAAACAAGTTCGTCAATTCAGACAGTTAATAAACCACCACTTAACCTTACCTGCTACAACAAGGCCATACATAACAAAAGCGCCACACTTCACATGGGTTCTATTTTTGTATCATCTTTTTCTCTTTGCTACTTTATAAATATGGTGTGTAGTTACTAGTTATAAAAATTGCTATAGTAAACATCCATGGCGGTCAATTTGAGAGTTCTGAAACTCCGGGACTCTTGTCTGTTATCTGCCCATGTCTCTCTGAAGGGTAGTTTCAGCAGTTTGAAGTAGAAAGCTCTGTTCAGTCAGGTGGGGGGTTCATCAAGCTTGCCCTGCTCATCCTTAGTGACCATAATCACTGAAGGAAGATAGAGGATGAAGCTTGGTAGTCGGTCACTTTGGGTTAAGGAAACGGGGTTCCTATCGTAGCACTAATTTCTTAATGTAAAGTGGAGCAAATCCCATATTATTATTATTATTATTATCATTATGGACTTGTATCTTATATGGCTTTACCTTGTAGTTTTATCGAGCTGTTAACATTATACGCAGTTGTTCTTACTGTTTTACACTGTATCCTGCGATATTAAATTGTCTCAACTCCACGGCTGTCACACAGCTCTTTCCTTTTCCTTGTACTAATGTTACATCTTATTGTCATCGGGATGAGTCATGTCCGAAGCATTATTCATTACCAGCCATTACTGGAGTTAAAGTACTTGATTCATTCTCTGGTTCCCCCCTCTCTCTCTCTGGGCAATTACGTTGGTCAGGTCAAGTCGCCTCGAAAAGTTGATACACATGTTGGTAAAGAGGAACAAGGTCGTTTGTTGGGCGTAGTTAGGGAACTGTTAAAGAGTAATGAAGGGGCTGGTGGGGGAGAAAAGCCAAAGCCCTCCATGAACAGAAGAAGACATGAATAACGTCAAGAGAAAGAAGAATGATGGGTAGGAGATTAAAGATTGAATCAATATGGGAATTCGCCATCTTTCACTTTCAAGTTTCAACATCGAAGTGGAGTAATTCTTGTCATCTCCTCAATGCCCTATTGTAGAGGGGCGTGTTTGGAGCCTGGGAAAACAGCAAAAACAGGAATTTGGCTTTGTTTTGATGAGGGGAAACCCATTTCTGGTAGTGGTTGCGACTCTTGGATGTATTCTCGGGGACCACTTCTAGGAACCCACAAAACCCCACAAGCGTCCAAACAAAACAAGAGATGGAAAAAAACAGTTATAACACTGAGGTTTGAGATTACTTTGAAGTCTAAAACTGTGATATTTAAATGGTCACTAAACGTGGTAGGCACACCTAGGTTGGGACAAAGGACATGGAACGGTGTCTTTTTATTGACTTTGTTGGGCTCCTCTGGCATCATAGAAAACCATAATTTTTTCCTTGACAGCGAGCAACACTGAAAAGCTTTGGGATTTTTCCTTCAACTTTTCTTGTGCAGATTATGCCTGCAGTTGTGCGTGTCTTATTATGGGGTGTCCTTAGTAAATTAGCTGTTTATGTCTTGAAATTATTCCGCAAAACGACAGAGAGGGAGGTCGTTGTCAATAAATGGGGGCTTCTCTTTATTGACAAAAGAAAGGCTTCATCTGTTTGGTCAGTAGTGAGTAACTTGCTTTTTTAAAAGCATTAATTAAACTACGTCACTTGCTTCTTGTTTGCGCGTTTTCACCATTTCGATTTCATTATTCTTCCATTCACCCTCTCATTAATGCCTTTTTGTTCCTTTATCTTCATATCTTACTTCTTCCCTCAAACACTCTTTTACCTCTTTGTTTATTTCTGGGTAGGTTATGAAAATCTGAATTAACTTACCTGATTTAAATCAGTGTCTTGACTGATTTAATAAATTACTTTATTTATAATTAATTTAATTACAATTTTTATAATTTTAATCATTAATTTTTGAACTAGTATCTTGATCAATTTAAATATTACTTTTTTGTCATTTAAAACTCAGAAAGCTTCTCATGCTTATTTCTTTCAAGTCTTAATAGTTAAATCATATTCAAGTATATGAATTTTATATTGGACACTGCTCTAGTTGTTTATATTCTTATCCTATGGCATTTTAAAATCTGGTGCGGGAATCTGGAATTATTTTAAGCCGCGCGGTCAACAGTAGGTGATTTGGAAAATGGAAGCTAAGCCTTATCCTTTGAATAGCTTAGTTATTAAGCCATTGATGTGCCTGTATTTTCAAACTGTTGGTGACACTTGGCCTCCTAAAAGCAGATCGATTCGGAAACAACTTAACAATGGGAAAGCAAAATATATACGCAATGTGATATTTCTTTTTGTGTGATGGGTTCATGGTGGAGATGCAAAGCAGTGTATGAATACAAAATATCATGACCACATATGAAGTGACTGAATTTGTGGCTTGTAGGAAGGAACACGAGAACATACAAAAAGTGGGATGGTGGTAGGTATGATTACGGAGGGAAGCACGAGGAAGAGGATGTTGAGGAAATACGAAGAGGGTGGTCACAAGAAAACATGGCAACAAACAAACAAACGTAGCTCCCACTCGTTACCTTTGAAAATAAAAAGGCCATCTTTTCTTATTTTGTCGGTGCACTGCATTGCTGTGCTTTTTTTCACCTCTTTTGCTTTCATGCCTATCCTCGACTCTTTTCATCCTCTTTTCTCGTTCTTAATTCAAATCTCAATTCCCTGCGTATTTGTGCTTGATATGTGAGGAGAGAACAAATGAACGAAAAGTAATAGAACGGACAGTACATCTTGATTTAAAATTTTAAATTAAAGCTCAAATTTATAAATTGTTTTACCTTATTTAATATTATTTATTGAGTTTAGTTTCATTCAATTCCTATATGGATTCAAATTCACTTTTATTTGGACGGCTTAACATGTATAATCATTATTGAAAAATATTGAAAAAGAAACCATTCATGAAGTGTTGACTGATTTATGTCAATCAAAGGAGGTGAGAATGTGATTTAAGGAAACAATAACTTCATCAATTTAGTTTGACATTTGCTGGTGAAAAAATAAACCCCCCCCAGCACAAACAATTTATTCAAAGTAACAATTATTTTATCGGCCAGATAAGGGAATCCACGCCCCTTGTCAACCACATGAGAAACAATAAGATAAAAACAAATAAAATTGTTTTAACTGCTCTCATTAAAAAAAAAAAAAATTGTTCTAACTGCCACAGAATACATGGCTTAAAACTCGCCAGCTTATGTTACTGGATTTAAGGAGTTAATGACCCGAGTGGGCCTGAGGTTGGGCCCATTTTGATAGTTCCTTGTTCAGCCCAATGACTATAAATATCCTCGGCCCAAAGAAACAACAAAAGAGCAACAACCAAGCTTCCCAGCACGCACGCCATGATTCATGAAATCAAATCCCCTAAGAATTGGATCGAAGCCCCACCTGAAGTTTCGTCTATGTTTTACCAAATAAGGCGTTCTGAACCAAACTCATACATATTTTCAGTAAAACTTCATGCATATTGGCCTGTGCTTAAAAATGGTTGTTCTAGTCTGCTTTCATTTTTCAACGTCACGAAAGAGTTTGCCTTTGCCTTTGACATCCATGTTCGCCAAAATACTTGCTCATGTTTCCCTTCGATCCTTTTTAATGTTTATAAGAACAACTTTAAAATGCCTGTTAATTTCATTCCTAAACCCCGCCCTCGTGAAATCTGACAAATTTATGTGTAAAAGCATACTTGTCATTGGCTTAATGCGAGTCAATGTGAAAACCAAACGCTTGTAGGATTAGCACGTAGCAAATATGATTTAAACCTTTTCTTGTTTTTTCCCCTCAAAACAACCCTCCCAAACAATTGAATGCAAGACTAATCTATCATCGGGCAAGAGCACAACGGGTTGGACTGTCGGTTCTGGGATTGAAATATATGAACATATTATCGAATTCTTAATTGAAAGATTAAACTGCCAATAGTATAGCAATGCCATCTCAAATTAGAAAGAATTAACTTGTTTCATAATGAAATGGAGATTAAAAGGGTCCCGAGCCCATACTGAACGAAGGGCAATTATACGACCCTAGACAACTCAAACTCTTGCCATTCACGCATGCTTGTGTGTGTTTGGCCAGACACACTGATGAAAAGTTAGCGATGTCAGCTCTAAAGCTGGACTGCAGCTTAATATGCTTTCTAGCTTTGATTCACCAACGATCAACTCTCATCCAGGCACTATTACAAAGATGCCACAATGCTACTTAGTATCATTATGGTTGATCCCTACTCCAAATCATGGTCGTTCCAAATGTAGTTGACCTATTAAACATCATCCATGCTCTTGAAAAGTTCCACAACTTGAAGCTTTTCATAGTCTCTGAACCGAAGCAACATCTGCACTATTTCATCCAATTGTAGTTTTTACAGGATTCCATGATTATGAACATTGAATTATTGGCAGACAAGCGATATCAGCCTAGGTGGAATGGGGATCCGATTTAGGATTCTGGAGGCAACACCCTTCATCTGCCAAAGACTGCACCTATACAGCAACTCCACAATAATTGATGCCTGCAAGTCAAACCAGCATTTTTTTTTTTTGGTTTTGTTTTGGAGAAGGGGGAGTAATGGGCAAACACATTCAGTTTACCAATTAGTTTTTTTTTTTTAAATGAAAAAAGTACAACTAGACGGGGGACAAGATTTCTTCCAAGGCAGAAAACAAAGCCGTCCGATCTCCACAGCATTATGCACCAGAGCATTAAAAAAAATTGGGGTTTAAGTAAAAACGCAGCTCCTTCATAAAAGCTCGTAAGTGACACACTTCGAGAAAAGAGGCACACATATAAACTGTTTAAGACCCCCATGCCACAGAGATGGTTGTACATTAGAAGCAATGAAGAGCTTTGCTCAAGCATTGGCACGAATATCCATTAAATGTATTCCCATCACGAAACATACTGCAGGGGGTTGCGTATTGATGTCCAGCAGCACAGATGCATTCAGCAGACCAATGTAAAGATATTCATTACACAATTAATTCATCTATCTGTGGGTCGCCAATAATGCTCCAAAAAATGTTTTTTACCATGGGACTGCACTCACTGGAAAATCAAATCCATGCTTGCACATGAGTCCCAATATTTTCCCAACCTTGGACCATTGATCACAACTTACATAAGCTTTATACAAAATCCACAATGTTTTCTTTGTCAAACTCAAGTTGACACCTACCATCTCATTCAGGACACTTCCAATTTCCTCAAAGCGCTTTTGTGATCCATACATGACCATCTTACAACGGTATAAGGAGAGGCAAATTTTCCAGTTGGAACATTCAGCACGCCTCAAAAAATTTTCTAACCTGTCCACTAAGTTTTTCCTAAAATAAGTCGCAGTGATGCATCTCATTATACCACTTGTTCTTACTAAGACTTTGTGCTCAAATGCATCATTGAGTTCTCCAGCTCCTCTAAGGAGTGCTCTTGTGCATAAAGCCTAATTAACAACACATTTAGCCATGCCCTGTACTCCTTTTCCAGAATCAACACCAGTAATTCCTGTATCTTCTTCACTCTATCAGGCTCGGAACTTTTACTATATGCACACATCATGCACCTGATCAAAGGAATTTCATTCTCATTGACATAATCCCTCACTAACTGATATGTCTCTTCCATCTTCTTCAGATTACCTGAATTAGCATGCCCACGTATCATCAGCAGGTATGAGTGTCAGGTATAAAAGGGTTTGACTTTAGCACTTGAAAAGTTTTTCCCATTCTATCCCACCTCCAGGCTGTAACATACCCAGCAATCAAATAATTATAAGTGCTTATATTCGGGGAGAGGCCTGAATTATGTAGCTCCTCAAATATTGCTTCCATACGATCTATGAGCATCAAGCGGCCAAAAACAGAAATAAGAATATTGTAGGTTATTACGTTAGGGCTACAAGTTTCAACCATCTTCATCCGCACAAATAATGACCGGCATTTCCCAGGAAGACCATTTAACATCTGAGCAGCCATCAGCGAATTATAAATACCTGTTGTTTTTATTTGCTTGTTTGCAGCTTCATTAAACAGGTCAACTGTAAGATCAATATTTCTAGATCTACCTGCAACTTTGATACCCTTAGAGTACTCGGAAGGAGCCATGGAAGTGCCAAGAAACTTTTATGGTCCAATATAAAACCTGAACGTTAAGACGGATAAACAGAAGAAAAAGTCAGCAGAAGAATTTTAAATTTTTATTTGAATTAGGTTTAAAATAACACCACTATACGGTTGTTGTCAGTTGTCACCTATCACCAACTTGAAATGTCCTGCCACACTTAAAAAACCTTAATATCTCGCCTAATATCCAAGTCAATTTTGCGGATCTAAATAGTACTAGTGGACAGAACTGAAAACATGTAACAAGAACCGAACAAGGCCTCATATCATGGTCACGTACCACTCAGAACTTATAGTTTCTCTTCTCGAGTGTCCAAATATGCTGAAGAGCATTCATTCACGAATTTGCAAGTGAAAACACGTATTTCTCATACAAATGTTATACAATACTCCAAGTGTGTGTCCACACTTTCAAGAGATATAGACGAAGTAAAAGTGGGACACACTAATTCTACCCATCAAATTAGACATGAAATCAGATCAACTGCATCTGTTGAAATTCAAATATACCATTAGAGACAAGTGAGACCATGATTCCATCACATCCAAAAGATCAACAAGGGCTGTCCCATCAGGACACCTCCAAAACAAAAACTGAGAATTCTTCTCCAAAACATTAAGAACTACACTAGGGTCATCGGCTACCCGAACCAATTTACATGCCAAGTTCATAACTTCCCTTTTGAAATCCTCTCTGGCTATCCAATTATGGAAATAGGGATTGTAGGAGAATAAACCAACGATCTCACGGAGCATGGAATGTTCGGAGGATTGAGTGTAGGTATTGACTTGGGTGGTGCATACGTAATTTGCAGAGCTTAGGAGGAAGATAGGAAAGGGGATAAGGGGTTTTGGTTTTGCAGAGGTTCTGTGGAAGCAGAACAACTCTGCTTGGGCTGCGTTGGAGAGTTTCCATGTGTGCTTCATCGTCTGGTGAGGGCAGTGCTGACCATTTTAGGGTTTCTGGGAGATGCATTGGCCGCCACAAATGGCAAGGGAAGGGCTTCTCAGATTTGGATCCAGATGGGCTTTGGCCGAAGGGAGACAGCTGTTTCACCAAGAAGTACAAAAACTATCAAACTAGCAGCTTAGCTGCTTGAAGAATTAAGACAGGCTTCTCTATTACCATCAGTTCTCTGGAACTCCTTCCCCTGTTTTCAAAACTCAATTGCCTGCCTCAAGAATAAGACTTGCTCAAAAGAAATACGTCTAAGCTGGACACAGAGATTAAACATAATGCTATTGCTATGGATGATTATGCTCCTCAGTCCTGAGGCCAATAATATTATGCGCAGCAAGATCATCAATGGTATAAAGCAGTTAAAGCACCGTTATCTTATACGGACTCACTAATAGGCTACAATGGTTGCTACATTGAAATTAAAAAAAATTACAAATTTTCAGCATTCTCACACACATTGTGAGAAATCTGAAAAATCATTTATACATATAGTAAATTTTACATACGGTAAAGTGCGATGATACAAGCTGGCATCAATTAAAAGGAAACAAATAATATTTTTTTACAAGAAAGTAAAATCATCTTTGGAAATAGTTACACTCCAAGTCAATAGACCTTAAACTTTAATTCTTGAAAATTAAGGAGCCACCACACCACACTGTTCATTAAGCTTCTCATCCTGAAAATAGAGATGAGTATGAACATCTTAGATATTAAGAATAAGAGTAATAAGATAAATATATAATACAAGTAGAAGTTTTAATTTGGACGGAAGCATAACCAAAGTAGAAGTTTATTTAAAGTATAATTACACAATTATACAATCTAAAAGACTAGCAAACTAATCCTCAGAGCAAGAAAAGAACTTTCTGAATTGATTAAAAAAAAAAAAAGACATACACTATACACATAAGAGATGTGTCATGTGTTAAGACAAAAAGGAAATTCTTGCATATCATCATTGCAGACTAGCATATATATGTTGTGGATTCACGTGTAAAAATATTGGTTAATCAATAATCAATTTTGAATAGACGCTTTTTCATAAAAGAGCACACAGGCCAACTCATACACACTGTGCAACCCTGAATATCCCCTTAAATGGGAGATAATACCATAACAATTTGTGACATGAAAGATGTACCATTAAGAGATAATGCATTATCAGTTGATTCTTTTCACATGAACTCCAATATGGATCAAGCAATATGGGTGAATACAGAGATGAAAAAGAATAGTAACGAGTGAAACAGTCATTACACTAAAAAAAAAAAAAAAGAGCAAATTCAACATACCCAAGGCGCCAAGACTTCCCCGCTCAAATCAAAGGAGCCAAAGACATCACATTACTAACAGAACCGGTCTGGAACATCAACCAAAAAGTTTTGAAAAACATAGCAAAAAGGTGTAACTCATTTATAATTAGAAAACCAGAAATATAACTTCAACCATATTTTAAATGAATCAAGAAGAATTTCTTTAAATAATATTTAGCACTAACCAGAAGCTTTTATGTCTTCTGAGGATCTTTTTCAACAGTAAGAGAAGAGTTGGCCCGTCGAATGCCATGATTTTGAATAAAAAAGAATGAGCAATAATAAAAGCTCCAACATATAAAGAGGATGCAAATATGAATGTTGTCACCTTAATGGTCAGTGCTTATACAAGGTCAGTTTCTACTGTTATTTCTAGACTAGGGCTCTTGGATTGTATACCAAAACAATTGCCATTATTGAAAAGAATAATTGCTGCAACAACTTGAGGGTGGATGAGCTTTAATCAAATTAAGGATAAGGATTTCAACCACAGAAGGAGAGAGAACTCACTGAGAAGGGAGGGAACTTTGGAAATTGGGGATTTTCGAAGAAGTAAAGAACAGCGTGAGAATGGTCTTCGAACGCGAACACAAGACCGGAGCTGAGAACGGCGAGTGGAAAAGGAATCAGATGCAACTGCGATCACGGCGCTGAGGTTGAGCGGCAGCGAGCGTGGCGGTAGCTGAGACAGCGAGTTAAGTGACTGAGGGCTTGAGCGTTAGATGGAGTGCTAGAGGTTGAGGGACAATGACAGATAGATTCAAAAGGATAAATTAATTCATATCAAGTTTCAAGGTTCGAGAATTTATGAGTTCATTCAATTTTTAAATTTTATTACGATACAATTTATAACTTATGTTTCAATTTCCAAATTTTAATGTGAGTTAATATGTCTCATTAGGACCTCTATATTATCCTTCCTAAAATAAACCCGCCGGTTTCATAAAAAAAAAAAGAAGAAGAAGAAGAGGAAGAGAAAATCAAGCTTAAATTCCTCACAACAAATATAACTACTATCAAACCCCACCAAGTGGCAAAAATATTGTGTAATCCTTTGATTCTTATTTTGGCAAAAAAAAAAAATTCCTTTGATTCTTATATGTGAATATGTTTGCAAGCAAGATGATCCATTTATCCTAATTGAATTAATAGGAAAGAATGAAGAAAAGAGAGGCGTTCATGTGTGATGGACAAGAAAAAAAAAAATTAAGGTAACAATAAGTTGAGGTTTGAATGGCTAGGCTGAAGTTGAGAAGGAGAATTGAAGCAAGGGCATATTCAATCCATTTCCATGCATATCAATTCTTAATATTAGTTTTTGATGGCTCTAGATGTTTTGGGGTCTTTTGGTAATAGTTTCAGTGAGTCTTTGTATTGTTTATCAATAGCCACTTAAAGAAGAATATTGGAGGGGTCTCATCTCAAATTAATATATTTGCTTTTGTTCATGAGTCTAATAAGGTTTCTCTCTTTCCCTCTCTCTCACTACCTTAACCCACACCCACAAAACATATCATAATTTGACTTTATTTAAGATCTAAAATACAATGTCTTCTTTATATTCAATCTGTAAGCTATTTTTAGCATGCTTCCTTAGTTAGTTGCTATCTCAACCTGTTGTTGTGATAGTTTACTTTTTACTGCCTTTCATCACTGCAACATGTGTAGAAGAATACTAATTTATTTCTCTTGACTTTTAGGGATTCAATATGCAGAGGTTTATTGTTAGGTGAGAACAAGAGAGAGAATGAGATCCATGCATTTGAAAGCAACGCCAAGATAATAAATCAAACATTCTTAGAGCCACTAAATCTTGTTAGTTTTAAAAATATTGTATAAATATCCATGGAATTTTTTTTTTTTTGGGAATGGGTTGTGAATATATCATGTAATAACAAGGAAGTTGCTTTTAAAGTTGCACTATATTTTGTGCATGAACTTGTGAATTCTAATGTCAACCTTATTGTCAATTTAGTATAGGAAGTAGTAATTTTCCCATGCCTTGTTGTCAATAAATATTGTCTTGCTATCAATACATGTCATGGTAATTTTCCTTTACCCATTGTCACCCCCTTTAGCTATTGTTACTTCCCTTTTCCTAATAGTAAATAACTAGTTTGTAACACATACATTTAATTAGTATCTTATCACATTTGAAACTATATCAGTTGTCAATATCTTTTGCCCCATTATCATTCCCCCTTGCCTCATTGTTATTTCCTTTACCTAATGGTAAATAACTAGTTTGAAACACTTTTGTATTTTATGAATACTTATCATACTTAAAACTATATTAGTTGTCGATGTGATTTTGTCCCATTTTCATTCCTCATTTCCTTATTGTTATTTTCCTTTGCCTAAGGGTAAATAACTAGTCTATAATACTTATGCATTTTATTAGTATCTTGTTACAATTGAAACTATATCTGTCATCAATGTCTTTTGCCATATTATCATTCCCTCTTGTCCTATTGTTATTTCCCTTCATCTAGTTGTAAATAGTTGATATGAAACAAAGTTGTTAACACCTATTGGTTTATTATGTGTGTGTGTGCATGAGGGGGGGAGGGAGGGAGAACGTAAAGGCCACTTGTTAGTAATTACATTTTGTTGAAAAACATGTACTTACCATTGTGGTTGAAATTAAAACTTATATTCACCTTTTATATAAGCATCTACAAAGTGAACTATAAAAAATGATTGAATTCAAAAAGTTCATAACACTGTAACAAGGTAAACACATAATGGGCAAAAAAGTTATATCCTAAAATGATCGCAGAATTTGGATAGCCATTTTATTTTCTCTCTTTGTTATGGTTGGATCTTAATAACATAGACATGATAATGGGTTCCTTCTCATTGTTGTGATGATTAACAAGCCATCACAAGCATTCAACCTTCTTCCAGAGGTCATCCTACATCAATAGATTAGTTACATTATTCACTGCATTAATATAGATTTCATGTTAGAGTCAAAAGGTCCACAAAACATTCATACTTGAAATTATTTTGTCATCACATAACCATCCTTATCCAAGGAAGTGTTATGCCATAATTGTAACTATGTGATCACGTGAACATCAAACCCATTATTTACCATTAGACAAAAGGAAATAACAACTGGGTAAGGGGGTATGACAATGGGGCAAAGAGCATTGGCAACTAGTATGGTTTTAGATGTGACAAGATATTGATAAAATATACAAATATTCCAAACTAATTATTATCTCTACGGAAAGGGAAATAATAATAGGGAAAAGGGAAGTGACAATGGGGCACATGGCCTTGAAAAAAAATACTTAGATCTCTTTTTTGTTGCTTATCTCTCTCTTATTCTCATCCAATTATAACCCTTTACATATTGAATCCTTAAAAGTGAAGAGAACTAAATTAAGATTCTTTTGCACGTATTGAAATGATAAAAGTTAGTAAAAAGTGAATTTTTACAACAATAGGTGGAATTAATTGACTAAGGAAGCATGCTAAAAGTGGTTCATAGGCTAAATATAATAAAGATGTTACATTTTAATTTGCATCATCAATAAAGCCAAATTATGATCTATTTTGTGGGCATGGGTAAAGGTAGTGGGAGAGGGGGAGAAAAAGAAAGAAACCTCATTAGAGTCATGAACCAAAGCAAATACATCCATTTAAGATGAGAACCCTTTGATATTATTCATCAAATGGCTATTGATAAACAACACAAGAGGCCTAGTGAAGATGTTACCAAAAGACCCAAACATAACATCCAAAAATTTTAAATCTAGAATAAATTGATAATTAAGGGATAAATTAGTTAAAAATGATTAATTAATTTAATCATGTTTCCAAGTTACTAATTATCTTATTGGGTCATATTTGGCTCTAAATTAAGTTAGGATGAAAGTTGGATCGAATTAAGGGAAGTAAAAGTGACTTTTTGCTTATTGCGACGCACGGCACAGTTAGACAAGTCTAAATTTCAAAAATCAATATAAAAAGGCAGTTTTGGTTGTGGAAAGCTTAGAACTCGAAGAAGAAGATTTTAGGCACTGCTAGGGCTTCAATTTGGGAGGATTTTCGATCTAAATTGGGCCTTCAAATTCTTAAGTAAGTTTCCCACCTTTTTCTTCTACCTCTACATCCCATCTTCATTGGATTTGTGAAGTGGGTAAATTTTGCTCTGAATGGATTAAGCTATGAGTCTAGGTTTTAAAGATTTTAAATGATTATCAAGGTTTGATTTAAGTTTCTTAACCATGGATAAGTGGTAATATGAAGCTTAATTGTTGTTTGGTATAAGTTGGATCAAGCCCTATCTTGATTATGGGGTTTTGAAGTGTGATAAGTTGAGATATTAAATGTAATGTTTTGATAAAGTTAGATTGTGAACAAATTGTAATATTGACAAGTCTCTTTGTTGAGAATATGAGTGAGAAGTGGGAGAACTGGGATTATATTACTAGCTAATAGTGCTTGTGTTAATTAAAAATTAATATATAGTACTTATTATTGTAGATTGTGGTGTGAAAAAAATTGCTTTAACATAATAGGATATTTA
Organism: Prosopis cineraria; assembly: GCF_029017545.1. Lineage (NCBI taxonomy): Eukaryota > Viridiplantae > Streptophyta > Magnoliopsida > Fabales > Fabaceae > Prosopis > Prosopis cineraria. The sequence goes on from NW_026555332.1 coordinate 43,146,552, forward strand.
GTATCATGGGTAACCCTTTTAGTAACAAAAAGGTTGAGGTAACTAGATAATTTATATTATTTATTACCTTGTATAAGTTATTCACAAGTTGTTTTGTGTAATTGGTTGTATATACATATATGAATTTTGTAAAAGTTAAGTATTTTAGAAAATGTGTGGAATATTGATTTGTGAAATTTCATGATTTTTGAAGTAAGAGTAAGATTCATTATGCTTGTTTTAAAAAGTGGTTATGCATGATCAAGTGGAGATATGTAGTGAAATATGACATGTTAGAGGGTGGGAGGTCACCTTAGTAAAGTTAGTAAAAATTAAGTCCATATGGCATTAATGGTACTTTCAGGTGCATCTTATACTTCTCCTTAGTACCCGAAAAGGGAACAGTGTTGGAGAGTTATGCTCTTGAGTACCCAGTAGGGTGCAGAGTTAGAGATTATGTTCCTTAGTATCTGTAGGATGCGATGTTGGAGTAATGACACACCAATTACTCATAATCGAGGAAACCTGTTGTCCAAAAGCAATTTAAGACACCTTAGCCAAGTAGTCTTATCATAGATTGTGAGCTTGGTGACCATACATGTGATTTAGTTCTGCAAAATATCCCATTAGTTTAGTTAGGAGTATTGGAAGATTGGATGATTAGTGATCATGCATTTAAATTATGGTGATTTGTGTATGGTGTTTTTGTTATGCATATTTTAAGACTTGTTTATAACTTATCATGTTAATCGATATTATAGATTATCTTAGTTACTAAAATTTTTATCTCACTTTATGGTTATTACTTTACAGGTTCCACCGTCGAGTTTAAGTAAGGATTAGCTATTTAGTTCCATTTGTACTTGTAATGCCTTGTTTTATTTTGATCTGTGTAAGTAAACTTAAATGGATGATAACATGAGTTGCCAACTAAGTATGCATGATATTTTAATTGGTTGTACTTATGTTATACTATACTATTGAGTATTTTTAACTCAATGTTGTATATTATGTGAATATGTGGTAATTTTTATAGTGAAAAGCTAAAATACTAATACAAGTGTAAGGAATGTTGTATATATGTAGTAATAATGTATATGTGGTGTATTATGTGACAATAAAAGCCAAATGGTATATAAATGTGATTTTGTATTTTTGGCTATATTTGGTGAAACTGGCATTAAGTAGCCAAATTTTGTATTTGGTATTTTTTGTGTGTTTAAATGCTTAATCAAACGTATATTGGTTCATTAGACTTAATTCAAGCCTTAAAATGGGTTAATGGTATAAGTTTTGAGTATTTGGATGCTTGAAAATCATTTTAAAAAACTGAATTTTGCATCCAAGTTTTAAAATTATCATACAGTATTGAATTGTAATGAAACTTTTACCATTAGTTAGCTTACTGAATAAGTTTCATGTGGGCATTTGAATCATTCCAATTAGACATCGAATACGAAAATGACGCGCGTTCGAAGTTTGTCTCAAAAAACTGTTATAACAACTCATGATAGGGACACTGTGCTGCGGCACGTTGTGCACAAGCTGCGACACACAGCGCAAAGGCCGAATTGGCTTTTCTATGCCACATGTCGCAGCGCATGTGCTAGAAGGCACAAAAATGACATTTTTAGCCTTATTTTCAAGTGTTTTGCTTCTCAAACTTTTTCATGCTTTCCATATCTTTATAAATAATTAAGTTTGAGCTCAAACTATTTATTTAAAATTTTTTTATAGGATCCCAAATATTTTAAATTATTTTTAAATGATTATTAGTTTTAACTCTTTTATATTTCATTGTGAGTTTAGGAGTAATCTATAACTCCTAATTATTATTATTTTATTGTGATTATGTGGTGAATATTGATATTGCCAAGGCGAACATTACACCAAACACCCTTAAAGCCATTAAAGGGCCACAACCTTGCCATCCAAAACCTAACCTGCCATTTCCCTTGCTTTCTTATTTCTTCTATTCCATGGCATGAATGCCTCTCTTTCCTTCATTCTTTCATTTTAATTCCATTATAGCAAATGAATCATTTTGCTTGTAAACTTATTCAAGGACCAAGGGATTGCAAAATATTTTTGCCATTTGGTAGGACTTGGTGGGAGTTACATTTGTTGTGGGGGACCTAGGTGTGATTTTTTCTTGTTTTTCTTAAAAAAAGGGGAATATGTTAACTCCTAATATTAAAAATGTTGCCAGCCTTTCATAGGATGCTTATTAGAGACATAGGCTTAATTATTTTGAGCTCCTGTACTCTCATTATGTTTAGTTTCCATTATCTTAAGAATGGATATATGGACAATGAGATGACACCAATAAAGTTCATTTTTTGGCGCATATACTTAATTTTGTTGATCCCCTTATTGATCTGTTCTCAATTTTAAGGGAGTATAACAATTAAGTACCAAAAGAAAAAAATTAATTACAATTATAGTCCTAATAATTTTTTTAAAAAATTAATTGTAAATTTAAAAATTTTAATTACAAATATGATATTTAAATTCTAAATATAACAATTAGTTTACAATTTAGATTCTTATTTATAACTCTTTGAATTGATATTTATAATTTATTTTATAATAAAATTTGTCGATGACTTAATTATCATCAATTCATCTTTTTAAATTTCATTGTCATGCTCTCTAATTTTGTTTGTTCTAAATATACTAGACAGTTTTTTTTTCTTCCTTCCTTTTTTAACGTCATATCTTGCTAGTCAATTTATTTTCACATAACCATATTTTTATCATGTTAGCTAAGAAGTTAGTAGGGTCACAGTGAAATTAAATACATCAGTATCAATATATAACTCATGATTTTTATGTATATTTTCAAAACAATGAGAAGAAGCATTGTAGATTGATTAAATTAAGGAGACTATAAACAACAAAATAAAACTAAAGGAATTACTAAAAATAAAACATAGCTAAAGTACGGACTCACTATTATATTTTCCAAGCAATAAACCTCATTACATTGGATTTCCACCAATTAATTCTTCTCTTTCAAAGTAACTTTAAATACCCGATGTGATCACTTGCCTTACTGTTGCATCTTTGATTTGAATTATTGATGTATGCTTTGTCCTTGCAAGTAGAGTTTTGAAGATGGTTGAATATCGGAAAGTAGTGATACTCTCAAAGGGATGAAATTTCTGTAATTTCTTTTTCTTTCTTCAGACTTGTGGTCTGTCTTTCCCGAGCAAAAAAAAAAAAAAAAAAAACATCATGGAGAGTTTAAAAACACGAAAACAATAAATTAAAAAGAAGTCAGCTTATCGCCCTAGTTATCTTGTGAGAAGAGATCTATTGCTGGTGCCTTGAAGACTTCCGCATTTGCACTAAACCGTAACTTGCAATTTTATCCAAAAAGCTATGCATAGTATATTTGATTATTCTATGGTTTAGGTGAGAATCGATATTATGATGAATACTTTAGTTCGAATAGATATGTAAATTTGTTAAATAGGATTAACTGATTCGATACTGCTAAAATTTAAATTTATTTCATATTTAAAAATTAGTTAAAATATATATAACTCCCCAGTTTCAATTCAATCACATATCACCACCTTGATCTTGTGTGTGTCTGTGTATATGAAGGCACGCTTCAGCAGGGATTATTCAGGAGAAGATCTGTGATTAACATAAAGTTTAGAGGGATTATATAAATTTGTAGTATCTAAATCTGAAATTAATGGTCTGTTTGGATGGGAGGAAAAAGTAAAAGTGAAAAAGAAAATGAGAGGGGAGATAATTTTTCTTTTGTTTGGATGTAGAGGGAAAATAGGAGGAAAGAAAAGCAAAGAGAAAAATGAGGAGTGAGACTCACGTATTTTCTCTCCAAATGTTTTCTCCGGAGAGATTTTAGGAAAGAAATTTATTAGCCATCCACTGTCCTTGTCTCTCTCAACTCACTCCAACGGGTTCTCAGTAGCCTTGAATATAAGATTCAACACTGACATTTCTTCCTCTCATCTCGTTGAATTATCTCTTCCTCTTGACATGGGTTTGCAAGAAGCATCAATTTCTACTAAATTATTTGAATTGCAAACGTCTATAGGGGTGGGTAATAATGCATCGTTTATTATTATTATTATTTATTTCAAGTTATAATATTCTATTTTTAAAAATAAAAATATTTTACATTTGATTTTTTTCTTTCAAGTTATAATATTCTATTTTTGAAAACAGAAACTATTTTAAATAAAGAATATTTTCAAAACTAAAGTGTATCATGACAGCAAATTCAGATTTCTACATCTAGATGTTCACAAATTCACAATTTTAAGTTTACATATTAATAAATAATTGTCCATTAATAATGAACTTAAAGTTTTTTTTTTTGCTCACCAAGGGCAATTGTGTCGTTTTTCCTTAAAACATATTTGCAAAATGGGCCCTTGTCTTGCAGAATAATTTTAGAATACAGTGGGTTCTAAGTGTATTTTTCTCCCCCTTGAGAGCCTAAATGAGATTCTCCCTTTATTTTAGTAATTCTGCTAATGAGCTTTTCATCATCCCTATAGATTGAATTGATACTAATGTTTTGGATTGGCATTGCTTTGTATGCATTTGGGTTAAATTGTTTATGAGAAGTTCTGGACTTCAATTTTCCCCCCTTTAATTACAAGCTTTTATTGGTTTATTACACCCCTTAACGATGTTGTTTCTTTCTCCGAACGTATATTGGGGTGTATTATTCTTATATTGTTTTTTTTTTCTTTTTTATATTCTTATCTATCAGTGTCTTTGCATAGAATGTGGCCAAGAGTTTGAGGAACTTTGCATATATACCGAATACAATGGCTGCTTCTCCAACAGTCCTATTCTTATCTATACATATATAAATTATTAAGTAATACATGTCTTGATGGAATTACAAAATTGTGATCATACAAGAAGTTTGGACGCCACCTTTTCTTGAGAAAAAATTCCATTCTATCTTTATTTAATATCTATACTGTTTTTCATCTTTTTATTATAGTTTTTATGTATTTAGGAACAATATTAGCTACTGCATGAGCCTTTTTTTTTTTTTTTTTGGTTTACTTTTCTTCCTCTTATTGGTTGCTGGTCCATCCTTCAGGAGAAGAAAGAGGGGAGACCATAGAGAAAACAAGAGTGGGTTTATTCCTAGGAAGCCACAGTAGAACTTTGTTTTAGCTGTTACTATTGCAACTTGTAATGGTTCAAATAAGTTCATCTCAAGTAGATGAGAGCTCACTGTACCTAGTGGATTCCCCCCCCCCCTCAATTGACAACATGTATGCTTAATCAAAATCTTATATGGTAGATATGGCTATCAAATGATGATAAATGTGTTAAATAACTTAAGTTAGTCGTTTCGGTTCTTCGTTTCGGTCATTATCAACTCATTACACAATTTCCGTATCTTGTAAGTAGTCCAGCGGCGGTTCTCATGGGACACTTCTGAGGGCATTGCGTTTATTGATTGCCATGGTCATGGGTTATTTCACATCAAATGGTAAAGATATATCAGACCATCAAAGTTTGAGACATATACAAAATGCCATTCAATTATGATACCAGCAATAAATTAGACTACTTACACAGTTACAGTCTTCACTGCGCGAAGATCACTGTTGAGGATTGTTAACTATGCTGCTGCAAAATGACCAAAGAAAATAATATAGATGCCATTAAGCTCACATTTCTGAGTTGTTGAGTTGATATATAAATTTAATCTACATCTCCAATGAAGTGCTGCTTATGTAGTCATATTCAACAGACACAAAATGACAAAATGATGCTCACAAATTTTGATTATAGTAGTGGTGGTGTGAGATGCGTTTCCTTGCTGATAGGGAATATGCAGGTGACTCTGTCCCTCGATGCTAATTTCATTTATGAGGTCATGCTTGAGTAGTTAGGAGATATTTCTGATGTTCTATCTGATTCTTCGATGTCCATGTGATTTTGCATGCCATTTCAAGGCATTCTTGTGCAAGATTTATACAGATAGATGGATTACCCGCCTCAAAAAAAAAATTTGAAGCATCCCTTTGATCAGAGTCCTATCTTATATCTTGTTATTTCTCTTCTGCATTTAGGTAAGGACAAAGCCAGGCTTATTCTGTAATCATATTTTTCTGGCTATATCGGCGCTTCTGCAGGTTTATTATTGGGATAACTCCACTTTGGTAAAAAACGACAAGAAAATTTCTATTTTCCCATTCTTCATATGCAAGTAGTTATTAACCACAGAAATTTGTCATGTATTTTGATAGGGTAAATAAGTTTGAGACTGAGGTTGATTCACTCTCACGTAGTCTTAAACAAGTTAATGTGTTCCATTACATTAAGAATTGGTGCACTCTTCACATTATGGGGAGCCCATATCAGTTCCCGCTACTATATGCTGAAGCATCAATGTGGAATTCCATGAATTTCATGGGGTGCGCAAAGGAACAGGCTTGATGATAATAGGCCCATTGCAAGTATTATTTTATGAAAAGTAAGTACCAAGGTATCACATTCTGACATTAATGGCGTGCAATGGCTGCTTCTATGAGGACGACCACCTTCCAAAGATTCCAGTGTCTTTTCCATGTTGTTTGGGCCCATGCTGTCTGGTAAGGAAGCTAAGGATGTTACTTGTTAAAGAGTGGCCACACACAAACACAGAACAATAGCTAAATAAATAAAACGCGGATTCCATTTGGAAACAAGGCTGACAGAAACGCAGAGCAGAGCACTTTAAGTGCTCTTATTTGGATGAGGATTGAGGACCGAAGATGGAGGTAATAGATTATTGAACTTCATCTTCAACCAGACCACAACCATTCATTCATGCCACGTGCCACACAGTAATTGCTTGTTACCCAAGGCTTTACCTAATCTCACCCTTTTTATGTTCATTTTTTTCCCCATTGCCTCATGTCCCATCATCATCATATGCTAGGTTGTCACACAGAGACAGCCAGAAAGAGTCATTCCAAAAGGCCTATTCTGTGTTCATCACAATGCAGAGCCAAAAAGAGTCCTCAAAGTGGGTGATGATTGAGGAAGATGAATGCTTTGCAGAAAGCAGCACCTCGTGCTTTCACAAAGCCATATAAAAGCATGATCAACGATATATAGTAGAATCCTAAATTTTACACCAAAATTAAAACAGCAACGAGTCTAATGAATCATATTACATTTGTAATATATAGGACCCTTGAACGATTTACAACCCTTCAACAAAATGGCTACACTTTCTACCATATTCACATTTAACTTCGCTTGTTCATCATTCTGCATCCATTATTACATAATTAAATTAAATGAATCAAAAGAAAACTACAAAAAGACACCCAAAGTGATTATATATAATCCTCGATACGTCGCTGTGGCCTGTGGGTGGCATGGAATTTCCAACTTTACCCTCTCCATTGGTTGCATTGAGCAGTAGGCCTCGTTATCTGTTTCCCAGACCTCAAGGGGCATGGCGTCTGTATAGGCGGGACCATGCAGTTGTACTGAAGACACAACGAGCTGCTCACAGGAATCTCAGCCGTTGGACTGATCTCAATGTCGGTCAGATAATTGTGCTGCAAATATAGTATCTGTATTCTGGCGGCCAATAGCTGGTCTACGAAGTTGCTCGGAACCCGACCCGTGAACCGGTTGTTGTTGAGGTATAGGTTTTCAACGGTCGAGAGCATGGATGATATCGGACCCGAAAACTCATTGTGACTGAGATCCACGGTTGGGATTGTGACTTGATTAACCGGTTGTACAGGACCGGTGAATTGGTTCCTTTCTAGTTGAAGATTGGTAAGTGGAAATGAAAAGATGCGAGCCGGAATTATGCCTGTGAACCGGTTCAGGCTGAGGTCCATGTAGTTCAATTGGTTCATCCGGTTCAAGAGCCGATCCACTGGGCCACTGAGATTGTTCCAGGACAGAGAGAGGTATTGGAGTGAGGGAGGGAGAGAATTGGGAGCGAGCGAACCCGTGAGAGAGTTGTGCTTCAGGTCAAGTCGAGTGAGGGTGGGTGAGGCAAACGAGGGGACTGACCCGGAGAGGTGGTTGTGGCAGAGGATCAAGTTGTTTAGCTCCGGCAAGGCTCCGACGGATGGAGGAATGCGTCCTGTGAGCTGATTGTAGCTGAGATCGAGGGTTCTGAGATTGCGCAATCTTCCCAAGTGCTCTGGAATCTCGCCGGAGATGAAGTTCCGGCTGACGCCAAGGAATCTGAGGTTCTTCAAATTCGAGAATGACTGAGGCATAGAACCGTATATTCTACCAGGCACAACCGTGAACTCGGTAAGAGCAGAGAGCTTGCCGATCGCCGGGTCGAGCCTGCCTGTCAGACCAGGAGAACCAGCTCTGGAGTCGCCGAGATTGAGGGCGACAACCTTCTCGGAATCACAGTAAACACCAGCAAAATTACACGGGTCGGCAGTGAAATCCCAGGAGGCAAAGAAATTCGATCCCGGCATATCCTTGAGAGACTTGCGAACCGATTGCAGGGCCAGGAAATCAAGAGGGTCCAACATGGCAAGCACACGGAAATGACAATGTATCTGCGCCAAACACATGAAAACCAGAATAAAGGAAACAACGCTGCATCCCGGCTCCCTCGGCCGCGCCATGAGAGGCGAAGCTAAAAGTGTTGGCAAATACGGTAATGAGGGTGAGAAGAGAAAGCGGAAGTCTATGATGGCTGAAGGAATAGCGATGGCGTCAAGCAGTGAAAGTCAGAGATTTTATAGGGAGGAAGAGGGTGAGAAGTTAGAGGCTTAGAAGAGAAGCGAATGATGAGAGGGGAGCACTGAGCCGAGCTTTCAATGGGGCCTTCTTTATTCTTGGCTTCTCAGAGAAGATGATGCTATGCACACCATGCGGTGAGTACAACCAGAAGCCGAAGTCATGCTATCAGCAAGGCAATTATCATCATCATTATTTTAATAAACAAATATCCTTTTGCTCTGCATTGTCGCAGCCCTTGAGGTTCGGGTCAAACGGCTGTCCGAGCCTACGTGGAAGACCAGGTGAGGCTGAGGTGTGGAAGGTGAGAACACGCGGGCGTTGGGTTCTTAGAGAAATTAAACCAGATCATTTGTGATCTATGTAACAAATTTTTTTTAAGTGATATTAAATATAAATTAATTATAATATAGAAATAAAATGTAATAAATTAAATGTATATTTTTTTATAAAAATAAAATTAAATTGAAAAATATCACAAAAAATTTTACTTAAATTATTTAAAATATGTTAATTAGATAGATTATAAAAGACGTGGCACACACGATTTATTTAAATATTTTTTTGAATTTTCATTGGTCTGGCCAGGAAACAGAAAAGTGGGGAATGGGTTTGGGTGCTCATCATTGTGATAAAATTTGGACCATTTAGATTTTGATATTGATGGTTCAGATTTAAAACATTATGATATGTTATACTTATTAAACTAAAAATATATAAAAATTATAAAACAATTTGAATAATTTTTTATTTTTAATGTGGTGTAGATTTAATTTAAAAGGTTCAATTTAATATTAAAATTTTTATAAATAATATATATTGACTATTCAGATGTACTCTTCATAAATTAGATTAACATCAAATTAAATTTGAATTGTGCTGAGTATATTTAGATAGTTAATATATAATAATTGTAAAATTTTTAAATTAAATTAAACCCTCTAAATTAAATTTATATCATATTAAAAATAAAAAATTATCAAAATTATTTTATAATTTTTATAAAATTTTATTTTAATAAAAATAAAAATAAAAATATATAATAATTTTTTAAATTTAAATAGTCCAGATTTGGTGCTCATCACAGCAAAACAAACCCAACCCGAAAAGAGGAGGCAGCTGTAAAATGGAAGGCACGCGAAAGCGACACGTGTGAGGGATGAAATGATACGACAGCACTGGCACAAGGGAAAAGGGATGGGGGCACGCACGTACAGACGGACACGGTGGCTGAGAAGTAAAGAAAGCGATGTGAATGACAAGGCTGCTTAGTTGCTAAACGCAACAATTATGGGCACCGATGGTCCTGACATGAAATGGAGTCTTTAATGAAAGGAGCATCGATAAGATATGATATGAAGATGATAGTTGCGTTATTATGATGATTGTTACAAGTAATTGCCTCTGACGAGTGAAGCTAACACCTACTAAAAAGTTACTTCTTCATCTGTTCCCTGTTTTCCCATTAAAATCCAGCACCCATCGTAACTACTACTGATACTCACTGCCCTTTTCCTTGTCTCTTGAGGGAAACAAGCCAGCACACGTAAAACTGGATGAATATATAGCATACAAGCTCTGTAAAAGATTGCATTATTATTCCCAAATCATGAATGTACAGTACTACGGTGAGTGGTTTGTCAAAATCTTGGGTGGAAAAGGCTTTACCACAGTAAAAAAAAAAAAAGAGAGACAGTGGGAGTGGTGTACAGTGGAGGAAGCGTTGTGAGGGCAGGTGGATAATTAAGAAGTAGGCAGAGGACAGCAGGCAGAGGGAAGAGAACAGCAACAACAAACCATTATATGAAACAAGGGAGGCACCATTTAAGTTGATGGGATGCTGCAAATTCATGAATGTATAGAAGAATGAGTAATTTGAGTTAGTTCACGCAGAAAGCAAATGACATCCATGCAGAATGGGGATGCCATTACTTAGAAGGCGAGGCAGTAACTCACAAACCACACAAATGGGCCCTCCTCTTCTTAAAGGATTGGATGCACATGTGAGGCAACCACACCAACCTTTCCATCCAACTCTCGTCCTTTTCAAGTTCTACGAGGTGTGACTATGACATTTACTCCGACATTTCTTCCTTTCTTTTTGAGAAATTTAATTCCATGTGAATTTAGGGGTTTGAGTTGTGAGTCCCCTGATTCCTACAATTCTGGTAATGATGTATCCATGGAACCCCATCATCTCAAGAGAAGCTATCTTCTCCAACATCTCCTACATTCCTCGCATGACTCAAGTCTTCCTTATTCCCATTTTGTTAACTCCTTTTATCCCGTTGATGTACGAAAATGACAGAAATAAAACGAGAGAGAATGACACCTGTGTCATATTATTTTGCAAAAACTTGCCATTGCCGTGGTGCTATTCGATGCTGTAACAAAGTTTTTAGCACTCGAAGACCTAAAGGGAAACTGTAGGCATCAGGAATTACATATTGAGATAATCCTAGTGACAAAAGCTGTGTGAAAGACTGGATAAAATTGAAATCTGGCCTAACTTAAAACTTGATTGATTTAGTTGTAACCTAAAAATTAATAAAATCGGACTTGGTTCATAGAAAGTCCAACACTCATTTGGCTCTTTTATTTTTTTTTCTTATGTAAGAGGTAACAATTCATTTCATTATAATAAACTCAATTAAGATAATAACTTCAATTACAATTCGCATAATTTAAATTCATATATTCGACAGCAATAGTAGCAACAGCATTTAACAAACTTCAACAACTTATCTAATATACATTACAACAACAATTTAGTAGCAAAATAAATTAAAATTATAATAAATGGAATGATGAAATGTGAATGAATAAAATGTTATATTCAAGCTTTAAACTATTTAAATATATTAAAAATAATTTAAACTATAATAAAATAATTTTATAAGACTAAACCGGATCAAGTGGTCTGAGGGTTTGGTCTCCTCTCTTGTCCATCCCAAGAAGTTAGTTTGATATTTTTAGTCTCTTTAATCTTTTGGATTAATTTTTTTGTTGGACTGGATAGGATGAGACTTGTTCAGGGTGGACAGGATAACCAAACTTTTGTACAGCTCTACCTGAGACTATGTAACTAAAGATGAAGTGAGTGTTTGGTTTTTTAGTTTACATCTGGCAAAAGCATATTTGAAAATCCAATTATTTGTTGGATTTGACAAAAGCACATCTCAAATATAGTTTAAATGTATTTTTGACAGTTATCAATCGGTGTCTTAACTTGGTGAATCCATTCATGCAATTGAATTGCATTCCAATTGAATTGAAAGTTTTACAACCCCTTTTTTTTTTATTTCGGTGGGGTAATAGTTAAACGTGCCTTATAATAGAGATCAAATGAAGTATATTAGATATACAAACAACAAGAATCTCATTATTATGATATTGATTCAACTAGAAAGTTAGCTATTTATTAAAATTCCAATCTAAATGAGAATCAGTTCTAATGATCAAAGAGCCACCAAACCAACGTGCTCGGGCAAAAGGACAGGATACAAAGAGATGTTCTAAAGATTCAAAATTATCATAGCAAGACCGACAAACTTCCACCCTCCTTTAAATTAATCTATTTCAGATTAGCAGAAGTTGGGAGCTTGATTCTGGCGATTTTTCACAAGAAAATTTGTACCCTTGATTGAATGTTCAAAAACCAAATGTTGGACCAATTAAAAGATTTCATACTAGAAGATGATGGATGTATTTTGGGGTAAAAGAATACCATAAGCATCGTGGACGAGATACTGACTTCAAAAATTCTTTGCCCATTTTGTTGCTCCTAGACATTCATGTATTTATACGCATTTCCCATAACATTATAATTGGATACGCAGTAAATTTGGTTAGCACGTATTTTTAAAATTAAATAGGGGTAGATTTTGAAGTATATTGAATTAAATCTATAAATATTTTATACCTATTTAATTTATTTTATATATTTTTCTCCCTGAATTTAATTGTCAGACAAAAAAATAAAATTTGGATAGAAAATGTATTTATATTTTCTCTCCCTTTTGCATGAAGGAAAAAAAATAAATAAAAAAAAAGAAAAGAAAGAAGGAAAAATAAATAGCAAAGAATGGACCCCACATGAGACATTGGAGGAAGTAGTTTTAGTGTTTTCCACGGCGTAGGCGGGGAACGTGCGAGCAGATATATACTAAAAAGAAACATCATTTATGGGGGCCCCAGTAATTGCCTGATACTGAGTCGAGTGCTGTTCTACGCCAATGCCAAACTTGGATCAGTGCCAAATTCAACCAGAAATTCCAATCTTCTACTGCAAGCTGAGAAATTCTTATCCTTTACTCTTGATATTGTTTAATATCTTTGTAGATAGATTCTCACAATAATTGATTGATTGCATTCTACATTAACTGCATATACATATCAATGACATATTTTAAATATAAATTCACATTTTACATGTTATCATTAATCATATAGAGTCTTGCATTGGTTAAACATCCTTTAAGCCCTATTTGCATACTTATCATGATTTGAGATATAATTCCAAATGCATAAATGTTAATGTTGTAGTTTATAAATGTATACAATAGGATTCAAAGGATGTTCAACTAGTACAATAATCTATATGATCAATGAAGCAAATAAGGTTCATTTGGCTGGTGAAAGCTTAATTACTCAGTAGAAGGATATCTATGATGAATTTCAAATCCAAATATCTGCCATGAATCCTCACACGATGACACATACCTATAATCATAATTCTGCTTGATCTTATCAATAATTTGCGGCCCATTTTCACTTTAGAGCTAATAACTATCTTTTATTCTAGCAGTGTCTCTTATTGAGTTTTCAAAGTTTATATAAAGCCGAGTGCCACTTCCCAGTAGTTTTACCATATATAAGGAGAGCACGCTAAAAGTGATTAAATAAAGTTTTATTAACAAAAAAAGTGAGTGGGTAAAAAACAAGGAAGGGTAGAAAGAAAGAGACTCAGTCACACTGTTTCAAAGGAGAGAAGAATAAAAGATAGGAAAAAAAAAATGTACACACACTCTCCCTCTCCTCTAGTCCTTATTATAGGGCAAAAAAAAAATTAATTTTATTTACAGGGCAGAGAGAAGAAAAAAATTTAATCCTATTTATAAAGCGCTTGTCAATTTTTAATACTCCTCTTTATATTTTTGCCCTTATTAAATGTTTTGAATTAAAATATTAGTAATAAAATTTAAGAATATTTATTAAACATAAAGATAAAAATTTGTTAAATTTTAAATAAAGTTAATGAAATATAATTTTTTTTATTTTGATAAAACATGATGAAAATAACTTATAAACAGGCTAAAGAAAATATAGAAACATACATACATGCATAAATACATACATATGTTAGGAAGTCCCCTATCACTTAATAGACGAGATGCCCAATCACTTAACAGAACTATCAGCGGACAAAGAAAAGAAAATGAAGAAACTTGTTATTTTTAGGTTTAACTAGATTAGATTGATTCTGGGCAGATTTTGCTCTGATGTGAGCTAGATTGCATTTACAGGATCCTAGGAAGATGGTGTTAGAAATCATCACTAAGTCAAGACCCAATTATTATTATTATTATTATTATTATTATGGTAAAATAAACAACAACTTGCTAACTTGGAGAGCAAGACAACGCATTTCTTGGTCTCCAAGTTCAACCAAAAAAAAAAAAAAGCTTCCAAGAAAGAGGGATGTTCCTTCCTGTCCAATAGCCTCCTCCTATAAATAAGTCATGCAGTTGCTCATTTAGACCATCAAAGGGTGAGTGCACTCGAGTGAGAAAAACGTTGTCTGGTGGGGGGAGAGCCTATAAGAGAGTTGAAAAATCAAAATTAAATCAGAGTAGTAAACTAATATTTTTTTTAAATCCAAATTCTCTCTTGCTTCTTCATGTGTCTCGACGCTCGTCTCTTTTCTCTCTCAGAAAATTAATAGATGGAATGGAGGCATCTAGAGGGACATACAACAGCATAACAACGTCTCATTAATTAATAACCTCACCATATAAATTTTGATCAAATTGACGGGGGATACAGGAACTTGAAAAATATATTCCCATGACCCTCTCTATTTAGGTCATTAGTTTCTTAAGTTATACAGCAACTTTGTTCAGTCTAAAATTTTTAACAGTCACAAACATGTCATTGTCCAATGCTCAGCTTCAATCAAATATTCATGCAAGGGTTCAAAATTCAAGCAAATAAACACAATGAGTGAAATATATGGTAACAGTAAACAACAGGATAGGATTAGGACCTCTATATAAATAATCCTGTTTCACTTGGGTTTTATTCACATCAGCACCATCCCCTCCATACAGTCATTCAGAATCTGCACGTCGATCAACTTTATAACACTTTAAAAACTCCTACAAATCACCTGTACTACCAAAAGCTTTTGTCTTTAGCCCTCATTCTCACTTTCCATCTTACTCCAGTGAGGGGATTTTACCACCAGCAGAACGGAGCTCTTGTTCCAGCTGCATTGATTCAATACAATGAACGATGCTATCAACTATTAGTTCAGAAACAAAGTAGCAATTACAGATTCTCTCTCTCTCTCTCTCTCTTTCTCTGAGCTCTGAACAAGTTACACTTACCCTGAACAAGTACATAAGCTTGCCCTTTAGCGAATTGTATTCATTTTGCAACTGTTGCAACAATCTCCAACACCTGCACCGACATTTTTTTTTTTGAAGCTTTAGCACAAACACAGAATCTTCTGGATCAATAACATGTACATATGAATTAAACAAGTGCTGATGGAGAAGCATGCCATTAACAAATTATCAACTAGCTGAGTGCATTGGCTGATTCCTAGTGAGTTTTATGAAAAATTAATGAATATTTACATTCACTTGAGTCTCCGGCAACCAATTTATATCTTCCAAAAATTAAGAGACATCAAAACTGAAATAACCACAAGCCTGGAAACTGCATAATGTGGATCCTCTAGAGTTAAAAGGTCTTCGAGGTAAGTAAGAAAGCGACACAGATGGAGAGTATGGAATCCATTTTTCCTTTTCCAACTACTTCCTCTGTTTTCTATATCTTCAAAAGGACTTTATAAGCTTCTAACTTCAGAGGATGCAAATCTTTTATTGAAGGGTATTGCCAGCTATTCGATCTTTCCTAACACATTTGACTGACTAATATTGATTTCATTGAAAATTCCACTAAAAAGGGGCGGCCCAGGGAAAAATTGTTATGGTGAGACTAAAAAAATATGAGATTAGCATCACCGTGATTAAATAAACTTTGGAGTTTGTTTGTGAGAGGTGGGAAACAATTCATGAGAAAAGAATAAAAATATAATGATACAAAATCATATTATTTTTCTTGAAATGCAACACTAATAGCAAAGAAACATGAGAATATGCCTACCTTCAATCAACTAAACCCAATCTCTAAATATGGAGAGAAACTAATTAAAAAGGAAAGTTAAAACATAACTTTTAGTCATAGCATCTTGATCTTGAAGCTAAAAATCAGCATCCTCATAGAATCAGAGTAAAGATCTCCCTTTTATTTGAAAAATGTTAGGAGTAAAGAACTCTATAAATCAATGAAAATTTTCATATTTTGTCTTCATAATGCTTTCTGAATAGCTCTTGAAGTTTCAGAAGTTACAGGTATAGACTATCCGTGACTTCTGCACCTTACAAAGCAGCTTTTGTTGTCAACCAATGACCAAAAAGAATTTAATCTCCAGAAGTCCAAGCAATAACAAAAGGCTTAGTCCAAATAATTAACAAACTCACCCCTCATGGTCCTGATTCTCGCAACAATTCCTGAACTTCATACAGATATTTTTAATCCTTGCAGCTCCAACACTGTTAAAGGCCATATATATTAATTAGTATCACAATCATAGACTTGAGGTTAAAAACAAAAATAAAAAGCTCGAGTGCTCTCTCACTAGAGTACTTGGACTTGGACTTCGGTTCTAACAAGACCTGAGCCAATATTCTTAGCTTTACCATATGTAATTGGTTTCTTTTGAGAACTGGTCACTGGTCCTGTTTTGAGTTGGTTTGCTGGTTTTTGACTGGTTATGCCTGTCTTTCACCCGTTTTTTATTTGTTCACTTGGAGTCATTTTTCAGACCGAACTAATTACTGGCTCGCCACTATAATTGAATAGTTAGGTCTGATGTTGAAAACCAAAGAATCTTTTCCCAGCATAAGAAAACTACAATACAGCTCTTGTGAATGAAATAACAGGTAATCAAATGTATACCTGGCACTACTTCCCTTGTATTGATGAACATAAGCATCTACTTGTTTGAAATCAACAGGTGCTTGAGTTCTATAATTGAAAGTGTGAAACAGAACCCAGTCAATATTTTGCTTACATGGAATGAATAAAGCAGTCCCAGAAAGTGGATCCTATATGAAGAAAGGAGAGAAAATTCTTACAGAATCTTTTTCATGTTGTCAATGAGTTTTTCAGAATCATCAAAGTACATCGTCACGACCTCTTTCACAAAATCAGGACTACTGTCATCTTGCAGCCTTTGAAGCTGTGTGAACTGATCGTCGATGAATCCCTTCTCATATTTAACAAGAGAACCCACCCACGTTCAGAATCAAGCCCAACAAACCAAAATTAACAAGAAATTCTTTTGAATTAATAATAATAAGGATCATATACTACAGGTCTAGTTAAAGAATCGAATTCTGGTCAGATGCTTCTTGAAAACACACAATTACAAAGGGCAAAATAAATATCCTCCAATCAAGTAGTTATGACAGATGGAGATAAATCGGCGAATCTTTTCCTTCAACACAGAGAGAGATTTTTGGAATGGAAAAGAAAAAAGAACAGTGTATCAGTGTCAATATAATCTTCACGTCGAGCACAGGGAAGAAGAAACGTAGAGCAGAACTTGAAGATTACAGAGATTCTATTGAAAAGACAAGAGTTGACCATAGTCTTGAAAAGACAAGAAATTGAAAAGAGAGAAACCGACCTCCTGATGCATTGAAGCTTGAAGTTCGCGCAGCTGCCCCTGCAGCTGACGAACATCCATGGTCAATCCCTCTCGTTGCAGAATGGCAGATCTCATGGCCTCTCAGGAGAAATAAAGGTTTAAAGGTTGGATTTTGACTTCAAATCGAGAGTGGCTAAACAGAAACAAACCCCCCCCTTCCCCCTCTCTCTCTAAAACGAGCCTGCCCTGCTGGTAAAAACCGCTGACACGCCGTTTCTCTCTCTGTCTCTCTGTCCCTATATATATATATATATATATATATTTATAGATAGAGTAGTGAGAGCGTGGTAAAGAAAGAGGAGACCTTCTTGCCTTTAAAAGGCGGAACCTTTTTTATTTTTTTTTTTAATTTTTGAGATTAGTGATTTAATGGAGGGAAGAGGGAAAGGCGGTTGAAGGGCTACCAGACATGACGAATTTCCTCGCGTAATTGAAGACTTACTGCTTCAGGTTATGTCTCTCCGTTAATGCAACCAGACGTTACCTGCAAAACAAAAAGGCCTCATCTGTTTTTTCCCATTCAAGAAACCTTATAAATGATAACAACATAATAGTATACAAACCCAATAAAACCAAAACATAAATACAGATTCCTGAACGTCTAGTGTCTAGATTTTGAAAAGAAAAAAAAAATACTAATAGAAGGATGCCTGTTTAAGGTACTACCATCATTTATCTAAATTTAAACAAAAAGGAGGGTAATATAGGTAAAGCATTGATTTTGTTGGTCCAAAAAACTGATTTGGGTGGAGTTGTCGGTTTAATTGATCCATTATCGAATAAAATCTGGAGGGACCAGTCGTAGGAGACAGCTAGGGAGCCACATGTGTTTGTCGACTCGCAAACGGCTTTTGGCCACAGCCACTAGTCAAACTACTCATTCTCCTATCCTCTCTTCTCTCCACGCTTTTGTGACACCTAGAATTTTGGGCTTATGTTGTTCCAAAATGTTTGTTCTTTTTTGGTGCTTACGTCACTAGTGGAAATATACACATGCTCAGATTTACTGGTAATTAGGGGTGTTTGAGAGGGGTGTTTAAGGGACAGAATTGAAACACCTTAATCCTGTGTTTTATTTCAAAAAATGATAGAGATTTAAATTTCATTCCATATCTCGTCCTAGACTAGAATGTCTCGATAGTTGTTTTAATCAATCTTACTTATATTTTTGGATTATGAAGCTATAATTTCAATTTCAAGATCTCATATTGCTTCAACGTTTTTTCAAAATTGTGTGTGTGGTGGCCCTTTTTTTTCATAATGTGAATTAAGTTTTAGTGAAATAGGCAACAACAATCATATACAAATGAAACAAGTGTATAAACTTAAATTAAGCCATAAACTCAGAATAGTCATAATCTCATTTAAAATTTGGGTTATAAACTCAAGTTATAATTGGCAACAACAACCAGGCATAATCTCTAAAAATAAACCCATTAGATTTACTTGAGTGGCAGCAATCTAGGTTTGCATTTGGATAGTGAGGTTAAGTATTATAAAAGTAAAAAAAAAATATTAAACAAAAAATATAAACAAATAAACAATAAAAATAATAATATATATATATATATATATATATATTGAGATAGGATAGGATATCTTAAAGATGATCTTAAGTTCCATCCTCAAAAGTCATGTCTTATTTTTTTTGAGTCAGGGCAAACCCATTTCAATATGGCGGGGACTTTTGATCACCCTTATGCTAATATATGGTTTTTCTGCTGCAAAAACAAATTTTTTTTTCCCGGAAGGGTTATGCCATGTCGTTCCAAAATGTTTATTCTTGTTTAGAGGTAACCTCACTAGTGGAAAGACACGTGCTTCGATTTTCATGGTGATGTGTGATCTGTCTGATGCAGAAAGAAAAGCTTTGAGTTTGTTTTTTTTTTAAACATTATCATTGAATGGCTAACATAACCCTCTTAATTTATAATTAATTGCATTTCCTTAATGGTGTCGTTGATTGTAAGTTTCTATTCATGAATAGAGTAATGTTCGTGGAATTCTCGATCGTTTGAAAAACGTGGCAAGTAACGTCCTCCACGGCAATTAAGATGGGCGTTGACTAGACTTTGCCTGAACAATTGAAATGTCTGCATTTGTACACATTTTTGTTTATATCTTTCTCTCATAGGTCGAGGAAATGAAACTGGACCGCATTCAGAATTCATGCGCAAATGCAATCAAATGTTCTCTCAATTCAAAATATAAAGTATTTTTAATTAAATTATATTTTAATAAAATAATTAATTATTTTTAAATTAATATTATTTTTTTATGGCTACCTTATTTAATAAAATATTTTATTTTAAAATAAATACAAAATAATTTATTGATTTAGTATAGAAACTTAAAAAAAACCACATTAATTATACTTTAAAATATTAAAAATACCTTACATTTTTTAATATACAAACCCTTAAAAAAATACCTTACATTTTCTTAATGGAAGAAGTACTGTTTGTTTAAATATAAATCAAGTAATTTAATAAGTTAAATTCCTGTAATGAAAGTATTCGCATTGAATTAGCATATGTTAAAAAAGAGAAAAATGCAACTGATTCACCAGAACAATCAATATTCATTTAACATAACATATATATATATATATATATATAAGTTATCAAAATTTTATAATTCACTGATAATAAATGGTTAACTATTTTTTTAAACTAATTATAATGTATAAAGAAACGTTTTTTCAATTGTTGGAGGATAATAGCAATCCTGTGCATTCTATTTTTCCTTACAATAGTTACATCACGGGGGAAAATATAGTCACACGCACACACTCAAGTGGCTTTAAGAGTTTTTTGATAAATAAGAATACAAGTCCAGTTCCACATTTTGAACTCCAATACAATTAAAGAGAAAAGACATTAAAAGGGCTAAAACACAAACTATAATTCCTTTCAAGTCGCCTCTCGTATTGTCTGGGGATTTTAATTTCACCTCGTTCCTCCATCCTAAGACTCCCAATTTGAAGGGACAAAAAATTAAAATTTTTGGGATGAGCGACAAAAAAAAGGTTTTTCTTAGAGCCCCTCCTTTGCAATTTTATATTATCTTTCAAAAAAAATTACCAAGAAAAAATTTACCCCAAAATAGACTATTATATTTCTTGCCACTAGTCGAAATTCCAAACATGGCCTAAGACTTGTAAATTGTAATGAGGGAGTGAATTCTACAATCTATGTCTCTCCATTCCTTGACTGCCTGACAAAACAACGCTTTGCCTGAAGCATCTAATCAAATGCATACCAACGCAATGAATAATAGGGAGAAGAAGGCATCCATGAAGGCAATGATAATTGATCCCTTACAACTTCATGTTGCCCCCAACTCCTAGCCAATTTCAATAATAATTGTATCTTAAAAAAATTTACACAACGTGGAGGGAACTCCATGCCGTTTCTATGTACAGGCAATCTAAGGTAGAATGATCTGCTGAGGAATGCACCCCCAAGATACATTCACTCAGCTTTCCAAACGGACCTGATAGCATAGCAACCAAACCAGCTAAACATGAATATTTGAATCCCCATCTACAGAATGTACAAGGGTGAGACACACACACACAGGGGGGGAGAGAGAGAGAGGGAGGGAGAACACAGAATTGAGCAACAAATAAACCTTAATTGCAGCCATATGCCATTTCTTATTCACAACATGCAAATTGCTTTTACATTTTCCTCATTGAAGTCTCCATCATAATAGAGCGAGCATGATGACTTCGTTGATGCCATAAACAACTACTCTCAAATGTAAAGATCAACCTAAAATAGGATTAAATTCATTAGTCCATTAATGTAAAAGCAACATAACGAGTTATAGAATGCATGCAATTGCAGATGCAGCCCCAGTTTTTACCTTCCTCGGAAAAGGCAAATATGCCACCAAACATTTCTCCATCTCCTTCATCCTCCCCTGGTTGCTCCCTTTCATGTTGGCCGCTGCTGCTATCAACATCATCGGTTCCAACTTCAGTCAATGAGTCACTTCCATGATGCTCCAGTGTCTTGCAATGGTCATCCTGGAAAGATTGACCCACTACTGTATCATGCATTATTGATGGCACCTCCTGAAGCTTTCCAGTGGGAGCATCTTGGTCTGGTACTGGCATTGAATCATCATCGATCCCAACACCTGCACCATCTTGCGTTCCAGGTGTTACCCCATTCTCCTGAAATAGTAAACCACTTTGGATGCTACGGTCAGCACGCACATCAACATGCTTCGAATCTCCAGAAAGGAAAGACAGATTTTCTGACAAGATATGGTTCTGCAGGGAAGGCTCAACGATGATTGCCCCCATCCGTTCCAAGTAGATCTCATTAAACATCTGACAACTAGATGCAACTTGATCCAGTTCAAGAAAATTTTCAGTTCTTCTTGATGAACCTAAAGGTAAAAGTACAACACCATCACAATGAGATAATAAAAAAACTATAAAAATACTTAGAGCAGGATTTAGAAGTAAAACAGATTTGCATAATATTGGGGAAGGATTTTCTACATGCAGCAATGCTAAAACATTACCAAAATGCAATAATTTGTGACAGGCATCGATATTCTTCCACTGAGTCTCTTGACAGGCCCTCAATGGTTGTTTCCCTTTTTCTCCACACAATTTATGAAACTAAAAATAGTTGGCTAAGCATCTTTATGTCGAATAATATCTTACCCCCATCAGAGCTTTCAGTAGAACTGAGTGACGCTGGCTTTGAGTGACAAATGACTGTCACATCAGCAGTTGTCTTGTCTTCTGCCTGATGAGAAACTGAAGATGAAGAACTTGAAGATCTTTCCCCAGTAAAACCTCTGAGAAAACAATAAAATGTTACATAAATAGAATCGGTGGATAATATATGCATTGTGCAAGACATTGCATCGAAGTGACTAAGGTAACCCAAACCAACAAATCTCATTGTGAGCAGCAGATGCTCAAAACACGTGACCTTAAAAACCTTGCAACATTTGATAAAACTGATTTTATCCTTAAGGACTGAATGCAGAATTGCATTGCACACTTTGATACTAACATTCAATGTAGGAAAAGAGGAAACACTTGATAATTTCTCTCCCTCAAGGGAGAGACCCACGGAGCATGTAGTCAAGGCCAACAACCTTTATAATATCAGAATCACATAAAATTTATATACCCATACAAAATATTGATAAATATTAGGTGGTCCCAAGGTAGCTAAACAAGTGAAAGCAATATGCAGTTATTTTAATTATACGCCGCTGTCATGGGTAGTTTTATTAACCTATTCACTCTATTTGCCACATTGCAGAATCTGCAAGGAATGAATAAACAATATGGGCATCACCTCTCATTCCAGCTCGGTCTGATGCTGTGGAAATGATCAAGAACAGGCAACAACTCCTTCCTTTTTATTTCAACTTCATTAAAAGATATCTGTTCAATTTCAGACTCTCCACTAACAACAGTACTAGTTCTCAAAGAATTCATAGTGTAGAAGCAAATCTGTTAAAATAAGGAACATTGTTAACCAGAACTGACCAAATTAACAATCTGTACAAGCATCAAAACTTTTGCAAAATAGATACCTTAGACTTTTGCCATATGGGAAGCCTTCCAAAGTTTACTTGTACCTCAGCATTAGATAGATGCCACTGGGATCTTTCTTGGGCCTTTCCAGTAGAACATTTTACCACCCTTTCCCCAGCACCATCATCTATATCCAAATAATCCAATATACCACCATCAGGAGAGCTTGTTTTTTCTTGAACCATCTCAGTACCATCTTGTTTATCAAAAGTATTGCAGCAAGGATCCCCTCGTTCTAGCCATTCTGATCTTCTACATACATCCCACCACTGAATAGGTTCAACTTTTACTCTGAACTCATCATCTTGCATGTGCATGAGTGAAGCTGACTGGGTTGAACCACTATCACTAGGTTCTGGGCCAACAGAAGGCAGAAGTTCATGTTGAACAACATGACCAGATGGTGTGTAGACCAACAGATGCTCAAGGGACTTTGACTTCATATTGACATGCTTCTGTGAGTGAGATAACGAATTATGAAAGACAGCAGCAAGAGCACCAGAGGGCACAAAAACTTTTCCTGTTGCATTAGCAGCAGAACTATGTACCGTATTAAGCCATCCAAAACTGCTATATTTTATGCGGCACACTACAGAAAGGACAGCCGGTGCTGGAGGAGGCAAAGATTGCTGATCAGACATGGAATATGATGTGGACCACCAAGGTAGTGATAAAACTGGAAGCAAGGAGGGTTCTTCACCCTGAGAATTAATAATTCGGAAACCAGTACCACCTCCAAATGGAGACAAAACAAAAAGATGACAAGTCCCCTTGGATGAAACAATGGCAATCCATTGGCTAAAATGGCTGAAACAAATATCCTGGATCATCTGTCAAATGAAGAATATACACATCAGAAGGGTGTCAACACAGGTCATAGGAGAAGATCAAACTTGATAAGCAAATGCACATATCAAAACTACAATATACTAACAGCTGATGTTATTCCACGATGAAGTTTATAAAGATGCACATGAGAAGAGCTCCAGTCATAGCTTGGAACACCTGA
The DNA here is from genome assembly GCF_029017545.1 of Prosopis cineraria. NCBI lineage: Eukaryota > Viridiplantae > Streptophyta > Magnoliopsida > Fabales > Fabaceae > Prosopis > Prosopis cineraria. Next base: position 43,170,843 of record NW_026555332.1, read on the forward strand.
TCCCTTGCGTGTGCATGTTGGCATTATCCGGAAGATGTTGATGTTATTCCCATAGACTGATGCAGTGACAAGAAGAGTCCCGCTAGGGTCAAAACATAGTGCAGATATAGGACTAGTGTGTGCCTTAAACTGTGAAATGATGGCTCTGGATACAAAATCTTTCACAACAACCTGCAATCATCAATAGGAACCAAGTAAAAGATCATAATTCTCATCAAATGCCCATAAATTTCCAGCTTTTAATTAGCTCAACCACCATGAAATAATACTAACCATTCCTGCATTATCCATATCCATTCCTGCAACCCTACCAACTTTCCAACCTGAATTTGATGGCACTGGAGAACTAGAACCATCAGGAAGCAGCTCTTGACAGTATTTGATAATTCCAGAAGCCAGATGTTTGCCAGACTCCATTGCATAACGAGCAACCAAACTACCACTGCCAGGAGATGTTGATGG